>NW_017728996.1:7289209-7291305 GCF_001723915.1 Gavialis gangeticus | reverse complement strand
GGTGGGTGGGTTTGGCGGGGCACCTCAGTTGTTACATGGTAAAGTGGCGCAAGAGCTACCTATCCAGGTAGGGAAACTCGGGAGGAGAGGTGGTACCTTTTGGAGAGAGCTGTGCACAAGGATTCAACCAGCTAGAGGATCCAGCCTGGGAGGAAGGCCAAGCTAGTCAGCAAGCAGGGCAACCTCAACCATGCTGGTTCAGTCCCCAGTTCAACTCATCTCACTGAAGCCTTGGGAGAGCAAATGCACGTTCCTTTGCATAAGCTGGACTGTGGTATTTCTCCTCTGTTTGTAACAGTGAGGGAGCTGACAGCCCAGCTACCCCTGGCCTCTGGGCTCTGATCAGAGCCAAACGTTGCGCCGGATCTGCATTCGATCGGTTGAGAGAAGAACCCCAAATCGGGGCCGCCCTGGCACGCTGGGCAAGCTCAGATCATGGAGGAGGTGGAGGAATGTGTCAGAAAGTAATGGATGTTCTTATTACTGTCCCCTGTAATCTGCTTAAGGCTTTTCACCTGTCAGTCTTTAAGCGCCTAGCTGGAGTTAATTGAAATGTAATCCCACCCTGCCTCAGCACTTGGTCCAAAGCCAGCATCCTCCTACAGCCAAAGTGATGATGCATCTAGAGCTCCGCAGGGACCGTTCAGGGCTTAAGGCTTTGTCTTGCTGAGTTGCCCCCACGCCAAGTCACCTGCTCATATCCGTTCCTCATCCTGTTTGCGACTGTGGATTGTCCCTCAGAAGGCTGCATGGTTCCTTCCATAATTGCCTCAATGATTTGATACGTGGCCTATGATTAATCAGAAAACAGTAGCCTGTTTATCTGAATCTTGCCATGAACAATACCTTTAGAAATCAAGTGCTGCAGTCCTGACCCATTATTCTAATACATATGTATTTACCTACAAGCCGATCCCCCCAAAACAAATCTCTAAATACCATTTTTCAAGCCATCAACCCCACCAAAGAGAAGATCTTGATCTTCCTTCGCTGATGCTTGCATTTCTCTGCTGGATTTTTTCATATGCAGGTGAAGAACATAGGGACATGAGTAGCTAATTTGCTTGTACCCCCCAAAAAGCACAGTTAACATAGCCTCCCCCCCGCTCTAGACTAACCTGTGGCATGGGCAGCTCCCATGTGAGACATGGTAGACTGTGGGGTAGGAGAAGAGGGCCGGCAGGCAGCACAGTGGCTGATAGGGCAGGAAGTAGAAAACAGAGCAGCAGATTGGGCAGGGAGATCAGGGCAGGAAGCAGAAAGCAGAGCAGCTGATCAGGCAGGGGAAGGGGCTTGGCACTCAGGGAGGGTGTGGGGCTAATTTGTGGCACACCTGCCAAAAAGGTTACCCCGACTCCGCTAGAGCGCTGGGCGGGGAGTTCTGATTTTCTTCTATCATTTATCTCCTTTTCCAGCCATTCTCCAGGGTAGCTGATTGCAGACCTTTTTTCTTGTTATTTTGATATTCCAGAATATTAACAGCGTTTCTTTTTCCATGGTAGATATTAAAACTTGGAGATGATGTTGGTCTTGGGGGTCCACTTGGAGGTTTGAAACAGCAGCAAAGCTTTCTGCCGCAAAAATATTGTTTAACTTAAACACTCCTCCTCAAATCCTGCCTGAAACCTTTGGAAAAGTTTCAATACATGAACTACAGTAGTTTGCTTTTATAGCACTGGGGGAAATTTATGGGCTGTAACATACAGTAAAGGAATGATCAGACATTTCCCTCTGGAAGGATTTGGGTATGAGTTAAACTGTTGACCATGGTTAAATGCTATTTGGTTGTACATGCATCATTTATGTAACAGATGTAAAAATTATCCCTGATACGAAAAGCATCGCTGAGGTTTGAGGATGTGTGGCCAGAGAGAGACTAGTAGTTAGATGCAACTAAAGTTCTGGAAGGTTTTGCCTAAAATGGCAAACATTAGGAATTAAGGTCCTGCTAAAGAAAAAAAAAAAAAAAGTAGTATAGTACTCCCTTTCTTCCCTGCTGTTCTACATAAATGAAGCTAAGTCCCAGGCAGGGTCAGACTCTGTGAACTCTCATTTCTCTTGCATCTGTCTCTTTTTTTTTTTTTTTTTTTTTTTAA
>NW_017728996.1:7288639-7289198 GCF_001723915.1 Gavialis gangeticus | reverse complement strand
CATCACTAAGGAGGACCGGGTGCGGCTGTAGGGGTTGGAGGAGGCCTCATAGGAGCTCCCCAGTAGTGTGGGGGTTCCTGGTGCCAGAGAGGGCGCCGTGTTTTGGGGTGTATCGACCCCGGCCCCAGTGTGGGCAGTATCGGGAGGGTAAAGCCCAGAGTGGGCGCAGGCGAGAAGCCCCAGTGGGGTGCAAGACCCGGAAAGGGGTCTGGAGGCCAGGCACGGCTACGGCCACCTGAGCCTTGATTGTGAGGAGCCCCGGTGGGGCATAGGACCCAAGAAGGAGGTCTGGGGGCCAGGCACAGCTACGGCCACCTGAGCCTCGATTGTGGAATCGCGAGGCAAGGCCCCAGGGCGGGCGTCGAGGGCCCAGAGCAAGAGGACCCACGCGTGGCCCCTGAAGCTTTAGTTGCAGTGTTATCGAAGGCAGGGCGCAGACTGGGACGTCGCAGAGCACTGTGCCAAAGAAGGTAAGAGGGCAGCCTCCCTTTAAGAGATTTACCATCAAAGACGTGGCGGGTGAGATAAAGAGGGTGCATTTGGAACCGATTTGGCACGG
>NW_017728996.1:7288188-7288564 GCF_001723915.1 Gavialis gangeticus | reverse complement strand
CCGATTTGGCACGGTAGGTAGGGGGCGCTAGGGGAGTTCATGGCACCCCTAGGTCCCGGCCTGCCACAGCGACACTTCCTTTGAAGCCACTGCACGCGAAGCAGCTGGTATTCTCATTCTAAATTTGCTAAAAGTGAGACGTATTGCTCTCTGCTTGCTTTGTTCTTGCGAGGAAGCACAGGACACGGTGCACGGAAGTGGAACAAACTTGGGCAAAAGGACCCATAGTGGGGCAGGAGTTCCCTTAGTGGGAAAGGGAAAGCCTGTAGGCCAGCTTTGCTCCAGCCCGCTCTATCTGCAACCAGCGCCAGGCCTGCGGGAAGGAGAGTAAAAGGAAGGCTTGCAAGATTGGGGTGGGTGGGTTTGGCGGGGCACC
>NW_017728996.1:7265514-7287353 GCF_001723915.1 Gavialis gangeticus | reverse complement strand
TTTTTTTTTTTTTTTTTTTTTTTTAAATCACTCTGCTTTTTCTTAATGATGTGGCAACAAAACAAACGAGGGCATTGGGGTTTTTACAAGCTTCTGGGCTCTGCTAGTTGCCACATGGGGCTGGGAAGGACTTTTCCCTCCTCCTCTTGCTACAAGAGTCAGAGGTTTTTTGGTCCTCCCCATTCACCCCTTTTCCCCCCTTTTAGAAGTAGTAGTGGGTGTTTGTTGCACCAGATTAAGAGCAGGTCCCTGAAAACACTGGTATCAAGGTACCTCCTCTTATCCATTGCACGGGACACATGCAACATGGAGCTACGTATACAACTGGTGAGCATGATGATTTATTATTTGTGTTGTAGTAGTGTCTAGAAACGCCAGTCCTGGAGTGAGACTCCATTGTGCTGTGAAAAGAGGGCAAGGGTGGCCCTTTCCCCAAGGAGGTTACAATGAAAGAAGTTGTTTAACATGGGGACAGTTAGGAGAATGAGCTTAAACTAATAAAAGAGGTGAATTTAAAGTGGCTTAATTGAACCACATTCAATCCCTGTGCAGGCACTCTCTTATTGTGAATTCAAGCTTCTTGAATTAAATTTAGCTCAGTTCGTGTACAAGTGCACTAAAATGAACGACACTATGGTCACTTTATTCTGAATAAGAGCCTCTAGCCAGCGATTTAATGTGATATAATTAAAACTCTTCAAACACTGAGGTGGGTTAATTTCCCTGACCGCACCCATCTGGACAAGCAACATCAGATGGCTGGAGAAAAATTGGATAACAAAAGAGCACCAATGAGCAGGACAAAACAGGTAGATCTGGTGTAGATTTGAGGACGTGTAGGTCACCGTGCATTTTTTTTTGTGTCAAAACAGTAAAATCCAAGGGCGCTTACACACGACCACAGAGGTGTCGGAGCGGACCCAGTTGATCGACTCTACCAACGCGTGGCAATTACCGTGCTCCAGCAGCATCTTGTGCACCAGTGTCCCCGTGCTTAAAAATGGCAGCAGGGGCACTTGACCTAAAGTTTGTCAAATAAGCTTTAGTTCAAGCACCTCCGCCACCACTTTTAAGTGCAGCGATGCTGATACACGAGATGCAGCAGCATTGTAATTACAGTGACTCTTGGAGTGGCTCTTTGCAAGGTTTGGGGCTCTTGGAGCCACTTTAATTAAAGCGCTGCCCCCCCACCCCCAGAGCACCTGTAAAAGTGCCCCGAGGTTTCTGTAGAAAACCGTCTGAAAATGTGGTGGCTTTGTTCTACGGTAGTTTCTGGTGGAGAATTTTGTCGACTGTAAGTCGTAAAGCAAAATGGTGGCAAATAGAAAGTGAAACCCTCCCAGAAGAAGGTTTGTGGTGACCTCTGCTAAACAACATGGGTAAGGCTTTGCTAGCTATGCTAAACCCATACTGATCCCTGGGCCATCTCTACTGCCCTTGTGAAGTTTAGAAGACTTTAACCCAGTGACGCGGTTCACCGAGTGCGACAGATCCTGTGAACTGACTTCTATGGAGGAACATGGTTGTAGACCTGGGCCAGTGGCCCTCAGGAGTTGGAGGGCCCAGAAGCATTTGCTAAGTGCAAACTGGAGTGAACCCAGAACGTACCGAGCAATGTACTGTTCAGAGGAGCAACCTGACATCCAGGCATCCACCAGCCTGCAAGCTGTAATCCCAGCAGAGACAGGCCTCTGGGGCTGGTCTTAAGTTATTGATGTCACTGGGGCTTTCCTGTGCTGTGCCAAGAGAGCCAGACCAGCGCCCCTCTGCTTCCAAACACCCGCATTTGGAAAAAATTGCCTTTGTTTTTCCCCCTCCTCCATGGCATGGAAATTAATTAAACCTCTAGAAAGGCTCACTGGCTTTGGCACATTCTCCTGGACAGCAGAGCATGCAGGTTTTAATTTAAGTTTGCACATAAATTCTCCTTCTGGGACTGAAAGCTTGTCAACATGGAGAGAGGGTATTTCCAATCAGGTTAGAAAGGGCTGGAGAGAACAGCATCTTTAACAGGAATAATCCCTGGCACCTACTTACCAACCTGCAAGCTATAATCACCACAGGCAGAGACTCAGATCTGGCCTTCTAGTGAGAAGCAATGGGGTGAGGTGCTCCTAAAGGACTGTAATTGCTGTTGCAGGGATAGGAGCCAGCTTACCCAGCACCTCCTGGCTGGAGGTGACAGTGGCAGGTGATGGTGCAAAGGCCGTTAGGAAGAATGATGCACGGATGGCATCATAGAGAGAATGACATGGAAGAGTGACTGCAGAGATGGCATCCTATTAAAGGGACATCTCCATTGGAAAATCATGCCAGCCAGCAAGGATGCTGGAGCCAAGGACTATGGCCTGAGATACTATGGGGGGGGAGTGTTTCACTTTTAACCCAACTACACACTTAATGGGTTGCTGTCTTTTCCCAAATTAATACCGCATTCTTTTTCCCCCTTAATATGGTTTTCCTTGTTTCAGTGCTTCCATGAGAGAGAGCATCATCTATTCAGGGAAAGTATTTGATATTCCCAGGTTTCTGGGTGGGGGTTTATAGTGAGGGCATTTGATAATGTTACAAGGAACCCCTAGAAATTTGAATTTGGCCTTTCTTGCTGCCAGCAACCTCTCAAAGGAGGCTTACATAATGTTAGAATTGGAATTGTATCTTCATTTCTAAATCCTCATCTATTCCACCCTCTAACTCCCTGGATGGGCAGTACGTGGCCCTTTAGGTCATATTCCCTGGCTAGCTGAGATTATTAACAAACCCAGATGGCATCAAGGGGCTGTCATCAGCTCCTTGGTTGTCTGCCCAGCCTCTGGGTTTAGCACAGATTAGATCAGACTAGAAGCTGCTTTAAGTCGTATTCAGAGGAATTCATGAAAAGTACTGCAGAGAGCTGTCAATTTAAATAAACTTCAACACAGACTGGAGTCCTGGTCTGCTACTGTGAGCATGAGAATAGCTGCAAACTTCCCCTCTTGGCTCAACTTGGGAAAAGGTCACAGTAGGCAGCTCAAAATCCACATTCATGTTTTTGAGCTCAGAGGCTGATCTCTCACAAAGCATGAGGCTTTTCCTAGTAATCCTGCAATAAACCTGCCTGACCTCTAGTACAGAGCCAAGTCACCACGAAGCCTGAGTCCCTTCCCTGATTCCATGAGAAACCGAATTGGGAGACGATGGCTCTGGTGCAGACAGAAAGCTGTTGTAAACCGGGCATCGACAGATGCAGAGAGCATGAAACCATTGTATGTATTGATAGGTTGATACCCAATACCAATATGGATCTACCAAGCATGCTGCAAAGTGGTCCATGAGAGCAATCAGTTTAATGACCAGAATCAGTGGGAATTATGGAGCTAAAACCATGCACAATTTACTGAAGTCCTTGATGCATTTGCAGCACCATGCAGGATGTGGAGCGCTGCACTTCCTGGATGCGACTAGCACAGCACAGCAGAACGTGCATCCTCTTTCTTTCAGATCTGCTTGGTCTGGATTAGCGAGGTCCCAGCTGGAACCTGGCTCGGCTGTGTCCAGGCTGCCTGGAGAAGGCTGAGAAAAATGCCAGCATGGCTCACCCCATGAGCTTTCTTCACCACCTGCCTACCGATGAGGAGGGCTCAATGCTGTGTGTCAACCGAGTCACAATTGAAGTCTTGCCTAAACAAACCAGACCTAATCACGAGATGCCAACACCTGCGTTTTCTTCCAGGGGAATCACCACGTCGCTTGGTCTATACTCTTTGATCCCAGAAGGGGACAGAGAGGTTTCAAACAGGAATACAGATGGGTGCCTTGTTACTAAATGATCATACTGGGACTGAGAGCTGCGACTGAGGAGGATTTGATCTCTGCTTTAGGCCATTTTATTGCCTTACACCTGCAGCAGCATTAGCTATGCTGTCCTATGGTTCTCGTTCTAGGTCACAGGGCTTCTGGGCTCATTTCAACACATGGATAGGTGATACAACTACTGCTGACCAGCTGAACGCAGTCTTGTCCCTTTGAAGTTTCTCTGGTTCCTCAAAGAGGGGTCCTTTTCTAGTAACTCGGTGTTATTTAATAGAATTCATTTGTGGGGCAGGAAATTCAGGAGAAGAAATTTGCAGGAGAGAAGAGATCTGAACGAGAGAGGATCATTCTCATATCAGATCACCGTGGCTTGGGATTTTCTACTGTCGTTAGTAGATACAGAATATTGAAGTGCATGTAGGATGCTGGGGGCTGGGTACTTCCAGCACAAGCAAAATCATCTGCTCCAAACTATTTCCTCTGTCACAAAGTTCAGAAGAGCGGTAGAAAGGGACAGCTAATGGCACTGCCAAAAATGTGATGCTAGCGAAGCTGGAGGAATTACACCCCCGACAGTGCTCGTGTCCCTTGTGGAACAACGTGGATGTGTGGAAGTTGCAATAATGCTACTGGCTCACCTTTCAGGGTTGTTGGTTGTAGCCGTGTTGGTCTAAGGACACAGGCAGGCAAGGTGCTGTGAGTAGATGTGATATCTTTTATTAGACTAACTAAATAGTTGGGAAAAGTGTTCTTTGCAAGCTTTTGGGCACAAGCACCCTTGTTCAGGCATTGGAGAGTGTCTGCAGTTGGCTACCTTGAAACTCTTCAAACCCTTCACAAATAGTGCAAATGCCACCTGTGCACAGATCGTAGTGTGTTAACCCTGCAGTAGCATTTTGCTGACTCTGCCGGTGCACCTGTAAGGCAACGTGTCCTGTGTACTCCTTCATTTGTGTGGTGGTGCAGGTTTGCAGCAGGGGTGAGGCATGGCAGAATTTGGACTAGGGTTAAGGAACAGAAGACAAAAGGACTTGAACCCTGCTGTCCTCTTCGTCCTTACACGCTTCTGTTCCAGACTGTCGCCTTTACCAGCTATTCTTTGCTTTCTATCTCCGACTGATTACAGCTCACTGGTCTGTGCGTTGCTCTTCTGTAATTCAGATATAGTGTTCACTTCTCTGCAGCTGCCCAGCTTAGATCTTTGTGTCTGATGCAGCCATGAACTTCCCTTTGCAAAGTCAGGCTGGTTTTCCTTGCTTGAGAACCACAGAGAGACTTGGAATTTGTTCAAGTCTGAAGAGATCTTTACATTATTCTTGTTGTTGTCATTGCTTTACACTGCAGGATAATGGGGAGAAAATGGTGGCTAATAGGGGCATATTGTTATGGATATCACTGTGGTACTACCTTTGAGCTCCTGTTGTGCTCCAGAACATCATTGTGTTCAGCACTGAATGCACACGGCATGAGATAGGCAGTCCCCAGCCCAAAGTGCTGGCACTGATTTAGCAGTATGAGCTGCTTTATTTGGGCTCTTCTTCCATTTTATTTTCCCCTATGAAACCTAAATGAGGCAAGACCCTGGTTCAGGGTTGATCTACAAACTTGAGGTTCTTGCCAGTTTTGCTGAAAGGTTGCTTGAATCTCACTTGACTTTGGGTAGGGTTTTCAGTGAGAAACGCAAACCACTTTCGCCAGGCCTGGTGAGGGGAATGCATAGGGTTCAACACTGCATGGGTTATCCTAGCTTTAACTCACAACTGTGCTCAGTGGTTTCAGCTACAGTGTGCTTTGCCAGGATTCAAAAAGACCAAGACTTTAAATGGGCAAATTGGGCAATGCCCAGGAAATTTACTGAAGCTAACTGAAAATAAGCTTACGGCACTGCAGACTGGCCATGCAGCCTGCTGGCGGGAAGGGGGCTGCCGGCAGAAAGGGGCATCCAAGATGGCTATCATCTTGCCCCTCACCACTGATTGGCAGAGAGGGCTGCCTGTCATGTAGCCCCACCAACAATTGGTGGTGAGGGGTGGGGTTGCATGATGGACAGTCCTCACAACCAATCAGTGGTGAGAGGCAGAGCCACCAGGGCCCCTCAGCCAATCGGAGGGTGGCAGGAGGGGGCGTGCCATGATCAGCCCGTGAAAATAGTGGCTGGCCCTGCAATCTCCCTATGAAATCGGCGGGCCGCCTCCTTGAGTTGGACAGACCCCTATATATGGAGAATAACAATATCCAGCGTTATAAGAGTTAACTAGATGGTCCATAACAAGGGACCTACCGAAATTGCAATTTTGCAGTTTTCACAGAAAATACCATGTCCCAGAAAGGGATGTACAAAGGATAACAGCAAGTGCTCACCCACAGCAGGAGGCACAGCGCAGCAGGGGGGAAGGAAGAGCCCGCGCGGCTCGTCAGTTGCTTGTTTATTCAATTAAGGCCGGACATCAGCCATGAGCGCCGGCTGGCGAGAATAAAAATGGCGGCCGACGTTGTGAAGAGGAAGAGGAGAGAGAGGTGGGGAAAGAGGACCCCAGCTCGCCCAGGGAAGGGAGGAGGCCTCTACCACAAGTCTCACAGAATGCAGCGAGCCACTGAGAGCCAGAGACGGGAAGCCGTCAGGCAGCAGGGACCTCGGACCCGGACAAGGACCCGGGGATGGACTGGAGGCTCGGCAGGATCCCAGGTGGGAGGGTTGTAGTGACCAAGGCGAGCGGGGAACCATGCCGGGGGGAAGGACCCCGAGAGGAGCCCTGTGGTGGTCACAATTGGGGTGGGTATCGCCACCCTTCTCGGCTGGCTCAGTGGCGGGGAGGGAAGAAATCCCAGGGACAGCTGATGACAGGGAGAGCATCCCTGAGCTAAAATAGGGGGAAAGAGAAGTGTAGAGGCGGGGCGTAGTCATGACAAGGAACAGCCCTGAGTTTTAAGGTTTCTTTGATAATTTGTCTTTCTGTTTCCCCATGTGACGGGATGGGGGGAGGAGAGAGCCTTTTGAGTTTCCCTGAGTATCGGGGTTGAGGGGAGAGCCACGGAGATTTTTCTTTTTGTTTCCCTGAGAGAAGGGGCTGGAGGGAAGGAGGAAGGTGGGGTAGGAACAGAGCTGAGAGAACAGGTCCCATGTTGGCAAGCAGTCATAATGGGCGCAACTCCACGGGAAGGGCCAAGGCCAACGAGGAACAATGCACACAAGGTGGAGTGAGGCCGGGGTGTAGGGGTGGTGGAGCTCCATGAATGACTGCCAGGTGAACTGTGGGCCACCGAGCAAACCAGATGACCGACCCCGTCCACTGAAGAACCAACAAGTCATGGCAGGTGAGAGCGGGGAAGGCGAGTTGTGGAGGAGACACCTGCTCGGCCAAAGACGCGAGCCCGGAGAACGCCCAGCACCCGGGCGAAGGCTGCTTGAGAGCGGATGCTCGAAGTCATACAGTCACATACCAAATCGGGCATTTTGTGAAAAATTTTGGCAAGCAAAAATAAAAAAAAGCAAAACTTTTATTTTTATAAAGAAATGTGCAAACAATAAAAATGATCAGTGAGCAGAGAAAAAATGGGGAAGCCCTGCAGCCTTGGAGCACAGGGGTGGAGAGGGGGGTGAGAGGCAGCAAACGAGAGGCCGAGCCTGTGATGTAGGGTTGGGACAGGTGCGAGTCCGGGGCTGGTCAGGGAAGCAATAAGGTTTCAATGTCATCTTCTAAGCAAACAGAGGCATGCTGCTACAGCAGGCTGCAGCCTGAAGAGGATTGAGCATGAAGGTAATGAGTCAATTAATGGTTTCTGAGGGCTTAATCAGAGTAATTATGCCATGGTTTCAAGCCATCTGCCAGTCTGTGGCAAGGGGCAGGACTGCTGGAGCCCTTCAGCCGATCAGAGGCGTGGGGGGAGGTCCTGCCATAAGTCCGTGAAGGTGGTGGTTAGTGCTGCGACTGACCTGTGAAATTGCCTGTCTGCTGCCTCGATCTGGGTAGGTCCCTATCCATAATGGTGCTTTGCAGTGGCTTCTTGCACTACCCTCTTGGAGCAACTGGTGCTGGGCTGTGTTGGTGACTAGATAATGGACCAGGTGAGTGGTGCCTAAATACTTTGGACCACTGTCAACTTTCAGATGTTCTCAGGGAACCTTCTTACCAAATTTTCATTGAAAGCACCCTAAAGACATGTCACGCCCACTGTGATTCACAGTCCAGCTGTGAACCGCAGACCACAGACTACCAGTCATCCACAGATCAGTTTGCAGCACTACCAGATTAGATGGATCAATCATCTGATTTCCCCTGGCAATTCCCATGTGTAGGCTGGGAAGGAGAGGCCACACACAATCGTCTTTTGTCAGTTGATGTTACAGGAAGAAAAAGTCACAAAAGCTGCCTGAATTGTGATGGCCTGATGGAGAAGATTGAGCTGTAGCCTGCTGCCCGCCCCATATATACTAGGACAAGCAGATCAGAGGATAGGTGAAGGAAGAGTGATAAAGCTAGGAACAGCATTTGACTCTAGTTATCCATGATGAATATAGCAAAGATACAAGGGCACCTAGCTGGATGGGAATGTGGGACATAATATGCTGATTAAAAAATGAAATGTAAAGGATGGCATTCAGGAGCTAAGGGCATTAGTACGAAACCCATAAGATAGGCAGAGATCCTGATTCTTCCTTGTGTTACACCAGTTTTTGGCCAACAGAACTCCACCAATGACAGACCCGTATCTCAAACCCAACCTAGACCAAGTAGCCCCAGTGTTAATCCTTCCTGGGTGTGTTTCCCCAACTCAGTGCAGCACCATGTAGCATGTTAGCTCCGAGCCAGCTGGTGTGTTGGTGCAGCTCAGGGCAAATACTTGCTTGGGTCCCAGAATAGCCATAACAGTGATGACTTGATGCTTCACCCACTACAAATGAGCCACGAGGGAGTTCTGCATTTATAAAACTATGCTGCTTCCCATTCTGGTGCTAGTTCATTTGAAGTTAGCTTGGGCGTCTTGTCAGAACCACACATCGTGTCATAAACACCCTCTGTGTCCCAACCTTTGGCTCTAAAGCCAGCTGCATACGTTTAGGACCCTGAAAGACTGAAGTGTCTCCTTCTGCAACATATAAGAAAGGAAAAGCAAGCAGGCCTGGAAATAAAGCAATTTCTTGAGCCAATCACGATTTCCAGTAAATGAGAGATCATGGCATTCATTTCAAGTTCGCCATGGCTTCATTTTGCAGGGCCTGCAGTCATTTTACCAGTGGGCTTCCAGGCACCTTGAGCCATTTGGTTGTGTTCGTTCTTCTCTTCTCCTGAGCTTCAGAAGATGCCAGCTCCACCCAGCGAACACCAAAATCATTGTGTAGTCAGTCACTTTGTTTAATCGATCCCATTGCATGTAATCCTGCTCTCGGTGTCACTGAAGCATCAAGACACCGTGCTGCATTTATAACTTAATTTCAGTAATGAAGTCTTCTCTCCCTAAAGCATGAGGAAAACAATGGTGAGCAAAGATGGAAAATAGAAATGCTGAGCATGTTGAGAGGATGATTTAGGATATTTTAGCTCAGACTGTCAGTTCTGTAGTGAGGGATTTGGCTGAAGCATGCTAGAATTTATGTTGGATAAAACATTTTGCTTAGATGTGGAGCCCAAGTTTTCACGGGAATGAGTGGCGTGGGTCCGCTGGCTTCAATGGAGCCCTGTCGGGTTACTCGTACTGGGGATTTGCCTCTCGGGCTCTTTGGATTTCAGCTCCAGAGCCTGGCACTGGTGAAATGTGAAGATTCACTGTTTTCTTGGTATCTTGGATGGAATTGCAGACTTTGGCCACGAAGAGGCATTCATTGTGTATTTATTTTTCCCCTACTTGGTTTACATGGCAACCAAAGCAGCATAATGTCTTTGGGTCTTTCTGATGTTTAGGCTCAAAAGGAATCAAGGAAGCCCAAATACCATAAGGACCTAGTTTCAGGTAATCCAGTTTTTACTACTGCATGGGCACAACCAGATCCCACCACTTCTCTCAGTAGCACGACATACTTCTACAGCAGATTTTTCTGGGGCAGAATGATGCAGAAGTATCATTATACATTTTCTTAATAGTGAGTCTTGTCAGCCTACCTCAAAAAGGTTTTCTTCCCCGTCTCAACATTTTCCTGATGGACAGAGATGGGCTGAAGCTGCAAAATTCAGATCGAGGGTCATGAGCGTCCCAGTGTTCAGGCAAAGTTGGATCTGAAGATCTGGTTTTGTTAATAATGCAGTAGAATAAGTATAAAAATATGATGCTGGTAAAGTCCACACATTTTGTTCCGGAGGACATTCAGGATTTGTTTTTTAAAATCACAGCCAAATTGCAGAGTGTGCTGTGAGGGTAATGAGCGGTTTAGTGCATATAACCAACTCTAATTTCAGACTTATGAAATGAGCACCTGCTTTCATAATCTGTGGGCCACAAAAAAGATTTGACCTCCTCTGGCAGGGTGTGACTTTCAGGACAAGAAACTGTCTGTCCTCTCTATGCATGTCTCCATTGATTTGATGAGACTGCTACAGATAAGATAAATTTTCTTCTGGAGTAGACCTCTCTGAAGTTAGTAATAACAGGACATGAGTGCAACATTGTTGTCTACTCCAATTCTCCCAATTAATTTCACTCATTATGAACTATTGGCCTTCCCATTAGGACTGGGCCACATGAGCTGTCGACCCAGAACTAGCTGTCACGCATGTCGTGTGTGGTGTGTGGCAATAGCATCACGGGGTACTTGATGTGACCACCCCCAGCTCCAGTGCAAACAGATCAGAGGGTCAAGTAGCAGGGAGCGTGGTGCTGAAAGCCATGTGGGCAAATACCCTTTTGGCCAGGAAGAAGGCCATAAAGACGGGAGCGATCAACACCACACGTCAATTTGCTCGGTCCATGGGTGAACCAAACCTGTGGCTCACTCTGCTCAGCATCCTGGAGTCGGATCCAGCCTTACACATTGGGCAGAAGTGCAAGGGTCGAAACAACAGTCTGGTGACCGAAAGGCAGAGGAGCGGGGGTCGCCCCTGGCCCACGGTTTCCCAACTGCTCGCTCACAACATGCTTCGGTGGCGTTGGTGAGGTGTCAGTCCAGATCAGTCCAGTCTCCCCTCCTGAACGTCTGGCATCTTCCTAACCCACACAGAAGAGACCAGCAGTGCTGTTTGAAGGGAGAGCAGCACAGTCCTGGGGAATGAACCATGTTCTGTGAGCTGAGGATGTGTGGACTGCGTTTCAAAGGCAACATCTGGATAATTCATAGCGCCTTTTTAAAATGGATTTGCAGATGGTGAGACCTGCCAGAAACAAAGCAGCAACAGCAGCAGCCTGTGGTCTGTCTTCAAAGCAGAGAGAGGAAAAGGTAATGAAAGTAGCTGTTTTCTTTCTTTCTTTTTTTTTTATTAATTCTTTCTTTCTAAATGCTGATCTATACATGAAACTTGTACCCAGCTAAACACAATAGGAAAGAAGACACGGGAAAAACAAGCAAGCACCCAGCTTTCTAAACGTCTGCTTGTGACGCAGCTTGGAGGGAGCAGTGCATACGTCTGCACAGTGGTCACGGCGGTTGCTGAAGTGCAGGAGCGACACACCTGAGCTAGTGCAAGCTAGCTGGCTTGGGTCCTGTATCTGTGAGGGATGGACTTCAGTGCAGGCTCATTTACCCAGCTTCTCAGCCAGGTTTTGCAGCCCATGCTGAGCTTGCAGGCCCTGTGGCTAGGCGGGGGCTAGCTCAGGTAACACTGTTATGTGGCAGTCACTGGGAGGGCTGCAGCATATTTAAACAGTGCCGTGGTTGGGCACTGCACCGCCTCCTTGGGAAGTCTAGTCCACATTTGGGTCACCCTTACCATAGAGAAGTCCTTCCTTACATCCAATCTGAAACCATCCTCTAATAGTTGATGGCCATTGCTCCTTGTCCTTCCCCGGCATGCTCTAGACATCAGTGCAGGCTCATTTACCCAGCTTCCCGGGCAGGTTGTGCAGCCCATGCTGAGCTTGGAGGCCCTGTGGCTAGGCGGGGGCTAGCTCAGGTATCACTTTGGGCAATGGTTAAACTGTTGTTTGGGCAATGGCTAAACTATATCTCTCAGCTCCTGGTATTCACCCCTTACATACTTATAGATGGCCACCAAGTTCCCCCTCAGTCTTGTCTTCCCCAGGCAGAGCAGTCCCAGACTCTTTATTCTTTCCTCATCAGGTTTGTCCTCCAGGTCCTTAATCATTCTTGTGGCCGTTCCCTGGACCCCTTCAAGATCCTCCACATCTTTTTTGAAGTGTGGCGCCCGGAACTGGACACAGTCCTCCAGCTGGGCCCTCCCCAGTGCCGCGTAGAGAGGAAGTATCACTTCCTTATCCCTGCTCACGACCCATCGGCTAATGCATCCCAGGATGCTATTAGCTCTGTTGACTACACTGGCGGCTCATGTTCATCCTGTGATCAGCCATAACCCCAAGGTCCCGTTCAGCCATCGTGCTGGCCAGACTTCTCCTTCTAACCTATATTCATGTTGCTGCTTACTTCTCCCCAGACGAAGCGCTCTGCATTTATCCTTATTGAACGGCATCTGGTTCTGCTCTGCCCACCTTTCCAGCTTGTCCAGGTCTGCTTGGATCCCCGTCCTATCCCCTAACGTGACCGCTTTTTCCCTAGCGTGACAAGCCTACAAAGACCTGGAACTACCTCGGCTGTAGGGCAGGGGTGTCCGATGGGTCCTGTCTACGCAGCCTTTTGTGAAGTTATGTCCTGCGCCAGACAGACTGCTTACAAGCAGCTCTCACAGACAGCCCTACACTGAAGTGCCTCTGTGCCGTACTGCTAGATGGCTTAGGCACATTTTCTTTTGTGTATCAATCAGGTGGGGCCAGCAGGGCAGGGTTTGCCAACGGCCCTATAATAACAGTGCAGCGTGCTCATGTAATGGAGGCGAGAGAGCACTGGGCAAGGCAAGGAGACTTCAGTTTGAAGCTTTGAAGAAGCTGGAGCTACACGTCTGAATTAAAAAACATCAAAGGCGAGTCTGTGCGCAGCGTGAAGGTGGATCAAAACTTTCCTCAAGTTCAGAGGAAAAAATCTGTGCTCTGCTGAGGACAATGGAAAGACTCCCATTGCTTGCAGTGCAGTCAGGCTTCCTGGAGCCAAACACCCAGGGTGTAGAGCTGCTTATTTCCAGCCTCCGAGTATATGTTATTTAAAGAAACTTGATAGTATCCCTTTAAACTCACTGTGCAAAGGGAAACAGAGCCCCTCTCTCTGCACTCTGAAGCTCTGATGACAAAACAGCACCGATGTTCTTGTTGTTAGTTTGGTCAAATGGACCCGGGTCCATTTGGGGCGATGGCTTTCCTTGTTTTTGCACTCACTGCACTTCGGTTGCCTCAGTAAGGACCTTGCTGCAGCAGTGGGAGGCTTGGGGGAGCAGCAGTTGCTAAAGGTTTGGCTGTGCTTGAGCAGGTAGATGCAAATGCTAAAGATCTGGCTGGCCGTCAAGATTTTGTACAACTCTCCAGGACGGGCCCGTTTCACAACCTCGGCAACTGGAGCTAGGGAAACGGATGTGAAACGGCTGTGGAAATCGCACGCATAAAAAAGTCGGCGTCTGCAGTCTTAAATCCGGCGCTCTGAGAAGAGAGGGGGTGGGAGATTTGCTCGTTTGGTAGCTGAGAAGCGGGGTTGAAACTATGTGATCTTTGGCTGGGGCATGAGGCCTTTTCTTTTTTTCCTTCAGAAACTTGTGTGAGAACGTACTGTCCTTACAGCATGAACGCAGCGCTGGCGGGGCGCACCGGTGCAGTGTAGGCTGGCTTTGCAAAGTCCCCCCTGCCCTGCTCCAGACCGGCTGAACCGACGACGCCAGGCTATCCTGCGGAGAAAGCAAGGCCGTGGCAGACGAGAGCGAGAAGGGAAGGGAGAAGAGGGAGTGGAAAGGGAGACAAGTAATATGGCAACTAAAGACCCGTGGAAATCAAGGGTAAAATTGGGTTCGTCACAGTGAAAATAGATGATTTCATACTTTTGTCACAGATTAAGAGGAATATCCTGTACAAACTGTGAGACTCCCTGGCAGGGACCCGCACTTCTCTTAACATTGTGGGGTGTGGGGGGGGGCACCCTGCACCTCGGGCAATGGATGCTGTTTAAGAAACTGCAGCGAGGATCTGGCAGGGGACCTGCTTTGGGAGGAAAAGTAGTGGCTGCTATATTCACAAGCAGTGCCCCTGGCTCGGGGCTGGAGGAAGGTGGGGGAAGAGCCTTTGCTGAAGCAACAGCGATACTCTGAATGTTGCGTCTAATTTTGTGTCGCGCCTCCCGCTGCCACCGCAGGTCCATGTCTCCATCCCATCCCCACCAGAGATGCATTGACGGCACTGCACGACTCCATCGGCAGACGCCGGCGTCGTACGCAGCAGGCCAGTGGCCGAAGCAGGGGTGGGATCTGCTTCCCCTGAGCGGTCGCCCATCCACGGGTCCCAGCTCTTGTCACCAAAGATGGCGCCCGTGGATTTCAGAGAACCGTGTTTAGCGGATGGACCCCGTGAATCCGGTTTCGCAGAGGGGCGCCGGGTGCCAAAACAAATTGTTGGGTCTGTAGGGCCAAGTGAGGGGTTCGTCCCATAGGCTCGTAGGAAAATAGGGCAGCAGGGAGCTCCCAAGGTCATCTAATACAGCCCCGTGCTCAAGGCAGGATCATCCCTGACTAAACCAGCCCAGCCAAGTGTCTGTCCAACTTGCTCTGGAAAACTTCCAGGGATGGAGCTTCTTTCCTGTCCCAATGCCTAACCACCTTCATAATCAGAAAGCTTCTCTTAGTCTCCAACCGAAATTTCTTTGAGGCCATTGCTCCTAGTCTGGAGAAATGCCCCTCTCTATAATCACCCTTCAAGGATTTGAAGACTGTTATCAAGTTGGTATTCTGTCCTCCAAACTACATAACCCTAGCTCTTTCAGCCTTTCCTTGTAAGGCTTGCTTCCCAGGCCTCTAATCATTTTTGTCGCTCTCTGTTGGACTCTTCCCAATCAGTCCACATCCTTCTTGAAGTACGGGGCCCAAAACTGGACACAGGACTCCAGGTGAACCTGCGTTCATGCTGAATAGAGCAGAAGAATCACTTCCCTTGCCTTGCAAGTGACAGTCCCATTAATACAGACTCATTTTCAGTTTATGGGCCTTCATATTCCCCCAGGTCCTTCTCCGCAGCACTGTCACCTGGCCAGTCATTCCCCAGTCGGTATACGTGCATACAGTTATTCTGCCCCAAGTGCAGGCCTCTCCACTTGTCTGTGTTGAACTTCATCTGGTTGATCACGGACCATTTTTCCAGTCTATCCAGGTCATTCTGGATCCTTTCCAGCGTCTGTTTGCCCTGGGATGCTGAGAGCCAAAACTGTACCGAAGAGGACCTCAGCTGCTTAGACATTGCTTGCGACAGCCAAGGAGTCTCAGCAGATGGGGACATGCCATTGCTCGACGATCTTCTGCAATCCCGTCGGGAAGGCATGAAAGCAAAACCAGCAAACAAACGTTGTGCCAGGTTTCATGCTACCGTGTTTAACAGCTTACAAAAATCCCCTCATCTCCTCACCGGCTCGCCAAGAAGGTCCTCTTGAGTCTTGCTGAGGGCAGCTCCCCGGGGCCGGTCTGGCCGGGCCTTCCAACGTATTCCTGGAACATCGTGTCTAGAAGATGCTCCTGGGCGGCTTTCCTCCAGAGCAAACAGCTCTGCATCTGCAGTAGCGCATTGCAGGGCGAGTGCAGCCACGTGGGGCTGGATGGGAAATCTGGGGCAGGAGGTTTCCCATGGAAGAGCTGTGCTGGTTTCTGGAGAAGGGGCAGATCCGTTGCATGTTGTCTGAAGTAATGAAATCCCGGGCCCAGATAGCAGCGTCCAGTCCTTATCCTGGTCGTGGGTGCCAAATTCCTGTCACTTCTCCCACGGCACCATCCCTGCCTGCCTCGGATCCAACTAAGTGCCCTTGACAGAGATCCATAAGGCGATGGGGGAAAGCAGAGGAGGTTTCCCAAGGGAGTTAATATGATGGGTGCTTCACACAAACCTGGTGGCAATGGGAGGTGGGAGCTGGCTGGTTTCTTGCCTGCATTGCCAGCATTTACTTGGGCACCTCCCTCAGTGCAGCCAGGGCACCAGTTGTCTGGTGAGTCCAAGAAACTCCCTGCAAGTCCCAAGGGGCACAGTCATCCCCACAGATGGGATGCAGAGGAGACTCTGCAGGCTGCGGGTTACTCAGCCCATGGAAAACTGGGGCCTTGATTTTACCTTCTGTCCTGGATCAGTCAAACCCCCACTGGCTCCAGGGGTTGTTTGGCCTGACTCAGGACCCCCATGTTTAGCCCAGCGCCTCTTAACCTTTTTAGACCTCTGATGCCCCTGGTTAGACTCAAGGCGCCCCCCAGAAAATGCCAGGTCTTAGTTTTCACTTGTTTTTGGACTACAGGAAAATACTAGCGCAAGTCACCTGTTGCAAAGAACTCATCCTGACCTGTTGTGATCTTCCCATTTTTAACACTATTGGGCATTTTTACACATGCTCCAGAAGTGGGGGGAGGGGGATGCTTTAATTAGAGCAGGTCTTGGAGCCGCCTAATTAAAGCATCTATAGCGCCTCGTGTATTCAGTGTCCCATGCTTCAAAATTGGAGGGTGGGGGGCACTTGATGAGCTTCAGTTAAAGTGTCCCTGCTGTCATTTTGAAGCTTGGGGACACTGAATTCATGAGATGCAGAGCCTGCTGGAGTGCGTTAATTAGCAGGCTCCAGCAAACTCGATTAATTGAGTCTGCTCCGACACGCTGTAATTATAGCGTGCCAGAGGAGCAACCCTACACGTGTACAGGCACTCTTAGAGTCCTGTTTGAAACCTCTGGGGTTGTTTTGTGAACAGTGCTTTCGTGCTGAAGAGTGATAACACGGCACGGCACCCCGCGGCACCCTAGCAAGGCACCCGCAGGGTGCGATGGTGCCCTGGCTGAGAATCGCTGGTTTAGTCCATAGTGGCAAGTCTGTTTCTCTGCCTCTTTCAGCTTTTAGAGACAGAGAAGGCAAGTTGGCGGCCTTGAAAGTATGCAATCTAGATCCACTCTGATCCTTACAGTCAGCATTGTTAATTAAGTTTATCAATTAGTTGGGGGGGAAAGGCATCAAAGCCAGAAATACAGTCATGTTGATGTTGCACACAGTGAAGCAGGCTGGCTTTGTGACAGTTCGCAGCATCAGGGTTTTAAGCGAGGCACATCTTGTGAATGGTAGCCCCGCTCCAAAGCTCCTGCTTTGGTTGTTCAGGCGGGCGTGTGGAAAGGACCGAGTTAGAGGAGCAGGTGGCCCGGGGGAGGATGAAAACAGCACCGTGCAGCTGCTCCCCACAGGAAACCATACATCTAGGAGAGCCACTTACCTCTGGAAACAGCCCTTTCAGCAGCTATGGTGCTGTCCTCGGACTTGCTTGTTCAGAGCAAACTGGAAAAAGCTCCCATGTGAGGAAAGGTTTAGGCCAACATTGTATAACGTGGCGAGGACTCTCTATCTGTATTAAAGGATCTTGTGTAAAGACGGATCGCAGTGCTGAGCCTTTTAGCCGTCCTAGGATAAGTCTCCAGTTGGATTGCTAATGAGCCTGGGAAAGAGACGGCCCTATAACATGCACGGTAGATTATTCAAGCATAGGAATAGCCGTGAGTTTTAATGTTGCAAGTGTCCTAGCTTTGGAAGCAAACAAGTTAGATGCTAGACGGGGGAGAAGAGACTGGCTAGTTGGGTCCCTACGAGATGTCCATTTGTGCTGAAATATAGGTAAGTCTTAATGCAGACCTTTCCCTTAGACGAACCTGCCTCCCTTATACCAAGCTCTGTTTCCATTTATCCCCAAAACAGGTCCTGAATAGGCAGTGGCGCTGCCCCTGGAGGCCTTGCCAACCAGAGTCTCGGAGTGAAAGCAGAATTCATTTTCCATGCTCATCCAACCTTAGCCTCTTGGCTGTGGCTGCCAAGAGGGAAAATAATTATTCTCCCAGACCAGATTCATTGGCAACCTGGATTCTTTCTATCCCAGGGCTGAAATTCTGGGTCAATTAGTCGCCCTGCAGAAAGGATCTGTTTGAACCCAGGGGGTAACGTTCATCTCTGGTGTAACTCCACCATCAGCTGTTCCATACCAGGGATAAATCTGGCCGAGCAAGTTTAACTTGTTGGCAGTCAACTCCTCCTGGACCATTCCTGCATAAAATAAAGGACCATGTCAAGACTTGGCCTTGCTGTGCACCATGTTTCAGGGCATGTAGAGTTTCTATAAGGACCTTATTAGCTGTGGCTGTTCTCGTCCCCTTTCAGAGGCAAGGGGGAGTGTGTAATCTGGCAGTTTGTTCCACGAGCTAACACTGGCTAGGTATAGGCATTCAAAACGCTCGAGGCAGAATCGGTC
This sequence comes from Gavialis gangeticus, assembly GCF_001723915.1. Lineage (NCBI taxonomy): Eukaryota > Metazoa > Chordata > Crocodylia > Gavialidae > Gavialis > Gavialis gangeticus. The sequence continues at coordinate 7,269,123 of NW_017728996.1, read as the reverse complement.
TAAGGTTCGCAGTTTTCTGTAAGCAGCGTAGTTTAGACTGGTAGCAAAAAGAGCCCACATTCGCCCTTTGGTGAGAAGGGGGCACATCTTAAACTGGGTCCCACCATTTTTAAACCAGTCTGTGTGCCGAACTTCTGTTCTGTTATGGGTATAGACTGGTTTCCGATCACTTACACCTGTAAAAGTGTAATGTCTGCACCTGGCTATTAAAACCATGGCTGTTCTCGTATAGTAGTGACCTGGCTTTCCTTTCACAGGATGGCTAATTTCTTGCCCCACATCACAGTAGACATTCAGGGTGCATTTGCACTGCAGTATTGTAATAGCAGCCTTCAACTCTTTGCAGGGGGGCTGCAAAGAGGATGGAGCTGGGCTGGTCTCAGCGGTGACAGATGCCAGGACAAGGAGCAATGGGCTCAAGTTGCAGCAAGAGAAGTTTAGGTTGGATATTAGGAAAAAAAATCCTCACTACCAGGGTAGTAAAACACTGGAACATGTTGCCCAGAGAGGAGTTGGACTCTCCATCCCTGGAGTTTTCTAAGACCCAGCTAGACAAAGCCTTGGCTGGGATGATGTAGTTGGGGCTGGTCCTGCTTTGAGCAGGGGGTTGAACTAGATGTGACCTCCTGAGGTCCCTTTCAACCCTCATTTTATATTATTCTACAATTGAGATAGTCAATCTAAGTTTGAAAACAGCAAGTGAGGGTAGTAGTAGCAGCCCACACATCACCACAGGGCCCAGTGTGGGCTATAAAACCCAGCCAGGAAGCAGAGCAAATTAGCTCATGCTTCATTCCAGGCATCTAGGGTCCTAGCAGCGCACAAGCTAGCTGGGTTAGAGCTGGCTCAGTATTGTCATGCTAAGCTGCAGTCACTGCTGTGACAACAGTGTAGACCTCTTCTCCATTTTTACATCTGTGCAATGGGGATAATGACACTCACAGTACAAGATGTCCAGAGGAGCAGAAGGGTACCCAAGCCAGAATGTCTGGTGCAGGATTTTGAACAGCCTGTGTTCAGTGGTGCTTGGAGCTGGGCTGTGTTTTGGCCCCATCTCTAGATGCCAGGCTTAATTCAGGACTGTCTGACTTCTAAGCAGCCAGAGGCTGAAGGTCTTGTGGGCTGCACCAGCAGGGACCTCACATCCTGGAGCTACACCAGAGTGAACCACGGGCCCTCTGGGCCACCCCCATGTCTTCACCGTACACGCGCGTGTCCGCAGGCTCACTGTCAGCTCCCCTGGCCATGCCTTGCTGCATGATCCTGCCCCTCGGGAGAGGGGGCAGGCAATGAAAGTTAGAGGAGGGAAGGGAAGCCCTGAGACTCTGGCTGCAGCAATGAGGGGAATGGCAGCTGGGCAGGAGCCTGGGGGCAACATAACCCCTTGTGAGCTACATGCAGCCGGCAGGCTGCCCATTGCAGAGCCCTGGCGTTGTTCATTGTTGTCTGAAAAGCACTTTGAGATCTTTGCAATGGAGAAGCTGTGCACAGGTGGCGTTACTGTTGTTGAGCAGGAAAATACCTGAGTTAGAAGTGGTAACAAAGCTGCAGCAGATGCTTAATACTGGGGTTAGTTGGTATGCCTGCTCAGACTGTCCTGTTCCTCGTTAACAGTAATTTCCTGGGTTTATGGGGAGCTGCAATGCAGTAGCTTGCAAATTATTCCCCCATTTGGTCTCTCGCAGCACACACGGTTCGAAAGAGCATGGCATTGCTCTGGGATTAGTGCTCGCTTCCTGCTGTCTGATTTTTACTTACTTACCCAGGAAAGGGAAGCACTCATTGCAGTGGCTGTAGATGAATTGTGAGGACTACAAATTAACGCAAAGTGTCCTTCTGCTGCCAAAGACTTCCTGCTCTTACTGCTCCTGTTGTGGAGGTAAGGCTGATTGCAAGAAAGCTCATTTTCATAATTCTCACTTAGTTCCCCATAAAACGATATGGACAAATTGAATTAGACACATCCACACATCAAAGGTGACCTTGGAGTCATGAGGTGCTGGCCGCCAGGTAGAGTTCACTTTCCAGTACAGCATTAAGTGGCCTCCTTACATTTCAAACTGTGCCACTAACATCATCACTGCTCTAGGAGTGGTTTGAAGCTGCGTTTCTGCACCTCAGGACAGAGGCAGCAGAGACCTCTGCTGTGTTATTTGCAATAAGGAGCAATGGGGATAAAGGAAAGGGTTAAAAATAAAATCAGATTGACAGCACTAAGGATGCCTATACACGAGCAGCCAGGCTGCTCCAATGTGCTGTAATTCCAGTGCGTCGGAGCTGACTTGGCCGGAGCGTGGGAATTACTGCGCTCCAGCAGACGCCAGCGGTTGGGGTATCAGTGTCCCCGTGCTGAAAAACAGTGGCAGGGGGCACTTTTTCTAAGGCTTGTTCAATGAGCTTTAGCTAAAGTGCCCCTGCCGCCATATATAAGCACGGGGACACTGATACACAAGATGCTCTGGATGCTTTAATTAGAGTGGCTCTGAGAGCCGCTCTAATTAAAGCACCTCCCACCCCCAGCACATGTATAAATGCCCTTAGGTTTTATGCTAAGAAGAGGAGCAATGGCAGAGGGGCTGCACCATGCTTGCCTTTGAAACATTTAACTCCCTGTTGGGCCCACTCAAAAGCCCATTGCAATAAATGCAAGGGTTTCTGTTGACCTCCTGGGCTTTGCATTAGGCTTGTGCGATTTACTTGCAATGCTGGACTAACGGTGCCATTTGAGGGTTTTGCTTCCCTTCAGGAGCCCAAGCTGCATCCCTCTAAAGTCAGCAGAAAGCCTTCTCTGATGTCCGTGGGCTTCGGAGCAGCTTAACTCTGACCTGATCTCTCAGTGTCTTCAGCCGGATGAAGCGTGAGATGTTGTTCCCATATCTCCCCTCAGAATCAGCTCTACCAGTCAAGCCCAACACAGTCGTAGAAAGTGAGGACTGGAAGGGACTCAGGAGGTCACATCTAGTCCAACCCCTGCTCAAAGCAGGACCAGCCCCAACTATGTCATCCCAGCCAGGGCTTTGTTGAGCTGGGTCTTAAAAACCTCCAAGGATGGAGATTTTACAACCTCTCTGGGTAACCTGTTCCAGTGCTTCACTGTCCTCCCAGTGATTTTTTCCCTCCCAATATCTAACCTAAACTTTGCTTGCTGCAACTTGAGACAGTTGCTTCTTTTTCTGTCGTCTGCCACCATGGAAAACAGTCCAGCTCCATCCTCTTTGCAACCCCCCTGCAGGGAGTTGAAGGCTCCTGTGAAATCTCCCCTCATTCTTTCCTCCACACTAAATAAGCCCAGTTCCCTCAGCCCCTCCTCAGAAGTCAGGTTTCCTACCTCCTACCCATTTTCATTGCTCTCCACTGTTCTCTCCCCAATTTATCGACATCGTTTCTGTAGTGGGGGGCCCACAGCTGGACACAGGACTCCAGATGTGGCCTCCCCAGTGCCAAATACAGGGGAAGAATTGCTTCCCTCGATCTGCTGGCAGCGCTCCTACCAATGCAGCCCAGGATGCCATTAGCCTTCTTGGCAACAAGGACATACTGCTGGCTCCTATTCAGCTTATTGTCCACTGTCACCCCCAGGTCCTTTCTGCAGACCTGCTGCCCAGCCAG
>NW_017728996.1:7247185-7260514 GCF_001723915.1 Gavialis gangeticus | reverse complement strand
AGTCCCTGTTCCCCCGAGCACTGGCAGGAGTGACCAGGAGTGACGGTCACAAGCTGGCAGAGGGGAGATTCAGGCTAGATATCAGGAGGCGCGACTTCACGGTCAGGGCGGCTAGGATCTGGAACCAACTTTCAAGGGAAGTGGTGCTGGCTCCTACCCTGGGGGGCTTTAAAACAAGGCTAGACAATCACCTTGCCGGGGTTGTTTGACCCCAGTACTCCTTCCTGCCATTGCAGGGGGTTGGACTAGATGATCTGCTCAGGTCCCTTCTGACCCGACCAACTATGAAACTATAAAACTATGAAACCCATCACTGGACCCAGTGCTGTTCTGTTCCACTAATGTAAATCCTTCAGACCTGCACTGAAGTCACTGGAGCTGCTCTGGATTCTCACCAGTGCAACCAAAACCAGAATTTGGTCCATTTTGCCTGCCCCTTAAGGTCAGCCCCATAAGACATCATGCAGAATAGATGAGGGAGGGTTTTGCAGACCAGCAAAATTCATGCTAGCTCCAAGAGAACTCTGCCTGGCCGTGAGAAGCCCCCAGTGTGTGTCCATCGGCAGCGGTGCTAGGTTATCCCCACAGCGCATTCATGCAGACGCGAGAGGTGTGTCAGCAGAACCGCTAGTTGAGGGAATCTGGTGCCTACTGAAAATCAGCCGCCTTAGACCCGGGTGAAGCACATGAACATCTAGGATACCATGCTGAAAATGCATCCGGGTCTGCCATGCACACCAGCTGGGCTTGCCTGCCACGAGGGATCTGCTTCTGTGTTTCTGCTCAGAAGGTGCCCTTCATATGCCAGCAGCTGCACCAAATACTTTGCAACAGCATTTCATGCCCCTCTCCTGGGAGTGGTGGCGGAGCTGGTATAACAGTTTAGGGCATGAGTTGAAGACCCAGAGATGACAGTTCAGGGTGGTGATGATAAAGCTCTGTGTTTCTTTCTCTCCAGAGCTACCCAAGACACTCGCAGCTCATTGCAGCTGGTACTGAATCATGGTAGTGTTTTTGTGAACCAGCTACACTTTCTGATCCCTGCTTTGCTGTGGGGCAAAACCAACATGCAGAAAGGTTATGGGATTTGGTTTGCACCTTGAGCACTTGTGGTGCAAGAAGGAGATCAAACTCCAGGTGTAACCAGAGCACCAGCGCAGCCCATCTCACTCAGTCCGTGGGAGTTTGTGAGGCCAGGGGGAGAGGCCTGTCTCTGTGGGGTTTCTGCTCCTTTGGAAAGGGTCCCAGTGCTCCCTAAATTGGGTCTGTGCACACTAGCAATAAATCAGTCCCAGTGCCCCCTGTTGCTCATCAGGCCAGGGGACTGGATGGCTCAGTTTTTTTGTCGGAGGATACAGCTGCTTTGAAGCCTTGCCAGCGGGAGGAGAGCTCGGCTTGCAGAGCCCAGGTTGGCAGCTGAGCTCCCCCAAAGCTTCACCGTCTCCAGTGGGATCTCTGGTTCAGGACTGGGCCCTTCTCTGTTTCCATCCTGTGCGATGGAAACAAATCCGAACAATACACAGACTTCCAGGGCGACCCCTTACCATCTCTCTGTCATTTCAGCTCCTGGTCCAGCTGTTAACCTTGGCAGGGTCTCTAATCCACCGTGTGAGCCTTTTATGCCTTGACAAGGTGATTCCACACGGGTCAAAGGCCTCCTAGCCCCTGATTTACACCAGAGCAAAGTCCCAGCATCCCAATGTACACTTCAGGGATGCATCCGCAGGTGACTGGATTCCCGCTCCGTCTCCTAGCTGGGTCTCGTAGTTCCCTAGCAACAGATCTGAAATATGGAACAGAAATAGCTATTTTCTCCCAGTCTGGTCCAGGCTGAAGGAAAACATCTTCGGTGACTCAGTGTTTCAGGCAGGTGGCCTCATTATCCAAACTGGGCCAGTTAGGTGTAAGCTACGATGGAGGCATGTGCTTTGCATTACCGATCGGTGAAACCGCCCAGAGGAGCTCGCAGCTGGGGATTGTTGCATAGTAGGAACTGGACCTGTGCTACCATCGTCTGCTCCGCACCCTCAACTCGTAGGGGTGTTCTCGTCCCAGGGTGAGTTTTGGGTTTGACGGCGGTAGGGAAGATCAAGACAAGTCCATTGAGCTGACCCGGCCAGGCCATGTGAGCTGTGTAGTACGTGCAGGTTTCTGGTGTCTGAGGGTTTGGAGAATTTGTTGGAGCTGCAGTATCTTCCCTCCGGTAGTTCACATCTGTGAGGCCTGCTGATGGTCAGGGCTGGAGCCTCTCTCCACTCTCTCTACCCAGCTACCCGTCAGGGATAAGATGGCTGTAAGCTGATCCTGGATCCTGTTTCTAGATTGGACCTCAGACCACAGCACTCATTTCTGAACATGGGGATCTCACGCGAGTAGCTGGTATGGGGAGATTCTCATCATTTGGGGCCAACATCTGATGAGATGCAGTTGCTGGCTAACTCAGACTCTAAGCACGGTTCCTCTCTTGTCCGAACCTCAAACCCTAATCTAAACCTTAATGCAGACTGGGCTCCGAATGGTCCTATCCATCTGCTAAAGCATTTCTCCATACCTTATATCTTTAACTGGCCCTCTGCTAAAAATGATGCCAACCCTGGAAGCTAGGAGTCTGGGGCATCCTAAGAGGTGATGTGTAAGTGTTGACTCCAGCAGGGGAAACGAATAAGCCTGCCCTCATTCTCAAAGGCTTCCTGAGATCACAGCCATCTCTACCCCTCTGGAAAATGTCAAAATCTCTGGAAGATTTTGCAGCAAAGGAGTCATAAACCTGTCCTCAGAAGAGGGGGGCTCTTCCCAGCTTTCGTGTGGGGTGCTAGAACGTTACAGAATAGGAGTCATAAAGCAGGACTGCTCACCTAGACAAAATTAAACATCCTCTGCACTTGCTTTTGCTCTTGTTAAAGTGTGTTTGAAGTGGCTCCTGCTATCCCTCATCAATGGGCTAGGAAAATGTGCAGTGTCCCTTGCTAGCATTGCACAGATTTCATAGACATCAGGGCTGGAAGGGACCTCGCGAGATCATTGGGTCCAGCCCCCTGCCCAAGGGGCAGGAAGTCAGCGGGGGTGAGCATCCAAGTGTTTCTGACAGGTAACCAGAGTAGGCACTTGCACCGCTTCTGCGGGGAGTCTCCTCCAGACTCTGGAGACACGGATGGTAAAGAAGTTTTTCCTTATGTCCAGTCTGAAATGGTCTTCCAGCAGTTTGTGACCGTTACTTCCCTCGGGGTGCCCTGGTGAACAGATGTTCACGATGCACACCCCGACGTACTTATAGGAGCCTTCTCTTCTCCAGGCTGAAGAGTCCCATGTCCCTCAGCCTCTCCTCATCAGGCCTGCTCTCCTGTCCTCTGACCATGCGCATGGCTCTCCTCCAGACTCCCTCAAGCTTCTCCACATCCTTCCTAAATTGTGGAGCCCAGAACTGGATTTAGTACTCTGATAGATAAAAACCTACTATAGCTGCTGACATGGCTTAAGTGGCTGCACCTTGTCCTGCAGGGCTGAAGCCCTTATTTTAAACCTTGCTGTTGACCTGTGTAAAACTGCTGGTAGCAATAAGCAGGGCCACGGTGGGCCGGTGGCTTGGGCCTCTATTGGGATCCTTCTGCTCTTCTTGCTTGAACGTGGGCTGTGTGCAGGCTGTGGCTATTGTTATCACACAAAGCTAGGGGTAGAGGTTAGGGCGGAAGTCTAGGAGCCAGGATTATTGATTGCTTTGCTTGTGACCTCAGGATACTTGATGGTTTTGTGTAATATAACTGGCTTTACTTCTCTGTGCCTCAGTTTCCCTAGCTGTAACATGAGGATGAGGTTAGTTCTAATCGGAGTATTATGCTGTTTAATGGATGCTTCAAGGGGGCTGGGGATCCTGGCACACCGGGCACTGCGGAGGTGCGTGACTACACTTGCAAGTGCTTCTCAGTAGCTGGAGGTGCTGCTCTGCATCAGCACACATTTTTTTGGAGTCGGAGCCCAGATACTGTTTATTAGGATAACTGGAAAAAGAGAGGGAAATAAAAGGGAACTTCATGAACTTATATTTAACTTGTGAACTTTTTGGCCAGGAGCAAGCATCCATTCCAGGGGTGATTTCATTTCCATTCTAACCCAAGGAAATGACTTAATGGACACTGGTATTTACTCACAAAAACACTGAATGTCAGATGTACCCCTGACTAGACTTTCTGTTTCAAATCCAACATGAGGCAGAAATTTCCTTGGACAAATTCCTCTTGAGACAACTGAAACCTTTACAAGAACTCATAGGAAAAGTGTAGGATCTGAAATGCTGAAGCCAGATGTTATTCTGAACAAGCAGAAATACCTCTGTGAATAAACTGCAAGTGACTCGTCCTATGAAAACACAGTGAAAGGAGAGGATTTCTTAGGGTGATCTCTTTTATTGGACCGTCTCAATAGCCGAGATTAGTTAGACAAGCTTTTGAATGCAAGATGTTCTTTGCCAGGTCTCACAAAGAGCAAACAAAGAGAAGATGCCGGCACAGTTAACTTTAAGTTCACTGGCTCAGACTGGTAATCTTTGCCACTCATTCTGCATTACTTTTAGATTTAGTCCTAAAAACTGCTGATGGAAACGCATGCAATGCTGCTTTGCTTTGATAGGTACTATAGAAATAGTCATGGGGGTGAGGTCTGGAGAGGTTCCCAGCAGTCTCCGTTCTGCAGTAATTGGAGGAAGGTGAAGACGATTAGCTCTTTCGAGTGTGGAGCCCTATGTGTATCGTGCAAGTAAAACTAGTATGTAGGAATGCCAACTTTTAGGAATGCAGGAGACAAAAGTTTAGCAGATGAAATGCAGGTTGTTTCTGCTTGCTTTGATCATCTTCCTTTGGGAATAAGAACAATGGTTTCCCATTAACATCATAGACAACGAGGGCTGCAAGGGGCCTCGGGAGGTCACATTTAGTCCAGCCCCCTGCCCAAAGCAGGACTAGCCCGACTAGATCATCCCAGGCAAGGCTTTGTCGAGCCAGCATTTAAAAACTTCCAAGCATGGAGCTCCCACCACCTCTGCATCCCATCTGGCCCCATGGACTGTACACGTCCAGCTTTTCGACATAGTCCCAGACCTGTTCTTCCACCACGGTTGGCTGCTCCCCTCCTCCCCAAACTGTGCCGCCAGGTGCAGTAGTCTGGGAGTTGCCCTTGCCTATGAAGACTGAGGTAAAAAAGGCACGGACTACTTCAGCCTTTGCCACTTGTGACCACAAATATTTTAAAATGTAATTATTATCTCAAGTTTGAGACCTTGCATTGGCGGAAAGAGGGGTGAACTCTGTGGATTCATTACTGCCAATGCCAATGCTCGTCAAAGTAGCAGGTGAGAAACTGGCCACTCCAGCCCTCCACACTTCCCGGCATAAGTGTTATATGGGTATTATATACACTCAGAAGTTATCAGTGTCATCGGTGTAAGAAGCACATTTATCAGGAGATTGTGTCTGAGTTAACAGCGACTCATGCAGCATTTCCCATTGGACCTTTCTGGACTGTGAGTACTTGGGATCTCAGTCCTGTGTGTCATCCAGCAGCACGGCACTGCACTGTAGAGAAAAGTATCATCTCTCCAGTCTCTGACAGGGCCCCCCACTTCCATGGTCCAGAGACCACTGGACTCAGTGCACAGCTCCAGCTGACTCTAGCAAACGTTAGATCAGACTCGGAGCATGTGACCATTAACAAGGCAGTAACCCAAAGTGAGATGATTTAGAAAATACCAGACTCTTGCAATATGGAAACAATATCAGCTGTCCAACACGGCTTCATTATCCTGGTGACCACAAATCTGATCATCAAACCAGTTCAATAATATCTGTCCAGAGACTCGGTTGAGGGTTGCTGAGTAGACGGCTTCCAAGAAGATCTTTGAGGAGGTGAGAAAAATCAGACAAGAGAGCTATTGTGCAGCAGCCAGAAAATAATAATTTTAATGCACACAACCACTTCTTAAACTGAGACGTAATATTAATCCATGTCCCGAACACGTCTGCATGACAGCATGCTAAAAAATTTCTTCTCTGAACCAAGACTGAAGTCTTTTTTTGTTCACCAAGATCAGGGCTTGAAATTCCCCCAAAAAAGACTCCTGGTCTCTGCTTACATCATGCAGTGGTGAGAACGGAGAGGTGTTCTGCAAACAAGGAAGTATCCAATAGGGGAGGAAGACGAAACAGAGAATAAAGCCTTGTAATGGAGTTAGTAGAGAGGAAAATGGCTTCATTAATGAATAAACCCCTAGACTGTTATGCTGCATGGATCCCAAAGCCCACTGATGAAATGCTTTTGCTAAAGAAAAAGCTGCAATCCACCCACTTGATGCTCCAGCTTCATCTTCCTTGTTTCCCAGGGCCCACCCCACATCTGGAGCACCGTGGACACAGTTATGTGACTGCAAGGAAGTGGTTCACATTCACGGTGCAAGTTGTGGCAGACAGCTGATCGTCACTCCTTGATTCTCCTGGCCCAGTACCTCCTCTCCGGACATGCCGAGGAGCTGCACAGCGCAGCTTTGGTACGAGAGACAGAAGCAGCACAGGGCAAGGCTAGCACAGGAGGGGGCAGAACCATCCTGCTTGCCTTTCTGCCAGCTCTTCCAACCAAGGGGAATTTGTGGCCAGTGCAAGTCCACATTGCACTGTATAAAGGCCACAAAGGGAAGCAGAGATTCCTGCCCAGCATTACAGAGACTCAAGTGCCCAGGCCTGCTCTGCCACTACACTGCAGCCCCGTGCCCCTGGAGCTGGTGAGAGGATGATTCAGTCTCTGGGCACATTTGGTGCCTTGGCATGGGAGATGACAAAGCTGACAGGTTCGTACCCGTGCAGCAATGCTCATGTCACAGAGGCCAACAAACAGCCTTCAAATCGGTAACGTCTTCCGATGGACTCTGACTGGGGATTTCAACAAGTGTCCCAGCAGGGAAGCCCCAAGTATTCTGGAAAGCCACCTGCAAACTGGACGGGGGGTAAAATGGAACAGGAAATGCAGACTTGCTCCTTTCCTCTTGGATTGAATCTCCCTGGAGGGCCACGCTGGCTGAAAGTCGCCCGACTGGGCTTCAGTGATGTCTTTCCAAAACAACAGCCACCTTCTTGCTGAACTGACTGTGCGCCTTGGTTTAGCTGGCGCGGGTACAGTCATGGAAGTGAGCTTAGTTTAGGCTGTCAGCTGAATCCACACGCCCAATAACCAGTTGGCTTTTTCTTCTGCAAAGATCACTATAAAAAGCCTTTGATGCTTTGGGTAAAGGATTGCTGAACTCTAGCTAAGCCATTCTCTTTGCACATGAAAAGTGTATCACCTCCATGGCTGCTCCTGACAGGTTCAGCAGCAATCGCCGCGATAGTCTTTTTCTTTAAAGTTTTAAGGAGGCTATTTTGGTTCTGGCACAAACCTCTCACCCAGCAAGATATGTTCTCAGTAAAGCTGAAAACGCACCGGGGGAGCGGGAGGAAAAGCTGTGGGAGGAAAGAGGCAACCTGGGGGGTGGGGGGGGTCTCTGAACGGAGATCACTTTGGTGAACTCGTGGACTTCTCTCAGCAGGGCAGAGCAGGGGTAGCCAATGTGCCGGTCAAATCCATAAAGAAGTATCCGGTGCAAGGGTGAGTGAGTCTTTTGGTTGAGTTTGGCTGGTAGTTATTCCTTGGGGATCTCGGGGATGGGGAAAAGGTTCAGGAGTTTGCTCTGTTACCGGCTGGCCGTGTGGTGGGCAAGTCACTTGAAGTATGGACGTACAAACAACTCACTGTGGTGTAAAGAGTACATCATCGCTTTACTGCGTACCTACTGCTGTATGCTGACGGCTGTGCATGTGGTCTGGCTTAGTGCTAAGGAGAAGCTAAAATCTGGAAATTTACTTCTCTTTCATTAGAGGCTAAAGCATCATGGCTGAGCTTTCCTTCACCGCAGGGTAAGAGCGCACCCATGGGAAGGCGTTGCAGAGCAGCTGACGCATAGCAAAGCCCTGGGCTGGCTCCTTTTATGCCATGGTGAATCGCTCGTTTGTCCATCCCCTCTCCTCCCTGGGCCTCGGTTCTGCATGTGTGAAATATCACTGCACTGGCTCACACGTGTTGTGAGCGGCAAGGTGTTAAAGATTGGAAGGCATGCACCTACTACAGTGACGTGAGCCTGGTGAGACACAGAAGGGAATAGCTAGGAAAGACAGAATCGCCCTCTAGAACTGGAACGGAAAGCAGAGGCCTTGGGAAAGTCCATTCTGTCCATCAGACATGTCCATTGCTGACGTGGGCAAGTGATGCCAATCCCCATGCAACGGTGCTTCACTCTACACAGACACCACCAACCATGTCATCTCCAAAACCAGTGGGAGAGGGAATGAAAACTGTACGTTCGAGGCCAATCAGATGTAGTAGAATGGTGCTATTCATCCCACCCAATCTCTGCAAATCAGGTGCAGCTTCATTACCAAGGGCGGGTTGTCCCCTGAACTAGATTGTCCAGCTGGCTCTGGTGGCCGTCTCCTTATGCAAAACCAGGGTCTTCTCCATGGCTCATTGAGATCAACAACCCCTTACTGATTCACTGGACATGTGTTCAGACCCTAAAAATATGAGACCCCTTCCAGCGTCCTCTCCATCAACACACTGTGATTCATGAGCTGTTTGTACATAGGAGCCTTGGTGAAATACGTCCCTGTGTGTCGACAGAGGTAACACCGGGCAAAGATGCCTGCTGCTTGTCCTCGCTGGTTCTTAGGGCTGGAGCAGACCCTAGACTTGCCCACAAGCAAACAGAGCAAGAGCCTTCTGGCCTCCGCTTCGCTTCGCTTCCAGGTTTATAGTAAAATGGTTCAGAACAGAGACGAGCTGTCTCGGCGGTAGATGTATTTTTCCAGCGTGGACAGCCCTGCTTCTGATGGGACAAGAGAGGCTTCATAACAAGAAATGATCTAGAAAGCAGGTCAGCTTAACCGAGTGGGAAGAACGCTCCTCAAGATTTCCATTTGGTGTCTGTTTAAAAAGAAGCGAGAGAGGCAAAGGAGAGGTAACTGTTTCCTCACCTCTCTAAATGTGCAGATGTAGCTGAGAAACCATCCATGCCTCCCACTTCTCTGTAGTATTGATGTGTATAAATGCTAAAGAGCTGTTGAGGCCTCAGCTGAGATCAGATGCCACAGGACCACCTGACTCCAGACGCTTTTAAGAAACAGTTGGATGCTTATCTTGCTGGGATCCTATGACCCCAGCTGACTCCCTGCCCCTGGGGCAGGGGGGCTGGACCTGATGATCTTACAAGGTCCCTTGCATCCCTATAAAATCTATGAAGCATCATTATCTTCTCTGCTCTGAAGGGGGAGAAGCTGGCCTCCTTCCTCCCTTGGTCCGTATTTTTATTTGCATCTCTGGTGGCACTGCCAGGCAAGGTGCTAGTGGGATGCATTTTTGTAGAGGAGACTTCGCCCCCCAACCTCACTTCCTTTGGGTCATCAAGCTGCCTCCCAGTGATGATGACATTCAGCCCCTGTTGGTGAAAAGCTGATAGAGTCAGCTGTTCTGCTGGTGTTTGCAGCCATTGCGAATTTGGCCAGTGACTGAACCAAGAGCATGGCATGCTCCAATGTCGATGGGCTGCAAACCCATGCCGTTGTAGGCAAGCAGATAACAGGGCGGTGGATCCCCGCTGCTTTCCACACCCTTCGGCCAGGCACACCTTCTCATTTACCAGCTGGAGAAGAGGGCTGTGGTTCTTACTCCCTGGCTGAGAACCGATGATGAAGTGTGTAAACCCAGCGCTCACCTCTGTGTGCAACTCCCTTATTTCAGCTGTGAGAGCAGGGCTCAGGCCCAGCGTTTTTCCTAAAGAGACGCCGAAGGCAATGAAGACGAGCGAGACCCCAGTGCTCAGTGTGGGGCGTGTTTGGCCTCTGCAATAGAAACTGTTTCATACCTGATAAAGCCATTGACAAAATCCATGCACGTCAAGGCAGCTTGGCTTATTTTTTTTTTATCACAAGGAATAAAAATCTCCCTTTATTTCCATAACGAGACTATTTGCCAAGGAAATCTTCTGCCAGCAAGGGGTCATCAGAGACAAAACAAACTTACTTTCAGAGGAGGTCATGTGTTACCTTGTAAAAATATGTGAAAGCAGAGCCGGGCTGCTGGAAAACTGCTTAACGGCAGGGATGACTGCTCCTGGAGAATGTCACCTCCTACCAGACAACACGGACAAGCAGAGGGGATGCCGAGATTTTTCTACGCACAATTGTAAATATATTTTTACCCGATGCTCATCGACTGTATAGATTTGTAGGCTGGAAAGCCAACGAGATCATTAGGATTCTCCACTCAGATCTCCTGCCTGATTCAGGCCATGGGATTTTATCCCAGGGTATCAAGCTGACCCCTAACTTCTGGTGGAGCTAGGGCACAGTTTTCAGTAAGACATCTAGATTTGGCTCACAATGGGGGTCAGCAACATTTTCAAGCCAGGGGCTGGAACAACCTGGCTCCTGTTGGCATGGCATGGGTATCTTCAGCGGTGCAGCAGCAGTGGGGGACTTGCCTGTACAGCTGATGAGGCCAGACAGCTGGGAGCTGTGCCAGCGCTGCCACTGCTTTTCCCAGCCCCTGCTTCCCAGCTGAGGTGTGGGCGCAGCTTATAGCCAGAGAGGAATTGCAACAGGGCCGGGCACCTGGAAAATTATCCCCATAGCCCCCCCTGGAAACTGCCCAGCCCCAGCTCAGCCCCCCTGCAACTGGAAGCTGCGCCCATGCTGCAGACAGTGAGCAGGGCCAGGGGGAAGCAGCGGTGATGCAGCTGCAGCTTCCAGCTCGCTGGCCTCAGTTCGGCTCCTCGTCGCCCGGCCCCAGCACAGGGTTGAGTAGAGGCAAACCCTCCTAGCTCTGCAGGCTGGGTCCAAAGGCTCTGTGGACCAGACTTGGCCCACAGGCTATATGTTGCCAGCCTCTAACTTACAGGTATCCAGTGGTGGAGAGCTCACCAGCCCTTTTAGGAAGGTGTTACAGTTGTCAGCTATCCTTCTCATGACAAAAAGCTGTGCTCTCTCTAGCTGGACTTTATTTTTGCTTCAGCTTTTGAGTCTCGATGGCACCTTTGTCTGCAGGACCCCTTGACAGCGTCCTAGGGCTTGTTCCTGGGTGCACACAGGCTGCATCTGCCACTGCCACTTGTGAGCCTCTCTCCATAAATTTTCTGGGGCTGCATTTGGCCTTTCACCCCCAGTAGATATTTTCACCATATTTATACAGCTGGTCGCATATGGATGTGGAAAGGTCTCATCACCGGTACTACAAGCATCGCGTCCACGGGACCTCAGTCCAGTGCTCACAGCCTCAATGAACCCTCCCACTAGGCCATTAGCTGTCCCCTCCCTCTCCCCTGCCAACATGGAGGAGCAGGGAGGAGGGTGAGAGAACTGAGAGCTCTGACATAACCTTTTACAAAGTTAGGTGTATTTATTTCAACTGCCCTTTCCATGCTCTGTAGCTACTTTTGCTATTATCCCTTTGCTCCACAGGTTCACTACCCTCTTCCCCCTTTTTAAGTGACCATTTCATTTTTCTTCTTTGGCACTCCCTCACAGTTGAGGATCATTGTCTTCCATGTTTGTCTTATCTGTTAGTCTAAAGATGGCTATAAGGCTGATCGGGGATCGACGGACTCTGTTGCAAATCGGGTATGTGTTTTCAGGTGGGGTGGGTGGCTCTGGATTCTTGCTCCAATCCATGACACACTGTTTCTGCTGCTCCTGTTTTTCCATCTCCTGTTGTCATCTTAAAGTTTCAAAGTACTGAGATCCTTGCAGCAGACTCCCCATTTTGAGTGGTCCTGGGTGCTACTCTCCCATGACTTGATGTCTGTGTTGCATTTTTTTCCAGTTGACCTGGAGGATGTCCTTGAAGTGCTTTCTCTGCCCTCCTCTTGAGCATACAGCATGATTGAGCTGGGAGCATAAAACTTACTTTGGGAGTCTGGAGTCGGACATCTTAATGATACGGCCAGCACAGAGAAGTTGATGTTGGAAGATCATTGCCTTGATGCCCATGGTATTTGCTTGCAAGAGGATGCTAATGTAGGTGTGCCTGTCTTCCCATTGGATTCAAAGGCTTTTCCACAGGCAGCATTGATGGGACTTCTCCAATGACTTGAGGTGTTTCCTGTATGTTGTCCATATCTCAGCTCCATACGCTCAGGTGGGGACCACTACTGCCTGATAAATCCTGAGCCTGGTTTTGGATCTAATGTTGCAATCTTTAAACACCCATTTCCTCAGGTATCTGAAGGCTGCACTTGCACATTTGAGGTGATGTTGGATTTCTTTGTTGATGCCATCTTCTGCAAGAGATGGCTTCTGAGGTACGGGAAGTACTCAACCCTCTCCAGAGTTTCATCATGAATCTGAATTACTGGAGCTGGGGACTGCTCATTAAAAGCTCGTTGATGGAGGACCTCAGTCTTCTGAATATTGTTGTCAGCCCCATTTTCTTGTATGCCTTGGTGAAGAGGTCGATGATTGCCTGAAGGTCTGCTTCCAAGTAAGCACAGGATACAGCATCATCAGCATCCTGGAGCTCAGTGATTGAGGTTGGGGTGGTCTTGGTTTTGGCTCAGAGACAGCTGAGATTAAACATCTTACAAATTCTTTCAGTAGTTTAGCTCCACTGCAACTGGAAGCTTGTTGGTGGTTAGATGTAGCATCACAGTTAGGAATATCGAGAAGAGTGGTGCAGCCTTACTTAAATTCTGTCTTAATCTCAAAGAGATCTGTGATAGATCCATTACGGAGGACTACCACTCATATGCCCTCATAGAGCAGACAAAGAATGGTGATGAATTTTGGTGGGCATCTGTACTTCAGAAGGATCCTCCACAATGCTTCTTGGTTGACAGTCAAAAGCTTTCATGAGGTTAAAGGCGGCCATGTCAAGAGGTTTATGTTGGTCCTGGCATTTTTCCTGCAGCTGGTGAGATGTGAAGATCACATCAGTTGTGACTTCTGATGCCCTAAACCTACACTGAGATTCTGGGAGGACCTCTTCAGCAAGTGGGAGGGGATGGTTCAGGAGGGTTCGCTCAATGATCTTTCCTGTGATGGACAGCGAGGTGATTTTGATTGTAATTCATCAGTTTTTCATTGAGGCACTGGTGGAAGAAGTCTTGTTTAATCGGGTCCTTGAGTCCTTCAATGTTGATCTTCCATTGGTATTGCTTCTGCTGCAGCCATCATTTGTAAGCCAGTTTGAGTGGCATAACCTTGTGGAAAAGCTGCACTTTTACCCGGTGCATCCACAGGTGGTAGATAAAGGAATGACCTTCAGGGA
>NW_017728996.1:7238894-7242185 GCF_001723915.1 Gavialis gangeticus | reverse complement strand
TCATTTGTAAGCCAGTTTGAGTGGCATAACCTTGTGGAAAAGCTGCACTTTTACCCGGTGCATCCACAGGTGGTAGATAAAGGAATGACCTTCAGGGAACATTAGCTGCAAAATAAGCAGGGGTAACTCTGGCAAATAAGCAGCCCTGGACCAAGCAGTGGCAGTACCACCAGGATGTGATGGGGCAGCTGAGGCAATGATTTCCTTGCTGAAAAGCCACATATATCCTTTGACGGTGCTGTGATATGGCGAGTACAGGTTACCATTATAATAAATCTGCCCAGCCCATAGCCATGGGTCTACAAGTCCTCAGTGGTGGAGCAGGAGGAAAAAGACATTAGAATCCCAATGGCTGCAAAGGCAGGCGAAGGCTGCAGTAAGACAAGATCTCCAATTGTCTTGGCCTCCTTGCCATTGGATTATGGTCCTATTCTGTCAAGAACCGTGTGGAAGCACAATGTCGATAGTAAAAGAAATCATGCACAGGCATCTTCCATGAGATGACCATGACTATTTCACTTGCATAATGGAGTTAAAGAAAAGTATTTGTTCTACCTGGTGCTTAGCTTAGGTGGTATCTGTTTCTTTCCAGTGTCTGAGGAAGGGCATTTTGTGCCTGAAAGCTCGTCTAACATCCCTCCCAGGTAGAATGTTGGTCCAATAAAAGAAATCACCACACAGGCATACAAACAACCTGTCACTGGGACTCTATCTGAGTGCCAGCTGCTTCCAAGTAGCTGTTTGTATTCATGACTGCCATCCTGAATCCCAGTGATTTGCATGAGAAGTCATCATCCCCACTAGAAATGTTGATGTGTGCTTCCTTCAAAACAAGTGTTAGCGGGGAGAGAAAGTTGTGTGTTATGATTAGGTTTTGTTAACTCAGCATATCTTTTTGTAATTCTTTGGTGACCAAGGAGCCTACTGTGTTGGCCCAGTATGACTGAAGTCCTTTATGATGCATAAATTATGGCTGTCCAAAATAACGTTGCAGGAATGCCTGTCCTTTCCCCCACACATAATGGAAATAAAAAGGCCCTCCAGAGTGAAATATGGTAACAATTTTCCAATCCAGAAAGCCAAACACCTTGGACACTAATGAAAACAGAGGGGCCACGTGTGGGCTATTTTATCTAATCTCCTGAATTAGTTCTGCATGTATTTATCTTTCTGAGGAAAGCAGGTTATATTGTGAGTGGGAAGAAGGCCACTTCCGCAGCTGCCTTCAGGAAGCCTTGCCTTCTCTGGAGTACAGCTCTGGTGTGAATGGTTTGGACAGAACAGCATTTTGTTTCAAATTTCATTTTGAGTCGAAACAGCTGTTCCATTTCTCTCCATTGAAACAGTGAGGCTGTTTCGACACTGTTTCAACGTTTTGCCCGACCATCATGCTGGGGAAAGGAACTCAGCCCAGCTGGGCTGACTTCCCATCTGCAGCCCAATCATAGTGTGGGGGGGATGGGAACTCAGCCCAGCTGGACTAACTTCCTATTCCCAGCCTGATCGTAAGGCTGGGGAGGGGAACTGAGCAATCAGGCTCAGTTCCTTTTCTCAGCCCAATCGCAGTGCTTGGGAGAGGAGCTGAGCCCAGGCTCAGTTCCCTTCCCCTGTGCTGTGATCAGCTTCCCACAGCCCTGTGGCAGGAGGCAGGGAGAACCAGGGCTGCATTCCCGGGTGCTGCTGGGGGCACAGCCCTGGTTCTTCCCTGTCTCCCACCTCCTCACTGTTGGCTGCTTTGAAGCTTGAAACATTTCAAAACTTTTGAAACATTTTGACCAGCCTTGTTTTGCTTCGAGGCTGTTTCTAAGTTCTTCGTTTTGATTTGATTTCTCTGTTTTGAGCTCAAAGTGAGTTGAAACACTGTTGAATTGAAACAGCCGGTGAGATTTCGCACAGCCCTGGTCCCTTAGGTACCAGACAGGTATGTCTCCAGTTTGAACAAAACGGCATTTCCAGGAAGACAATATAAGAAGGAAAATTACATGAGATGAAGCACAGAAAAACCAAGCCCTGAAGTACCCAGCCAAGATCCAGCAGGGAGTTTTGCTTGTGTCAGTCTGGAGGCAGACACACCTGAAGATTGTGATCAGGATACAGACCTTTCACTTCAACGGGGGTTTTGCCACTGCCGATGCTTTTGGATTTGATTCTGCAGGTTTAAGTCTACACTCACTTGCACCGGTAAGTCCATTTTGATTCCAGCTCTGATATGAACCAGAGCCATGGATCTGAGTCTCCATAGTCTTTCATCTTGTGTTGCTGTTTACTTCTGTTCAGAGTAAGTGTAAAACCCAATCGCCATCAGGGTTAGTGAGCAGAGTCTTTGGATCTGGTATCCTCTGGTGATGGAGCATTGCTCAGCCCAGGATCTGGCTACTTGCGGACTCCCCTGGTGACGAGCCAGTAGAAATCCTCTGCCGTTCTAGGGCACAATTTCTGATCTCAGCTCCAATGGTGGAATCTGTGAGCAACTCCAGCAATTTTCAGTGCAACTCCTTCCAATTTACAGTATTGCATGCAGTAATGCAGAACCGGACCCGAAGTCATAGAGTGCACTTCTCTTTCTTTGCATGCACAGCAGCTGAAAAGCTGCAAGGTAGCCAAAACACCCAAATACTCATTGCTGGCAGGACTCTTGTTTTATGAATGTACATGTACATGGGTTTGTACTTCCCTCTCCAGTTGAGGGAGTTATTGGCAGGGCAGTGTGCTGCGGAGGAATACAACAGCCCAGCAGCCGCCTCCATCCCCTATAGAGTCAGGTCCAGTCAATCAATTACTTAACTATATATAGATTTATTATGACAACAAAACCAGACGGGTCTCTCACCCTCTGTGCAGCACCTCCTGCACCAAGCTCCCAGCTTCGTCCAGGGGGTTGAGGACCTGAGCCGCCCCAGGGGCTCCAAGGATCCTGCTCTGTGCACCAGCCTGCGCACCGTGTCTCTGGCCGCACACCAGAGGTTGCAGACCCAAGCCGCCTCACGCAGCTCCCCGGGTCTGGACGCCACGCACTGTGCTGCGCACTGAGAGCCGGACCACTGGAGCTGTGCCTTGCTTCAGGGGCTCTTCCTGGGCTACTGCTTCACCCTGCTGAGCAGCTCTCCTCAGCTCTTCTAAGCACACTGAAGTGCTTTGGGTTAGGGTTCAAGGCAGAAGAGGGGAAAGGGACCTATTGGTGGGAGTCTACTATAGACCCCCTACCCAAGCCAAGGAGCTTGACCAGGAATTCTTGGGTCAGCTCACCGAGGTAGTAAAAGCTAGGGATGTGGTAGTCATGGGGGACCTGAA
>NW_017728996.1:7229330-7238146 GCF_001723915.1 Gavialis gangeticus | reverse complement strand
GCTACTTCACGGTCAGGGCGGCTAGGGTCTGGAACCAGCTTCCAAGTGAGGTGGTGCAGGCTCCCACCCTGGGGGTTTTTAAGAGGAGGTTGGATGACCACCTTACTGGGGTCATTTGACCCCAGTGCTCTTCCTGCCATGGCAGGGGGTCGAACTAGATGATCTGCTCAGGTCCCTTCCGACCCTAGAAACTATGAACTATGAACCATAAGCCCCGCTCCTCTCTTCTGTGTCCCCAGTGCATCTCCCCCGTGCATGCAGCTCCTTTTATACACTCCAGGGCTCTGCCCCTGCAGTCTTCTGCACCTGACAGTGTCGCAGTCTCCAATCAGGTCTGGGTGAGCTCCTCTCCCCCTCCAATCAGGAAAGGGGTCTGACTTCCCTCCTCTTGCGGCCTCCTGAGTGGGGGATGGGCTCCGCCAATCAAAACAGCAGGATCTCAAGCCTGGGACTTAACTCAAGCTCTGAAAGGCGAGCCTGCTGCATGAACTTCCTGTCTGCCATCTTAAATACAGCCTTCAAGTCTACACAGCGAATCCGAGGCCTTGGGGACCAAGGCAGAGCAAAGTTAATGCTACGGGGAGAGGAGCACTCCCGCTTGCACTCACCAAGCGCAGAAATGCAGGGGTGGGACTGCTGCTGGGGCATCCTTATGTGGCTGCTCTAGAGAGCTCTGTGCATCAAGCTTGGGAGCAGTCCTGGAACAGCTTCCCTGCCTCGTTTCCCAGCTCAGTAGTTGTGATATGGAAGGAAAGATTATGTGCAACCAGATGCCCTGAAATGGACCTTCCCAGAGGTGCTGCTACAGACTGGTCAACACGGCAGTGCCTGAACCGTCTGCGCATGCAAACTGCAAGATCACAAACAAACACGATCAAACGGAGCAACTCGGATGACATGAATACGTGCGAGTGCAGTGAACTGTAGACTATGGAGCACCTGCTTGGTGAGAGCAGTATGGAAAAGGACCTCACTTCAGCAATGGAAAGAGCCATCGCTTATGCATGATTCTGGAAAAACATCTATTTATGACAAAGACCTCAGAAAAAGAAGTGGTTGTGTGGGGCATACTCAAGAGCCTCTCATCCCCGGAGCGCTGGGGACCCAGTGGGGACCTCTCCTTGGTTTAACAAGATCCTGCACATCTTCCACAGCGTGTCCTCTAGCCGGCTGGGTGGCAAGGGTTGGTAGCGATGGATGCTGGTTGTCAAGGAGCCGTCTTGGAAATTCTGCTTCATTTGCTTTCTCCTTCATATTTCTCACTTCCCATCCCCCTGCCCCAGCTCATCCTGCTTCCATTTTCCAGGTGCTCAATTTATCTGTCCCGTACACCAGGTCGGGGATATAATCCCCAGGGCATTTGGAGTGGTCATGCTGGTAGCAGTGGGTCTCATTCTGCTCCTGCCTTGAACTCAGTGAGGTTGCCTGCGTGTGCGTGAGAAGAGCATGAAGCCCAGGCTGCCCCAAGGTGCATGGGGAGGGCAGGTCTGGCAGAGCCCTGTTTTTCTCGGCATTTCAGTGTGGCTCCAGAGAGATGTTTCCATTCCTGGTTACAGCCTCTCCGGTGGTGCTCACTTCTCCCAGCTCGCTGGCTCTCTCTTCCCTTTCCTCTAGCAAGAGACACTTTCTCACTTAGGTCAATATTGGTATCTCTCTGGCTTGGTTGCTTTTTCCGTTCTGCCCAGGCGCTATGTGCTGCACTGTGTACTCACAGGGCACCAGCCTTTCTGGCTGCCTGGCTTCTTCTCCGCTTTGCTTGGTGCTGTTGGAAAAGCTACGGTCACATTTTCCATGCGACTCCAGAGGCAGCTGCCTCTAGGGCCAGTCATTTCCAGTCCATTCAGTGCTGTTGTCATCCAGCGAAATGTAACACCCTTTAAAAATGGGAGGTCAGGCTAGGGCTGGTGTTTGTACCTGGGAGTGAGTACATGGAGACTTTCCGGACAGTCGCCTGAGTCGAACTTGGATGAGTTTTCCTCTCAACAGGAGGGGGCTCCCACTACTGGGGTGGGAATGTGAGGGTAGTGTTGTGCCACTAGTTCCAGTTTGCTGATCACTGTCGGGAGAAGAGTTTTAATGTTTTCCAGGGTGATTTGCTTCTAAAAAGCACAAGGCAGTTAGAGAGCTCCCCGATGAATGCCTCTTCTGCCCCCACAAAGCTAAGCTGATATTAGTACAAGGAGCAATGATCTCAAGTTGCAGCAAGGGAAGTTGAGGTTAGATATTATAAAAAACTTTCTCATGAGGATCGTAGTAAAGCACTGGAACAGGTTACCCAGAGAGGTGGTGGGATCTCCATCCTGGGAGGTTTTTAAGACCCAGGTAGACAAAGCCTTGGCTGGGATGATCTAGGTGGGGCTGGTCCTTCTTTGAGCAGGGGGTTGGACTAGATGTGACCTCCTGAGGGCCCTTCCAACTCATTTTCTATGCTTCAGTGATTCTCAGTATGCGTCTCTGAATGGTTAGCATGCCCGTCGCATGCGTGTTCCTACTCCCTGTCATGATGGGCTTATACAGAAGCCAACAGCCTTCTGCTGCTAATGAGGCTCAAGTGATAACGGTATGGCCTGTGGTGCAGAATAGCCTATATTCAAGATGGGTCATTATGCCTGGTAGGTGGGCTATTCATTTTTTTTTCTCACAGATGTTTCTTTCCTCCTGCTCCTTTCTTCACAGGTTTGTATGGGCAATTAACCATGCTTTTGTCCACAAGCCTAGCAAAATGCCCCTAAGCATTGCCATACCACTACCCAATTTATGGCCACAGCTGCAGTATGTCCATGTATGCATTTGGTGTGCAAATACAGGTGCATTTTACACACACAGTACAGCTTCCTCGTTATTATTTCCTCCATTCATATGTGCAGTTTTGCATGTTGTTATCTGGACCCAGTTACAGGCCTCCTTGGAGGGGAACGTTTTGTGTTGGGTTGCTGGTGCTGAGGTGGTGTGTGTGCATAAGCACGATCATTTTCTCTTCTCCTCGGTATTGCAACAGCTCCTCTAAAGGTCTCAGCTTTCATCTCGTAACACAGGAGAATGACTCAACCTGCTCCTGCTCCCATGGAGACAGGTGAGAAAGTCACCCTTTGCTCCCGTAGGAATGGGACTTTGCCTGTGTGTTTGGATCAAGCTTGCAATTCTGTGCTTGCTCACAGGGAACTGCAAGCAGAGCCCTTTGCTTGGGGCTTGCACACCTGTGGTTTGCTTTGACTCGCAGGTTTGAATTAATCACCTGGTCCATAACGCTGAAACCTGGCAGGGGAGACACCACCATGATTGTGCTGGTCCAGGAGGTTTTACGTACCTGAAAGGGGAGATCCCATTCTTCCCGTTCTTGAATGATTTGGTGTAGTTGAGGGTAGAGACCTGTCCATTGCTCTGCAGGAGTCTGTTGTGTCCTCCCAATGCGGGGATCTGGGCTACACAATGTATTGTGATGGGGGATGGCTCTTGGGCTTTCCCTTTAGCTTGCTTCTTTGGCCTTTTGGCTAGGGGAAAGTGAGACTAGGGGGCATCTCAACTCCAAGGCCTCCAGGCTTGGGGCTTGCAAGTAGGATGCCTGCCAGTGCCATGTATTTGGGAGTATCCAAAGCCCCAAGCTGAAGAGTCTGGGCAGTAGGATATTTGCTGGTGGCAGTGCCATGCAAACTTGAATGATTGAGCTCTGCTCAGTCGATGAAATTTGGACCTGATTTGGCTAATTTGGCCTGAGACACAAAATTAATAAAAGCAGAAACAACACTGAAACCTGGCCAACCATATTTTGTCTAACTTACAGGTGAAAACTGCTTTGTTTTTCATGAAACAACCTTGTTCTGCTGCCCATTTGCAGCCAACATGCAGCCTGGGTTTCCCTAGTATGTCCCAGGTCTCAGGATCTCAGCAAGCCTGGCCTAAATTTGAGGCTTGCACTGAAGCCTGGAAGTATGTGAGCATCAGCCCATCGCAAGTGTTGCTGCAAAGGGTTGACCCATGCAGACAGCTAAACCATCTCCTGCTGGCTGCTCGGACATGCCATCTGGTGGAGGCTCACGCAAATGTCGAGGGCAGCACCGATTTCTTCCTAGCACTGACCCTTTTCGGCAGGCACGTGCACTGGACTTGCAGTGACCCATGGTGATATAATTGCCTGGCTTCTCATAGTGGTTCTTTTCATCATTTTTCTTTACAGTGCCTCTTCCCCCTGATCCTTCCCCCCCTGCTCCAGGAGAGCAGGGCTTGCAACTCTCAATCCTGCTCCTTAGTTTAGAAGCTCCATCTTCTAAACAGCTCCACATTTTTAAGGGCAGGCACGATCTCGCACTTAAAGTACCTATACAGCCCCTAGCACAATCAAGCCTTATTCTTGATTGGAGCCCTTAGGTGCTATTATAATATAAACCAAAAAAAAAAAAAAGCAAAGAAAACGAACATGGGAGCTGGTAAGGTACATTATTTAAAAAACATTGCCTAAGTGGTTTAGAAACCTACATCTTCTTGCAAGTCACTTTTGAAAATGGACTTTAGGGGAACTTACAGCTAGATCCTATTCCATGTATTAGGTGTCTAAGTAGATTTAGGCATCTAAGTGCACTCCTATTCCATTCATGCAAAAGGTGCATGGTCCTCCTCTGTGCTGCTTTTTTGTTATTTCGTCCCAAGGTTAATGTGATGGCTCAGAACAAAGAAGAGTATTAATATTTCTCGAGGGACTCAAGTAGGGTGGGATGGAAATGCACTGAGATACTGAAGTACCATGTAGATATCCAATGGGTGAAATAGGATCTGGTTCTTGGGATCTTTTGCAAAATTTCCCCAAGACTTTTTATTCTTACCTTCCTTTTCCCTCTTTACATCCCCAGTGAATGGCCTTCCACTCTAAATCCATCCTCTCCAACCAGGTATAGTAATAAGGCAGTGTCTGATCCAGGAGCATTGCCGTGTATACATAAATGCCTACGTATGTGCGTATATATAGGGGGGTGGGGGGTGTCCTTGTGCACACGTTGTACAGTTGTCTAAGCAACCGCACGTCCAACACAAATTCCAGTGATAATTACTCATTTTTCTGTATTTATAGAAAACGGATGCAGCAGTGGGGTGATGTGATCCTTGATGAGGCCAAATCCAGCCGCGCTGGTAGGTGCAACAGTGTAATTTGGCCACTTCCTGGAATACAGCAAATCTGTCATTGTCTCTGTCTGCCTCTCATTAGTGGGTAGCTCATTAAGTCCAGAAGGAAAGGGATGCCAATGGAGCCATTAATGGTTGCAAATCAAAAGCTCCTGTGTGCATGAATTCAACACATTGTCCAGCTTTATTTCTGGGTACCAATTCCTTACTGAACACACAATGGTGTCTAGACTTTCATTGCCTGATACCTATAAAACAGGAAGTCCTTATTCTGTTCTTACACGTTTTGCCTGTGTGTGGACCGGGTAGAGATGGAGTAAAAGGCTCAAGATTTGGCCCAGGGTGTCCTGCCGCTTTGGAGCAATTTGTATCAGGACCAGATTAATTAGTACAGTGCACGACCTCTCTGGCACTAACCACCAAGCTCCAACGATACGGTGATGTAGAGAGAACCCATCCCAGTGCAGAGGCACTCTCACGAAATACAAATATTTTACCCCACGTACACTGGATCTGAGGAACCGCGCTCCCCTCCTCCCACACGGTGCTCCGATCAAAGCAACTTTCTTCCCGCTTGCTGAAGCCTGGCTCAGTGAAGCTGAATGACACCGGGTGAAGGAGTCTGTCTCATCATCGCAGGAGCAGGGAGACTCTGATTTGAATGGCACTCCTGTTTTGCATAGACAAAGCAGTCTCACGCTGCCCCCATCCACCCTGCTATCTTTCCACATCTTCTCTTTACTGGGAGACAGATCTGCATCAGGAGGCTCTTGGCTAAATGCTGCAGAGGAGCAGGCTGAATTTTTTGGCACTTAGCAGAGGGATAAAAAAAAAGGAGCATTTTTCTTTTCCTTAAGGGCACGTATATTCCAGGTGAGCTCCCATCTGATGGACTGAATCAGCACCTCCAATCAACATAGATACTCAGCATCTTTCAATAGCCTGTCTCTGTCTTGGCAATAAGAAGAGGAACAACCCATTTGGTATTTTTTATGGTATTTCTGTAGTTGTTTTCTTGCTTTTTGGCTTTGATTTAAGAATCTGAAAATATTTGCGCTTACTTTGTGAGTGGAGGGGCAGCAAAGAGAAGAGCTTTAAGTAGGCAAGGATAACAGAGCAAATTATGTTAAGGGCAAGAGGGACTGACAGATGTAGGTGTATAATAATGTTAAATTAGCTGCAGGCATGTGATATAGCTTAGATCTGTGCTGATTGCCTTATTTCAGTAACATCAGCCAGGGAAAGTGCATGCTTCTGTGCAACTAAAACTACCGAGAATCCTTGGCTGCTTCTGAGCAACTAGCATCGAGTAGTATTTGTGCCTTGGGGTCCCCCAACTTTGTAAAATCTTTGCCCTTGAAATGTGGTTTATTCACAATAGGTTTCTCTTGTGGAGCAAGAGGCCGTTTCAAGAGCTCACCTGCCAGGTGGCTCTGTGGGCTGGAGAGTTACCTGGAAAAGCATCTTAACTGCATTATTGTGTGAGGTTTGTCTTTTCTCCAGATTAAAAAAATAGACATTTAAACATGCGTAGGGACGGTTGTATTTGCTGATGGAAGGGTGACTTCACATTTCACCATCAGGGCTAAGGAAAGCTGTGGGAGTGCGTGTGCTTCTTTCTTCACATCTGTGAGTAATTGTGTGCGTGCGTGTGTGTGTGTGTGTGTGTGTGTGTGTGTGTGTGTGTGTGTGTTGTGAGCCAAGGGAAAAAAGAGAACTGTTTTTCCCAGTTTTACATCCTTTACTCACTTGTGTCCAGAGCTGAGCAGTGTGCCTGCGTTCCACGAAGCAGCACATGAGGTCTGTGGGTTTGTTTGCACTGAAAATGTAAATACAGCCCCGGGGATTGAATTCACAAGAGCTGAGAAAAGGGACATGAATCTTGACAAGAGAGAAGGGGACAAATCCAGAGCTGGCTGGGATTGGAAGAACCTTATCCATCTGGTTTGTGTTTTGCAAAACCAGATCCCAAACCAGGAGGGATTCAGAGTGAGACCTTATTCTGTCAGAATGCAAAGTGCTCAGGGACGGTGTTGGAGCATCTCTGAACAAGGAGGGATTTGCTTAACTCGTTCTAGTCCTCATCTCTCTACTGCAGACAGGAAAGGGCAAGGTCAGCCTAGGCTGGGTCCTTTAAGCCTTCTCCTTGAGGGGTCTGAAAACCCTGTGCGGTTCAGCACAAGGCCCCATTTTAGTGATCAGAGGACTCAGATCAAAGCTCCATCTCCGCTGAGCAGGAAATGTACTTGGATCAGTTTTCAAAGTACACCTTGGACCCAAATAATTCCTGGTGCAATGTCAACTAGCTGCAGGGGGTTCATCTCAAAAGTGGACTGCCGTGTTTAACTCTTGTGAGTGTTGTCTCCTTTGGGTTAACCTATCTCAATGGTCTTGTTCAATGGGAATCACTAGCTACAAATGAGCATCTTGAAATAGGTCCTTGGCTCTGTTTGTTAGGCATTTCTGTGGACATAGATTCATAGATGTTTGGGTCAGAAGGGACCTCAGTAGGTCATCGAGTCCGACCCCCTGCCCTGGGTAGGAAAGAGTACTGGGGTCAGACGACCCCAGCTAGGCGCATGTCCAGTCTCCTCTTGAAGACCCCCAGGGTAGGGGCGAGCACCACCTCCCTTGGGAGCCCGTTCCAGATTCTGGCAACCCTTACCGGGAAGAAGTTCTTTCTAATGTCCAACCTAAATCTGCTCTCCCTCAGTTTGTGGCCGTTGTTCCTAGTTACTCCAGGGGTGCCCTAGTAAATAGAGCATCTCCTAGTCCCTGCTCCCCTCCCCTGATGAATTTGTAGGCAGCCACAAGATTCCCTCTCAGCCTTCTCTTGCGAAGGCTGAAGAGATCTAGGTTCCTCAGAGGCCTTGCCTGCAGACCCCTGACCATACGAGTGGCCTCCTCTGGACCCTCTCCATGTTGTCCACATCCCTCTTGAAGTGTGATGCCCAAAACTGGACACAGTACTCCAGCTGCGGCCTGACCAGTGCTGCATAGAGGGGGAGGATCACCTCCCTGGCCCTGTTCACCATGCATCTGCTAATGCATGATAAAGTGTGGTTAGCCTTGTTGATCACTCTGTCACATTGATGACTCGTGTTCATCTTGGAGTTAACAACTATGACTCCAAGATCCCTTTCTAATGCTGTGCTGCTGAGAAGGTCATCCCCCCACCTGTCAGTGTGTTGGGGACACAGATACTTCTCCCCAGGTGCAGCACTTTGCATTTGTCCTTGTTGAATTGCATCCCATTTCGTTCTGCCCATTTTTCCAGTCTGTCCAGTTCCACCTGGATCTGTTCCCTGCCCTCTGCTGTGTTAACTTTGCCCCATAAGTTAGTATCATCTGTGAACTTGGACACGGTGCTCTCCATGCCTTTGTCCAAGTCATAGAATCATAGAAGTCGGGTCGGGAGGGATCTTGTAGATCTTCAAGTCTGACCCCCCGCCTGGGTGGGAGAAAACCTGAGCTCAAATGAGTCCAGCCAGGTAGTCATCAAGCCTCCTCTTAAAGACCCCCAGGGTAGG
This sequence comes from Gavialis gangeticus, assembly GCF_001723915.1. Classification (NCBI taxonomy): domain Eukaryota; kingdom Metazoa; phylum Chordata; order Crocodylia; family Gavialidae; genus Gavialis; species Gavialis gangeticus. Next base: position 7,229,501 of record NW_017728996.1, on the reverse strand, counting down.
AGCCAGCACCACTTCCCTTGGAAGTTGGTTCCAGATCCTAGCCACCCTGACCGTGAAGTAGTTCTTACAGATGTCTAATCTAAACCTCCTCTCCAACAACTTATGGCCGTTATTCCTTGTTATGTCAGGGGGCACTAGGGGAAACAAGGTCTCTCCCAAACCCTTCTGGTC
>NW_017728996.1:7226769-7229096 GCF_001723915.1 Gavialis gangeticus | reverse complement strand
GTCTAGGAATACAGATGCAAAGAACTCATTGAAGAGCTCAGCTTTGTCCCCCTCTGTCACCAGTGCCCTAGTTTGTCCTGTCAGGGTCCTATGCTATCCTGCACCTTCCTTTTGCTCCCTGGAGAAGGACTTTTTGTTGTCCTTATTTTTTGTTGCCAGCCTAAGTGCTAATCCTGCTTTGGCTTTCCTGATTCCCTGCAACTGTGAGCCAGGGAGGTATACTCCTCCTTGGTAGCTACCCCCAATTTCCACAGCCTGTATCCCTCTTGCTTTGCTCTTAGGCTTTCCTGGACTTCCCTGTTCAGCCAAGAAGGCTTCTTGGCCCCTTTGCCCCCTTTTATGTGCAATGGGATTGTCTCCTTCTGCACCCATAGGATCGTTCCCTTGAGGAACGACCACCCTTCCTGGACCCCCATTTCAGCAATGCTCTTGAGCTTTAACGCCTCAAAAACTAATCTCCTGAGCACATTGAAGTTCACCTTTCTGAAGTCTAGCACTTCAGCCCTGCTGGACTCCTTAGCTCCTCTTCTTGGAGCTCTCTTGGGGCCATTTGGTCGAGGAATGGCCTCTTCTCCACCTATCCCCCCATACCATGGTGCAGCAACTAGTTCCTGTTTCTGGAAACCACAGGTCCAAAAGCACTGCTCAGCACCAGGAGAGGGAAGACTTCTCAAGGACTCTTAGTTTAACATCCCTGCTGTACCTAGAACTACCACATCGTCTTTAACGATTATAGAAGATAGTCAGGCGCCCCATTTTTTTTAAGTCCTACCAGAAAGACCATTCTTACCAGTAAAATATCTTAAAACTCAATGCATCCATCCACTTCAGCCAGTCGCAGACCCTGGCTCTAGGGTATTTTGGGTCCAGTTGCAGCTCTGTTTGGGTCAGAGTGGCTGTAATAGTGGTCTAAGGACCAGTAAGTCTTTGGGAGGGGGGCTGGACTCGATGATCTTCCAAGGTCCCTTCCAGCCCTAATGTCTATGAAATCTAAAAAAAAGTCCATCCACACAGGTGTGTGGGGCATGAGCTGCACAGTTGGCCAGTCAAATGGTACTAACTACTCCTCCTTGTTCCCAATGGTGGAATTACATTGAAAAGCACTAAAAATACACAGCCATGTGGGCGATTGCTATAGTTACCACCGGGATGATGTGCGGTTGTGAAGGGGAGGAAAACACAGTGTTTGCAGTTGTCAGTGGAAGGGGACAAGGACCTGCCAAGATGATCCATCTATGAAGAGGTGCTCCACACTGTGGAAACTGGGAAAAATTGGACTGGGCCTTTGGTATATGGCTTTTCTGTTGTTTGTTTAATAACAACAACATTTATGAATCCTTTGGTCAACTCACTGAGCCATCTTCTTCCTCATGTACCACTCTAAATGGGTACCCAACAGCAATTTTGCTTCTTTGACTGAATTTGCTGTTTGTTCTCCTCTAGGGAATGACTGAAGGACAGCACCTCTGGGCGACTCTTCAGGCGACTGGCGCCATGGAGGAAAACGTCTCCATTTCCAGCTGCTCTGACACCTGGATCAAGCCCACTTTCACCCTTGCAGCAAGGGTCCGGGTGATCATCACCGTCTGCTTCTTCCTGGTAGCTGTGTGCAGCAACTCAGCCGTTCTGTACAGCATCCTGAGGAAGCGGAGGAAGTCCCATGTCAAGTTGCTGATCCTGAGCTTAACGGCAGCGGATCTGCTGGTGACCTTCATGGTCATGCCCCTGGACGCTGTGTGGAACGTGACAGTTCAGTGGTACGCCGGAGACTTGTTGTGCAAATTGCTGAACTTCCTCAAGCTCTTCGCCATGTACTCTGCGGCCCTGGTGCTGGTGGTGATCAGCGTGGACCGGCACTCGGCCATCCTCCACCCCTTCACCTTCGCCAGTTCCAGTCGGCGCAACAGACTCATGTTATGTGTCGCTTGGGTCATGAGTCTTTTCCTGGCCTCACCCCAGGTAGGAATTCAACACCTTTCCAAAGCTGTGCTCATTTACAGTGGGAAGCGTTGAGCTTCAGAGTAAGTTAACGGGGATTCCCAGCTTGGGCAGAGTGATTGATCTGCCTGATAGCCATGGATGGATGGTGTGGTGGGGGGAGTACTGGGATGATGCTTGGGAAACCTGGCATCCCCTCTGCCACAAGCTTTCCCTGTAATGTTGGTCCAATTACTTAGTCCCTCTATGCCCATACATGGGGATAAAATTGGGAACAGGGAGCACTATAAAATGTGGACAAAAGAATTTGCGTGTCCCATAGCTGCGCCATGATGTTAAGTCCATTAAAGGAGGTGAAGTGCTTGGATACTGGGGGGGGGGGGGTCATA
>NW_017728996.1:7203082-7221769 GCF_001723915.1 Gavialis gangeticus | reverse complement strand
ATTAAAGGAGGTGAAGTGCTTGGATACTGGGGGGGGGGGTGTCATAAAACTGCCTACAATAATGTATCCCATCAGTCTTTTGTCCAACACTCTACCACCTTAACCCCAGTCTTAGCTTGTTGCTGAACGTTGAAGTGTTTAATCTAAACAGATGAGATCTTGCAAGTAGCACCATATCATCCCTTCAAAATTGTAGCTTGGTCTGTGTAAAAACACATCCTGGAACACCGAGAAGCATTCAGACGGGACAAAGTCCGGCCTGTATATGCTCAAGTTAATCATAAGAACAGGGGGGATTGACGAAGCAGGTTACAAAGGTTATTTCTTTTGTTTTCACCACTCCTAGTGCGAGTGGTCCATGGGATGACCTTCATCTTACACGTGAGGAAGGTGAGATGCAGGAGATGAAGTCGCAGAGCCCTGGAGGAAATGGTCTCAGAAGCTAGGACTAAAACTTGAGTTTCTGGCTCTGACTCCAGTGCTGTATGCCTATTTGCTGACCCAAATCCCCTTGTGAGTCTGGCGTCTCCAAACTCTGCTTAGCACATCCCGCAGGCAGCTGGTGGGAAGGATCGCATCAGTGCTCCCTTGTTCCCTGTCACTCTTCCATTGTTCCAGCTTCTGAAGAGGAGCGAGTTAAGCCATGTGATTCTGGGGTGTGGAGCTGTTAGGAAACGGTAATTGAAACCTCCGCTGAGCTTGGCATTGGTGGTGTTAGCTCCTGCAGTCAGCTGTTTTCAATAGGAATTCATTAACTCCTGAATTCCCTTCTTTCCATGGAGGCTTTGGGTACGCAATTCTATTAATTTAAATGGGAATATATATTTGCTATGGAAATCTCTTCTTCCTATGGGGTTTTTGGTCAGACCTAACGTTGTGGAGTTGCAGTGATTTATACCAGCTGAGGCTTTGGCCTCAGATTTCAGTGGGATGGATCTGCTATTGCAAAACCTCTCTCAGTGGCCAGCTGGCACCTTTCTTCCCTGCCCAAGGAAATTCACTTCACCGAGCCGTGTGCATATTCGGTATCGATACCAAGGCCCAGTCATACAGAAGCTAATCACTCTCACAGCTCAGACACGTCAGATTCTGCATTCGTTTATGGCCAGGCACCCCTCTTCATTGAAATCAGTCGGTTATACAGATGTGTCTGAGAGCAGAATTTGGTGCAATGGCTTTTAGGTTGTTAGCTGCACAATGAGGTTGATCAAATGATTAGTAGCAGCTACGATGTCTTGTTTAACTGAGGAAGGAAAGGCAGATTATTTTGCAAGTAAAACATGCCTTTGAAACGGAGCCTAAACATCAGTGCAGACACACAACGCGCATCCTGCAGAGTGATTTACCCAGAATTTCACCCTGGAGTAAAATGGCTCTGTAGCAAGGCAAGGACGCACAAGCCGCTCCCAACCTGCCTGCCGCCTGCATGTGCCATGCCAGTGCCTGACCACCGAGTGACAGGGAAATCAGTTTGCATTGAGCAAAAGACTGCCTTGGTGTGACGTCACCAACGAGAGCAGACACCCGGCCAGTACGCTGGTGCAACTTATACTGGTGTATAGTCACTCCTCACTTGCTGAGGGTTGACTTCACCCCACCATGGGGTGACTTAAACTAATCTAAGGCATTATGTGCCTGCTCCACTTCTCCTCTGGAGTAGTGGGTTGGCTCCAAGGTAGTCTTGTGTGTCCGCACCCGCTGTCAGAAGGCAACCGCTGGGAGCCTCATCACTTAATGCTGCAGGACTGGGTGAAGGGAAGCAAAAAGACAGTCTCTGTCTCTACCATTCTCCATGGGCACAACTCCTTCCCTCCTTCTTCTGCACCGGGAACAAGCCTGAGGCACTGAAGACCCTGCCCTTGAGCATCCCCATCAGTCCTACCCCAATTCCCCCATCCAGTGGGCGCAGGGATTATATTTGCAATGCCCTGCTGCCTCAGACTGCATGATCAGTCTTGCCTGCACTGGGCTATTTGGCCAATTATTTCTCACAATTATTGCCACTGGGGCTAGCAGCACTGGATGCCCTTCTGTGGACAAGATGTCAATGATCACCTTAACCCATCATGTTGAGAAGACCTGCTCCAGCACGTGTTTAAACAGTGTGGTCATTCAAATACCGTCAGCTCCCTGAAGCCCTTAAACTCCCAAATGTTACTAGGAGAAATTAAAAGCCAGTAACAGCAGTGAAAAGTTTGGGTAGGAAAAGCCCAGCGAGACCAGCTCTACAGACTGCTGTTCCAGGTATCCGTAGGGTTATTTGGTTCCCAGATCTAGATATAAGCCATGCTATAGTTGTACTGGGCTACAGCTGGCTTGGCAAACAGCTACAAGCACTGTTACTACAGATGTTGCAGACTAGACTGGATCCAAAAGGCCAGAATGAACTATCGGCCTCTTCTTTCTTCGGCTTCTGCCACCGCTTAAAGCTGCTCCTCTTCTCAATCCTGTTGTCCTATCGATATGGTCGTTGAAAATTGAAAACCCAGGAGGAAATAATCACTAGCATAAGACAGATGGAGAAGGTGATGGGTTTCTAGCTAGACTGCAATATCCCCTCCTGTCTCCAGTACTGGAGGCCTGGATGTGGTAACCCCAGAGATCATTTTCCAGCCCCATGTCCCTACTTTACAGTGCTGTAGCTATATGAGTGTATTCCAAGTTTCTGACAAGGATAAATCATTCCTTGGCCACTTACTGAATCAATCCAACTACCACTGTGTTTAAAAAAATCCGCTGAAGAGCTTGTTCAGGGCTATTTTTCTTAATAAACAAAGTCTATTTTTGTTGCTGGAATAATTTTCTTCCTGGAGGACAATACTGTCATTCTCAAAAAGCTCAGAAAAACCTGCCTTGCATCAGAGACTTTATCACAGTTGTATTTCTAAGAATCTGCTGTGGGAATCGTTAACATTTTTGTTAATATTCAGCACACAATACAATTTTGTCTTCTGGCACATAGCGAGAAATAATTAAAACAATGCCCGGGTTTGGCTGTCGAGCCACTGGAGGAAATTATGCTAGCAGTTAGTCTTAATTCTGACGCAGTCTGCTTCCTCCTGGCACACAGTGCAGCCTAGATGTCACCGTGTTGTCCTAGTGCATACCTCCCCGACACTGGCATCAGTGCTGACAGACCAGTCTAGTTTAAATTCCTAGCTAAGCGAGGTGCTGAGCAAGCAAACAGCATGCCTGATACCAAGTACGGTAAATATGCAGGCTCACACCTCCAGGCTTTGGGCTGTTTCTAGAGACCAAGCTGAGAGTCACCGTGGAGTCAAGTTATCCTAGGTCTGCCCGCCATGGGGTTCTTGCCCTTCCCTATGACTCCTCTGTTTTTAGCCATGGTAGGCCAAGGGACCCCACTAGGGATTACTGCTCCCAACCCGTCCGGCGGATCCTGTGTCCAACTAGGCCTCCTTAAAAATGCTATCCAGGCAGCATGATGGAAGGAGGGTGCTCTTGGTAAGCCCATTTCCATTTGGATCATGTCCCCACAACACAGATCTCTGAATGCTTGTCTCATGCTTGGTTTCAGCTCTTCCTTTTCCACCTGCACACCGTCCCCGGGGTCAACTTCACCCAATGCGTGACCCACGGGAGCTTCCGGGAACACTGGGAAGAAACCGCCTACAACATGTTCACCTTCACCACCCTCTACGTCACCCCGCTGAGCGTCATCATCGTGTGCTACATCCGCATCATATGGGAAATCAGCAAGCAGCTGAAGATCAATAAGGGTGAGCGGGGGGCATTTACCTAGCGTTCAGCACTCCTCCCCAGGTTCCTATGGGCACCCTTAACGCTGTCATTTCCACTGCCCAAGCCTTCAGATGTCACAGAATTAGCTTGTCTAATTAACCTAATTGCCTGACATCTCTGAGGCTGTACAAGGCTCAGCAACCACGTTACGGGGAACGTGACGGAAAATGGCAAACGTCAGGGGAGCCCTTTGTAATCTAGTGCTGGGGGATGGGATATGGTACAGGAGATAAAGAAGAGGGCTTAGACCATAAAACATCTCGCTCCTCCGGCTTGGACCACGGGGCAAGGGTGTGAGGCAGGCAGCCCCCGGGCCTGCAGAGATATGGGAAGTCTGCACAAGGGGATGAGAAAAGACAGCATCTTCATAACTGTTCCTGGCTGTGTATGGCCAGGCTATAATGTATGATGAGTAATATGGATCTGCTAAATTAATGCATTTTGCATGAAATCCAGGCTTGTCTGCAAAATCAGACAAAAAAAACTTAATAAAAATAAAATGCCGGCTCTGCAGTGGGAGCCAGCGGTCCTCACTGCCAGGAGGGGAAGGTGCTGGATGGTGGGGCGAAACGAAGGGCAGCCAGCAATCAAAACAGCAGCCGCCCCCTTGTCCCTCACTCTGCCCCCCCCCCGCTTCCCTACCAATCAGCGTGGAGGGGTGGGGCCTATCTGCCAATCAGCGCCAAGGGGTGGGGCTGCATAAAATACCTGTGAAATCGGCTCCGTGCGGCACGAGTGGGACACAAAAATCCCTTTGTCTTGCCATGATTTAAATAGGTCCCTACTGATGAAGGGTGCTGGTCTTGCGGGCTGCCACCTGGTTCTGTCCATCCCAGGGAGAGGCCCCCTGAAGTGCTTGGAGGGGCAATCCGCCCAGATGGGGAGGGCCAGAGCTGAGCTGAAGGGAACAGCTGTCCTGAATTTTCCAGGACTGGCCTGAATGGTGGGGCTGTCCTCCATGTCCTACAAGAGGCCGTTCCACATCCCCCTTCCCGCCTTGACCTTCAAGTGGCACCAGGCAACAAGAGGTCCACCGTGCTTCTTCCCGCAAGCACGCAGCTCTGTTGGGATCAGAGCCATTGCCTTGCAGCCCAGCTCTGATGCAAGCACGGCTGTGAATGTTGGTCTCTTCTTGGTTTTCTGCATATATAAATACTCCATTGACTCCTCCTGGCAGGTCTGGCAAGAAGCAAAGACGACCACATCTCCAAGGCACGAATGAAGACTCTCAAGATGACCATTGTGATCGTTGCCACCTTCATTATCTGCTGGACCCCTTATTACCTCCTGGGCTTGTGGTACTGGTTTCAGCCAGACATGATTCAGAGGATGCCAGAGTACATCAACCACAGCCTCTTCCTCTTCGGCTTGCTGCACACATGCACCGACCCCGTGATCTACGGGCTCTATACCCCTTCCTTCCGGGAGGACATGAAGATGTGTCTGAGAGGAATTGAAACTGTGTTCACTGGGCAGGAGAGGCACAAGCCCATCTCGAGCTCTGAGGTGAATGTCAAAGACTACGTTGCAAATGGTGGCGCAGCTTCGGGTGGGTCCAACGGGACGACTGTCCACACGGTTTGCTAAGGGGAATCATCCCAGAGGAGGAAAGGAACTGAGGGTGTTGCATTGTGGAGATGGCCACGGACACTCGTTTTCCACCCTGCAATAGTTGCCCGTGTGTTATCGAGTCCTTTGCATCTCCCGAACTCAGTCAGGATGGACCACACACAGGTAGCACACCTGCTACTTTTACAGATATGGTGTAACCCCCTGGCTTTGTAAGTGCAATCACAGGTACCCTCATGTTCTGGGTCTGGTTACCAAGCGCGCCCAGGATGACCCAAGGTGTTTGGAGAGGCCTGTGTCCTGCTCATCCAGCGGTTGTGCAGAGGCTGGGAACGCTTTTGTACCCTGGGTGTTTCATAGAGGCTGTTTCCTCCCTGACCTTTTCATGCTGCTCTGGGGCCAGGTGAGATTGAGAAGCCGTTGCAGCGATTCTAGGATCGGGCATCTGCCAACAGCTGCTTTTCTGGAGGACATCTAGTAGCTTCTGAAAACTGTAGAGGAAGGGCTTGGTTTTCCAGGCAGCAGCTTTTCCTTCGAGTCCTGCTGGGTTATGCCTGTGATTCAAGTTACTCAGTAGTGCAGGTCTTTGCAGAATCAGGCTGTAATTCTCATGGGTCTGATTGTCCAGACCAAAATGGGACGGGACATTTAAGGTTTTTTTCCCTCATCTCCCCACGCAGCCTCCTCCCCAGCTCCACAGACTCAAACTCACCTGCTGCTACGTCCATCCAGTGTTAAACATGCATAAATGTTACCTGGCGGTGACCACCGTTCTCTGACTCTTTCGTTCCCTGGGAAGTGCCGTAACTGGGCAGCTCGCTTTGGAAATGTGTGGTGCAAATAAATCGTCCCTGGTTGGTTTGTGGGAAGGCCTTTCCAGTATTTGTGCAGTGCACCTGTGCCCCTCAGAGACACTTGCTTTGGGCTGGCCTGACTCGAAAGCAAAGGTAGCGATCTGAGGATTGTCGAGACTTATGGTTTTCTGTCCAGGCAGGGCAGGGGAACATCCTTTCTCCCTATCCCTCCTCCAGGATGGGGCCAAATGAAATCTTAGCATGCCTTCAGTTTCTGTGCTCTAACTTTCAGCCACAGCTACCCGGCTTGTATCGGTGGTGCCTTGTTTCAGGGTAGTCTCCCACCAGCCAGCGCCAGGACCGGTGCCCAAAGCATAGCTAAGCAGGAATAATCACATCAGTTTAGGACAATAAGAGCCATATTCTAGTCTGACATTTGGACATCCATGCTTGGCTTTCTTTTGTCCACACTCAGGATGCAGAGATTCAGACTAAAAGCATGGGGCCCCAGACTGCAATCCTTACGCAGGCAAAATTGCCGCTGGCAAAGGCAAAGGAGTCAGTAGGGATGGACATGACTTTGCTGAAAGGGGTGCAAGCTGGGACCCTAATATTGCAATCACACTGCAAGGCCCTGGGAGCACTGACAGACCACTCCATCTCCTTCTGCCCAGGAGCATAATGGTCCAAACCCCAGGCTCCTTAATCCCATGTCATCTGCCCTTCCTTGAGTTCTCATTGGCCTTGGTTCCCAGCAGAGGAAGGCCCTTGGGATGGCATCAGCCAAGTTCCTGCACCCTGCTCGTGCGAAGTCACTTCTAACTTTGCACTTTTCACACCCAGAGGGTTCAAACAGAGGGAAGATGATCAGACTGTTCCACTTCTCATACAGCAGCATCCCCCACCCAGGAAAATCCAGTCACGCAGGATCTGCAGAAGCTTGGCAAACAGGAGGGAAGCAGAGGGGAAAGTACATGTCTCTGAAAATACAATGGGTGAAGAAGTCTTTTGGAGTCTGATTCCCCTCTGGAAAATGCAGGTGAGGTGAATGGTAACACTGTACTTGTACCTGCCTCCAGTGACCTCTGCAACCACTCCCCGGCCTACACTCCTCCGAGGCAGAAGGGTAAACTGAGTCCCAACCCATTTGCCAGTGACAACCCCAAGGGTGAGAACTAGGTCTGTTCACCATTAGAGCCTCACTTAAACCAAGGGGATAGAGAGGGGAAAGGTGCGGTAATAGGTAAAAGGAACAGAATAATAGCTGTGCTAAAAAGGAAGGAAAAAACCCAGTAAAAAAGTTGAGAAATGGGAGAGGAGAAATGGAAGGAAAAACAGAATTGCCTGCAATTCCCAAGCTGGTAAATGCTGTTGTGGTTGTGTTACTTGTGCAGGGACTTGCTGTTGTGGTTCAGTGGTAGACTCCTCACCTGTCACGTGGGAGGCCTGGGTTCGATTCCTGGATGCACATGTAAGTGCAGCCATCAAGGCACTGAACATCTGGACTGGGTCTGGCCTTTGGATTTTGTCTCAGTGCCCTAAAGCAGGGATGGACGGTCTGGGCAGCCTCTGCTCCTCCATACTCCGACCTAGGTGTAGCACGCATCAAAGGTCCTGGTGACCTCTTGTGCACACACCACGATCCAGAAAGAGCGACGGTTGCCAACTACACATTGAGAGAGGCCCTTTCTCAAAGCACCGTGTGGGCTCACAGCTGTGCAAGGTAATGAGACTCCACCTGAGCACGTGGCACGACCGTTTTATGAGCCAGGAAAACTCAAAGAGAAACCCACCAGATTAGACCAAACAAAAAGGCCCACGGATGCCCCCCAAGGCCTGTGCTGAGATCAGGTCTGGGGCAGGGGTGGGAAGCAACAGATCTATTGCCCTGATTGTAAGACAAATCCTGACAAGGCCAAACCAGAAGCATGGAGCTGATGACCTGGCCACCTCCAGCAGCTTCAGCTGTCTCCCCAACACCGCCTGGACTAGGAGACTCGGGTCCTTCCTGCCTCCAGCTCCCTTCCACCCTCTTTTCATTCCCCACCTTATTTCTCTTCTTCGCTAGCTCTCTTTATTTCTTTCTGCTTAATCCCATCTTCTGCAGCACCACTGTGAGCCTGTGACCAAAAAGGTTCACCACCCAGAAGCAGGGTCTGAAACAGCTGGGCACTGCTGCGAGCGTGCCAGGCCCCAGCAGCTGCAGGAACAGCGTGTGGTCTTGTCTGTAACTCCGAGGCAGCAAGTCAGTCTTCAAAACCACAGATGCTGCTTCTCTCTCCGTTGATTTTTCTTCCCCCTCTCCTCATTGTGTTGTATCTTTTGTCCTCAGGAGAACGGGATTGTATTCAAACCACAGCAGCTCCCGCCAGCCTACATGAGTATGTTCTCTTCCCCCTGAAAGCTAGTTAACGCCGCCTGTGATACTCTGTGCAGGACTGCCAAACAGGTGTTACCTTATGAAACTCTCCTCAGCTAAAGGGAAAGGGAACAGGAGAATGGTATAATCATAAAAGCCTTACTTAAATGCTTTGCATTTCAAAGCTTTTTGGTTTTATTTTCCCTTTTTGCTCTGATTTTAATAAAAGATTTTTTTTCTTAAATGTTCAGTGGTGAGTGTTTATTACAGAACTAAGCAAAGCCAAGGTCTCCGTCCTTGAAACCTCAGCCTTGCTTGACTCATTAGCAATCAGCCTAACACCTGACTCTTGGGCTCATTTATCTCATTAAAATTAGCACAATAGGAGTCACCTGGTGCCCAAAAGGACCTGCATTAACCCATTGCATATGCTGAGAGCTCAGGTGGCTGCTGTGTTTTGGTAGCAGGGGAGTTGTTCAGTATTAGAAATACGTTCACAAGGTCCTTAGTTGTATCTGGTGTGATCTGGGGACTGTTAGCCCGCACAGCCACCTGAAGTGGGAAGGACGTGGAGATCTGAGAGAGTTTCTGAACAAGCCGATCCTGACTGAGTCTGTCCTAGCAGAGATCTGATTGCTGCTCCAGGGAACAGAAAGATGGAGTCAGGTTAAGACTGTACTGAAGGGAAGAGCTGCACCTGACGGGTTGCAACACGGTGAGTAGCAACGGCTAGAAGTAATTTTTTGTTTGTTTTACAGTAATTACCCAGGTCTTGAACAGCTTCCCCCTCCTGAATTACTCTGTGAACCCACAACCTCATACACTGAAAATATTGAAAAATAAAACGCTAGTGTGGGCTTATTGAACTATTTCACTTTAGAAATGGCTTGCGGGCCATTTGTCGTGTTGTTGCGGGTGGGCTGGCGAGAGCTTGTGTCACAGCCCTGGCTGCTCCCCGTGCTGATCTCGGAGCAGCGCTGCACTTCCTGCACAAGGCGCTGTACAATGGAGAGTCTCAGTTGCTGCTGCAGGAGCCCTCTGGCTCATATGAGTTTGTCTGAGCCTGTTCGAAGTTCTCCCAAACTCCAGTGCAATGCATGATTAATGCTCTGCTTTCCTGGGCTTATTCTTTTAAAGGCTGATTACACAAAGCTAATGGGGAGCATCACTAACTACCACAGGCTGGCTTGCCTTGAGCCATGCAAATGAGAATTTCTCAGAGGTGATGGGAGCAATTTGTGGCATGAGGGTGATAACTTCTTCGTTGGACTCTCCTGTCCTCCAGCTGTTTTAATCACTTATGGTACATCATAGGAGAGAAGCTGTTATGGTCTGTAGGTTTTCTGACAAGCCTCCAAGAGGCGCAGGTTGCCTTTATCTCCTGTGGTGACTCCCTGCCCACTTGCTAGGAGGTGTGAAGAATGCAAATTATGCATTGGACTGATTCTGTCCACTTTTGAGCTCTGAAACGCCTCTCTGGGCAATTTCCCTCGGGATGCAGGGGGTTGTGGACTTCGGGTAGTGTCGAGGGGTGCAAACTTCATGCCAAGGAGGGGAACAGGGATTCCCCTCCTCAGCCTCTCCTTGCTGAATAGCTCCCCTCTTCCCTACTTCCCTTTCTTCTCTTTTGAGGGGCATGACATGGACTGGAAGTGTGCAAGAACTTCCCAACAGTTCCTTGGGGGTCACTGGCTGCCTCGGGCAGTTGAACTGCTGGCTGGATTGGCCTCTGCTTTTGGTCAGCCTTGTCTTCATCCCCCTGGGACTGGCTTTGTCCCCCCACAAAGCCCCACAGAGCCAGGATGGGGCTGTGTGGGAGGGGAAGGATCCTGGTGGAAACCCTCTTTTGCCTTCTGTCCTTGTGAGCTGAGCTTTCCTCGCAGCTCTGGCTTGACATGGGGCACTGAAGGGCTCCAGGGCTCAGGGCTGAGTTGCATTTTCAGGGGTCTCAGCATAAGAGAGTCTGGTGCCGACACTGCTGGGTTTTTTAATATATCTGGGAAGAATAAGCCCCCATAACTTGGCTTTTAGCTACCAAGGCTAGCTCACAGTAGACTGGATCTGATCAGACCCCGGTGGAAGGCACCAGCCTTGTTCCTGATGTTCAAAGCTTGGCTTGGTGAGAGGTCAGCCAGCTTTAAGACTAAAAGGACTTGCTCTCGTTCCAGCCGTGTCTGTGTGCATGGCCCCTACCCTGCAAGCGTGCTCCCTCTGGCTCTCTCATTCCTTTTGGGCTGCTATTTTAGGGCGGGCTGGTTGTCAGGACTGTGTGACAAACCATAGGCTGGTAGGAGAGCTTGTCCTTCACCACCTGCAGACAAAAGCGACAGACAGCTATTTATGCGCAGAGCAAGCTGCTAAGTGATTTCTGCCACAGGAAAGCTAATGCACTGCTGGATTTGTCTGGAAATGTTGGTGCGAGAGCAGCAAAGGTTGGGGCTTTACTGCCAATTGGCTCTTGATTGTTTGACGGTGTTGCCGAATAACTACATAAGGTGCAAACGTTGCAACCTGGCGGGCTGGGAGAACAGAGCAGAGCCGCCCAGGAGGCTACAAGGAGTGAAATAGGGAGACTTGCAGTGGCTCAAATGCAAGTCCAGTCAGTAGCTAGTGATTTAAGAGTTGATGCTCTCCGTCTGCCTGATGGCCAGTTATCTACATTATAATGGCTGCATCTCTTCCCTTCTTGCTGTTTTGTGTTTCTTTTTGGTCCATCTCCCTAACACGCAGTCACGCTTGCTCTGCAACACTGGGACTTTTCCTGGAGGACTTGGTACAAAGCCAGCATTAATAAAAGTGTGTGGGAGATGAAGCAATTCATAGCTCAGAATGAAAAGTGCCTGCAAGAGTCATCAGTCTCTTCCATCATCTCCACCGAAATGTGTGTGTGTGTGTGTGTGTGTGTGTGTCCGATTTTTACTGGGAATTGAGACAAGCGAGTGTGCTAGACCCCATCAAATGATGTGAGCTGGGGCTTCCATAAACTCTGAGGATTATATCTGGGTAGTGATTTTTTTTTTTTTTTCTTCCACTGAAGAAGAGGCATATGCCAGATTGCTCTTCTAGTCAATAGCTTGTCATCAGAAATGGTTTACTGTGCATTAACCTGTCAGCGTCTCAATCTGTCTGCTGTCTTCCCTGCCTTACATTTCCATCACTGTATCCCTAGACTCGGTCTGTTCTACTGAAGGGGAATTCTTGTTTCACGCCCTCCTTCTAAGCTTAGCTTTTGCTTTATTCTGCTGCTAACATTACAAATCTTCTGGAGGTTTTTTTTTTTTTTTATCTTGACAAGTCCTTCCAACAGACAGCACTACTGGTAAATCTCCTGTGTTTCCCATTCGTTTCAAAGCTTGAGCTACTAAGACAACCAGTTAAAGTATAAGGCCAATATGCTGGGAGAGACTTAGTGGGTTCAGAGTCCTTCCAGTGACTTCAGCGGGCTTGAATCTGGCCCTTAACTGCAAAAAAAAAAATGTTCACTGGAAGGCTGTAGAGTTATGTCCTTCATTAATATAATTCTCCATTTCCCTGCTGCTTCTAATTAGGAAGCAAATAATGGCCACCAAGCTTCACTGTGAACTCTGCTTTACAACAAAATACTGAGGTTAAAAAAAAAAAGGTGGGGGGGAAGGTAATAAAAGTCTGTTAGGAGTTAATGATAGTAAGGTAATAATTTCCACTAAAAGGCTGCTCCTTGGCACAACTGTCTTCCATCTGCACAGCCAAGAAGATGCACCTACAATGCAGATAATTTTGACCTTAGCCATCATGCATAGGTTAGGTGGGCAGTGCTGGAAAAGGGAGGAGTTACGGTGTAGTGGACTGGCCCCGACTGGTGACCTGGGCTGTGTCGCTTGGTTTGCTGGGTGATGCTGGGCAAGTCACTTCACCGCTCTTTTGTGCCTTTCTTATCTATAAAATGAGGATAACAGTACTAACCTCCTTGGTTAGTAGCTCTGAGACCTGTAGGTGAGAAGGGCTGTCCGAGACCAAGGGATTGGCATTAGTAATATCAGTCCCAGTTGTGTTCAGCTGGAGACCTTAGGTGAGATCTTGGCCCTAGGGCAAAACTCCTGTTAACCTCAGCATGGCCAGCATGTTCATAGATTTCATAGACATTTGGGCTGGAAGGGACCCTGGAGGATCATTGAGTCCAGCCCCCTGCCCCAGGGGCAGGAAGTCAGCAGGGATCATAGGATCCCAGCAAGATAAGCATCCAGATGTGTTTTGAAGGTGTTCAAAGTAGGCACTTGAACCGCCTCCGATGGCAGGCTGTTCCAAACCTTGGGGGCTCGGACAGTGAAGAAGTTCTTTCTTATGTCCAGCCTGAATCGGTCACAGTGGAGTTTGTGACCATTTGATCTTGTCATCCCTTGGGGTGCTCTGGTGAACAGTCGTTCCCCCAGATACTGGTGAACACCCCTGATAAACTTATAGGTGGCCACCAGATCACCCCTGAGCCTGCGCTTTTCCAGGCTAAAGAGCCCCATGGCTCTCAGCCTGTCGTCGTAAGGTCTGCTTTCCTGACCTCTGATCATGCGCATGGCTCTTCTCTGCACTCTCTCGAGCTTCTCCACATCCTTTTTGAATTGCGGAGCCCAAAACTGGACGCAGTACTCCAGCCGCGGCCTCACCAAGGCTGAGTACCAGGGGAGAATGACGTCCCGGGATCTGCTTGAGAAGCATCTATGGATGCAAGCCAGCGTTTTGCTTGCTTTACTAGCTGCAGCATCACATTGAAGGCTCATGTTCATCTTGTGGTCAGTGATGACCCCCAAGTCCCTTTCATCTGTAGCGCTGACCAGCATAGCACCACCAAGCCTATAAAGATGCTGCAGGTTTTTCCTCCCAAGGTGGAGAGCCTTGCATTTTTCAGTGTTGAACACCATCAGGTTCTCGTCTGCTCATTTCTTGAGCCTGTCCAGGTCAGCCTGGATCACCCTCCTGTCCTCGGGTGTGGATGTTTTGCCCCAGAATTTGGTGTCATTGGTGAACTTGGCCAGTCCGCTTCTGACTCCACCGACCACATCACTGATGTAGATGTTAAACAGTACAGGCCCTAGGACAGAGCCTTGGGGACCCCACTGGTCACAGCGCACCAAGACGTTTGACTCCCGTTGCGGTAGGACCCAGAGGGTGGTGGTCAGAGCCAGTTCCCTAGCCAAAAAGCGGAGCCGATTGCTGACCAGGAACAATTATTCTCCACTATTCAGATCCAGCCCTTCAATCATGGCTCAACTTCTATTGTGCCCTGTTATTCCAATACAGCAAAACAAGTTAGCAACACCACCAATATCCTGCCTCCATTTACTGCATGATTTAAATAACCTGCCAGTGTCCTGTTGTCATAAAGTTATCATCCTTGATTGCAGGCCACTTTTGTCTGCTTGCCTTTGCCATTTGATTACTAAAATAGTTTCCTTTCATTGAATGGCCATGATGGCTTGGGTCCCTATAGGATTACTGTAGGATCCCACTCTTGTTCTCTTTTCAAAGACCTGAAATATTAGCAAATCTGATGAGAAAACTGGGCTGCTTTTTCTTGGAGAAATGTTGACAGCACTTTTGGTGGAAAAGCTCTGCCTTTTGGTGATAAAACTCATCGTTTTCTCACAGAGGAATGAAACCTTTCCCTTAAGAAAGGGTGCTGTAGTGGTTTGTCTCGGCAGTCTGGGCTCCCCGGTGGGCACACCATGGTCTCTCCTTGGAGGGAGAGGAGGTGGCCAGATCTGTGCTGGATTTTTGGGAAAAGAAGCCTGATTTGAATCTCTGCTGGATCATGTTGGGTTTCCTCACATCCTCCTTGTACAAGTCTCATGAAGCTGCAGGACAGGATATCCCAACAGAAATATTCTGGTTTCTGGATTTGCAATGGAAAATTTGAATTTTTTCATGGGGGGAAAAAAAAAATTTAAAACAATCTCTTTGACAATCCAGTTTTGAAGGAAAAATTTCAAGCAGCCTCTAATACTATATTTGATCAAATCTAAGACGAGTATCCCCCTCCACCCCCTCCAACCAGTAATGGGGGAAATGCCCCTCATCTTAGATTTGCGTGCAAAGTGGAGCGGGGTGAGAGCAGGCAGTTGCTGCAGCTCTAACTATGGTCCTGAGCAAGAGTTGGAGCCAACTATGGTCCTGAGCAAGGTTGGAGTCAGACCTGCAACAGCCGCCTGCCCCTGCTCAGCTTGTCCTCTGCAGCTTCTGCCCCCCACCCCACCCCTACTGTCAGGGGCAGCTTGGCTCTGGGTGGGCTGGATTCTCTCCAGGCATGGAGCACATGGGACAAGAGGCAGAGACAGGAATGGGGAAGAAGAGGCAGTGACTGTGGGGGAGTGAGGGGTGGGGGAGATGCAGATGGCAAGGGGGGGAAGGAAGGCTGGAGGATGAAGATGTGTGGGGGGGCACCTGGCCCCAATTTTCCTCCCTACCACTGCTTTCCCTGCTATAACAGTGGCTACACACACACACACACACACACACACACACACACACACACACACACCCAACACAACCCTCTGATACTTGGATCCTAGACCTGGAAAATTATAACCAATCTATACATTTTCCATATACAGGCAGTCCTCAAACTTACGACACAATTGGTTTCGAAAAATGGGGTCTTAAGTCAAAACATTGTAACTCGGAGCCAATCTTCTCATAAGAAACAATGTTATAAATGGGGGATTGGTTCCTGAACCAAGGCCCGATACCTTTATTTTCACCAAAAATACCCCAGAATTTTGTACTCGATCAATTATGGATGAGTAATATAGCTACATTAATGTATTTATATTTTAAATAGCAATCACATTGATTTGGAAGGACTTCTTTGAAGTGACTTTGCTGGACTTTTTGAAGGGCTCTTGGCTGCAGGTTTTTCTGGAGTCTCGTCTGCTTTCTTAAAGAAAGTGTCCAAGGAAGTTTGGACAGATGTTCTCCAGGGAGATGGGCAAAGTAGCAAACTTGTTTGCTGGCATGGCGTTGCATTGGATCAAGCGTTGTAAAGTCGAAGGTGATGTCAGAAAGTTGAAACAGGGTATCAATTTATAAACATTTTAAGTGCAAAATGTTGTAACTCGAAACATTGTAAGTCGAGGACTGCCTGTATAGAACCTAATTACTAGGGGGTCATCTTAAATTCAGGGTCATCTTCAATTTGTGTAAATAAGGGAGGTTCATTTCCCTACTCTCCAACATCCACAGGTGGCTTCAAAAAAATGTCAGTGTGAATACCCACCCCTCCAGTAATTTATTGCTGGGAATCTGGAACCAATCAATACCTTGCCTCTTCCTTGCCTACTGTGTTTAATATAGAAAAATATTGGTAATTTTTTTTTATTTGCTCCTGTTGTTTACAGTGATCTTAGAAAGAGAAATGAGAAAAAGCAATGCAGTCGAATACTGCTGTTTTATTCTTTTATAAAGATGTGTGAAATGTATGTAAAGCCAAACAAAAGAGAAGTCAAACAACAAACCTTTCCTTTTGTTTAGAAAATGAGGGAGCTTTTTCAATGCAATCTTCAGAAAAGAGGCCTAGAGCAGCTGCTGTCTTCATAGGTAGATATACTGCAATAAAAGAAAATGTTGAGGCAGTTACAGCAGATTTTTTTTTTTTTTTTTTAAACAAAAAGTCAGTGTATGAAAGCAACTGAAGGGAAAAACAAAAAGATGTCCATTCAAGCAGTGAGTGAAACTTGGACATGACTGGGGTAGCAGAACGGTGGTGTTTCAGCGCATCAAAACTACGCGACATTGCCAACAAAATGCAGCTTTCATGGCGTGACGCTGGATTTCCATGTCGGAGAGAGGAGGTGGGAAACTTCACGGAGAAGACCTGATGTGCATGAAGTAATGTGCCTGTGAATACAGGCTGCTTGCCTTTGGGGAACGTCTCTTCTAGTTACCAGGCTTGTTCTTAGAGTTTCTGCACCAACCTGACGTGTAAAAAGGGCTGGAAGAGGCCTGGAAAAATCTTGTGGGGATTTGGGGCTGTTGGGTTTACCTCCCTGCAGAAACGGGAAGGACAGTGACTCTCCAACATCCCGTCGGACGTGGCGGATGACCGAGGGGCAGGGTGAGCTCAGCTCCATCCGTCCCTGCAAACTGCCTGTACAACCATCCGCTCCCCAGCTGCAAAGGGGATAAAAGCAGCTCCCTGTCTTGCAGGTGCGTTCTGTGGATACATGCTTTGGAAATTGTGGGCATGCCAGTGGCACAAAGCAGCGCCACGTAGAGATGGCTCTAAATGAGCCAAGTTGGGTACCGGGAGCAGTATAGCATTGTTAGCATGATGCTCCACCCAGGGGCGCAGAGTCCGGACGTCTGGGCCAGACCAGCGTCTCACCAGAGCAGAGCAAAAACATTTGTTTGGGACACCAAGACATGCAAGGGACCCTTTGGATGTGGCAGCCTGTCTGAAGGGATATCCCTCCTTGCCAGCCAGCCCGCCTGCATGCCTATCCTAGGACTATCGGGGCCTGTTTCAGCCTTTCCTGGGTCTCTTCTTGTCCTCCTTTGGGGAATGCCTTCTGTGTCTGCAGAGGCGAGTCCCTGGGCTTTGCCCCCTTCCTCTCCCATCTCATCACCATACTCTTGTTTTTCCTCCTCGAGCAGAAGTCAAGTTAAGTTGAAAGGACCCCTTCATCCTTCCCTTCCTTGCCTCTGGACGTGGGGAGGGGACGACTGACTTCATTCAAGCAGCTTGTGCTTCTCTACCACCCCTGCCGAGGCTTTACGAGAGGGTGACCCTTTTTTGCCTGCGTTTCCTTTTCATGCTAAAGTAACACTTTGCACCGCTGTGACCGGTGGGTCAGCAACCAGCGGGGCACTGCGACAGCACACGCAACCTCCTGCCAAAACAGTGAGAACTCCCCGCAATTTTCCCTTCCTTGGTCGCTGCAAAGCGGAGTCTAAAATTGAGTGTGAAGCACAGCCAGCTGCTCCCCACAGGTGGTGCTGGCAGCTTTCTGGTTCATCTATACAACTCTATTTTTAGAAGATGCATCTGCCGTCTCCACTGCCACTGCTCAAGTAATTTGGGGCTAGAATCACAAAAAGGTGCTTGAGTCGGGTATAAGTGCTCTGGCAGGTTGCAGAGCTCACAATTCAATGGGGCTGAGCTGCATTTAAGTGCTTTAAATTGCTCCCTCTTAAAACAATAGTGACTGCGAGTCTCTCTACAGCTTCAACTCTGCTGCTGGAAAGCACTTTCTTCTTTTCTGCTAGATCTGACTTCAAGATTCACTGAAGTCCAGGGCTCCTGGATCTGTGGCTCTGGCTCATGAGGGCACCACTTGTCTGTAGGCAGTAACGGCTCCTTTCCTTCCGTCAGTGGTTTCTCTCTTGTTCCCTGTATCATCTCTAGGCCTTTTTTATGCTCCTCCTTGTTGTTTTCTCTTGGGCTCCAGTCTGACATTTATGTGTTGCAGGAAGGCTGGGGTGTAGGCAGGGAGCCTGAAGAGACAGCTTTCACGATGGGAAGTAAATGGCACCAAAACAACGCGTCCCCCACACCTGGCACAGTGTAGAAATGGAGCAGAGCCCGAAGGAAGGTGACTTTCCAGGGACTATCTGCGTCTGCATCCAGCTTGGATAACATGTTGTTCTAGAAGATGGGGAAAGGCCAGGCCTGGCTCGGGTTTTGCAGTGGTGTTGGATTTCTTCTGGGGTCTGAACCTGGGTCTGGGTTGCTTTTGCAAACCCATGCTTAGGTCCTGCCACTGAGAACTGCCCCCAAGATCTTGGCAGCATTGGATGTGCCCCTGAACCCACACATCTTAAGCCTGCTTTGACCTCCTAGCCTCTCCCCTAGCCTCACCTGCATCCAACTGAGAACAGCACTTCCTCCTGCCATCGCTTTTGAAGACCTGGTCCTGACACGTCTCAGTTGTGAGAGATCATATCTGCTGTCCCGCTGAAGGAACGGAAGTACATGGTGGATTGCTGAGGAGTGCAAAATCCTACGGCCTCCCAGGAACATGGTAGCTTTGCTGAGACTTGTGAACATGTGTGCGGCACCCAAGCTGTGAGTTATTCCATGGATCCTTATTAGGATCTCACTTGGATCTCGGCATTTGTACCAGATTTACATATAAATGTAAAATAATAGAAAGTAGCAGTGCCTGTGTCTTGTCCCGGAGTTGGGACGTTTTCCCTTAACTTTTTTTAAAAAGCTAACCTATTTAACAACTTCTTTAC
>NW_017728996.1:7198741-7201937 GCF_001723915.1 Gavialis gangeticus | reverse complement strand
TAGATGATCTGCTCAGGTCCCTTCCGACCCGGCCAACTATGAAATTTTCACCTAGCAAGACCCAAGGATGAACTCTGCAAAGCCCAGGCTATTGTGTGGCACAAATGTGGTTCCCTTTAGGAAAGGAAAGTTTTGCCACTTCCCCAAAAAGTTACGAAAAGGGGGACATCTCAGTGTGACTTGCCGTGTGTTCAAATGAAGCTAAACTGATCGGAAGGACCGTCTACCCAAGATGTTGACTATCTGGCTCTATGACTGCCTTTGAATCCCTCCCAGTTAATTGCCTGCAATGTAGCAAGAAAATCTAGAGGTGATGACTGAGCAAGCAATCCCTTATAGCCTTATTGGATCCAATTCTCCTGTCAGAGATGCTATGCTAGTGTGATTAAAATCCCTTTTTGCCGGATGAGGTCCTTGTCATGACGAGCGATGGAACCAGTCTCATTTCTTCTGGGGTGCTCCAGTGCCGCCTGGAATCCAAGTTTTAATTCTCTTTCAGAATCAAACTCGCTTCAGTAAAGCAAATACGATTTATTTTGCCAGACTCGCAGTTAAAAATGAACAAAAAACTCACAACCCTGTCCCTCGGTCTCAGTCCTCTTGACATTTGTGTCGGTCATCTGGAACCGGAAAACGGGTTTTGTTGTATGTTGTGCTCCATTGGTAAATTGCCTATAAAGTATCAGCTCTTGTTTGAAGACTGTTCTTTTTAAAGCAACTAAGTGGCATCAAACTTATCTATTCCAGGTGTATATTTGATTAATATCCTTAAGTAGTTCCTTGACCCAAAGTCATTCTGTGTCCCAGTAAAATCTCTCAGTTCAGGGCACAAACCTTTCTTAGCTTTGCCTTGCTAGAACGTGTTTTGGCTGGGGGGGTTTCTTTTTCTTTGGTGGATTTGTTTTTTGTCCTCAAAAAGCATCTGACAAATCTCTAGGCCATTAAGAAGTCACAAACTTAATCCACAGAATCACTGAAGTTTAGGGCTGGAAGGGACCTCGTGAGATCATTGGGTTTAGCCCCCCTCCTCTGGGTCACTCGAAGTTTCTCTCCCTCTTTTCAGGGGAAATCTTGGAATGGGACGTGAGGTCTAAGTCTAAAGTCTTAGAAACCAGAAAGGAAATAAAATAACTCGGTTGTTTTTAAGGCAGTCACATCACTTTTTTTGCAGGATCCAATTCAATAGATTTTTAACTCGGTGCTGAAATTTGGGCCTGCTAAACAATTACCTTGCACATGCATCCTGTTAAACACTTACTATCTTTTTTTTCTTTTTTTCCTTTTGGTGAATTACCAGGTTACTTTTGCAGTCTTTTGGACTGACATTTTCCAGTGTCACAGTGTCCTCCAAAAGTAATGGCTCTGGTGTCTAGAAAAATGTAACAGAGGCTGCTGCAAGGTCACTGGTATCAGAATTTCCCATTTAATTTTCTTAATGCTGCGATACCTGTCTTTTATTCAAATTCAAGAAAAAATTACTGCACCTTCAAGGAACCTTTAAAGGAAAGATGTTGGGTTTAAAAATACTTGAATTTTTAAAAAAAATTCCTCCAGACCTAAATTTGCTGAAGTCTAGTTTTAAAAATAACCTTTCTTCTTTTTGATAACATCTGTTTGCATTTAGCTTAGCATGGGAGAGGAAGGGAGAGCAGTTTTGTTTCAGGTTTGCTTCTAGGTGGTTTCTAGAAGGCTGCTGCGGGCTCTTTCATTTTAGAGAAATTCCAGGAGAATTTTATTAAGAGCGAGGGTGTTATGGCTATTTTTTTTTTAAAAGATGCTCATTTTACAAAAATGAATTCTGATGTCACCAGGCAACATCCCAGATGCTTTGTTACAATAAAACAAAGTAAGCCACTGACTGTAGACTTAAGTTTAAAACTTTTTTTTTTAACTGGAAAAAAAAAGGAATTAAAAAAAAATTATATTAGGAAAAGGCGTCTGATGGATGGTCTGTGTCTTGGCAATACATTCTTAATATGTGTCTCATTAATGTACTGACTATTTTGATAGATAAATAAATAGTTAGATCTTCTACAGTCACCAAGCCGCCTCTTTCTTGTTGTTCCCAGACCAGAATATCAGGGCTTATACGCCATGGTCAAATCAGCATGGACTTGTAGGGGTTTCTGCCTTCCTCCAGAGCTGGGGGCATGGCCTTCTTCCTTGGATCTCTCAAGGGTATTTTTACAACCCTTGCAGTGGTGGGATGCTGGCAGTGCCCTCGTCTTCCTGCTTCATCTGCGGTAGCTCAGAGCATTGCTGGCATTTTGGAGCATTGTGTCTTGTTCACTGTGTGATAGGTTTGCCTGTAGTTTTAGGAACAGGTTTAGACAAGCACTTGTTTGGGATGGCTTAGATGAGATGTTCCTGCCTTGAGCAGGGTGTTGGACTAGATGACCTCCAGACAGCACTTCCAGCCCTACTCTTTCTGATTTTGTGATAGCCCTGGGTGACTTTGCCATCATTCAGCTAGCTCGTGTCCTGTTGTAAAACCTTCATCGATTTACCCTTCAAGAAGCCAACTGTTGTTATGCCTATGGGAACCCAAGTTTCAATAATAGTTGGGATCCTATGACCTCAGCTGACTTCCTGCCCTTTGGGCGGGGGGCTGGACTCAATGACTTTCTGAGGTCCCTTCCAGCCCTAATGTCTATGAATAACAGTAGTATTGTGTGGGTGTAATAGCACCTCTTATACTGCTGAAATCAATGGAGAGAACTGTGGGCAACAGTGGCATGAAGGCCCTTGAGTACAAATACTTATTTATCCATCCCCTGTGATGGTAGGGTCTAAGCACCTACATCTTTCATAGATTTCATAGACATTACAGCTGGAAGGGACCTCAGAAGATCATCGAGTCCAGCCCCCCACCCCAGGGGCAGGAAGTCAACTGGGGTCACAGGATCCCAGCAAGATAAGCATCCAATTTTCTCTTGAAGGTGTTCAATGTAGGTGCTTGAACCACCTCCGATGGCAGGCTGTTCCAAACCTTGGGGGCTCGGACAGTAAAGAAATTCTTCCTTATGTCCAGCCTGAAACCATCTTGCAGCAGTTTCTGACCGTTTGACCTCGCCATCCCTTGGGGCGCTCTGGTGAACAAACGTTCCCCCAGATCCTGGTGGTCACCCCTGATAAACTTATAGGTGGCCATCAGATCACCCCTAAGCCTGCACTTTTCCAGGCTAAAGAGTCCCAT
>NW_017728996.1:7196652-7198580 GCF_001723915.1 Gavialis gangeticus | reverse complement strand
GCCACAATTGGCCAGTTTTGCCAAAAGGTGATCATGGGATACCAGATCGCAGTAGCCTCTCTTCACCTCTGTGAGGGAGGGCAGCCTTGTTAGCCCTGTTTTATAGATGATAAGCTAGATCCTCCATGGAAGTAAAGCACCTGAACTGCTTTGTGGACTCTCCATCACTGGACGTTTAAGTGCAAGTTAGACCACACTTTGTTGCACTGGTTCAGATGGGGATGTTCTCTGCCCGAGAGGGGTTGAAGTAGACAAACGCTCAGGCACTTTTTCTAACCCTGTTTTTTTCCTCTGATTTGTCTGGGCCCAACTGGCCACTGTCACAGAGAGAGTCTGAATAGTGAAGTGAGCCCCGCTCTCCTAACGCAAGGCCCTGCCTGACGGGGAAACGAGACCTTTGCTTCCTTCTGGGACACAGCTCCCATTCAGCTGGTTTCATTGGCAGTTCTAGGTCACCACCTAACCCGTAGAGAACCAGACATTCGAAGAAGTTGTCTCCATGGGGAAATAGCCTAGAATGCCTATTCTGTATTCCCTCTCTGCATGGACACACTTCTTCCTACCTCCAAGTAGATTAACTGTACTGCAAAAATGCATTCTTTATGCTAAATAAGTGTCTGCAGGGGCAGTCGGTGTGGAATAGCTGTTACATGTTAAATGACCACCATTGCATGCTGCAATAACTTCCCCATGTGGCCCTAGTCAGTGAGGCCTCAAAATCTTGCTGCATTTCTTCCCAGCTTGTCTCTGCATCTTAATTGCTCACTCCCACTTTTTGTGCCAGTTCTTTACACTGGAACAAGCTCACAGTTAATATCACTTAATTTCCCTCTCCTTTCAACAACACCCATCTGGTCCACAAGATGTTCTAGCTCTTGCGATTATTAGCGACAAAACTGTGTGTGTTGAATCAACTCATGCCTTTCAGCCTGTAACAAACTCCTGTGAGCAGGGACAGAGCTCTCTGGCGCACAACCTGTCTGTGAATCGCTAGATACAGCTATGGCACTGCATGCCTAAATCATAGGGATACATGCCAGAGAACTGGACAAATGCATGAGATCTAAAAAGCTAATTTCTGTAGGGCAGAAATTAGTAAGCTGCTCTTTAAAGAGCAAATAAGAGGCTTCAGTTTTCCAATCTGTGGAACAGCAAATTGTGAATTCAGATATGCTTTTAATTTCAAATCGACTCTATAACTAGCACATTTCATGAGCTCAGGAATGGCTGCACGCTCCAATGCTGAACACTTTTTTTTTTTTTTTTTAAATGGCCTGCAATAGGCAATGTTGAATTAGATTATAATGTTGCTTTGCAATCTGTACAGTGCATAAATATGTTCTGATGGAGAAATCTTGTGTCATGCATCTTTTTACCTTAATGCGTCTCTTGTTCAGCATGCCCATAAGTTACAATGTGTGGCTGCAGATTTCTGGTGTGGTCCAGGAGTTACAACAGAAGATTCTCATCAAGTCTCTACTTTTATCCCCACTGATATTGCTGACTGACTTAATCAAGTCCCTTCTTGGGGCTGAAATGTTACCCTCAGTAAAATGGAGTGGATATTCACCTTTTTTTGTAAAGCTTTTTAAATGAAGATGCTGTAGAAGCACAAAAGATCATTGTGGTCTTTGGGCGTGTGCGCACGACACTTTAAAGCGGATTAAATACTTCTGCACTGCTTTAATGGTGTTGGTGTTTGCATGTGTCGGTGGCGCATTGTGCATTAATTCCAGCCGCTGTAGCACGTTTGGCAGTGCAACGCGCCTAAAATGACTCTGGGGCACAGCAAACTAAAACACCTCCAAGGAATTTGTTTGCTGCCCTACAGCCAGGGAGCGAAGCACCAGGCGCTGTGCAGGCAGCTCATGCAGGCAGCCTGGCAGCACCCTGGAAAGGCAGGCTCCACCAAAGAGAAAAGAAAGCAA
>NW_017728996.1:7186305-7191652 GCF_001723915.1 Gavialis gangeticus | reverse complement strand
GCTGTGCAGGCAGCTCATGCAGGCAGCCTGGCAGCACCCTGGAAAGGCAGGCTCCACCAAAGAGAAAAGAAGAAAAAGCAGCAAGTGTGATCTTTTTTTCTCCCTGGAGCCTGCCTGCCTGCTTGAGTTGCGCTGGGACCCAGTCCTTTCCTCCTACGGCTGCGGTGCCTTCCTGGATTGCCCGAGCCGGGTGCCTGCAGGTGGGTGCCGCCGGGAGGGCGGGGGGGGCAGGCCACTGCTGCTGTGGAGGGAAGTGCCCCCCCAGCATCTCAGGGACCGCTGTGCCCACCAGCAGCTTGCCCTCCTCTCCCTGCCACTGGAGAGGCAGGTAAGACACAGGTGTACATGCCATGGTTACTTGTCCCTAAATTGAAGTGGTGTTTTTAAAAACCCACCATTTCTGTTTAGGACCTGTTTCATCTACACACGCCCTTTGTGTCGTCTTACCAAGGTGGTTTCCTTTTCCATTTTAAATCATTGACTGTGACTTGGTGTTTGCTACTTCCTCTGCATGCCTCATCCCGCACCTTCCTACATTGTGTGTTACAAAGCTATGGTGTGGATGAAGGCCTAACCAACAAGTTTGTAATCCAAATCAACACCCTACCAGTTTTCCAGCAAAGGGGCTCATGGTCCTCCTGCTTCCTAGTCCTGTTGGCAGCCAGAGGACCACTGGCAGGGTTTCCCTACCAAGTCTCTGGATCTGTGGGTGCACTCCAAGCCCAGATAGCAGATCTTTGAATCTAGGCGTTTTATTAGGCTTGATCGCACACCCTCTGCAACATTTCCATGCTCCATAATTTGTGTATTAAAAAAGCTTGTGGTGTGTGTTTTTGAGGATAGGACCTAGTTGTATTCTAAAATCCATTACCATATCATAGTCCTCACAGGTTCTGAATGCTGTTTGTGTATTGTTGTTTAGCAGTGGGTATCCTTCTGACTGGTACTTGTAAGCTTATGTATATGCTCACACATGGTGAAAGATCCACACTTGCCTAGAAGCCCATTGAACTAGCATGGCTAAGACACAATAGCCTGTGGCTGGTGATTTAATGATATAGCCAGCACTGCATCTTTGGCACCCCAGTCAAAATGACCATATATCCACTTCACAGCTAGGTCAACTGAGGAGCAGTCTTTCACAGAAGTTCACAGCAAAGTTTGAATGTATGGATCTTGCAGGGGTTTAAGCCACGCAGTACCCCAGCCTTTCATATGATCTCCCTTGAAGCTGTGAGCTCAAATTCTATTGGTAAACTGCAGGCCATAAACTCCTTGAAGTGTGTGGAAAAAGTAACATTCCTAGTTCAAAATGGGGATCATGACTAGCATTGTTATCCTGTGTAAGTCACCAGTTCATCTAATATGGAAAGTTGCACACAAGTGTTGGCTTATACAAGCGACTGGGCAGAATTTCATGCTGTACATGTTGTAGAAACCATAAAAACCACTGAGGGGATGAGATGTTCTGTTCCTTTCTCCAGCTGATTAATATTCTTGTCCCACTGAGCACTTGGGTTCAATCACACTGAGAATTAGTCACTTAAATTGGCCTGAGCTCGTAGCATGCGGCATGCTACCAAGTACTGTTGACATAAGATTTATATGAGCAACTCCTTTTAGGATGAATGAAGTGTTACTACACGGGCTTTGTGGCATGCACATTGCAAAGCAGTTATACGCATCCACCTTACTGTTTATATCCAACACACAGGAACAGCACAAGCACTGGAAAGGCATGTGGGATAGAGTGGGTACGTGACTAACGTGATCCTGAGTCAAGACCTGGATTGTACTCCCAAAGACCTTTGGTGCATAACTTTAGGCTAGTGACTTAATTACATTAAATGGTGAGGCTGCTTTTCTATGCAATGTTCCTGTCAGGCTCCATCCTAAGCACCAAATGCTTTCAGATCCTAGGTCCTATTAAAG
Source organism: Gavialis gangeticus (assembly GCF_001723915.1). Taxonomy (NCBI): domain Eukaryota; kingdom Metazoa; phylum Chordata; order Crocodylia; family Gavialidae; genus Gavialis; species Gavialis gangeticus. The sequence continues at coordinate 7,189,720 of NW_017728996.1, read as the reverse complement.
AAGTGTTATGGAATGCAAATTGTCTCCTGAAAAGGACATGCCACACTAAACGGTTGATAGCAAATCCCACTAATATCATCAGGATTAAGCTGGGTAGGCTGCAGGCCAGCTTACCCCTCTCCTGACTCCCTAGCAACCTGTGTCCCCTGTCTAGGTTGGTGCCAAAGCTGGTTTCATAGCCATTTGTGGAGTGTAGGTGGGAAGATGGATGGGTTTTGAAATGACTAGACTTGTTAGGCACAAACAAAGCTAACAGGCAATCTGCTACACTGGAACAGAGGAGCTGTGGGTCTCCTCTGTGTACCTGTATCACAGATTGGGAACTGCTGGCCTAGCATTTATAAAACAGACTGTCAATTTGACTTGTGTGAGCCTGACTAATTGAAAAAGTTCTCTGGCTTCTGACAGGGCAATCTTTTTAAAATTAATGTTTCCTACAACACTTAGCTATATTAAGACTATATTATATGGGTTTTTCCAGGTCCCTTGTCTGCCCTTTTAAAAGGATCTCTTCAGCAGGAAAGAAACCGTGACCTTGAGTGTACTCAAAGTGTTATTACATGCACAACAGAAGAGGGTTTTTTTTGTTTTGTTACTGTTTTCAGCGTCTGTCATCTTTACACATCCCTAGCTTTACACGGGGTTCAGACAGGGATGGATCCCCCATTGATGTCTCTTGCAGCTTGTTCTAAACAACTTCCACAAACGTATAGGCATTGTTTTCAAATACACCGTAGCACTAAATTGGGATGCCCTAACTGTAACTTCAGTTTAAAGCAAACTGTGAATTGCTGTTTTCTGTATTTGCCTAAAGCCCAAAACTCTGTCCTGGGTAATGGAACTGCCATAATTCTGAAAGAGAAAAACCAGTCTTTCTAGTGAATTATGTAGACTGGAAAATACATTAGAAATGTGCATGTGGTGAGTTAAAGAGAAAACCCAAAGGCAGATATTGCTTTGTCCTCGCACAATTGGCAGGTAACTTGGCTCTGTCATATTTCGGTATTTTACAATATTGTGTTAAAAAATGTTGGGTACATTCCCACTGCAGGTACTGCCATGTCATAAACTGATGCAGAACAGGACTGAATGCATGTACGTATGCGGAGAAGATCCCAGAGCATCATGCAACTACCTTAGGCCACAGTACAAATACATGTGCCCAGTGTCTCTAGTGCCTCCGAGAGATCTGCCAGCAGTGTGAATCTGGCACAGACCTGCCCCTTCTCAGGTCAGACCTTGTCTCCTATGCCAGTGAGAGAGATGTAGCAGATGACCCAATTCTGTGCTAATCCTAAACTTTAATTTTAACCTGCTGGACATACAGAGCAGCCCTTCAAATAACAGGCTGCTTGGGGTGTGCAGAAGTGAAGAGTGATCTCATGCATTCAGTATCCATTATCCGCTTACTGTAAAGAATCTAGAACAACTTTTTCAGGTCATTTGACTTGGGTGGCTACTTTATTTCATAGTGTTTTTGTTACAATCATTGTGCCCAAATATAACCCTCCCCGCCTCGTAATTTTAAAAGTGATCCATCCTGCATCATCACGTGAGAAACTGTACTTCCCTTCAGGAAATGCAGAGGGGGACTCCTCAATCAAACCAGTAAAACCTACTGCAAGTTACCTTTTTATGTGAGGTAAAGAGTTCTTCCTTCCCAATGGACACACATGCTTGCTACTCATCTATTTCTCTGGCAGACTTAAACATGTCTGAGAGCTCCCACACCTGAAGTTTTCATCAATTTTAAATACAGGTTTCTTGGAATCCATAACTAAAATGTATTTTCAGAACAGTTCACCTACTTCACCACCCACAGGATGAGATGGGCAGTTCCCCTTTTTCTTACAGAACTCACTGGTTTCTTGCAAAAACAAAACTACTTGAGAATAAATGGGGTGTCATGAAGGCAATGCAGTTGGAATACAACCGAAAAGCTCTAGAAATTCACATTTCCAGAGCTCTGGTAGATGCAATAGGCTGCGACTCCCCATCAGTAAGGCACATGGTGAACATAACGGCATGTGATTCAGCTAGTTCATTCTTTGGAGTCAAACATTCTGTGCCAGTAGTAGAGGAACGCTGGCGAGTTGGTGGCACCTATCACAATTAGCAACAGTAGATACAGCGTCATCAGTACAGCAAAGCGATGGTTGGAAAACCAAGACTGACTAGAAGACCTGTAAAGTAGGTGGGGGGAAGAAAAACACAAGAATTAGATCAGATATCAGCCTGCCAATAAGATCCACACATCTTATGTTAAAATCTTGCAAACTATTTATATCAAGTATTACTTTTTTCCCTTATTTGCTTTTCATGCGCAGAAGCATGTCTTCATTTTGTACAGTTCTTGCATAAACAAGATCTGTGCATCTGGCTGCTCCCATATGCTCATGGCTTGGTAAGCAGGGTACTTACCTCCTGTGTTTCTGGGAATAGACTAATAAGTATTTAACTCGTAAAAGCTGATTGTTTGTGACGACAAAGTATTTCTGCGGCACATCGCCCCCTTCGCTGTTCTTGACTCTTGCTCGTTTCCTGTCTATTTCTTCTGAGTCTGCATGGGAAGAGAAGGTTTGCTTGGGAGTGAAAAAGAAAGCAAAAGTGTGCATCCAAAATAATAGACTATTACCAGCACAGGACTGGGATTTGAGTTCTGTTCCTGGCTCTACCTCGTGGGTGTCAAACTTCGTAGCCAGCAAGCTGCACTTCAACCTACTGAGTGGTTGTGGGGCCTGCATGGCCCATGGAGGAAACATGAATTTGAGGGTGTGTTGAACAGGGGCATGGCCCAATGCCAAAATCGGAGGCAGATCGCTGCTGGTGACATGTGAACACCTAGGATGGGGAGGCATGAGTGACTGGTGCATTAATACCTGTAGCAGCTCTACTTGCTCTATTGCTGCTGCATCTGGGTTCAGGCTGGGGGAAGGCGGTTTGACACCCCTACTCAACTCCAAACTTTCTGAGCATATTTTAGCATTCCCATGGATTCTTCAAGTTGCCTTAGGGGTATGACAGCCCCTACCGATCATGCCTGCCATGGAGGGTATTTTGGATTAGACTGGGTTGGGGGAAGAGGCATTTTAGAATACCAGGAAGCAAATCTGGACTGCAATGCTGAGGAGTTGCAAACACCAAGAGGGACAGAGAAACCATACTAAAGGACCTAGAACTGCAGACAGAAAGCAACCAAAGGAGATCCTGCTATAAGGGCACAACCTTACTGTGGGGTTTCATAGATTTCATAGTTTCTAGGGTCGGAAGGGACCTTAGCAGATCATCTAGTCCGACCCCCTGCCATGGCAGGAAAGAGTACTGGGGTCAAATGACCCCCACAAGGTGTTCATCTAACCTCCTCTTAAAAACCCCCAGGGCAGGAGCCAGCACCACTTCTCTTGGAAGTTGGTTC
>NW_017728996.1:7179419-7185180 GCF_001723915.1 Gavialis gangeticus | reverse complement strand
TTACTCTTGAAGGTGTTCAATGTAGGTGCTTGAACCACCTCCGATGGCAGGCTGTTCCAGACCTTGGGGGCTTGGACAGTAAAGAATTTCTTCCTTATGTCCAGCCTGAAACAGTCTTGCAGTAGTTTATGACTGTTCAACCACGTCATCCCTTGGGGCACTCTGGTGAACAAACGTTCCTCCAGATACTGGTGGTCACCCCTGATAAACTTATAGGTGGCTATCAGATCACCCGAGCCTGCACTTTTCCAGGCTAAAGAGCCCCATGGTGCATATGTATAAATCCTGAATGTCTGTTCTCCTGTAGTGAGCTTGGCGCGTGGATCCATCTCTGATCATGCATGAAATGAACCTGTGTCCTAGCACACGTGCTGTGACAGTACTGAAACTGCCTAAAAGGAAACGGGCTGCTGTTTTGGGGTGCTTGCTAAAGTCAGCAGGGTCCATTCCTAGACTTAGCACTTGTTCTGGTTTGTGAAAAGCTTCCCACTCAAACTCTCGCCGATTTGACAGGTCATCCAGAGAAGGCACCCCCATGCCTGGATTTTGCAGGAGTTCATCTGGGATATGTTTTATGTTAAACAACCACATGTTCGCAAAAGCTAGGGGCCAAGCACTGCTAATGAAATCCTAAACACAGACTCACCCTTCTTCTTCACCTGGCATTTTACATCTGGATGATCAATGATTTCACAGACAGCTACACAGCTCAGGATAGGGCCCAACACACTTTTTTGCCACCCAAGGCCATGAGGACTATATAGAAGTGCCAGGCTTAGATCACTGGTGAGATAAGTACCTTCGCCAAACAAAGACGTCTGAAATGGCAAAAAGAGGAGTGAAGAGAGTATATTCCATTAAAAACATGAACATCCAAACTGAACAAAATTACAGGACACAGGTTCTTTCTTTCTAAATGTGTGCCTGTTGCTTGCAACAGGAGTAGAAACACAGAAATGAAAATGAAAATCTCCCTCGGACACCTAAATTCTCTTGGTTCGATTTGGTATAGGTAAAACTATTTCAGTTAAGGATGTGATCTCCCTCTCGCCTTCATGGATGGAGTTAGACCAAAATAGCATATTCCCCTTCTTATACAGGTATCCTAATATAATAAAAGGCTTAGTCTGTGTGTCTGTCTGTCCGTAATACTTTTGGGCAACTGTGCATGCGCCACTGAGAATGTGGGCAGTGATTTTGGCTGCGCAGCCTGGGCTGCATAGGCCCAAGTTTGCCTCACTGCCACTGAAGTTTGTGTCAGTGGCAAACGCCCCAGCTGCCCCAGCAGCAGGGCCTGCGCCCCCCCCCCCACCCCCCCCCCCTGTGGGCGAGGGGTGGGGATCACAGTGGTGGCACCCCCCTGCCACCTGGCCCTGATGCCCCCGCCCCCAGACCAGATGGCAGGGATGGGTAATTTGCTAGTAAGTTTTATAAGACTACAAGCACTCTTACGCCACATCAGGGACACAGCTCTAAACTGCTCTAACTTTGCTGTTACAGTTAGAATGGTAAAACTAGTTTATGTGGGTGAGGCCTCATTGATGAACAGAAACCTGCTTTCACACAGAACAGCTTAGAAACACAAAATCAGCCACCTCAAATAAAACTACTCATCCATAAACTGAGTTTCCTGTCTCCCACAATAACTAACAGGCAATAACTTCATATTTGGTGTCCCAACAGCTTCCAATTCAAGAAAAAATGCATGCTCACAAACCCACAGTCTCCAGCCAATGACATCCTTGCTAGCAGTCTCAGCAGATGCGAAGGACTCCAATGGCAGAGTATTAGAGGCAGTCCAGGGTTGAGATCACAGAGGGACAGTCTGCACTGCTCTTGTTCAAATATTTCTTTGGTTAGAGGGCTCCCACCTCCAAGGCTTCAGATGGGCCATTTTTTTAAGAGGCATTAAATTCACTTGCTTTTCAGCACATGGGGGGAAAAAAGGGCTGTGGGGCTGGACCTGGGGCTGCACCATCTGCAGTTTTTAATCTGTCTGCATTACAAAGTCTAATGCAACTGTATGCAAGTACCACAAGTCAAGGAAAACAAATAGCAACAGGAGAACATGGAAAGAGTTTGCACACATTGTTAAAAAAGCCATCAGCATTTATAAATGAATGCAAAATAAAGGAGTGTGTTAGTAACATAAAAGCTGGAAGCCTTACCCTATTTAAATGGCAGCATAAACCATTGTGCAGTATAGAATGGAAATTCTCCAGGCGGCTCCCATGGAATGCATAGATAAGGTCCCTTTCTCCCTTGGTCTCGTCAAACTTGGCATTCATCTGATCACAATAAACTACTTCAAACACGAAGTCGGGCATAGGAACAGCTATACTTGATGTACCTGTCAGTTCCTGGATCTTCTCGAACTGAAAGAAAGCAGAGTCCTGTTTGTGTACTTATTTTTTTTTAGAGAGCTCTGCTCACTGGAAATTTTCTTAGTGACTCGGTCTTTTCTAATTTCTTCATATGCTCCGTGTACCCCGAGTGCATGTTCAATTCGGGCGCTGGTTTGGTAGGGCACTGCATGCAAGTGCGTGCTTTCTACTGGCTGCCTGTGCCACGTGCAGCGTGTGCTGGCTTTGGGGCTCACTCTGTGCAGCACAGGAGGTCAGTCCAGGCAGGCACATGCTGCCTACAGCATCCTGCTGGCCTGGCCCTGCATACTGGCTCTGGTACATTTGGGCAGCTTGGGGCCTAAGCTGGGCAGGTGCACAGCCAGGCCAGCACAGGTGCTGCATACAATGTGCCCCGGACCAACCTCCTGCGCTGTGTACAGCGGCAGGTCCAGCCCACGTGCAGTGTGCAGAACGAGCTCTAGAGCTGGCACATGCTGCATGCAGCACATGGACTGGACCCAGAACCACAAGTACTGCATGCTTTGCAGGGGTTCAGTCCTGATCCAGCCTGCAGATAGGCCCAGCAACCCTCATCTAGCCTAGGGGACAATAGGAGTTTGACAACCTGATCTAGAATATACTATGAACCTAAGAGTTTATGTACATAATGGATGTTGGTTGCAATGTAAGTTTTATAGGTAAAAAACTGGGACTGTCTGCATTAAGCGCTTAGTTTGCTTAACTGAATATCTAGTATGCATATAGATATGGATTACATTGTAATCCCTATTACAGTAGGATCTGAGCACCTTGCAATCTTTATTTTTCCAATACTTAGTGTGTGTTTTGGAGATGGGGAAACTGAGACATAATGTCACACAAGGAGTCTGCAATACAGTAGGGAAATGAACCCTGGTCTCCAGTCCCAGGCTGGATCCTGAATCATTAGACCAGCTGCTGTCCTTAGTGCGCTAGTATTTCTAGATAATAGACCTGGTATGGTACTATTCTAAGGATTTCATAATCCAAAGGCAGGGCAGAGTAACAGCAGAACATGTAAACAGAGCGGCTGAGTCATGAAACCACATATCAGCAAGAGAAGGTTTGTGCTACCAAAATCCAAATCCAAAATTTTTCTTTAAAGATCTTATCACAGCTCATTTTGACCCATTTTTGCTTCTGTTCCTTAGCTATAGTGAGATGCTATCTGAGGTAGAGTTAACATTTTTTTTCTCACTATGTTTTCCTCTTTGGATACTATGATAGTAATGCCAACCAGCTGCAAGACCTGTAGTATCCCAGCCAGATGGTAACTGGAAAAAAACTTTTCTACATGCACAAAATGTGTTCACTTTAAGCATTTTTAAGGTCTTTATAACAATCACCCAATCCCAGGGGACACCAGAATTTCTTAAACCCAAGGGTGCCTTAAAAAGGCAAATTTGCATCATACCACCTTGGTAAGAACTCACCTCTTGTTTCCTAGTACTTTGTATACTTAAGAACTTAGATGATAAAATCCAGCTAAACAGCTCCGATGTCTTTTTATCCGTGTCAGGAACAGACCTCAGAAGTTCTGCCAGGCTCGGCAAAGCATTTGTATCTGCAAGCTAAGGCAAGAAAAATGTTTTTAGATTTGGCTTCTCTTCATTGTGGTTAAACAGAGACCTCTAGTGGAAATGAAATAGTTCACTCTAATGGGGAACTTAGTGATGTAGAAATGGAAATTGTTTTTCCACCTGAGATTCACCCCTGAAAATCCTGCACTGAGATTATGGATCAAAATTGGTCATTTATTCCAAGGGGCTACTGTAAGTAAACTGCACAGACTATATTCATCATTTCTGGGATATGCATAGGAACAATCGGCCATAAACCTTGGAAATGGTCAACACATCACAGGAGAGGCAATATCTGCACTTGGATAAAACTTGGGCCTTGATCTGGGTTTTTAAATTGCCCAAGTAATTTTCCAGTCTGCACACAGTACAACAAATTTAACTGCTTATACCTTGGAAGCCTTCAAACCTATTTTTAATCCTAAAGTTCTTGGTGATGTGTGAAGCACTTGGAAAATTGTACTTGCTCACTCACAAAATATCAACAGATATCCCCTGCCACCCCTACCCCTGCATTAACTTGTTAACTGATCAACTGGCAAATATTTGTACATAAGCCATTTAGTCAAGGCTGTTTACCTGTTTAATCCTAGGTAAAACCACGTTCTCTACATCTTGCAAACCCACTTGACAGTTGCAAACAGCTTACTGATAAGTTCAGGGAGAAGGAACCACATTTTTAGGATGCCCTCTAAGGTGTTATACAGGCCTTTGACCCTCTATAAACTGTAGTGCAATAAATCCAGTAGTAGGACTGAGTTGGGGGGGAAGAAGGGAGCTCCTCCTTTTTATGCATACACTTATGCACTACACAACTACTCTGCATTTAATTGGAAGCATCACTATTAACATTTTTTTTGAGCCTTTCTCCTTCATGCGGTGGGGATATGTCCTTCTGTGCACAAATAATCTCTTCATCTGTCTGTTCTACATCACAGCATTTTTGCAGCTTTGCAGAGTGACCCTCCAGGAGCAGTTGTGTGTTTATGAAGGAGGGGAACGTCACCCTTTAAAAGTAGCAGGATATTTGCAGCAGGGAAAAGCATGTTTCCCAGAAGTTCTCACGCTTAATAAAAAGCCTGAAAAAGACACGCTTTCCTCCAACCCTCCAGGGGAAACCCCCCACCCGTGCATGGGCTGAGCCGGGAATGTTTCTGCCCCTAAGAGTTTTTTTCTTTTATAAAAAAGGGAAGTTGCATCTTGCTGAAACGGGCAGCTGGTCTGTACCGAGGGCGGCCATCCTCGAGGATGTTCTTGCTCCTGTGTCCTCGCCCGACACGAAACCCGACGCCTTTTATGTCCTCTCTTTCTCTTTGAGAGAAAACGACTCTTCAAGAGAAGTTGATGAGAAAAACCGAGGACGGCAGGGCAACGGGTTTCGTATCGAGCGGACAAGCCGAAGGTCCTCGACGCAAAGCCGAGGGCCGCGCGGGGTCTTTAGCAACAAGTGCCCGCACCTGCACGATGCTGTGTAAGGAAAGAACACTATAAAAGGAAGGAAAGCGAGTGGAGGGCCGGGCCGGGCCGGGCCGGGCCCACCCGTCCTGAAGGCGCGACGGCTTTATCCCGCAGGCGCCCCACGCTGGGGGGGGGGACGTGACGCTGCCCGGGGCCGGCCCTTGTGTCTCATTTGGTCCCCGACACACACTACACACCACACACACCCGCCCGGGCCCTCACCAGCGCGTCGAAGTCCTTGCTGCGGGCGCGGCCGCGGGCGTAGCGGGCCGGGAAGGGCCGGAGCAGCGAGTCGCGCTTGTAGCTGCGCAGCGCCGCCGCGAACAGGCTGCAGCGGAG
>NW_017728996.1:7168683-7179050 GCF_001723915.1 Gavialis gangeticus | reverse complement strand
GCCCGCCGGAAACGCGCAACGCGGGGCCGGGCCGCGGGACGCCGGGCGGAGCGCATGGCCGCGGCCGGGAGCGGCTTCAAGCGCTCGTTAGGCCGCGGGAGGGCTCACTAGGCCGCTCAAAATTAGGCCGTTCGGGGGCTGAGGGGCTCACTAGGCTGCTCAGAGTTGGGCCACTTGTGGGCTGAGGCATTCACTAGGCTGCTGAGGGGCTGAAGCGCTCACTAGGCCGTTCAAAGTTGGGCCACTTGGGGCATGAGGCACTCACTAGGCCACTGGCGGGGGGTAGAGCAGCTCACTAGGCCGCTCAGAGTTGGGCCACTTGGGGGCAGAAGCACTTAGAGGCTCAAAGTTAGGCCTCTTGGGGGTGTAAGGGCTCACTAGGTCGCTCTAAATTAGGCCGCTTCCAGCTGGTCCCTTCATGCGCACCCTCAGCGCCTGGTCCCCGGTGATGGCGAAGGTGTCACTGCTCCCAGCTCTGGATCCGTGGTCGGCACTTGTGCAGCTCAGCGCAAGGTGCAACTGGGCCCTCGTCCCGGTCAGCTCGCGGCTACCGCGCCCTAGCACACTATCAAGTTGAGATGCTTCCAGCGCCCTAGTACACGCAGCTGTGAAGCAAGTTGAGACGCGGATCTCCTTCAGAGGCAGGGAGTGCCGTTTGTTAAGGACCCGTGCTGCTCAGGAGCAGGAGAAGGAATGGATGCTTGCGGTAGTGTGAGCCGCCGGGTGTGCTTCAGGGAGTGGATTTATAAACTAGAGGTATGGAGATGTCACTGTTGCGTATAAGGATGGAGGGCTGTGTTTTAAACAGGTTTCAAAAGCCTAGACAGCAGTTACTTTAAGAACGAGCCTGTTTTCACCCTTTCTTCTCACTGCTCATTCCCGTTTAACTTTGTCGGCAGTTGCATGGTGGTGCGGGTTTTCCATCCAGCGAGAGCGGGGTGGATGGCTCTCAGAATGAAGCAAGGTGCAAGTGCACGGCTTCTGCAGGCAGCGAGAGCACCAGCAGGACTCGGTGATTACTTTTGTGGCCACCCAGAGCACGGAAGTTGTTGCCATAGATTCGTAGGTTGGAAGGGGCTGGAAGGGACCTCGCAAGATCATTGTGTCCAGCCCCCCTGCCCACCATCTTGGTCAGTATGGCCACTTTGACATTTACATTGAAAGAAAGCTGAAGACTTGTATCCTCCTGCTTCAGAAAGCATAATCTGTTATCTCTTAAACTAAAGGAAAATCTGACTGGTCCAAATGATACAGTCTATAGCCATGGACCGCAAATAGTTTGGACCAGCAGCCAACCCTCAAAACTTCTCATGGGCATCATTCCCCCTCATCACCAGACCTTTAACTGAAAAGAGGTGAAATCCATGGACTGATTGTGGATCACTAGCCATGGCTTTGTAGACCGCGAATGTCCTATCAAACCGTTGGACTATGCAGATATACAGCTGAGCAGTTCTAACTCTATTTGGCAGCCGGCAGAGGAACAGACACAGACGATATCATCGATTTCATAGGCATTAGGGCTGGAAGGGACCTCGCGAGGTCATTGGGTCCAGCCCCCTGCCCAAAGGACAGGAAGCCAGCTGGGGTCAGATCACCCCAGCAGGATAAGCATCCATCATTTCATTACAGTATCAAATAGTAAGCAACTTCATGGTACTCAGAGTTAGGTCATGATTTATTTTACAATCGTTAGTCCTGTATAAATAATGGGAATAAGGAAAATATCCTTTGAATAAATATCCGTGGCAGCCTTTACAGAGTTTCTTAACCATTCTCAAATTAGCTATATGAAGTAACTATACGTGTTTTAGGTTATTGAATTTTAAAGGCAGAAACAGTTGCATTGGAGTAAATAGAGGGTCTTTATCTCCTTTCTATTTATGATTTCACAGAAAATGCATCTTATAGTTTCATAGATTTAGGGTCGGAAGGGACCTAGTAGATTTTCTAGCCCGACCCCCCACCAGGGCAGGAGAACAACAAAACCCCAAAACAAAAACGGGACTCAAATGAGTCCAGCCAGGTAGGCATCCAGCCTCTTCTTAAAGACCCCCAGGGTAGGGGCCAGCACCACTTCCCTTGGAAGTTGGTTCCAGCTCCTAGCCGCCCTAACTGTGAAGTAGTTTTTGCGGATGTCCAATCTATACCTCCTCTCCATCAACTTGTGCCCATTACTCCTTGTTATGCCAGCGGGCGCTAGGGGAAACAGCGTCTCCCCCAAACCCTTCTGGTCCCCCCTAGTGAGTTTATAGACGGTCACCAGGTCCCCCCTCAGCCTTCTCTTGTGGAGGCTGAATAGGTTCAGGTCCCGCAGTCTCTCACTGTAGGGTCTGCCCTGTTGTCCCCGGATCATGCGGGTGGCCCTCCTCTGGACCCTCTCCATGTTGTCCACATCCCTCTTGAAATGGGGCGCACAGAACTGGACACAATACTCCAGCTGTGGCCTGACCAGCGTCGCGTAGAGGGGGAGGATCACCTCCTTGGCTCTACTCGAGATGCACCTGTGGATGCACGACAAGGTCCGGTTAGCCCTGCCAACCATGACCTCGCATTGTCGGCCCATGTTCATCTTGGAGTCAATAATGACTCCAAGATCTCTTTCTGCCTCCGTGCTCTCGAGTAGGGAGTTCCCCATTGTGTAAGTGTGCTGCTGGTTCCTACTGCCCAAGTGCAGCACCCTGCACTTGTCCGTATTGAAACGCATCCTGTTCCTGTTAGCCCACCCCTGTAACCTATCCAGATCCTTCTGCAATCTCTCACTCACTGCTAGCGTGCTCACCTCCCCCCAGATTTTGGTGTCATCAGCGACACCAAAGATTATATAATCTTTCATTATATAAACAGGACTGCAATAGAGCAGGAGTGGCAAGCTCATCTGGCCCTGTGGGCTGGACGAGTCGCGTGAGGCTGGCTTATGGGCTGGATGAATGGCGTGTGGCTGGCTCTACATACTACTTACCCTAGATGCCAGATTCAGCAGGTGCTGTGTGCAGCACAGGTCATGGGCTGGGTGGAGCAGGCCCTGTGTGTGGTGTGCGTCTGGGGCCGTGCATGCACACTGTGTGCACACTGGGGGCAGGGCCAGACACAGGCATGGGCAAACTGGGCGGCCATCAAGAGCCCAGACAGAAAGGGGGCTCAAAAATGGTAATTTTTTTTCCATTGTCCGATTATTATCATCATCTCTGGTGAAGGGGGGCCCAATACTAAAAGTTCACCTGGGGCCACCAGCAGTCTAGGTACAGTGCTGAGTGTGGGTCAGCTCTGGACTCGGAGGCAGCACCGCGGCTCTGCAGGCTGGACCCCTCCCTCAGGCTATATTTTGGACACTCCTGCAATAGAGCATTATCATTTCTAACATGACACACAGTTTCTGGGGTCTGGAATATTTGACAAGATCTTGAAGATCAAATGACTTTAAAGATACCCAAGGTTTAAGCTTAATCATCTAGATATATTTTTCTTCTTCTCCAGAATGGTCCAGGCCATAAGGATCATATTGCCTTTTTTTCCTTGTCCTTGATGCACTAGTAATTGATCATTACTGTGTGAAGTGTTTTGGATGAAGCCTTGACACGGGGGTTTTATGTACTCTCCATGGATATGACAAATCCCATGGCCTGTCTTGTAACTGTAGGAGCTTGCCTGAGTGTCACTTGCCAAGAAATGTCCCATCAAATGTTTTGTTGCCTATTGTGTTGCTGTCACCTTCAACTCGGGGAGTTAGCTGAATTTAATTCAATGCAGTGCTTCCTGCTTGTTTTCTGTAAAGAGTTTCAGGGTGGAAGGGTAACATGAGCTGCTTTTAAGAGGAAGGTATAACTAAAGATTTCTCTCTAGGGCACTGATTCTCAGCCAGGGTGCTGCAGCACCCCGGGGGGCCCTGAGGGTGCTATGCAATGTTAGCACTGTTAGGTGTGCAAACATGATTCCCAAGCTAAACCCAGAGATTTCAAGTAGGAATCCATAGTATTTAAAACATTTGGATCTGTTGTGGAGTTCTTTGCTACAAAAAAATTGCTCTATTATTTTTCTGAAGTCAAAGAACAAATGAAAACTAAGAACTGGCATTTTCTGAGCAGTGTCTTGTGTCTAAAGCCACTGCTGTACACTTATGTAAATCATCCTGACCTGAGAATGAGGTTGCTGAGTTGCAGTTCCACATTTACAATGCCTTGAGAGGAAGCATTTTGCTTTATCTGATGCTGTGCCTTATTCCGCGTGTAAATATCTGATATCGCTGACAGGCTGTTAACTACATCATTCAGTGATTCAGTCTGGGACATGTTTATTATCTTGCATTATATTAAATTGTTCTGTGCGCTCCCTTTGAAAATCAGTCATTGACTGTTTAAATTGGCTGATTTCATTCACTAATATTTCATTAGATGTAATCGTTTTCTTTTCAGCACTTGCTGAACAATGTAAGACCATAGACCTGTCTCTTTCTATTTTTTCCTTTGGGTGGAATTTTACTTTGCTGTTTGGAGCTTGTGTATTAATATTACTTTTGGAGATATGTAAACCCCCTTTCTTGTTACATATGTGTGATGATAATCCTATTTTCAGCCACTCTGTAGTCAGCAGATTTCTACTATGTACTATTTAAGAGAGAACTTAGATTTAGCACAATCAGTCCGATTGTAGATGTTAACTGAGCGCTTGCTAATGGGCTACATCTGAGATCTGCAAAAACAATCAACTTGAGAAACAATCTCCTATCACCTGCCAGTTTCAGACAGTGAAGAAGCTTTTTGTTCCTTTGGCTTCTAACTACATCATCTCTCTGAGGAAAAATCAGTTGCCTTTTAAAATTGCTGGATATAATGAAGGGATCTGAAATTGTATTGGTCCAATATTTGGGATTTTCTTTGTAGAAGTCCTGGATGTAAATGGCAAAAGAGAACTGCTGAGCTGAAGGACAGGTGCCTGTTTTAAGGCCTGACATCTTATAAATCATCAGGGTTATGAGCCTGAGGATGAGCACGTGGCAGCAATGTTGGGCACTGATAATAGCTACTCGCTGTCTGTCTACAGCAGTAATCTGGGTTGCTTTAAATAGGTGGTGGATGGAGAATTCAGGTGGGGGAGACAGGGAAATGTCCATTTAGGAAACCATGGAGGGTCCATCCTGGTGAATTGTAAAGGTAGGGCAAGGGAGGGGGAAAAAGTTTTTCTTGAAGGAGAAAATGATATGAATTCACTTTAGTGAGGTCAGTTGTGTGTTAATCCAGGCCCATCAACCCACCCATTATTTCACATGATAGCAACAGGGCATCTCTTAAAGCAAAATTTGTTGACTTTTCCTTGTCCCTAGTGATTAACCTGAGAATAGACATTAAAATATCTCTAGCAGTGTAACAGTTAGTGGAACATCTGAGAACATTGACCCCAAAGTGATGCATCATCTTTGGGATGTAAAATGGATGGTGGACCCATTACAGCAAGTTCAGCTGAGTTAGACAGTAACAGATTTTGATATGGTAATGTGTTTGCCATTTAAGAACTGACTGAGAGATTTCTTGTCAAATTCATCTTAAGAAAAAACTAAAATCCTATCCTACACACCAATAGTGCTATAAGTTTCTGATGCCACAATAAAGGGAAATGCCTTTTACGTGCTAATGGTCCATGTGGGGCAACAGAAACATTAAAATCTGTGAACATGACATCAGCCCTAGTAAAGGGCTGCCACTTTGCTGCAAGAGAATGGACTAGTGAACAATGTACTGTGGTAGCTACCTGTCTGCACTGTTTTAGCCTGTGGTGCATGGAAGCTAAACTCGGCTTAAGCTAAGTGGAAAAGAAGTTTACCTCTTTCTCGGGTGGCTACACTTCTGTGTTTTAGCTTCCATTTTCTGCAGGGTAAGTGCATGCACATGCTTATGGAACAGCTGAGGTGCAGAAAGGCCCTGCTTTGACTTTATTAACCTGTATGTTTGCCTGTGTCCCCTCAGTGTTAAAGTTGCAGTGCTGAACTTAGTCCCATTCCTTTTTCAGTCTCATTTTTGGGAGCTTAATCTGTTGTGCAGGGTCTAGGAAAATGACACTTTCTTCTGCCTCTTGTTGCATCAATAAAAAACAACCGGCACCATGGACTGTTCCACTGGGAGTACTTAGACCTGACTGTCCTGTTGCTTGGGACCTGATCTGTCCCTCTTGAAGTCTGCTGAAAGATTCCCATCAACTTGAATCAGAGCTGCAGGGCTCCCACTCCAGTGCAAATCAGGAGAAAATAACTCTCCTGAGGCCATGTTAACTTATGGCCAATATTTATTTCATTTTATTTATGGTCGGTATTTATTTATTTTGCTGTTTTTATGCCTCCTTCCATCACTGGATCTGGACATCTTCCACATAAAGTCAATAGCACTAGCAAAATCCCTGATGGACTTCATGGTATTTATGCCACTTCTCACCTTCCAGAGGCAAAAACTCTGCTTGGAATAGAATTTTTGCTGTTGACTTTTGGTTAGACTGTGTACCTATCCTCTCTGTTTAAAAGCCTGCCTGTCTAGCAAAAACCTTTTAGGTGTAACCAAGGCTTTGAAGTCTGGAGGAATAGTAGAAATGCTCTTTTAGTGAATTACTTCCTGCTTTTTAATTAAGAGTCATTTTAGATGGAAAATTTCTAAGAGTTGCCCTGGGTTCCATGCAGCTGTCTCCCTCCCCTCCTTCCCGGCCCAGAAAAATTATTGCTGGGATTAATTAATTCAGCAAATAAATGCTTCTAGACATTTATTGCATGTGCACATTTATCAGTGCTACCTCTGGAAAAACACTCAGCACTTCCTGGTTGTTGGCTGATGGGTTCAGGGTCAGATCCTTGGAACAGGAAGCAGTGGGCTGTGAAGCCCTGAGCAGCATGGTGGGTTAACACTGACCCCCCGCCACCCCGCTTTATCACTGCTTCCCTCATCTCCAAACATCATTTCACTTCCTGTCCAGGTTGCTTCCATCTGCAGTTACTGACATCTGTGCAAAGACCCTTCTTCATCTCTCTGCCCAGTGACCCATCTCCTCCATCCCTTTCCTCTTCTGTAGGTCAATGAAGTTACAGTAAGGTTGAGTTTTGCACCTCACATACCCAAAAGAGGCTTTGGGGTTATGTCTTCTTAAAGAAAGTTTCCCCTTCATGACTGTGTAGATCTAAATCTGGTCCTTGTTGGCTAGTTACGATTCTGTACAAAGACAGTTTTGTAGAAGGTTCTTAAAAGATACCAACAAAGGAAGAGCTTGGAGAAAACATCTGCAAGACTTCTTGTGAAAATGAATCCAGCAATTTAATGTACATGGTATTAATTGTGGAGAGTCAATGCCTTCTGGCATAGGAATGTAACTTAAATATCTTCATTTACTTCCAGTAAATTTAAAATTGATCTCCTGTACCGGAAAGGAATTTTTTTGTCTCCTTAACTAGGGTCTGTAAAGGAAATTAATGTGAGGAAGGGAAAATAGAAATACAATACTATACTCACTAAAACAAATGCTTATGACTAAAGGGTTTGTTCTTGGTGGCAACACCGGAAAGGTCAGCTGTATAAGGTATGTTTTATTATAGAATTAACCTTGACCTAAGGTTCAAAGTGAGAGGTGAGTTTGAAATAAATCAGGAGTATGGTGAGGTCACTTCAAAGGGTTTAAGGCTGAGCTTGAAGATTACATGCTGTTTATGCGTATCCAGTTGGAGTAGAGCATATGGTAAAGATAACAGGAATAAACTGTTTATCTTTTCTTTAGGACTGAATGCCTTTCTGTCCTTATCCCAGTGTTTTCAGGGACCATTTTCCCTTGATTGATTTGCTGAAAGCAGAAAAGTGGATCCAAAATCCTCTAAAATCAAATGGATGACATGTTTGAGGTTGTTTGGTTTGATTTGGTTTTGGCTTCAGTGACTTGCTTAGATGAACCTTATAACTGTTTCGGAAATAAAGTAGCATGGAAATGTGGGGTCACATATTTTGTCATTCGCATCAGAGCCACCACAGATCAGTGGAACTACAACTACAGCAAAAACAGGCCTGGTGTAAATTTGTATAGTTGTTCTCAGCTAAAAAGTAACCTGGAATTAATCTTTGTTAGTTAAATGGCTCATAGTGCTTAAGAAATAGTAATGAATTCCTAGAATACCATGATGATGAGGTAGGCATTAATATCCCCTATTAAAAGATAGGGAAAATGTGGTAAGTGACTTTCATGATGTCACACAAGAGTCTGTAGCAGAGCTTGGAGGGGAACCAAGGATGAAATACGGGTTCTTTTTCCTGTTGATTTCTGAGTCCTACTTTAACCACAAAACCATCCTTCATCTTCTGGGCAGTAGTCTTCTTTTTTGCCACATTTTGTGCTTGTTTTAGCTTCTTGTTCTTTGTCACCCCACACCAACCCTTTCAACTTCCACGGTTCCTCCAAGAGGAAATCCTATCTCCTCTCACCATCTTGTGTCTCAATTTCCAAACGGTTCATTTAAGACCTGTTACTTGATTTAGGCTTCTTTCTGCAGTCGCCACATATGGAAAAGAGAGGAAGTTTCCATTTCACTCAGACACATCAGTGCCAACAGCTACATCACTATTAGATGGCGATTATCCATGCATTTCTTACCATCATAAAGATAGCGTATCCAGTAGAGGAGACATTATTTTCAACAGATTTATTCATCTTTTCTTACTCAGGCATAATTCAGGAAGTCCTCTGCTGAAGCTAGTTGTGTCATATCAAGGAACTGAAAGGAGTTTGAGAAGAGAATACATCCTAGAATAGGTAATGGGAAATACTTTTTGGCCTAGAACAGTCATGCTGGCAGATGCAGTTCTGGACTTGAATTAATGACGACAAATAGCAGCAAAATAACAAAAGCTGGGGAAGCTCCAGTATTTAAAGTGAAGGAAAAACCACAGAGAGCCTCTTTTTGCACTGTCCTAGCATGTGGCACCTCTGTAATGTCCAAGGCTCTGCAGCCATTTCAGGGTGTTTGTGGGCAGAACTGAGCTTGGGAAACAAGGTTGTGTTTCTTTATTTTGCTAAAACTAAAAACAGCTGCTGATCATAGACTTGGTCATTGTGCAACACCTTTGCTCAGCAGACTTTTTTGCCCCATGGTATCTCATGCAGCATACAGATAATAGCATGTTTTGGTATGTGCCTGATTTTTGTTACTCAAGACCCTGGATGATTAGCCATTTTAAAACAATTGGTGAATAATGGGAAAGGGGATAGTTGTCCTCAGCAAAAAATAAAAGTAAATAAGGTCTATCTGGAATGCTGGCCTTTTCATCGATTTGTTCCTGATAGCTGTCTTTGATCTGACACATTAGAAAATAAACTCAGTGGGAGACTGTATATGGAATATAGAGTATTTCACCTCTAGGTCAGGGGTTCAAACCCAGCTCCACAGTCAGGAGTGACCCTTTAGGTCAGGTTTGATAAAGCAGAGGGAAGCCTGTGCAGCTGCTGCCTGCGTTACACCTGTTCTATAAGTGAAGAGAGGATTTGGGTCTGCGGTGCTGTCAGTCTGTCATCCTTCAGCAACCATCAATTCTCTCTGAGAAGGGAAGAATGTTGTTTCCCCATCTTGATCCTTTCTTTAGCAAGCAGAAGGTTGCGAGCTTTTCTAGAGAGAGAAATGATGCAGGCTCCTTTTTTCCCTCCTCCTTGTCCTTTATCTAATCAGAGAAAATAGGCAGGAACTGCGGTAGGCTTGTGATGTCCCAAGGGAGAACAATTTCCATGTGGAAATTGAGCAGCTACCATTACCTCCACTGATCACATCAGTTCTGTAATAACAGTATGCAAGTCCTGACTGGGCCTCAGAGCACAATCTCTCAAACCTTCAAGGCTGATCTAGTATGAACCATACCTGGCAAGCCCCATGAAACAAGAAATCAGTCAAGTACTTATGTGAAGTAAGTACCGATCAATAAATACCACTGTATTCTGCAGCAGTGACCCAAGGTCTCAGCTGGTAAAAGCCAGTATTTGAATTGTAATCCTAAAATATTGCATTTCCCTCCCTATGAAGCTCATTGCCATATTATAGGATCTCTGTCAGGGTTAGAGTTGGATTTTGGGGTTGTGACTTCAGGTTCTCTGGTCTGATAAAGTTGCTTTAGGGCCCAAGACAGCCTCAAAGTAAGCTTCATTGATCCATGAGGTTTGTGCTAAGTAGCATAGAGTAGCCCTTGAAGTTGATCTATTGCCCGAACTCTGGGCCTGTTGCACAGGTTAAGCCTCCGGGGAAAGGGGCATGGCTGGGACATCACCATGTCTGACTGCCCTGGATCTTGGAACAGCCTCTTAGTGTTGCAGAGAGCAGTGTCTAACGTGCAGTGTTGAGGCATTTTACTTTGTAGTAGGGACTAGCC
>NW_017728996.1:7147057-7163683 GCF_001723915.1 Gavialis gangeticus | reverse complement strand
GCCTCACCATGTCTGACTGCCCTGGATCTTGGAACAGCCTCTTAGTGTTGCAGAGAGCAGTGTCTAACTTGCAGTGTTGAGGCATTTTACTTTGTAGTAGGGACTAGCCTGGAAGCAGATGAGCCCCTGAATGGGTGGGTTAGGAAGATGGCTTGAAGGCTAAGTACAAAAGCAGCTTCAAGCAGTTTCCAGACTGGAGAATCTGACCCTCCCCATTTTTCCGAAGTCCGCTACAGCATCTCTTTTCATTAGATACTATGACACTATAAAATGAGAGCATTCCTGGCTCCCACCCACATCTCCAGAAATAGCATCTTACCTGTGGTTTCACAGATGCTGGCATACGTGCCCTGCTGTCAGCAGCAACCCTCTGTAGAGGATATCAGCACCAATTATGTGCAGTTCTGGTCTTCCATGATTCTAAAGTAAGACCCACTACATCAAGCTCAGTGACTGGAATTAATTCAGCAAAAATCAGCCTCCAGCCCTTTTGCCCCTGCCTTTGACTTTTTTCTTGCTCTGAAATAGTTGCTACAAAATCATGACCCTACCATCAGAGAAATAAGAACAGCATTCTCTGTTTCCACAAAAAGGTAGAAAGCATTTGGCTGATGACTGAAGTCACAAAAGTACCTTCCAATAGATAAAAAAAAAAATACCTTGAGAGTAAGACCTGCATGGATAAACAGAGACTCTGATTTCAAACAAGAAACTCATTCCAGTACTCTCTATTTTGTACATACAACCTCAGAATAACTGTTGAAGTACAGCTTTTGTCAATGACTCTAACAAATTAATGTGATTAATTCATAGGTATTCAAGACTCCACATCTCTCCTCATTAGGACGACAAATTTCAAAGAAGAAAGTTTTGCAAGTTTTTGTTTTTTGGGGTTTGTTTTAGTAATTGCTGCATGCAAAAAGCACAGCACTGTGGTCAGTCAAACTTTTAATTGTGGTTTGCACTAAATTCATATAAGCTCTCTCAGGAAGCTAGTGACAGAAACTTTAATCCAAGCAGAGAGATTTGAGAACTAAATAAGAAAACGAAAACATTAAGGGATTCTCACCGTGAGGACTGCCACTTGAGTGGCTAGTGATTCCCAATAGAGTAGTACCCAGGCATTCAGAATCTGTGTTGAGCTCAGGATGAGTCCAGTTGTGGGGTATCCAGTTATCCCCCAGACTGTTTCGAGGAAAAGGGGGGAAGAGGGATGGCATGCAAAAGTTTTGAAGACTTGGTTTGTGTAAGCTTTGAAGTGTTTGCCAAACTATGTGAAGTTTCCCTTCTTGTTCCATCCAAATCCTCCTCCTAGAGCTGAGGGAGATGATGAAGAACTATGTGATCAGATTTGACATTTGTTTTCTCACATCCCTTTTAGGCCCCTGTGTTGTGTTGGAAGTGCTCATTTAATCAGGAGGGAGAAGGGGAGGGAGTCCTATTAGGGCCTAGGAAGGAGGACTTGGGAGATGGAGGGAGAAGCAAGCCTGCTTGAAAGGGCCAACATTTGGTTTGGGAAACGGAGCAAGGGTGCAGCTGAAGTGTTCTCTTAGTTTTCCCTTCCCTCCTAAACACACAACCACCTCCTTCTGCATATTTGTACACATTGCCTTCCACAACAGAAGCCACTGCCAAGAAGGAGTGTCCCTTTGGGGAAACCACTTAGAAGATCTTGCAAATTTGGAGAGAGAAAGAGTGCAGACCATATCTCCTCTTGCACAGCACAAAACACCCACACACAGGAACAGATCCAGATCCCTGCTCCACCCAAACTTTTAAACCAACTGCCTGGGACAGGCAGTGGCCTTTCTATTCAGGCAGTAGTGAGGGCAGTTACTCCATGGTTTATTGTCAGCTCCCAGATTCCTGTTAATCTCTCTACTCCACAGGTGTTAATGACCATCCCTCCTTTTTAAGGGTCTTGATGCTTCATTGTTCCTTTCTTCTGCAATTGTGCTGCCTGTTAACCATTCCTGGTAATGTTGTTCTCCTCTTTCACAGCCCTGCAGACTGTTTAGCTCTAGCTAAAAACCTTAACTCAGAGATGGCAATATTAATTCAGATGTAGACATGAGTGACAGAGAAGTATTAGAGGCACTGCCAAGACACTTGATCTAAAAGAGATGTATATTTTAATTGTAATGACTACAGGAGTAATGACCCCATATCCTTCAACTATTTTTGCCTAGTTTATTGTGTTTTTTTTTAATTTAATAGATAATCCAGCAAAGTAGCGCACACTCCAGTAGCTATACTTGTTTGTGCTTTTATTTTAAACTGAATAATACAGAAGTAGCCCAATAGAATATTAGTAAAGTTTCTAGTTTCTCTTTAACTGGAGAAAGTGTGTTGTATGAGAAGATTCACTACATTGTCTGCACCCCCTTTCCAAAATCCTAGACTTCTCTATGCCCACATGGTTCTAGCACTGACAAGTCCTAATGGCACTCATGGGCTTGGACCCTCCCTGGCTAGTTATATTGGTCTCTGTTGCAAAAGAGGGGAAAGGAGTGGTGGCATTAGACAGCACAGTACCTAGGAAATCTCTATAGGAAGACCTATGCTTTATGACATGGAAATAGACTGAGTGTTTCCCAGGGCTGGGTCTTGGGTATACGTAGATGCAGCAGACACCTCTAGCACTGCCTAAGTAATATTTCAGCAGTATGTGAATGCATTGCTTTAGTGACTAGTATTTGGTGCCCTACTGAACTCAAAAGGCCTGATTCACATTGCATTACTTTGCATTCCTTTGCATTTTAAATATACGTATAGTATGTCCAGCTTTCTGCTACATCAAAATAGCTCATTTGTTGTACTTCTTCTACTGTGGTTATTCTGCACCTTGAAGATGGCAGAACAATGGCACCATATGCAGATCAGGCTGCAGCGTGCTTTCAGCATATCCTCTTGCGACTCTTCTGTGCACTAGAGAAAGGTAATTCCTCCCATTCATGTTTGCCTTTTACCAGCTGATGGCAGCAGTGTATCTATACACCAGAACCAGCCCTCTCCCTCATTACAGTTAATACAATTAAACATGACAATTGTGCCACTGCAGGGTAGAACTTATGCCTCACTCAGCTCAGCAGGCAGGTTTTTCTAACTAGCTGACTTGTCATTTCCTCTTGGTGTTCTGACTGGATTCCTTCAAATATTGTAATACATGATTATCATGCAGCCTGATGCTGCTGGTGTGAGCGCTAACAAATTTCAGCTGCTATGTTTCTACAGATCAGGTAGCTTGCCAAGAGAAGAGAAACTCTCAAAGAAAGACACCTAGTGAGCTTTGTGCATGTGGATGGACAGAAGAGACCACCTTTTCACATCTGTCTTTTGTACGCTCTCCTTTACTTGGTGCCTTGGAAAAAAGTCAGGGCATAAACTATTGCAGTTTAAACCAAGCCATCCATCAGCTCTGCCCAGTCTCCCACCACACATAAGGGAAGAATAAAGTCCTCCTTGAAACAAGGAGACAACTTAACTCTCCCTCCAGATGGTCTAACTGTGGGTAACAAAAATCTCAACATGAGTTTCTGCAACACATTAAGAGAGATCCAGTATATGGAGTGAGGCTACTCTGCTTTTGCCCTCTCAAAGCACAAATATTCATGTTAAGGGATGGAGCAAAGATAATAAATCAGAATATTTTTCTTCTCACTGAAATATTTAAGCGTCTCTATGAATAATGCATTTTCAGGCCTTATTCTTTTTGCACTGATTGGCCTTATGAAACAATAGGATTCTTCTCAACTTACATAGCGGTGGGAAGTATCCTACAGTGTAGGAAGCTTTGCCTTCATAGCCATGAAGGTTGTTATGGTTTCTTTACATGTCTCCCAAGTGGGGCAACTGACATGAAATGCATCTTGCTAGCAATCTTGGCTAGGATTTTTTTTTTTTTTTTTTTTAAATAGGTACTGCAGTTTAACTTAGAGGTCCCTTCAGCAAGAGCACTATATGTGCTACCTATGGCTGATCTCCCTGGGTTTATTCCACCATAAAACTACACTGGCTTACAGCAAGCTACTATGCATTTTTTTTTAAGCTAGTACATCAGTAAAGGCAAGCACTAGGAAAACTCTTTCAGTCACAATACATAGGGAAGATGAAGGTAAGTGAGGGCTCTCTAGGTTCTTTCTTTTTTCTCCAATCAAACACTGGATGTGCATCCATCTGTACTGTGTGGGGAAGAGGGAGGGGAGGGCATAGAGTCTCCTTTGCTACTATTTACATTGCCATCATCCGTGCCTGCAGGGGAGTTTGTGCCGAGTCACAATCGGCCTATGGGTGCAGGCTCACTACTCTTTAGTTCATAAAAAATAGTGGCTAGTAAATAGTTATTGAAGCATTCTGGTTATGCTACTGGAAGATTCTGATTCTTAAAGTGGGAAACCTTTCTTTTTACCTAGTTCTTTCAGATTGAGAGTATTATAGTATCAAGGTAAGAGTACTAGAAACAGCACATAAAAGTTGACTAGTTGTTGGATTAAAAGCATGACATTTTTCACCCATGAAAGATCAATACAAGCAGCTTAGAAAGCTGCAGGGATACTAGCAATACTATGACTTCCATTCAGCTGGAATTCTCCATGCTATGGAAGAAGTTTAACATTGCTTTGAAAGCCAGACAGACATCCAGGTCTACACAGACAGATTTTTTCCTTCTCAATGTGGAGGTGGAGAACAACCTGAACATACAGGGTTGTAAAGCCAACTGGGGCAGGAGTGATACAGGAATAGGCTGTACTTCACACTAATGAGCTAGAGAGGAGGCAGAGTTTCTTTGGGTACAATTAATAGATCAGTAGGCAAAATTTGTTCCTTTCCTTTCCCACACCACCTTCACATCAAAGTTTTTTTTTACCACACACACATGGTTACCAAGTGAGTCTTTGCTCTGCTGGATTCAATTGGGCTGCTTGCCTCCCCAAACATTGTGCTGTTATCAGTAGGACCAGTCAAGGCCAGATGCTTTTTAGAGCTAAGAGAGAAGTGAAATGACAGTCAGGAAGCACAAAGCTGCCCGTCTTGATGAGGTCTCATGACATACTTCATCCATTCAGTTTTGTGACTGGATCCAATCTCCATCACTAAACTTACTCCAAGTAAGCAGGTGAAGTGCCTTTGCATAGGGAAGTTACTGAATGCAAGAAGTTTCTAGGGGACCATTACTTAGTTGTGCCTGCAGCCAAGCAGGAAGGCAGTCAAGAAGGCCAAGTTTTAGTCAAGAGCTGCTGAGGTCTCTCTCCTGTTCCCAGCCAGAGTACTGTCCAGAGAGTACTCAGCATTGTACCAATATACATGTTATTGGTTACAAGGATAGTGGCCCTGGCCCTATTCATTGAAGTCTAGGTTGGGTCTGGGATTAGGAGCTTCCTAGACTACAGTCCTAAACATGAAAGCCAGCCCATTCAGAGAGGTTACGTTGTGATGCAGTTCCCCACCCCCATCATGCTATTTGGCTCCTTCTAGGGAGACCACTGCAAGTTATGTGCTCAAGCTTTAGTAGCCAGCAGAATTTTTATTCCTGGAAGTGGTTCCAATACAGGTTTGACAGGACTCCTGTATTTGAAAGGGATCACTATGGATCCATCAGTTTTCCCCTGAAAAAGATAAGGGGCATGGTTCACAGCAGGCAGGTTAGTTTTGTAGACCTAGAGGGACTGAACGCTTTTAGACCAGCCACATGGGAAGTGTGAAGAAAGAAGAAGTTAAACAATGTTTAATGGCTAAACAGCAACAAATTTCATTCCCACCAGCAGGCATTTACAGGATGATTACATGATTAATACACAAGTAGAAATGGGCTTCTCATCTGTGGATGTTCTCAACTGTCCTCAAATAAGAGCCTGACAAAAATTGAGATTAATGGTGGTCTTCTGTTCAGATGCATGCAGTGACCTCACCGGCTGATCCCCATCAGTAGGAGAGGAGAGGGGGCCTAAAAACTGGTATTCAACTACTGAGGCAGCTCTGCCACTTAGATTTACAGTAGTAGGCATGGGGTGGTGGGGTTGTTTAGGACCAAGAAGAGGGTAGCTACAAGTTGGCTACAACACTCCTCCCCTTGGAGAAGTTAACAGGAGAATAAGGGGCTCAGCTATGCAAGAGCCATTTCCTTGTTGCTGGAATCATCACAGCATAGCATACAATGCCCAAGGGTATGACATGGGACTCAGGCCACAGCCAAAGTCACCCTGAGCCTCCCTAGGTTTTCCCTCCCCATCCCACTCAGCATCCTGGATGCTTACCTCTTCAGTTCCATGGAACTTCACTGAGACAAGCCAGTGCTTCTCTGTGCAAGCTATAAACCCTCCCCAGACACCTGAAACCCAGCTCAAGACTTGGGAGCCTTTCATAGTTTAAAGAGGAAAAAGTTAGAATATCTACCCTCCACCCCCATGGCTGCTTTTTGATACCCAAAGAGCCACCAGACTGTAGCCCCTTCCCCTTACTTAGGGTACATAAGTTGTCCCAGGTAGTAGACAGCACAAGCAGGACCCTGAACTGGGTTCTATGAAGCCAACATCCAGATAGCTCCACTACTAGTCTCAGCAGCTGAGGACAAAGGATTGTCTTTAGACGACATGTGTTGTAGATATATTTTTAGGCAGCTTATTTAGAAGCATTTACGGTGGACAATAGCAGGGCCAGCTTCATCATACTCCTCCTTGCTGATCCACATCTGCTGGAAGGTGGACAGAGAAGCCAGGATCGATCCTCCAATCCAGACTGAATATTTACGCTCTGGTGGGGCAACTATCTTGATTTTCATGGTGGCGGGTGCCAAGGTGCAGATCTCCTTCCTCATGCGGTCAGCGATGCCCGGGTACATGGTGGTGCCCCCAGACAGCACTGTGTTGGCGTACAGGTCTTTTCGGATGTCCACGTCACACTTCATGATGGAGTTGAAAGTGGTCTCGTGGATGCCACAGGACTCCATGCCTAGAAAGGAGGGCTGGAACATGGCCTCTGGACACCTGAACCGCTCATTCCCAATAGTGATGACTTGGCCATCAGGCAGCTCATAGCTCCTCTCTAGGGAGCAAGAGGATGCAGCTGTGGTCATCTCCACATCAAAGTCCATAGCCACATAGCACAGCTTTTCCTTGATGTCCCTCACAATCTCCCTCTCAGCTGTGGTGGTGAAGCTATAGCCTCTCTCCGTCAGGATCTTCATGAGGTAGTCAGTCAGGTCACGGCCTGCCAAGTCCAGACGCAGGATGGCATGTGGCAAGGCATAGCCCTCGTAGATAGGCACGGTGTGGGTGACGCCATCCCCAGAGTCCATGACAATGCCAGTGGTACGGCCAGAGGCATACAGGGACAACACAGCCTGGATAGCCACATACATAGCTGGGGCATTGAAGGTCTCAAACATAATCTGAGTCATCTTCTCCCTGTTAGCTTTTGGGTTCAGGGGAGCCTCTGTAAGCAGGATTGGGTGCTCCTCAGGGGCCACACGAAGCTCATTATAGAAGGTATGATGCCAGATCTTCTCCATGTCATCCCAGTTGGTGACAATCCCATGCTCAATGGGATACTTCAGGGTCAGAATGCCTCGCTTGCTCTGGGCTTCATCTCCCACATAGCTGTCCTTGTGGCCCATCCCCACCATGACCCCCTGGTGCCTGGGTCGCCCCACGATGGAAGGGAACACAGCCCGGGGAGCATCATCCCCTGCAAAGCCAGCTTTACACATACCAGAGCCATTGTCAACCACCAGCGCTGCAATCTCTTCTTCAACCATTGTAGGTTACCTAGGAGAGTGAAGACAAAAACAGAACCACTCAGATTCCCTGCCAGCTGGATAGCATACCCTAGCATGCCACACAGCCTATTTAAGGGGGTTCTAGCTCCACCCCACTATCCTGTCTCTGCACCTGATTGGAGTATCCAAGGGAATCTTCTGGGATCCTATTGGTTCACTGATGTCTTGCCCAGGGCAGCAGCTACTCTGTTGGCTGCAGCTGGCTTGCATTAGAGAGATGCACAGAGGCAATGCAGTCTGCAACTCTGGCTTCCACCAGGGCGTTGCCCCCTCTGCAGGGATCCTATCAGAGGTATGGTGCAAACTAGTGCAAGACCATCGCACTAGCTGGCAGTATAAGGAAAGAGCTGTAGTGGCAATGGGCATTTCCCCTTTTCTAGGTTGTATACATTAAGCCCTTAAATCAAGGTAAATTAAACCTTCCCAACCCCATTGTTTCCTTTCATTGAAAATGGCTGTGGGGAATCTCCAGAGGCCTTTCTGCTGTGACTTTCCAGAGGCCAGAAACCTGCTGATTATGATGGGCTTTTTGTTTCTGGAAGGTGCTATTATCTGCTTGCTTCCCTGAAGCAAGCTGCATGAGGGAGATGGAGGTTATCTCAAGCTACTGTTATAAAAGATGAGCAAGAGATCGAAATACGGAGCAAGGTTTTCTATGGTCCATGTTAATATTTAGTGTTTACAGAGCACTTTCCACTAAGTGAACTTTACAGGTGAGTCTTAGAGGGGGGCACTGTGCAAAAATCCTTCCTCATTAGAGTACCAGACACTGATAATTAATCCAACACCAGGGCTCTTCTTTGCAAATGAGCAACAGTTGGAAAGACTGGGTGTATCCCTGCTGCATCTCCCCGCTGGAGTGAAAGCAAGTAAGGCATAGTGCAAGCTGCTATGACCAACAGCAGTAAAGATGAAAAACTTTGGAGAGGGTTGGTGGTGTTATTTTCCACACAATTTGTTTTTAATTATACATTTTTATCATAGAAATGGCAGATTAATCCAATCATTAGACCTTGTATCCTTCACTGAAACAGGTAAATCCTCATCAAGTATTTTTCCCATCAGTTCTTATTAGTTTCCCTGTATGGTTGACTGCATAGTCAAGTGGCTGTACTAATAAGCATCCGTGAGTTGCTCCACAGGACTTTATTTTTATTATGAGAGAATTCATATCACTCCACCCTAAATTAAATGCTTTGAGCAGGACTGTTTTGATTAATTATTTGGAAGATGGTGTTTGGGAAAGGTTGCAGGGATCTGGTAGCTGGCTGAGCTGCTTGGGTAGAGCTGGGGGGAAAGCAGATTGCCTGTTTACAAACCTCCAAGACAAGATTTGAGGTGAAGCAGAGAGCAGTGGCCAACTGAAAGCAGCTTGTGGCAGTTTCCTTGATCTAGAGGGGAATAGCTCTTGGGTGAAGGGGGAAATGTTTCCAGGCCTGTAGGAGAAGTACTTGTGGGGTGCCTGTTGCTTGGGGGAGAACCGTACACTAACCTACTCCTAACAGTGCTTGTACTAGATCACCCTTACCTTTACCAGTGGGAGTAGCCCCCGGGGGGATCCCTGGCAGGAGTAGAATTAGGGATGTATTTCTGGACAGCAGTGGACTGAATTGTGTTTCTGCACAAAGGCACATATAAAAAGCTTCCCCATTCGGCAGCTCACAATGCTGATTCTGCCTGACGTGCTCCTAGCAGTGGGGAGAGGAAGGCTTGATTCACTTCCTCCAGCTAGCAGGCAGGACTAGCCAGCTGACAAGGAAGCAGCGATGCTTAGTGGTTAGTGAATTAGCCTGGAGACTTGGCTCTGCTGTGGGTCTGCAGGGTGAAACTGGGAAGTCACTTCTCCTCTGTTTGCCTGCTCTAAAATGGACACTGATATTCTGTTCTTCTCTGCAAAGCCCTTTGAGATGCACAGGGGCAAACTCCGTAGGAGAACAAAATCGTTCCTGTGTTGGTGCGTTTTAATGAAGTCTTGCCAAATCCAGGATGAGGAGCATTGCAAAGGGCTGCAGCAAGAGCTGCTGCTACTATCCCACAATCTCTGGGGGATCTCAAAAGCACAGAATTGCAGAAGTGGTTCTCTCATCAAAGCATAACGGGCATATGGAAAACCAGGCATGAAGGTAAACCATTTTACAGTGTTGTTTGATACAATCTGCTAATGTTTCCCTCTGGAAACCTTCTGTTATTCCTAATTTGTGAACATCCCATACCCTGCAGATGAGTGAGATCTGGGATTGCAGTTAGATTGTCTCAGAAAGCCTGCTCTGTAGTGCAGGAAAATAAAGGCTCCAATCCTGCAGTTGAATGATAGAAAGTCATGGTTGGAAGGGCCCTCAGGAGGTCACATCTAGTCCAACCCCTGCTCAAAGCAGGACCAGCCCCAACTAGATCATCCCAGCCAAAGCTTTGTCTACCCGGGTCCTGAAAACCTCCAAGGATGGAGAGTCCACCACCTCTCTGGGTAGCCTGTCTTAGTGTTTTACTACCCTCCTAGTGAGAAAATGCTTCCTAATATCCAACCTAAAGCTCCCTTGCTGCAGCTTGAGTCCATTGCTCCATGTGCCGTCATCTACCACCACTAGGAACCGTCCAGCTCCGTCCTCTTTCAACCCCCCCTTTCAGGTACTTGAAGGCTGCTATTAAATCCCCCCTCAGTTTTTCTCTTCTGCAGACTAAATAAGCCCAGCTTCCTCAGCCTCTCCTTATAAGTCACATGCCCCAGCCCCTGAACCATTTTTGTTGACCTCCGGTGGACTCTTTCCAATTTGTCCACATCTCTTCTGTAGTGGGGGGCCCAAAACTGGACACAGGGCTCCAGATGTGGCCTCACCAGTGGTGAATAGAGGGGGAAGAATCACTTCCCTTAACCTACTGGCAACACTCCTACCAATGCAGCCCAGGATGCCGTTAGCCTTCTTGGCAACAAGGACACACTGCTGGCTCCTATTCAGCTTATTGTCCATTGTCACCCCCAGTTCCTTCTTTGCAGAGCTTCTGCCCAGCCAGTCGGTCCCCAGCCGGCACCGATGCATGGGATTGTAGGACATTGCATTTGTCCTTGTTGACCCTCATGAGATTTCTTTTGGCCCAATCCTCCACTTTGTCCAGGCCACTCTGAATCTGAGCCCTACCCTCCAGCATCTCTACTATTCCCTCAGCTTGCTGTGGGAAGCCACTCAACATGCCACAGCCGTCACTGGGTTCTGTGCAAGTCCATCCACAAATTAGCTGCTCTCCATCACGTGGTAGAAAAACAGGTGCCAGAGATGCCTCGGGTACTGAGTTCCATTAATACAGCCCCCAAATCTGTTTCCCCTTATTAATACAGTCCCACGGTTTGAATACAAATCAATGTTCGTGGTGTCATGTTTTGCCTACTGCTAAAATCCCAGATCTTTCCACCTCCCTGGCCTCTTTCAAATGAAAAATGAGATCATTGCAGAGCTCCTTACATCTCTTGCATGAAAGTGGCTCTGACTATGGGGTAACTGGAGTATTAATAGTCTGTTTCTACATGCTAGACTAATCCTGAAGACACTGATGTCATGAGGACCCCCTATAACAGTGTTGCTGAACTTCTTCCATACCATTCCCCCACTTTCCACACCAGGACCCCTCTCTCACTTTGGAGGGTGTTTGCAGCCACAGGCTCGTACCCTTGTTCTGTAGAAGATTCTCAGAGATCAGAATAATTCTGTACAGCTATTGAATGCACCAGGGAAACCAGAGGGCTTTTTAATTTGCAGGCTTGGTCATCACCGGTAAGCTAATGGAACTGCTTTCTCTCCCATCGGAAGATGTCCTTTATCCTGCTGCTCTTCCTTCAAGGTCACGCTGATACCCTTTTAACTAGGAAAATGGTGAAGAGACCGTGTTCAAGCTGGTTTAGATATGATGCTGGAAAGGCCTTGCTTTCTGTATGGGACCTCTACTATCTTGTCCTCAACTTGCATGTGCTTTAGCGTGTCAACAGACACTTTTGGTTTTGGATGAACCCAAAAGCAGGGTGTGGATCGGGGTGGGCAGGATGTGGCCTGCCAGGCCATTCTATGCAGCCTGCGGGGCCCCTAAAAAATTTAGAAAATTAATATTTATCTGCCCCTGTCTGCCTCTCATGCGGCCCTCGATGGCTTGCCAAAGCTCAGTAAGCGGCCCTCCGCCCACAATAATTGCCTGCCCCAGTGCGGATTCCAGGGTCCATATTTTGGCTCTCGGCTCTAATTGTTTTCTGTTTTCCAGTTCTTTGTCTTCTCTTCCCTTCTCTCTTCCTCTTTCCTTTTCTCTCTTTAAGATATAAAACCGAAACCCCTTCTTCGCTGAAGTAAGATACTGGGAAGCAATACCACCAGTGACCGGGGCTGGTTTCACTGCAAATTTCCATTTAGCTGCTGTTTGCCTCCTAAGTCCCAGCTTCCCTCTACTGGACAATGGCATGAGAAGGCTAATAATGCTTTCAAATTTAAAATTGGTCAAGAAACTGTTTTGTAAATCTGCAACCTCCAGCTTGATCCTTTCCAGAAGCTGCTCTCTCAAACCAAAGCAGCCAAAGATGCCTCAGATAATTTCATTTACATAATTTATATACAAAGCTGATTCTGCTTGCTAAAGGGATTGCATGTTAGGATGAAGCTTGCCCCTTTCCTCAGACGTTCATCATTCTCTCTCCACAAATTAATCTCATGGGAGGATCATCCTGCAATCTCCTTCAGGAGCGATTGCTTCATCACAAAATCATCTCTCTGTGGGCTTCCATCCTCGGCAGATGAACTATTCCTACAAAATCCTTGTAGGGCTGCTCTGATCTGCGCTGCGGGGAGCTGAGCTGGCAGAGATTCTCCAGCTTTGCAGGCTGGTGCAGAGATGGAGCTAGCATTCAGCACCTGTTTCCACTAGCCTCAGTTGTGCAAAGCAGTGTCAGTGCTAGTGCAGCACCTGTCAACATCTTTTCAGTGCTCTTTCAGTGAGACTGGAAAGGACTGACTGGATTATCCACCTCGGTCATAGAAGCATAGAAAATGAGGGTTGGAAGGGACCCCAGGAGATCACCTGGTCCAACCCCCTGCTCCAAGCAGGACCAGCCCCAACTAGATCGTCCCAGCCAGGGCTTTGTCTACCCAGGTCCTAAAAACCTCCAAGGGTGGAGACTCCACCACCTCTCCGGGGAGCCTCTTCCAGTGCTTTATTACCCTCCTAGTGAGAGAGGTTTTTCCTGATATTTAACCTCAACTTCCCTTTCTGCAGCTTGAACCCATTGCTCCTGGTTCTGTCCTGTCCTGTAGTAGACAGAGCTGCAGGCAGCGATCCCTTTCATACGCTGAAAGCCCATACAGACCTGATGGGCACTGGGCATGCAGTCTGATGGTTTATTTGGGATGAGGGTGCATTGGCAGTGTGGCTCCAACTCCCTCCCTGACTTTGAGCAAGCCACATAAATTATCCAGGCCAGAGATGCCCCTTGAGCCACTTCAGGAGCTACGCAGAGAGACAGCCTTCTACCTTCTTCCAAGGATTTTGCTATCTTCCCGCTAGCATCGCAAGCTTCTGACTGCAGTGACGCCATAGCAGGGCGGCTGCGCTGTCACCCTACGGTGGGCATCTCTGGTGCTTTTGCAGTAGTAGCTCTTGGGTTAAGCTCAATCCTTCTGCTCACGGGTGAGAAACCTTCCCGAGATGTGCATCAATACCAACAGAATCAAGTCCTGGGGCAAGACGCCTGCCTGTCATCTGGCAAATGACTGACAAAATGTGGCAGGAGCACCGTGCAGCGCAGCGCTGTGGGGCGTAGGAGGGGAACGGCTGCGCTGAAGTAGTGCAGAGGGGGGGTTGTGAATGCCAGGGCCAGGTTTCTGTCTGTGCTGCTCCTGCTCTTGCATAGCTCTGTGCAGACAGGCTGGAGCTGTTTGCTTTACTGGGCTGAGACCAATTCTGTGTCATGCGAGGCCTGCATGTGCCCCAGTCAGCCCCATCGCCCTGGACGCCCTCCATGTGGAGTTCCTCCAGAGAGCACCTTGATGGCTCCCAGGCTGCAGAGCAATAGGGCACCCAGCGTGTCGGGCTCTCTGGGGAGCCCCCCACTGCCAAGGCACCAGAGAGGGACTCTCTGTAGACACCCTCCGGCTGCTGCCAGCTGAAGGTTGTGCAGGGAGGAGGGCTGCCACCATGGCCCCTGGGGATTGCACCACAGGCCTCCAGGGTCCTCTTCCCTGTGAACAAGAGGCAGCCCCAGCAACCAAGGCCTGGGGCAGGCTCTCCTCCACGTGCAACACCCCCTGACCAGCAGATGAGACCAGGAGGCAGCGAGTTCATGCAGGACTCGGACCGCTGCCTGCTGCAAGAAGGGTTGCTAGCAGCACTCCTGTCAGCTGCTCTCTCTTTCTCCCCGCCTCTGGCTGTTCTGTTCTCTCCGTCCCCTTCAATCCTTCCTCTTCCTTTCTGGGGTCAAACCCAGGGCCTGGTAGTCCTAGTCCCCTATTTGCTGCAGATTTGCACTGAAACCCTGGATAGGTCTCTTCCCCTTTCTAGGCCTCGGTATCTCCATCTGTGAAGGGGGCGCAGTGGCATCTTCTGGTTTCACAGGGGTACTTGATATTGCAAAAGGCCTGATCATATGGTGCCTGCCAAGTATTTCATCCAGTCTCCTCAGACGTCCCCTCCCACCCCCTGGTTCCATTACTGCTGATCGGATGGCTGACCTTGCCAGGTAAAACTTGGAGGGGCAAAGCAGCGAGTCAGGGCAGCTTGGCTGGGAGGAATAGACCCCCTGGGCCAACAGGAGGTTTCCTGGCTGTGCGGGGACCCCACTGCATGAGTGAGGGGTATCCCTGGCAAGTCGGTGCCCTCCATCGGGCTGCAGATGCAATTGCTTGGCAGCCTTTGACAGGGTTTCAGTGGGAAGCAAGTGAGCCAGTCACCATGGTGGGGGATGTCCCCAGAAGCAGTCGGTGTCCAGGCTGTTGCCTGGGGTTGGGAACGCATGCCACTGTGATCTCCCACCAAGGCTGGCCCCGGCAGCCCCAGGCATCTTGCTAGGCACAGAGAAGCTCGAAAGCCCCACGTCAACCCTAGATGGTTCACGATCATTCCCAGAGAAGGCCGAGCACCTGGTGTCCCCATCCCACCCGGGCAGAAATAGGGAAGGGAGGTGAGGGGACTTTGTCTCCTGAAACACTGAGGGGGTTGCAGATGGCATGGTAGCAACATCCTGCAGCGCTGGGCTCTCCCTGGGCAAACAGCAAGTCCTGTTTGTTAGCACAGAGGCAGTCAGCCGTGTTTGTCTGATGCTTGCCAAAGCTCATGCTATACAGCCCTGACTTAATTAGCCTATAAGGTGCAGCGCTACCCTGCTTTCTGCTAAATTTGGTTCAGGCTGTGGACACGCTGTTGAAAGGGGGGTTCCCAGTGCTTGTGAAAGTCAGGCCGGGCTCCCCAGAAACAGAGGTGCCTGAGATTAGAAGGCCCTGTCCAAGCACTGCTGTGGCCTTGGCTTATTGTGGATGTGACTTGCCTTCCTGCTCTCTCTGTGAGGCCAGGCAGTTTTTTTCTTTCATAGCAATAGGTAGTTTTGTAGATGTTACTGCCCCTCTGTGAATAAATAAGATCAATAAGACATTTCCTCCCCCAGACAGCACTCCCCAGCCTTTGAAGACACCCTGCTCTTCACAGCACCTGGGATTAAAGATGAGCCTTGCAGAAAGGAAGCTTAATAAAATACAGTCGATCTGACGCTCCTGGGAACCTGGCGGTGTTATTAAAATCCACTTTTCCTTGATGCTCTGCTTTGAGCAGGGTTTAACCAGGATACACAGGACTTTATTGCTGGGATCTACAGGGCTGTCAGTGTCAACCCGCTGAGCTTAAGCTATTCCCCATCTGTCTAATAGCTTTGCGGCACCTCCCAAGGCAAGAGATTACTGAAGGCACGGGTTTTATCCCAGACTTTGCCACTGACTTGCTAAGTGCCTTTCCTTTGCCTTGCTTTAACCTCTCTGGACCTCAGTGTCTCTATCTGTGAAATGGGAGTGATGCATGTAGGCTGGTCTGGGATGCTGTTCATGTAGCGCCCTGGGAGCCTTGGAGAGACACTGCTTTGGCAAAACGTAATGGCTTATTAATAACATAGGGCAAACTGAAGCATAACTTTTCTACAGAACAGAGCTGCGAGTGAAACCACGTTCTACCTCCTCCCGTACCTGGGGATTAATGTGTTCTGCTGCCAGCACTGGACGGACAAGTACCAGGGAAAGAGTAAAATAGAGATGGAAGAAATGGAAAAGCAAAAGTGGCCAAACCCTGCCCGCACTGCTCAGCATGGCTATGGCTGCTTTTCTGCACTCATTCCAAAACTACAGGCTCAGGCCCCGGTGGTAGCAGTCATTATACACAGAGGAAGCACGACTCAGTGGTTAGTGTCAGCCTGGGAACCAGATGTCATTCCTTGTTCTCCCACAAATGTCCTGGGTGCCCTTGAGAAACTGCTTAATCACAGAATCACAGAAGTCAGGTCAGAAGGGACCTTGTAGATCTTCAAGTCCGACCCCCCCGCCTGGGCGGGAGAAAAAAACTGGACTCAAATGAGTCCAGCCAGGTAGGCATCAAGCCTCTTCTTAAAGACCCCCAGGGTAGGAGCCAGCATCACTTCCCTAGGAAGTTGGTTCCAGTTCCTCGCCGCCTTGACTGTGAAGTAGTTCTTGCGGATGTCTAATCTAAATCTACTCTCTAATAATTTGTGTCCATTATTCCTTGTCATGCCAGGGGGTGCTTGGGGAAACAGTGTCTCCCCTAAACCTTTCTGGTCCCCCCTAGTGAGTTTATAGACAGTCACCAGGTCCCCCCTCAGCCTTCTCTTGTGA
>NW_017728996.1:7146773-7147040 GCF_001723915.1 Gavialis gangeticus | reverse complement strand
CTTTCAATGTAGGGTCTGCCCTGTAGTCCCCAGATCATGTGAGTGGCCTCTGGACCCTCTCAATGTTGTCCCCATCCCTCCTGAAGTGCGGCGCACAGACTGGACGCAGTACTCCAGCTGCGGCCTGACCAGCATCGCATAGAAGGGGAGGATCACCTCCCTGGCTCTACTTGAGATGTATCTGTGGATGCACAACAAGGTCTGGTTAGCCTTGCCAACCGTGACCTCGCATTGTCGGCCCGTGTTCATCTTGGAGTCAGTAATGAC
>NW_017728996.1:7135539-7146361 GCF_001723915.1 Gavialis gangeticus | reverse complement strand
TTTGAAAAAGGACTCTTTATTATCTTTGATCTTGGACGCTAGTCCTAGCTGTATGTCTGCCTTAGCTTTCCTGACAGCCCCCCTCCAGGCCCGAGCAGAGGAGGTATACTCCTCTTTGGAGATAGCACCCCCCCTTCCACTGGGTGTACGCCGCCTTTTTGGTAAGCAGGCATTCCCGGACGCCCTTGGTGAGCCAGGGGGACTTTCGGGCACTCTTGCCCCCCTTGCTTCTTGTTGGGATGGACTCTTCTTGGGCCCTGAGTATCGTTTCCTTAAGGAATGACCGCTCGTCCTGGACACTGAGTTCCCCTGCCCTCAAGGACCCCAGCGCCTCACCCACTAGTCTCCTCAACTTGTTGGTGTCTCAGGTCCTCATCTGTAAAATGGGAATATTGGATCATCCTTACCCTCCAGCAGCAGTGTAAGGTTAAAAGTCAGGTGGGCACTCAGATACGGTGGCAAGGGCAGTGGAAGAATCAATGTTACATAATTCAACCCCCTGCAGGGGAGTTGCGAAGAAGATGGGGCTAGACTGTTCTCAGTGGAGGCAGATGATGGGAGCAATGGGCTCAGGCTGCAGCAAGGGAAGCTGAGGTTGGATATTAGGATAAACTTTGTCATGAGGAGGGTGGTGAAGCACTGGAATGGGTTACCCAGAGTCTCCATCATTGGAGGTGTTTAAGACCCAGCTGGACAAAGCCTTGGCTGGGATGATGTAGTTGGGGCTGGTCCTGCTTTGAGCAGGGGGTTGGAGTAGATGTGACCTCCTGAGGGCCCTTCCAACCCTCATTGTCCTATGACATGGGGAAGTTCATTTGCTTGTTACTTAACGGGCACTAATCAGACCATCACGGCATCTAGTCGCTGATGTTTTCCAGAGTAGGGTTATGCGCTTCTCAGTTGCGTAGACTGAACACTATCAGCTAGACCTGGGACCTCCCAGATAGTAACGTAATAAATATAAGCTTTATGTGGTTAAAAATCCCTGCTTATTCTTAAACAGCAGGGTCTTTGTGTCATTGGTGAAACGATGACAGTAAGAGGAAAAATGAATCTGTCAGCAGCGGAGCGCGGTCATGTGTGAGGGGACTTCAAGGGCGTCTTTTAACATTTAGTGAGATTTGATAAGGGAATATTCACTGGTGAATCTGATGAGACTTGAAAATGAAGTGCAATTAGTTTATAAGTCCCTCAATCACAAGCTGCCTCACCCAGGGAAGTCAGGCTGCCCCTTGACCTATCCAATAGTGGAGTGAGCTTATTGGGAGTTTTGTCTGTTGAAGCTTGAGTGTTCGTGACACGTGAAAAAGCAGGGATCTAACAAGAACAGCCTCACCATTTACATCATGCCCTTCATCCAGAAAGATCTCAAAGCCCTCTGCATATTTTGTAAATGTAGGGACTGTTTTATCCAGTACCTTCATGCATCCATCCCTGCGGTAAAATATAGATCTTCTTCTTCACCTGTCCCCTAGAGGTTGGTCATTGGGGTGGGAGTCTGTGCCCGCTT
Source organism: Gavialis gangeticus (assembly GCF_001723915.1). Taxonomy (NCBI): domain Eukaryota; kingdom Metazoa; phylum Chordata; order Crocodylia; family Gavialidae; genus Gavialis; species Gavialis gangeticus. The sequence goes on along the minus strand of NW_017728996.1, from coordinate 7,144,851 downwards.
TTGTCCCCCAGGTCCTTGCTGTGGGAGCCTGGAGAGTGAACTGGAAGTCCTCTTCCTCTGTCACCTGTTCCCTGCAATGGGTGCCCGCGCGAAGAAGCACAAGAGCTGTTCTCTCCACTCCTGGGAGGTTCTGCAGGTCCTGGGGGCTGCGAGGCTGTTGGGAGCATCTCGCCAACACTGCTGCAGAAGGTGGTGGGCAGTCGCATGTACCAGGCAAGGAGGGGCAGGCCCTGCCACCTCCATAGCGGAGCTGTTGCGACCATCCTCCGAGCCTAACGGCGCATTGGACCAAGGTAGCACCAGCTTCACACTGGGGAGTGATGAATCCAGCATCACTTCCATTCACCTTTGACTCCCCAGTCTGAATGCCCAGGTGTGCCCATTGACAACTGGGCCAACTGGGATCAGCCTTCTTTGAGTCAGGAGTGAGGCTTGAACTCCCAGCATTGGAGTTGGACCAGATGCCTAAGCCATGCTGACGTTTCACTGGGAAGATCCTTTGGCATCCCAGCAGAGAACCTGTTTGGTTTTTGGTTTTTTACTTAAGATAGCTATTTAAATATTTAATAATCCTTACTAAAAGATTTAAATCAGCATTTTATTTAAATACACATTTCCTTTTATTGTATGCAATATGCCACTTTCAAATACCACATGCCATTTTCAAGGGGGTTTATCAGAGGCTGCAACCTTTAAAATGGGCAATCGGCTCAAAGAAACCACGAGCCCTCAGGGTGACATCTCGTACCTCATTTCTAAGACAGACTGCTTCTCTTCACAGAAATAATGGCGACACAGTGATGTTTATCATTTAAAATCTTTATGGATGATATTAAGGACCTCTTCAATCAGTCGGCTCCTACAACTTTCCTTTTGTAGATGAGACAATACAGTAAACGACCCACATTTCCCTCTCTGATTGCTCTTCTGAGCGGTCCGGGGAACTCTTTTGTACGTTCAGGGGCTGGTGGCGCGGCAGACACCAAGAAGCAGACCCGTGTGTGTGTCCCGAGGCACCGACCGATCTGCGTCGCAGCAGAGGAATGTAGCTGGTGATCGACATGTAATTGCACAGGATCTTCCTCCAGCTGGAGGATTATTTTCATAGCTGCCATTACCGTTATGCCTGCTTCTCTGTGTGCATGCGGGGTGTTTTCCCCCCTCGATTCCATCGCTCCAAGGACTGCTTGACAGCATCAAAATATCAATGTCATTTTGGGGAGGTCTGTACTGGTACCCAGGGCACCCACTCTACACATACCCAACCCTGAAGGCATTCCCACCCCCCACATTGCTCTTCTTGAGATCTCTCTCCCTGACATACTTGAGAAATGGGGGTGGGGGTAGCCCGCGGGAGCTGGGTTTGGTCTCTCTTGGGTGGGAGTAGGTGGCTGGGGCACGTTTGGGAGCAGTGTGCTAGGGAGTGGGGCAGAAATGGTATGAATATACCCTTTGGGTTGTGCCCTCCGAGGCAGGAGAGGCAGATGAAAGTAAGAAAGACAGAGCAGGCACAGTGTTAAACATTCGCCCCCAGGCCTTTCCCTTCCTTGGCTTTTCCCTTGGTCCTGCTCAGAGGTCTGCAAGGCAGAAAAGGCGCTGCAGGGTTCTCCAGCTTGGCTTCTCCTGCTCTTCTGCAGAGGGGGCATAAAGGGGGTACCTTTCAAGGGTCTCCAATTTCTAAGTGAGAAGAGAGTGAATAAGAATATAAAAGAGCTAGTTTGCTTCAAAGAGCATGCAGGTCTGCAGCGCCAGGCCCAACCGCCTGCCTGAAAGGAGTATGTTGCTGATTTGATCGTATCGCACCTGAGGAGAAGTCATGTAACCACAAGGCCTATTGGATTAGATCCTGCTCTGGGCCTGCAGCCTGGTCCCTTGTCTCCATCGCTGGTTTGTGACTGGGACACCAATAGTCCTCAGCCCGCTTCCTCTGTGGGCAGGGACACACTGGGCAGAGCCGGTTACAAAAACTCTGCTGAAACTTTTCTCACTCCAAAATGCATCTTGTGAAAATGGAAACTGTTCCCCAAATGGGGTCTGGTTGGACACCGCAGTCCTGGAGCAGCTCAGTGTAATGCTGGGAATTGGATGTTTGTCTGTAGCATTTTGTTCCCCATTTCCCTTCATGCTGCACCCTCTTGCAGTCTCTGGAGACACTTCACCTCCCCCTCTGCTTTCTTCCTTGCCCCAACTGATGCAATGAAAATTGGGTCAAAAAGATCGAACTGTTTGGCTCTGATATCCTAGGCATGCAGCTTTTTCAGAATTCCCAACCTGGAGTTCATCCCCATCTGGGATGAAACCACATCCTAAACTCATGACGCTATGTGGAAACTGAGCTCCTGTTTCTCCATCTACACCAGGGCTGACCCAGAGTGGAAGTTGGGAGCAGCATCTCTGAGCGCCTGTCCTGGCTGTCTGGGATCAAGCCGACACGCGGTACCTCTGCCTGCCTGCTACGCACAGCTGTACCCTCTTGGGGTTCGCCATGTGTTCATGCTGTGAAGACCTCGGTGCTGGTGATTTGTGGAGTGGCTCAGCAGGGAGATGCACAGATCTGCAGGGTACATGCATCACTGCTCAAGTGCTCTGTGTTGCAGAGGTGCTTCAGAGGTAGACAGTGCCATCTCTCTACCACGAGTCGCACAGTCATAGAAAACAGGGCTGGAAGGGAGCTCCAGAGGCCATCTGGTCCAGCCCCCTGCCTGGGCCAGAATCATCCCTGTCCAAACCCGTTGTTTAATCTCTTGGCAAAACTACAGTCAACTTGATACAACACCAGGCATAACACCCTAACCTGCAACAGGGAAAACAGAGGGATCACAGTGGCCAACATTTTGCCGTTGCAAAGGTTGTTAAAATATGCCCAAGAAATCTGAGGAAGAGGGCCATGTTCCTGCTAGAGGAAGGCAACCCCTCTCAACCCATACCAGTCTGACCAGGGGTTAAAATTCCTTCCTGACCCCAAATAGGATGATTGGCATGACCCCAAATGAAGGGGCAACATCCTGTAGTCAGGAATATATCCGCACTTAAGTCCCAGCTTGGGCATTGGCACACCCCAGTCAAAATCCCCCAGTCAAAAATCCCCAGCCTTGGGTGCAGACAACACCTGAGGAAGGTGAACTCCCCCCTGCTGACAGATATAGCAGTAGGAGGGGGGGAAAATTCCTTCCCAGCCCCATGTGGCAACCAGCAAAGCCCAGAAGCCGTAATGCAGGAAGACCGTAGCGCAGGTGGCCCATGGTGTGAGGCTGCATGAGATGGGGTGAGGAAGGAAGGCTTCCCATGCCCAGGTTTACCCAGTGCCCTGATTCATGAGCTTCTGCATGTCCAGCTGCAAATGTAATTAGTCCTAAAATTATCCATCCTTCATGCTCCTCTGTCAAGACCTCTTTAGATTTAGCCTTGTACATGAAATCATTTGGAATTGCAGCCCCTTATGCAAGATCTTTACAACTGAAAATACGCTATAAAAGTTTGCTGGGACTCTCTTCTCCTCCCCTTGTACATGTAATTTTCCATTGAAGGAATAATGACATGTCTCCTTTCTGGCATCATAGCCCCAGGCCTAGCAAGCATATGTCCAATCTTTAAAAATAAATCCATTGAAGGAGCACAGAGCAAATAGAGTCATGGCAGATATTAAAGGTCAAATAAGAAAGGCCACCTTAAAATACGCTCATAGGAAATGACAGGTTATGGTACCCTGTTATCTAATTACCTGTGTCAGGCGGGGAAAGCTGAATAGCAATGATTTTCAACCTAAATCATGCCAAGAGACCTCAGCACAGCTCAGCCATGTCTCCCTGTCTCTTGCAAATTCTAATCTGGGGGCAGCTGGACTGGTGGGAGATGCAGTCAAAGTGACAGTATTTGCCTGGCTGTTTTGGACTTGATGCGGGTTTGCTTCATCTGGGGGCCCCTTCTTGCTAGCATGTACACCCTGAGTACATGCTGCCAGGGCTTGTTTGCATTGCTGATTTGTGTGCACACGGATAGCAGGCTGGGTTTCCTTTACATGTCATGCGATCCCCTGTAGGAATAGGGGAAGGGGATGCAGCTGGGTCTGAAGACTCAAGTTCTTTAGGTGCAGAACACGGGCAGCGCAGGCACTGGTGGTGGCTGCTGCTGCCCTTTGTATTGGGGCAGCACCTAGGTGAAGGATACCCTAGAGGTTGGTGTGTCAGTCTGGGCTGGGAGAGGTGTGGGGTGGACGGGGGGGCAGTTCTTTGCTCTGTATTACCGTGGGCAAGTCACTTAGCCTTTCTGTGCCTCGCTTCCCCCTCTGTAAAACGGCGTGGTGGAACTTCCTTCCCGCAAAGGGGCCTTATGAGGTGCCTTGTGATTGCGAGGTGTTCAGATATGGCTGTGATGGGAGCCATTTAAATACCTCGGATCAATACAGTCTCAGTCAGGGTTCCTGCTCTGGATATACATAATGAAAAGACAGTCCTCATGCTAGAGAGGTCCCAGGCTATATAAGGCCAGGTGCAGACATTACACTGTTAGAGGACTATGTGATCCGAAACCAGTCTATTCTCATCGCAGACAGAAGTTCGGCACACATAGACTGGTTCAAAACTGGTAGAACCCAGTCTAAAATTTGTACTGCCCCCCTCTTCCCGCGAAGGGTGAATGTGTCTGTTCATGACCAATCTCAACTACGCTGCAACTTAAATCGATTCCACCTCGGGCTTTTTGAATGTCTGTAACTAGCCTAGAAGACTGGATTTAGCAAAGTGTGATTTTTATTGGCATCTGTGGCGAGTTAAAGGGAAGATTATAAAGGAGTTTGGAGTGCCTTGGAGTCTGTTTATGGGAGCTCCTCCTAGGCATTAGGTCAGCAGGAGAAACATTTATGGGAAGGTTTGACTAACGGGCATGGAAGGTGGGAAGCACTGGCTGGGTGGTGGCAGTGAACATGTCCTTCCTCTGTCCAGACTATAAACCTTCTCCCAAGGTTTGGCTTCATTGTTGATTCACCAGCCTCGTGGTAGCAATTATAGTGGCGCAGATACTCTGTGGACTCATGCCTTGGACTGAAATTAGCCTCTGAACTATTGCTTGATGTCTTCATGAAGAGTTGGCAAGGTGCCTTCCAATTTCATTTGATTTAACCAGAGATTTTTGGTGGCATATGAAGTATGAAACCCTGGGCTTAAGGTTATTAAAATTAAATACAGATGTTGGGCTTAAAGTCTGTCTTCTGTCTTGAAAGTTTACCAATTCCCTGCTTTCAAAATAAGGACTACCTCATATGCCTAAGAGGTCTTCTCTTCTCTTATTATCTGACCTTGTATCTATCTACACAGGCCTTAATGAGCCTTCACCCAGCCCACCACTAAGTTGGAGCTGAACAAGAGCATGTCTCTTAGAAGGAAACCTAGTCTCGACTTAAACATTTCCAGTGATCAAGAGTACGCTATGGCCCTTAACAAGTTGTTGCATAGTTGTTAGGAGCTGGAAGGGACCTGACAGATCATCGAGTCCAGCCACCCTGCCCTTGGGCAAGAAAGACTACTGGGATCGGGTGACCCCAGCAAGATGGGCGTTGAGACGTTCGTTGAAGATCGCCAGGGTGGATCAGGTTCCAATGGTTAGTTACTCCCGCCAACAGAAAATGGATTTAAGATGCAAATTTGTATTTGTCTAGCTTCAACTTCCAGCCCAGCGACATCTATGCCTGTTTGATGAAAGAGGCCTCTAGCCTCCGAAGCCCTCCTGCGGTCCTGGCACCCTGCATCTAACAGGGAGATCTTGGGAGTGACACTGAAGCTTTTGAAACAACTTCAGGCCAGACTCTCTGACCTGAGCTCAGATGAGCTGCCCTTCTCCACTCAAGGTCACCTCAAAGTATGCACACAGGCACTCATCCTCCTTGGGCGTAAGGGAAGGTATTGATTGTGTGTGGTGAATCGGTGCATGCATCCTGCGTAAATGGGAGAAAGATGCAAGCGCTCGCTATCTCCGAGTGCACGGCTGTTTATTTCCTCTTGTGGAGGAGTCTGTGGTGAGGCGGCGTCTCGGAGCACTCTTCCTGCGTCATCTTTGTTCAAACTGAAAGCAAGAACAAGGAAAGGTTTTAACTAAGCTGGGCGTTAATCTTCAAGAGGTGAATAATGTAGACCTCCCTCCTCCACCTCTGAAAGCTGATTAACAAATCATGCAGCGCAGTTATGCTGCTTTATTTCTGTCACCGCCGCCCAAGGGGTACGCAGCTATCAGCCATTTGGATTCAGGCCCTGACTGTTCGCGAGACTCCCAACAAGTCATTTTATTTCCATCTCTCCTTCACCTGTAAAATGATGTCTGCAGGAGTGACAATGCTAAAGGTGGGATGCAATATACTGGGAAGGCTCCATAAAAGGAGAGGGAGAGAAACTGTTCTCCCTTGCTGCGGAGCGTGGGAGGTGAAGCAATGGGTTTCAACTGTGGCAGAGCAGATTTAGATTAAATACCCGGAAAAACTTCCTGGGACTGACAGAAGAGGAGGACAGTGGAGCAAGGTGCCCAGGAAAGTTGTGGCATCTCCTTCCTTAAAGGTTTCCAAGAGGAGGCGGATTGGGCCTCTGTCTGGGATACTGTCGGGTACTAGGTTGGCCCATCCTGCATCGATGCCAAGGGTTGGACATGGTGATCTTTGAGGTCCCTTCCCACCTTGTGTTGTAACCTGGCTCACAGAGATGATAGGAGGCATTGTTGGTTTAACCTTTGTCAAATCCCAAGGTATCCTCTGATGGAAGGTGCCACAGAAATGCATAGGGTTGCAGATTTGTTTATTGGAGGGCTAAAATGTCCTGGTGCTTCAGCTTATGGGAGATAGTGGGGAAACCACATCCCACTTTCCTTCAGTGGAGATCTTCCCCCCACCCCTATTCAATCCTGGGCCTTGTTCGCCATGGCACCTCTGTGGATTTACACTGATATATGGTGTCGCATGGGTGTAAACAAGGCGTAAAGGGGCAGTGAATTGGGCCTGTGCAGATCTGTCATTTTTGCATCCATGACTCCATAGGCCAGTCCATAGACAGACAAGACTTCCAACTGCTAAGTGAAGACCTCCGCTAGGAAGGGCGCATCTCTTTAATCGTAGGATCATAAGAAAGCAGGGCTGGAAGGAACCTCATGAAGTCATCTAGTCCATCCCCCTGCTCAAGGCAAGACTGTCCCTGATTAAACCATCCCAGCCAGGTGTCGGTCTAACCAGCTCTTGAAAATTTCCAGGGATGGAAATTCTGCAGCTTCTCCAGGCAGCCTGTTCCAGCGCTTCACCGCTTTCCTAGTCAGGAAGTTCCCCCTGTTCTCCAGCCGAAATTTGCCCTGCTACAACTTGAGGCCATTGTTGCTAGTCCTGTCCCCTGCAGCCACAAAGAACTGTCTATCTCTACCCTCCCTATAATCACCCTTTAGGTATTTGATGAGTGTTATCCAATCCCCCTCAGTCTTTTCTTCTCCAAACTAAATAACCCTAGCTCTTTTTTTTGCTTGTAAGTTTTGCTTGCCAGGCCTCTAAACATTTTTTTGCTCTGCTCTGGACTCTTTCCAAACTGTGTACATCCTTCTTGAAGCAAGTGTGAGGCCCAAAACTGTCCATAGGACTCCAGGTGAAGCTTTACCAATGCTGAATATAGAAGAAGAATCACTTCTTTTGATTTGCAAGAGATGCTCCTGTTAATGCAACCCAGTACACTGTTGGGTTTTGATTGGGTTTTTGGTTTTTTGCAATAAAGGCACACTGGCTCATATTCAGCTTATGGTCTGCTGTAAGCCCTGGGTCCTTCTCTGCAGTACTGCAGCCTACCAATCATTCCCCAGTGTATGTGAGTCAATAATTGCATGCACAAGTGCAGAACTTTGCACTTGTCCTTGCTGAATATCATCCGGGTGGTTGTGGACCATTTCTCCAGTGTATCTAGATCATTCTGGATCCTAGCCTTACCCTTCTGAGCATCTGCAGCTCCACCCAACTTGGTGTCACGTGCAGATTTGCTAAGCATGCCCTCAACCCCACTCTCCAAATCATTAAGGAATATGTTAAACAATACTAGACCCAGGGCAAATCCTTGGGGAACCCCATCTCACACAGAGCAAGGCATTGAGGGCAAAAGACCAAGGGGGGAGGCTGGAGGCTTGGTACTCCCCCTGGAAGTCAGCAGATCCAGATCCTAGCTTCAAAGGAAAGAGACAGTCACAGTCCTTGGTCACTGGGGACCCAAATGTGCCTGATACCAAGAGCTTTTAACTTCTGTCAAATTTTGGCCTTGTAAGTAACCAGGATCCTCAGTGATGGTGGATGAGGAGAAACTGGTTCGCTGATCTGTGCCCTCCAAGTGAAAATGATACCTAGGCTGAAGGTTGAAGAACATGGGGAACTGAACTTCTCGAATGTGTTAGTTCCACACCCACCTCCATTTGTCCAAGCACCAGCAAGAGAGCTTATGGGGACGGGGGGTAGGTTCAATGGGTCATCTAGGATTGGAGGGGAGGCTAAAAGAATAATTCATATTGTAGTAATAGACCTTGGAGAGGATGGAGCCAGAAAATTAGGAGCAAGAGAGCTTGTTCCTTGGACAGAACAGAGATTTCTATGGGCTTAATTCCCATTTTGTACTATTCTCATACCCATGTGACTGTTGAGTTCAGTGATGGTGCTACTGGCTTCTCTCAGTGAAAAATGAGAGGAGAAACAGACCCCTCAGATAGCAAGCTAATGCCTGATTTACCCCACTATAAATGTGGTGTTTGTCCATGCCGTGTGTCTATACAGCTCCTAGCACAATGGGGAGTTGATCTCAGTTACAACCCCAAAGCTTTCCTATAAAATAAATAGTAAAAATGAATTGAATCCTTTCAGCTCCATTATTGATATGTGCTAATTCATAGTCATCACAGTTACTTCTAGCAACCAGAACTGTCATGTCTTTAAAGCTGACTTCTTGAGGAAGTCTGATTTGTGTTTGCTCCAGTGATATACTGACTGGGCGTGTCTACATGTGCATTTACGCCAGCTTAAATTTACTGCACAATGGGAATAGGCCAGCATCTCCATGTGCAGGTGACCTGGGATGGAATTTAGTTCCAGGTCACAGCAGCCTGCCATGTGCCCCTGTGGCCACTGGGGGGAGCTCCAGTCTCTGGCCACATGGCTGCCAGCCCTTGGCACTAACTTTAGTCCCAAATTGAAGCCAGGAGCCCTGAGGCAGGGCTCAGGCTGGCCCCCTGGTGGCTGGGCAGGCCCAGCAGGGAGGCCCCCTGGGTTACTGCACAGTAACGTGTCTACACATGTGTTACTGCGCAGTAACTAATTGGGCA
>NW_017728996.1:7129198-7134732 GCF_001723915.1 Gavialis gangeticus | reverse complement strand
CCTCCCTTTTTTGAAGATGGGAACCACGTTGGCCCTCTTCCAGTCCTCCGGCACCACACCAGAGCACCATGAGTGCTTGTAAAGCCGTGCCAGGGGTCCCACAATGACCTCGGCCAATTCCTTGAGAACTCTAGGGTGGAGATTGTCCGGACCGGCTGACTTGAATACATCCAGTCCCTCCAGAAGCTCCCTAACTAGTTCCTCGCTAACCCCTGGCCCAGGTGTGCCTCCCCCTGGGCCTGAGGGGGGCCCAGTGGGGAGGTGGCTGTTCTGGTCCCTACTTAGGAAGACGGAGGCAAAGAAATCATTAAACATGTTAGCTTTGTCGTCTGGTGTGATGACCAATTTTCCCAACGCGTCGTGCAGGGGCCCCACATTACCCGGGACCTTTTTGCCCCCGATATATTTAAAGAAGGACTTCTTATTGTCCTTAATCTGGGAAGCTAGTCCCAGTTCCATCTCTGCCTGGGCCTTCCTGCACCCATACTGTGCAGTAAGTTGGGTTACTATGCAGTAAATGTGCATGGGTAGACGCACCTACTGGTGACCTAACACATGTCCTGCTGCCACGTCTTCGCAGGTTCTGAGAACAGCCTTTGTCCACTCGTTCCCTGGTCCTGAGTGGGACTAGAGCCTGGCCCTGTTGACTGCCTTGCAATCATAAGGTTTTGGGGCAGAGAACGTACTCAGCGTGTATTAATAAAGAGTGGTATGAATTGATGGTGTTTAAGCAGCAATTAATTGTACCGTGTGAAGTGAAGAAATAAGATCTCTTCTCACCAGGAAGCTATTCAGAGCACAATTTGTCTTTGAATGCAGTTTTAATTAAGATTTGCCTTCATGACAAAAAGAATAGCGCTGTCAGGATTTGGGAGGGGAGGGAGATATTCTATAAATACAAAGCAGATAAAAAAGACAGGAGCAGATGACAGGTTAACATCTCCAGCGCTAGTAACTGCTGCATATTTGTGACAGAAAGCAAAGTATAGGAAGCTGAACTACTCAGCCCTAGTTTCATGGGTCCTTTGGGAGCATATCTGTAGTGTGATAGACTTTCTATTGTCACTTCGTATCCAGAGTATGGCAGAAGATGTGTTGCACCAATATTGTCATCCCCTAATCTCTTAATTTAGCTGTTCCCCTTGATATTTAGTATTTAACCAATTGCAGAATTCTTTGTCGGTTCTTTTCTTAATGTATTCAGCCACCGTGGTGCAGTCACTGCACCTTTGGTATAATAAAACAAGGTGCTTTGGTACCTTTCCCTTTATATCTTGAAGCAGACGGAGCAGTGGGCAGCTGGAGGACTTGGATATCACATATATGTTTTGATGACTTGTTGGAGTTTTACTGCCATACCTTCACTTCCTCCAGTAATCATTTTAAAGCTGCGAATAATTATTGTACCTCACTCTTTTGTCTCAGCCTCAAACCCAAAACGCATTTCACACCGATGGGAGTTCAATATTTTTTTAAAAACCCATTTTATGGGAAAGCATGGTAGCGCACTTACCATCAATCAGAGTCTTTTCCAGGCTTAATTCAATCAAGCTGATGAATATGAGCTGAAAAGGGTGCCTGTGAAGTGATTGAAACCCGATGGCAACAATGGAACATCCTCAGTTTTTTGCCCCTATTGGTAATGAATAAATTTTAAGATGCCACATGGTTTCCTTCTTAAGAGCAAGGAGGACATAAGCAAAGAAGCAAGCTCGTTTTCCAAAACCAGAGCTGGAGAAGCCGAGTGGTTTGTCACGCCTAAATGACAGCAGTAAAAAATAATTGGCAATAATGTCATTTAACAATTGAAATGAATTGGGGGTTTTTCCCTCGGTGCAATAGAGGCTGTGGTGGAAGGGTATTGTGGGAGCTTATATTTAATCCTGGTGGCTGGGCAACCGGGCTCTTGCTGAGATGAGAGGCCCATGGCGTGAAAGGGAAGGTGATAATCTTTGTGCTCTGTGTCTTGAAAAGAGGCACTGTGCTAGATTTTTAAGGCCAGAAAAGAGCAGTGCAGGTCTGGGATGTCTTGTGTAACCCAGGCTGGAGAGCAAAGAGGCTTGCTTTTAGATTTGCTTATGTTGTTAGGATTTTCTTCCTTCAAGATGCAGACAAGGGGCGAAGGGCCAGAGTGGTGCCAAGCTGACCCCAAAGCCCCTCACCTGGCTTGGGGAGGATTCCCCAGGAGTAGGCATGGGAGAAGGAGGCTCCATAGCTGGCTTTGGACATGCCAGGGCCAGAAGGCAGCAGAGCCCCAGCACAGCAGTGCTGCTGAGACCGAGCTGGACCCCACAGGGAAGCCCTCTAGTTTCCAGCCACCAGAACAGCCCAGGATAAAGCCAGTTAAAGACATTTTAACCCCATCTCTCCCCAATTGTGCATGTCTTGCATCTTTTAAAGTCAAAGTGCATCCTCTCACCCAAGAACTTTTAATAGCTTGGCTGTAGGTTCATGCTCTGCTGGGAAGATGAAGTTACATCGTAGGCAGTGGTTTGATCTGCAGCTCGCTCTCCCACAGGCGTTCAATGCCGTGTTTCTCCCCTTTCAAATGAAAGGGCTGGCAAAGGCTGCAAAATTTTTCCTCTGCCCTGAGAAGAGCAGTGTGGCTAGGGCGGGGTGACGGGGGCACCCACCCCAGGGGTCAACTGCAGGATGGGGTGGAAAAAGCCAGCTGTCACGGCAGTGGCACCGTCCTGCTGGTGGTGCGGCAGCATTTAGAGGTTGCCACTGCAAGCGCGTGTCACAGCTGCCCCGGGTCCCCGGCTGCATCATCCCTCTCTGCTTGAGGAGAGCTAGATTGAAGTCAGAAGGCCACAAGTTTTGCAGATCAGAGGCTGCTGCCTCCATGCCAACTCACTCAGGCTGCAGCATCCCATGGCGGACACCATGTGGGAACAAGCCCTAGGTCTCGCTTCTGCATAGACTCCTGCCCTATGCGAGTAGTCCCTCTGAGCTAAAGAGCTTGCAGAATTGGGCTGGTTGGAAACTCGACATTTAAGAGACCTGAGATCTATTCCCAACCCCACCACTGCCTCTGTGTGCCTGCAGAAAAGCCGCTGGCCTGTCTCGCACAGTGTGAATTGGGTATAAAACCAGGTGGGTTTCTGCTCAAGCCAGGGGAATGTTCACACGCACGGCTGGACCCCAAAATGTTGAAAATTAGTGCTGTTTTTAAATGCCTGAAAATACGCGCGTTGCTTAGGGTGCTGCCGAAACAAAATTTGGAAGGAGGAGGCGGGAATTTGCAGAAAAGGAGAGCTTATTGGTGGTCCTGGGATTGCAGCTCGTGGGTCATGGATGCGTTCAAAGAACTCTTGGGAGCTGGTAACTTAACATGGGAATCTTACAATAAAAAGACACCTACCGCTTGCTTCAAAGGCATATGGGCCATATTCAGCTTTTGGTCCCTCTGTGTAAATCCAGATTAACTCTACTGATGTGAATTTTGCGCTATGACTTTTGTAGGTAGGGGATCAAATCCAATAAGACTATTACTGCTGCAATTTAAACAATATGACGGATCAGAGAGAAGTGGGGCTGGAAGGGACCTTCAGCCCCACCCCTTGCCAGAGGCAGGGTCACCCCTATCCAAACCATCCCATAAAAATCCATCAATTAGTAAAACTAAATGTGACTCTCATTTGCATGTTCCCAAATGTCACTGCAGAGGGCCTCTTCCAAAATTAAATAATGTGACTTATTCGGCTGTGATATTTATTACATGCACAATATTAGTGTCCTTATGTCCATTCAGTGTTTTAACAAGTGGCTTTGCTTCTGACAATGCTCCTTTGTCTTTATAGCAAGCTCTTTCTCTCCCTTGAAATGGTATCGCTAACCCTGGAGAACACTAAGGACTCTGTTCAGCACAAACGTGCAGAGGAAAGTCAGCAGATCACTCACAAACCTTAGGTGAGCACCTGATTCAAGTGAGCTATTAGGTAAGATCAAGAAACAGTATCCGTTTGATATTGGACGCATCCTCTCTTGGGAGGTAACTATAACTGGCCCTTGAATGGGGATTGATTTGCTGGTCTAACTGTATTCCTGCTGCATAGGATATTTAATTACCCTATAAAATGATGGCAGCTGTGCTTCCCCTTTCCTTCTATTCTTCCTCAAGCCTTTCTGCCCCACCCCTTTGTCTCCTGTATTTGGGGCTGAGATTGAAGGCTTCCAGTTTCCCAGACGCTTGGGAACGTCAAGGGGTTCGCTTACATAGCAGTCATGGTGATCCCAGCATTGGATAAATGCACTGAACACCTGCAGAAGGACAGGCAAAGAAAGCACAGCTCTCGAAGGAGGAAGGTGGAAGAACAGGCTCACGTATGGACAAAACCCACCTCTTCTCTGTGCAAAACCTTCAGAAGAAAAGTTGCAACCTCCTGCTTAAGAGAATATGGCTTCCCCAGAGAGCTTGGATGTTAAACCAAGTTTAGATTGACCCTCTCCTTGCATGGACTTGTGTTGAAAAGTGATGTAGTATCACTACTGCTTTTACAACGCCATTGAGTAATGGGCATTAGAGCGCCCATTTCTTTAAGCAGACCATGACTGCCATTCCCCTGATGCTGTATTGTTGTGTTTCATTATTTTGCCTACGCTGGGGGGGGTTGGTAAAGACCTTCTCCCCTCTGCCCCAGACAATTGCTACCACTAGTGCAGCCCCACCAGTGGCAGCAGCCCTGGGAGTGCCGGTTCAGAAGGAGTTTAAGGCACCAGTGGTGATTTAACCACCACGTTGTAGAACAATTATGAGCCAAATTGGGCAAATGCTGGTGCAAAATGTCAGCCCCTTGTATGTGCGGAAGTTTTGATTTGGCAAAGTGGTTTAACCCAGTACCTCCATCCAGCCCTGCTTGGTAAAGCCGAGTTATTTCTCACACCTAATCCTTTTGCACTATGACTTTGAAACCTCCATGCATAGGAAGGAAGGCCCCAAACCCACCTTCTGCCATACTTGTGCTCCTGTAATCTGGCCGTGATCCCTACCTCCCTTTTTATCAATCCTCCAGGCATGAGAGACTGTTGTCCCGGGGTCAGATTCTCCATCTTACTGCAGTGGTGCAAAGAGGATGCAAATTTTCAGTTCTTCTCAACTTGGGGATCTTCTCCAGCAGGAAGAAATCTTCATTGGGCATCAAGCAAACCTAGGTGATTCCTGTACTACCTGCCACAGCACCTGGTGTATGGAGGGGTCAAGGTTGTAGGAAGAGGTTATGGCAGAGATGGATCTCTGGCTATTTCTAGCTGGCGTATGGCAGGCTCTGGCTAGTAAACCACAACAGCCCCCAGTCCATGTTAGGGATACAGCTACAGCCCCGACTTCATGGGGCTATAACTGATTCACTTGGATACCTGGATCACCTGCAGACAAGATTCTCTGGGTTCACGTGATATCTTTTATCATACCTACTAAATAGTTGGAAACATTGTTCTTTACAAGTTTGGGGGCACAAATGCCCTTTTTTAGGTATAGGGAAAGTCTGTTGGTGTTTTCATAGATTCATAGATTAAGGGTTGGAAGGGACCTA
>NW_017728996.1:7128318-7129187 GCF_001723915.1 Gavialis gangeticus | reverse complement strand
GACTAGGACCCGGCGTTTCTTCCTCCTGGTGTTCACTCTCTTCCCAGTCTCCATCTTGCATGGAGTGGCATGTGTTTGTGTGCTTTAGGGTAGCATAGAAGCTAAAATGCAAAATGCAGGTCTGTGAAAATGCAAACGCAGGGCAGTAAGGTTCAAAGGGAATCACGTGTACCCTGGAATGTGAATTGGAGGTAGCTGCAGAACGTGGCTGTACAAGGCTGAGCTTTTCTTACGGCGCCCCAAATGCATACAACCGCCCCCCACACTTACGCATTCCCTCCACTCACACCTCCACCCCATGAAGAACCCTAAATCACTTGGACGTCTTTGGGAGCTGAAGGCAGCTCGGCTCCTCCCTACGGGAGCTCTGGATGGAATGAAGTTGTGGGTAACTTCTACCCGCTGTGCTGGGTATGGAGCCATGTAGACCATTCAGATGACTTTTTTCAGGGAGAGGATGGCCTGTGTTATCCTTTGTATTGCAGCACACACCGAGAAATTGAGGTTAGAAAGAGAGTAATGCACCCTCGGGCAATCGGAGCCCGTTCTTAAACTCTTCCCCATTCGTACCAGGAAATACCTATCTGTAGTGTATAAATTCTAGTTTTGATGAGGTCACGGAGTGATTAATAGCTCTGTGATCCCAGGACCTTAACTGAAAGCCTGGATTCCCCCAAAGAGAAATCTGACCACTGAAAGACTGCAGGTATTCAGTTTCAATTAATGCAAAATAAATGAGCTGTATTTCTCAGCAGGCCCATGGCTAGAAATGAAAAGGGTGATCCTGGCAGGGTGCTAGAGATTTGCTGGGCAGAAAGTGGTTCAAGGGACATTGTGGAGAGGAGAGGCCATGGGCTGGAAATGTCTGA
>NW_017728996.1:7078918-7123318 GCF_001723915.1 Gavialis gangeticus | reverse complement strand
GGTATTCAGTTTCAATTAATGCAAAATAAATGAGCTGTATTTCTCAGCAGGCCCATGGCTAGAAATGAAAAGGGTGATCCTGGCAGGGTGCTAGAGATTTGCTGGGCAGAAAGTGGTTCAAGGGACATTGTGGAGAGGAGAGGCCATGGGCTGGAAATGTCTGAGTTGGGATCCAGAGTGAATCTGTGTACACTGCTATTAGTTAAGGATCTGTCCACACTCTTGCTAACATCTGAGATAAGATTCCTGATTCTTGAGCCAGGACCTGGCTGCAGGCAGGGTATATGGACATCTCGGGTAATTGTGTAACAACACTGCAGGCATCGTAGTTTGCCATGGAGCATTAGGTAATGATGGTCCATGTGAGCACCACGGGGAGACGGCGTTCCCTAGGAAGCAACATTTTATTAAAAAATATAGACCTGGAGGGGTGTTCAGGGAATGGTGGAGGGATGTTGCTCACCTCCCTAATAGGCTGTCTGCAGGGAAATGATGTTAAAGTCAAGTTGCGAGCAAATGTTCAGACCAGCCCAAAATCACCATCACCCACTAAGGGCATCTCCACATAGGGAGGCATTCCAGAAAACTGTTTCTCATCAACTCCCTCCATGGGGTCTCTTATTCTGGGAAAAACTGTTTTCTTCCAAAGCAGTTTACTACGCCGCAAAAGTGAATTAAATGAGTTTGGAGGAAATCATATTGCAGAACAAGAGCATCCACAACAGGGAGTTCACTGAGAATTGCTATTCTGCTTCAGATCCACGCCTTGCCTTAGTCCAGCTGAACTCCCCCTAGAAAAGCTTTAAGCTTCTGAGCTGGCATGAGAGCCTTCAGACTCCAAAAGGAGCTTGTGCTGGGTGGAAGCAGATGGTGCCTTCTCACGCACGCTCCTGGCAATACGAAAACAGGGCTTTTTCCAGTTTTATTTCTCACTGAAAAGGAAAAAAAAATCTGGCAAAAGTGAAAGATTCTGCTTTCCAACGGAAAAAAATAAGAAACAAAAATCAGTGAAAACAGATGCAAGGACATAATCCATCTCCCACTGACTTCAAAGGAGGTTGGAAGTCAATGAAGGTCTTTCAATTGATTTTGATGGCAGCTGGATCAGATTTAGGGACTTGACCAAATGGGATCTGATGATGGTTACTTGCTACTTCTCAACAAACCAACCTATGCATGATTTCTCACTTTTCTAATATTGTTGATTGTCATTAAACCTGCCTTAGCTTTGCTGTCAAAGTTGGGACCAAGCAAACAAGAGGGAATCTTGTCTTGGATGACACCGTACGAATGCACAGCCCTCTTGGGCTGAATGCATCACTTCTGTTTCTTTAACTTATTCTCTGCACAGACATCTCCTGGTTTGATTTGTGTAAGATTTATGCAGCTAAATGATGGGGAATTGGAAAGAAAATTTAGCAGTTACAGGCAAGCAAGAGAATTGCTGCAATTTTGTAATCCCACTAATTCCTGACGAGAAATCTTTTCCCCATTAACTTGATCAAGCCATCAATTTCTGTGCCTCAACATTGTCTTGACAGTAAATCCCCAGCAAATGGGACATGCTTCTTGATACCTTTTCCATCAAGTCCCAGCTAATACTTCACAGCCATTAAGAACGAATACAGTCAAGTATACTGAGGTTTCTTGGCACTAATGTGACGTATACAGTCACTGTTTGTAAAACAAGGGCATTATCGGATGAAGTGGACACGTTAAACACGTGCCCTGAAAAGTTCTGGGCTCAGCACATCTCTGCTCATATTTTCTTTGATCAGTTTGGAGCAGGTTTCAGAACAAACTGATCCAAGAAGCTGCTATTGGACCTCATCCTAACTTTGTCGAATGCAGCTTGCATTGAGGACAACTCACAGGGGTAACAGCTCACCGGATCGGTCCCTGAACGGGAGTGCAAAGGAGACTCTTCCAGTGGTCCTTCAGGCTCTTTCCACTCTAACTGAAGCCAGTTGAAATTTAGGGTGCTTGTCACCAGACAGGATCGAGCTGTTAATTAGCGACTCCTAATGTTTTGGATAAGAAGTTGCTCGTTCTCTGGGACTGGTAAAAGCCAGGGAAGTGGTATAGGAAAATCGTGTCTTGCCGCATTGCCACAAGAAGACCTGCGGTTAACAGATTTCTCCTCCCAACATCCCGTGAGATGATGCAGTGCCATTTTCCCATTTTACAGATGGGAAACTGAAGCAAGCGTGGCTAAGTGACTTGCCCGTGGTCACAGGGGAAGTCTGTGGCAGAGCAGGGAGCTTAGGTGGATGCCCCAATCACTAGACCAGTCTGCCTGTCTGGAGCACCCAAACATAGGAGATGGATAGGGGAGGGAGCTGGAAGATGGGAAGAAATGGAGAACGTTTCTTGGAGGTCCTGGAAAAGAGCTTGTTGCTGTTTAGTACCACAGGACAGCTGGCGGGCAGCACTTGAGAGGGAGGTGATTTAGGCTCAGTCATGACCAGGAAAACATGTGCAGGGGACGGGGCTGTGTGAGAAACAGCTGGTTTCCATTAGGGCAAGAATAGGTCGGGCGGAGTTACAATTGGGTAAATGGAGCAGGAAACGTGGCAATATATTACTCACCCAAGATATATGGTGCACAGCCGCGTGCATTAGCTGTATTTTGAGTGGGTTATTCTGGGATCCTCAAGTCATGTTTTAGGGTCCAGGCTTAAAATAAAGGGACTGCTCGTGTTTCATAAAATATCCAAGCTTTAGACCCAGTTTAAATGCTGCATGGTTTTTTGGAAGTCTGGGGCCTTAGTGAGTCAAGGCTTGTAACGGGCTTTTGAAGAGAGGAAGTGTCATAAATGCTGTGGAGGGATCCATATAATTTATGAATATTCATTTAAGGAGGTTACCAGCTTTCAATGCATTTCTGCTCTCGCAGGTTATAATTCTTCTGTGATCAGGGCAATGAGGACCCTTCCTATCCAAATGGAGGAGGGATTTTCTCTCCCTTTCTCTCTCAATACTGCCAGTTTTTACACCAAATGGGTGATGCCCTCCATTTCGCTTGTGTAACTGTGGCAAGTTAAATTGGGTCGTATAGCCTGAGCAGATCCCATGCCTTGACATCAAAGTTTTTTTGTGCTTTTTTTCAAAATCTCCCCCAGAGAATTGAAGAAGAAATGCTTTTCTTAATATAATTTTAAAAAATCGATATGCATAAAATGATAGCGTTTGGAGGTATATGTACTGTCTGAAATGTGGTACTGTTTTGGCAGTTGTGTATTTAAAAAGACCTTAGCACTGTTTTAACATTGAATTCGATCTGGATTGAAATGCACATGTAAAACACAAAGCAAGAGGGATGTACGTGCAAGGCCAGTCGGCCGTGTGCTGATATTAGTTTCCAGGAAAGGACTGCTCTTTTAGAAAGCATCTTCTTTTGCCTCACCATCGTTCTGTGCATCTTCTTGGTAGGGACCAACTTAATTTTCACAGAAACCACGAAATCCAGGATTGTCTGCAAAATCCTCAAAACCAATAACAACAGCAACAAAACCCACTTAATAAAGAAAATGCTGCCTCCCCAATGGGAGCCGGTGATTCTCACTGCCAGCTGCTGGGGCGGCATGAAGGGCAGCAGACAAGATGGCAGCTTCCCCCTCGTCCCTCCTCCCCTGCCGGGCCTCTCGGCCAATCGGCACCGAGGGGCTGGGCCTCCACCAATCAACACCAAGGGGCGGAGCTGCTGCAAAGTGCCCATGAAATCGGTTCTGCTCACTATGAGTGGGCCGTGAAAAGCTCTTTTTCTCACCACGATTTCAGTAGGTCCCTACTTACTGATCCAGGATTGTAGAAATGTGGGTGGGAAGGGCCCTCGGGAGGTCACATCTTGTCCGAGCCCCTGCTCAAGGCAGGATCTCTCTGCGTCTCCCTGACAAGTTCTTACATCCAGGCAGCAGCGTCACCAGGGGTTTTGTGTGCCCTGGGCAACAGCGGTGGCAGCAGTGGCCGCCCTCCTTGTGCCCTGCTCACCCGCCCCTTGTTATATGACTGTATCCAGCCCCCGGGGAGAGGACAAGAAGGCCTCTGGCTGGCTGTGCTGTTTGCGTGGTCCCCTTTACAGCAGCGTTTGAGCACCTCCTAATTCTTACTGCGTTTATCCCCGTAGTACCTCACAGCGACATGAGACTCTGGTGCTGCCCATTTCACAGGTGGAGGACTGATGCACGGAGAGAGTAAGGACAGGTCTATCGCACTTCTCTACCCATCCAACACAGCCCCCAGGGGCAGAATAAGGATGTCCCCTTCCGTGGCCCACGAGCACCCCGCAGACGGAGATGGCAAGAGCTGCAGCGAGGGACGTCCTCAGAGCAGTTGTCTCGGGGGTGACTGGAAGAGGCAAACCCAAAGGGGCAGACGAAGGGTGGGATTGGAGGCTCTCAGGGGCCAGGCTTGCACTCCCCATCTTCAGAGATGCTGGGCTTATTCCTGCGATACAGTGTAGGGCTGCATCACGTTCATTTCTGGAGCTCTGCAGCCACTCGGGGTAACCAAAAATACAGTAACTTGGGTTTCCAGATAGATGGAGGGTGAAAAAGTGGCTGCACAAGAAAACAACTTAAATTTCCTCCTAATGAAAGGGGCTTCCCCGGCTCAATTACTCTTTCAAAATGAACTTGGACCTTACTGATCCTTGAAGCTGACTCCCTGAGGCCCTGGCTCCGAAACGATGGCATTTGCAAACACCTGCCCATCCGCGGAGAGTAAATTATGAGCAAGCATTAGGAAGCAGCCCTAGCTTATTTCAGTCGTTGCCTCCTACAGAGCGTTATTGTTTCTGCTTTCCAGAGAGTGTGGAGTTACAGCCATATATCTGCACCCGTCCAAGCCCAGATCACAGATAGGTCAGGTTAGGGGTATGTCACCGCTGGGCAGCAGTTGTGTTTTTTAAAAAGCCAAGTTCTGTGCCTTTAAACTCCTTTAAACTTTTCAAAATGTATTAGGTGAGCAGAGGCTCTGTTCCTCTTCATTAATAGACCATGTATGTCTTATGCACAAAAACTAAGAATCTAGGTGGGCATTATTTTAACACAATAAAGTGCTAGTCTGTTTTAACAGCATAGGACTCCTTTATTTAAAGACAGACATCCTCAGTATCCCCTAAATTATGATAGGCTGCTGGGGGATTTCTTTTGACTTCTAAATGGAGCACTTTATTCATAAATCTTCCAATGCCAAGGCACTCCTCTGCAAATCAATAGATTCATTAGCAAGCTGCTTTTCCCACAGAGCTGCTGATAGACACACGCCATTTCCCAGGCCGTGCTCTCTCCTGATAACATGGTTGACAAGCCCAGCGCAAACCAAACGCTGCCGTGTTGGGGTACGGCTGAGACCTGGTCGCAGTTCCACTGCTCCTCCACTGCCCGCTGGGGACCTTGAGCAAGTCACCTCGCCGCTCGGCCTCAGTTTTTTTGTCTGTGTAATAGGGATAATTGTCCCTCACAGTAGGAGGACAAATACAACCTCAGTCTTTCGTATTCCTTCTTCAGGTGCTATTTTGCCTTGCTTGCTCTTCCCTCATGCCATCGTGTCCAAAGTGGCTGAATCTGGGGTTTTCCTTCTGACCTTGGAAAACCAGGACTAACAGCTTCTTTTCTGTTTTCCCCCCTCACTGGTAGGGAAAATGTGGTGCTTTTGTTATGGGGGAACAGTGGCAGCCAGAAGCTCTGGGATTTGTCCCAGGATACCTCTCCCTGGGTGACCTCCTGTTACTTCATGCAAACTCTTTGGTTTCTCTCTTCCCCTTCCATTCTCCATTTTTTCCAGATCTTTTAGGACAGGCTCTGTGAGCCCAGTTTACAGCTGGTGGAAACTGGGGTAGCCCCATTAGCGTCCTCCACTGCTTGTCTGGTGTGTAATCCTACAGAAATACTGGAGCAAGGAGCAGGGGTAATGCACACCGAGCTCTGCATGCTTGCTCTGCTCCTGTTCCTCTTAGTGTCATAGGATCCCCAGGGTTAGAAGAGACCTTGAGGGCTGATTTAGGCCAGCCCTGTGTTCAGATGCAGCATGCACCGTTCTTAGACCATTTGCAAGAGATGTCTATCCACACTCTTCTTGGAAACCCCCCAGGGACCATTACACAGCTTCCCTAGGAGGGTTGGTCTCTGGCTTTTAGAGTAAGGGAGTTTTTCCTGACACCTGATCTAAATCTCTTTGCTATAAGTTAAACCCGTGTGTCCTCACCCTGTTCATCTTGTCTACCCACTTCAATCTAGCTTGGAAATTGCTTGGACACGAAGAGTTTTTTTGTGCAGTGCCTGGAATCAGGAAGGCACCAGGGTCTGACCAAAGTTGTGGGGAGGACTAGTTATGCTGGAGGGCAGGGTTAGGATTCAGAAATACTGTGACATATTGGAGGATTGGGCCAAAAGAAATCTCATGAGGTTGAACAAGGACATGTGCAAAGTCCTGCACTTAGGATGAAACAATCCCCTGCACCGGTACAGACTCGGGACCAACTGGCTAAGCAGCAGCTCTGCAGAAAAGGACCTGGGGGTTACAGTGGACAATAAGATGGAGGGCAGTGATGCTTCCCCTCTCTTCAGCACTGGGGAGGCCACATCTGGAGTCCTGTGTCCAGTTTTGGGCCCCCCACTACAGAAAGGGTGTGGACACATTGGAGAGAGTCCAGCTGAGGTCAGTAAAAAGTGTTAGGGGGTTGGGGCACACGACTTCTGAGGAGAGGCTGAGGGAACTGCAGAAGAGAAGACCAAGGGGGACTGAATAGCAGCTTTCACCTCCCTGCAGGGGGTTGCAAAGAGGATGGAGCTGGGCTGGTCTCAGTGGGGGCAGATGACAGCACAAGGAGCAACAGTCTCAAGCTGCAGCAAGGGAAGTTGAGGTTAGATATTAGGAAGAACTTTCTTACTAGGAGGGGAGTAAAGCACTGGAACAGGTTACCCATACAGGTGGAGAAATCCCCATTCTTGGAGATTTTTAAGACCCAGCTAGACAAAGCCTTGGGTGGGATGATCTAGGTGGGGCTGGTCCTGCTTTGAGCAGGGGACTGGACTAGATGTGACCTCCTGAGGTCCCTTCCAGCCCTCAGATTTTATGACTCTACGATTCTGTGAGCATCATTGGGGGCTACCCTTATGCAAAGAATAATGCACGACACATCTCCTTTTGTCTTTTTGACCCCACTTGTGCCACGGGCCCTTTGGGTGTTCATACACGTGCTCTGGGTGGCAGGGAGAGGGGGGCACTTTAATTAAAACAGCTCTGAGTGAGCTCTAATTAAAGTGCCCAGAGCAACACACGTGTCAGCATCCCGGTGCTGAAAAATGTCAGTGAGGAGCTTTAACTTAAGCTTGTTCAACAAGCTTTAGTTAAAAGTCCCCTACTGCCATTTTTTCAATGTGGGAATACTGATGCATGTGACGCTGGAGTCTGCTGGAGTGCGGTATGTACCACGCTCCAGCAGACTCAATTAATCATTGTAATTATGTGTCAGAGCAGCCTCAATATACATGTATAGGCGCCCCTTGAGCCTGAAAATGTCTTCAAACCTTCCCAAACTGGCCACACTGTCATGCAAATAGCCCTTTCTCTGCATGCAACTGCTTCTGACTAGTCTGTCAAGCTTTGCTAGCTACACAACAGGCTTAATTTTTCTGTGCAGTGGCCACCTTGGCACATTCACAGGATAGTGCACTCATTTGTGCAGCTCCGTGGCTTGCGTGTGCAAGCGTGTATCTGAATTTTCAGGATATCTGCTAAATAAACTCATCTGAGACTTTGGTTTGAGCTGGGCCTGGATCAGGCTCGTGGTGAGGAGGCAGAGGGAGCTCTGCCTTCAGCACACCTGAGCCTGAAGAGCAAGGACAGGTTAAAGCTGTTCTGACCCTACAAGACTGTAATGGCTCCGTGGAAGCCATTGCTCAGGTGTGCAGTGCCGTGGCCTCGCTCCCCCAGGAGTGCCCTCGAAGTGGCCCCTGCACAGAGGGCCAAGGATGCTCTCTCAAAGACACTGATGCTGCACGCAACTTGACTTCAACCTTTCCTCGACTGACGGCTCTTTGCACCGAAGGACCCAAGCTGGAGTAAGAAGTCTTCCCCAGGGGCGTTGGATGTACGATGCCGTTCCAGCGCTGTGCATCTTGGAGCTAGGAGAAAGCCTATGGGCGAATTCAGAGACAGGATCCCTCCTCTGGGACCTGAGCTGGGCTCCAGCAAGATTTAGCATCTCCCCCCAATGCTGATTCTGATGGCCCACTCCCACGGCCCTCCCGCCTGCTTCCATGCACTGATTAATGTCGTTTGTATTAGGCATAGGGACAATGCAGGATGGGAAAGGATGCCATGATGATAACAGCAGATGGGAATATCACCCCACCCCTCCCTGTCCCAAGAATTTATTTATCAAAGCCAAAACCCAAGAACAAATGGCAGACTGAGAGCACTGAAAGCCTGGAGGGCAGGGCCCTTCAGGCTCAGGTTAAAGGGAAGGAGAAAAGCAGCCTCTGTAATGATTCAAACGGGGTTTCTTGGATATCTGGGGGCAACAGGCCACGTTTTAAAATAAAACACTTTGAGGGAGGTGTTCTTGGCACAACCTAGGAAAAGATTGGTGTCATCTTTGCTGGGGCTAGCGATGGGGGGGCGCTTTGCATTCTGGGAAATTGCTGCCCCTGGAAGTGCTGTGCCGCTGGTGGAAGCAGCCAGCGCTGTTTGCCTCCTCGTTGCATTCGGCAGCAATTTTTTTTCATCAACTCTCCTCCTTACAAAAAAAAAAAACACCTCTTGATTAGCTCGGAGCAAACACCGTCAATCAGGGAGAGCTGCGTGTGTCTTGATGAGCCCTGGCCCCCTCGACGCCCGGAGGAAGCGGAGCCTGCTGGATCTGATACATTTGTTAAAATAAAATAATGTGGGCAGAAGGTGCTAGTTTTCGGGGAAGGATGTTGTTGCCCTGGGGAGATGTCACCGTGTCCTGTATGCATTAATGAAGCGCTTGCATTCCGGTTAGGACTTGAAAGATGCTCATTGAAAATCAGGCTGCCATGGAAACCAAAGGTGTTAGTCTTTTGGGAGTGCCGGTGGAGGGAGGCAGCAAAGATGGTGTAGCAGAGCGCGAGGTTTGGCCATGGCTGGTACCCGTCTGAGTGGCATGGCTCGTGCTCTCGTGCCAAGAGAGGTGTGTGCCTCTTAGCTTTGCCCTTCCTGTCCTGAGGATTGTCCTGGGCCCTCGCCCGCTTCCCACCCATCTTGGGCAGGAAGGGCCAGACTCTCAGCAGAACCAAGCAGCGCTTTTCCGTACTTGCAGATGGCATCCAGGCTGGTCTAAGGTGGGAACGTCACCGGGGAGGCTGCGGAGATGCTGGATAGTAGTTGTGGTGATGGCTGGAGTAGACTCTTCTGTGTGACTTTCCTTGTGCACCAATAGACCTCCCCTGCTTCTTCACAGCCGGCTTTGCCCCCATCCGCTCCCCACCTTCACTGTCCTACTGCCCATGCATTGCTGTGCTGGGATCCATGTAGAGCAAAGCCCTGGGCATGCAGGAGGCAAAAGAGGTCTGCACAGCCCCTGCCACCCTGAAAGCCTGGCCTTCTGTGACAAGGGCGCTGCACCACTACCACTGCCAGGAGACCCACTTTGTAAAGACATGACACTGGCTGATGCCATGGGGCTCCTTGGAGCAGACTCAGCCCTCGGCCGCAGCTCGTGGCGAGGCAGACTTCACTCATGATGTAGACAGGACTCCACACTAAGGGCATCCTCCTCCCACCGTCCGTGCTGGGCAGTATCATGTTGTTCTTCACTGCTCTCCAGCCCTTGCAAGCCTTCCCCGCACACGGCACTGATGCCCATCTGCTTGCAAGCCTTCCCCGCACACGGCGCTGATGTCCAGCTGCTTTCAAAACACAAAGCCCTTCCCCACCCTGGGAAGAAGATCCCACCATCTCCATTTCACAGGTGGAGGAACCAAGAAGAGAAGGTTACACAGTAAGGGATCAAGGAACGGATCCCTCCTGTCCAGTTGTGTCCCTCTGGGCCATCTGGTCTCTTTTAAGGTTGTGCCTTAACATGCATCTATATTATAATCATTCCTTTGACACCTGGCAGCTAAGCCACTGAAGGTGTCAGGTGCCATTTTGAAGGTGTAGACAGTTTCTTTAAAATGGTGAGGGGTGGGTTGGTGTCCCAGGGTCCAATCCTGCAGACAGGATACTGCAAGTGAAAGGCCTTTGCAGTCCTCGCATAAGGCATGAGAATAAAGAGAATAAAATACCTAGGTTCTACCCAGCCCTACCTGTGACCTGCTGGGTCATTTGAACCCTCTCTACAAACCACAATTCCCCGATGGCAATAGCAATACTAATCAGCCTTTGTAAAGGGCCTGGAGATCAGTGGGCAAAAAACTGCCTCTTGAGAGCAAAAAGGAATTGCACCGAGCCAAACCAAGTCGTTGCCTCTGCTTCCGAATGGAGCTTCGGACAAAAACTTTCCCCCGATCGTTGGCTGTAGATCATTGGAGCAGCACCCACGGAGAGGGAGAAAGCACCATCGGTTGTGCGCAGCCTGTCCTGCACCGAGCACGGGGTCTGCAGCTGGGGGCTGAAAAGACCTGTAGGTGCAAAGGGCGTGTTGATCTGCTGTCGGTGTAGTTGCAGGTTGGCATGGCCTTCTAGCATTCGCTGTTATAGGATCCAGGGAGTTATTTCCCTCCTCCCCACAAGGACAAAGGACAGAAAGCTATGCTGCACAGGAAAATA
The DNA here is from genome assembly GCF_001723915.1 of Gavialis gangeticus. NCBI lineage: Eukaryota > Metazoa > Chordata > Crocodylia > Gavialidae > Gavialis > Gavialis gangeticus. The sequence goes on along the minus strand of NW_017728996.1, from coordinate 7,112,578 downwards.
ATACAATTACTGCATCTGCTTTCACAGCTCTGTCATGTACTGTTCATTTTAATTAACATACAGCATATGCTGTGTGACAGAGTTATTAATGAAGGTTTGGGGGTCACTGAGAACCAGTGTCGCCTTCCTCCACCTTGTCATATCCCTGCTTTGACTCACTATCTGAATGCCCTCCTCCCCCTACGTTTCCTTCTCGTTAACCTTCCTTTTTGTCTCCCCTGCCTCTGCAGCCTCATCCCGCATGGCTCGGGGCAATCGTTCCCTCTTTGCGCTGCATCCCGTACTGGAGCTAATTCTGATTGGGCTTGGGGGCATTCAGATGCACACCAGGAGAAGCACCGGCTGCTGCCCACACAAGTCTTTTAATTAGGCATCTAGAATAATTAATGGGCTTGAATAAAATATATATATATATATAAATATATCAGCTCTCCTCCAAAGGAAATCCTAGCTCCGTATAGCTACAGTGCATCCCATTCAGGTGCTTTGAGACGAGAATGCAAGTGTGAAGTGTACCCATGAGGAAGACGGGGGGAGTTTTATTACAGTCCAGCACTAGTATGACTAGAAAATGTCTATGTTTGTGGGGATCATGCACCAAGCCAACCGCTTACAAACAGATGTTGCGCATGAGTCAGCTCTGGAGGTGGCCATTGGTGAATAGATGACATTGTGGAATCAAATTTAGGTGCATTATACAGGATTAAACCAGCAGTAATTAAATTGCATCACTAAAGCTGCAGCCCTTATCCATGAGGGGCTAGGGGAGACTCAGCCGGCGGATTTGGATGTTTTGCATTCATCATCACTGACACGCGGAGGCCAAAATGCTGCGATTGAAATGAACCTGCAGCTGAGTCTGCATGTCCTGCGGTCGCCTTGGCGAGTGCAATGCGGGTGGTGGATCGTGCCCGTGGCTGCGTGGGCATCTTTGCCCCTGCTTGCATACACGGTTACAACCAGCAAAGGAGCTCCTGGTGTGAAAGCTGCCACTGCTGCACGTGCATCCATTTTCTGCACGTTTACCTTGGCTCCTGTTGCTGAAAGTAAGCCAGGTCCTGCCTAGACTGCGTCTTGGGCAGGGCAGGACTGAGCCAGCCCCACCCATCCAAGTCTGCAGAGCCGCTGTAGACTCATGCCACGAGGCCACTCTAGACTTATTCCCAAGACCTGCTCTCAGACCTGCAAGGATCAAGGGCTGGGGTACAGTCAATGGGGTCCAGTCCAGAGCCATCTCTTGGATGATCTTCCATTTCTGGAGTATGTTAGCAGACTTAGGTGGGTCAGGTGTGCTCAGGCTCATCTCCCCCGAGACCTACTGTTGGTAGAACGTAGACAAGCCCCAAAACCAAACCTTTCTCTGCGATGAGACTATCCCACATCTTGCAGGCCCATCTGCTGGTCTTGCATGGAAGGGAAGGTTTCTGGCATCAGAGGCGAAGGGAAATCAATCAGTAGTTGACGGGGGATATAAAAGTGGATTGCCCTTTTTTTTGCTCCCCAAGGGAATGCCTGCTACCAGTTCTGAGTAAAGCCAAAGGGAGCAGAGATTCAAGCTCCCTTTGTGCCAGGTCCTCGGAGGAAGGTAAGAAATACTGCAGAAGCCAGGAACATTCATGAGGAGAGGGAAAAAAAGTCCTTCCTGGCCCCAGCTGGCAAGCAGCAAAAGCTGCAGGGCATGTAGAGAGACTTTGCAAGGATCCAGCTGATTGCAGCCATGAAGTGGGTGATAACTTGGTTCTGTAGAGGCTGCGCTTTGTGACCTCAGATGCAGGTCGAAAGGTAGGTTTCTGGGGACCTCTTTTGTTGCTTTGATTTACTGGCTGGGTGAATTAATTTATTATCTAATTACAGTGATATCAGGCTGCTGACTGGCTGAGTTAATATGTTACCTGGATATAAGCATGTAATGCTGCTGGGGATCGTTATGGAATCTAATTAATTATGAGTGCCTAGAGCTTTCTGTAGGGGCACTTTTTATCGTTGCTTGAATTGCAGGAGTATAAATGCAGAGCAGTCAGACCTCAAAAGTAAACTGGAGCAAAATAAAGAGAAACATGTATTTTTTGCTCTTCTAGTGTCTTTGCGATAATCATTGCAGGTGGTTCCTGCGAGGGGAAAACAATTCAGCTCGTAGCATGTAGCGTATAGACGGCTCATCCCGTGTACGTGCCTTTCTTGGAGTTCACATAGTTGGGCCATATGGCATTGGCATTCATTTGCTTCAATGCATATTTGCAGTACTTATTCTAGTTCATAGCACAGCTTATAAAATCAGCTTCCCCGGCACCACTATGTTTCCAGTACTAGGGATCGTGAACTTCCAGCAACATTGCCCTGGTTTTTGGATAATCTACCATGTTGGGGGCAATCTGTAGCCAGAAGCTGCTCTTCAAGGACATCAAGCCAAGAGCATCTTAATGTTGCCAGCCCAGCAAACCACTTTCATCCAGATCTGGCAACTACACAGTGATAACTGCCCCCCCCCCCTCCTGCCCACTGGTTTTTGGCTGCTTGCAGTCATAGAATAATTAATCAGTGCAGCCAGAAGCATCTTCTCCTGCCAGAGAGGGAGGGGAAATGCCATCTCCAGACCTGCCAGTGGCCCTTGGGACATAAACCCTGGTGGCAGTGAGATGCATTAAACATCTGCCTGGATTCAAGCCACAGCTGTGCATGGCAGTGTTCACGGGAGGATGTTACAAAGGCTCCTCTTCATGACCTGGGATTTCATTTCTGGTAGCAAAAGTGCTTAATGCTTGCAGTAGCCAAGAACTGTGCAGCATTAACAAAGACCTGCCTATATTGTGTGTGTGTGTGCGTGTGTGTTGTATATGTGTGTATATGTAATACACATATACACACACACATACACTCTGTCTCTCCCTTTCTTTTGCATGTCTTCTAAACCCTTTCACAGACATGCCTCATCCGCAAGCAGGAAATGCATGGGGATCCTGCAATCCCCCAGCAAAGGACGGAAGAAAATCCCATGCTGCTGTTGAATTTATGATTGTTTTTGCGGGCACGTAGATAAAAAGGGCCGTAAATACAGCATCGTTCTGACTCCAGGTTTTTTACATCTCTTACAGGTGACCCGCGTGGAATCCCATCTTGATGGCACGTGTGTGGGGAAGCATTCGCTCCGATGCACCATCAGACTTCAAAGCAAACTGGGATGCCTATAAAAGAGACTGGGCAGTGTGCATAACTAACAAGGCCTTGCAACCCAGGCAGGCTGTTTGCAAGTAAGAATGGCTCCTTGTAGTGCACGGGAGTGTGATGGGGTTGTGGGCACAGCGGTGGAAAGATGCAGTCATGTTATAGTGATATTGCTGCAAAGTAATTACCATTCTACGTGCTATTAGTGCTTCATGCCATGGTTTAGTAAAGCTCCCAAATGAAAATGTACTACTGTAAAGAACTGATTCAGGACTGCTGAATACCCGCTCTTCTGCACAGATGCCCAGAAAGAAAATGTGAGAAAATTTTGCTGACAAGGGGGAGGGGGAGTTGCTAGAAGCCTAGAGGCAAAACGTCTTGGGTAAGGATGTTTCAAAGCAGGGAGGCAGCAAGAGACACTGGCTAAAGTGGAGGCTTGTGGTTACGAGATGCATGGATTTTAATATTACCAGCTCTTTCCTTGACTTGCCTGGGAACATTGTACGTCGCATCTATCAGGCTCACTATGCCCATCAGGGTAATGGGGGTACTAAGGCAAGCTCCTGTTGGCCAGGCTTCAAGGGGGTCAAAAGGTTTTGATTGATTGATTTTTTTTGGATTTTTTTTTTTAACTCTCAGGAAAATTGGATTTTTTTTCCCTCAAATCTTTCTCCTTTTCAGCAACACATACCACCCTCCATTTTCCAACCAGTTCTGCTCCCTGAAACCTTTGGAATCCCATTTTTTTTTTAAAAAAAACTTCTAAACATTTTCAGATTTTCCACAAGGGAAACATTTGAGAGAGGGATGGGGGGTCAGGGGGGAGGTTGAAGAGGGGACTTATTTGCCCCAGCCATCACCACTGGATCTTGTTGAAATCGTCTGACAAAGAGAGGAACCTATGTGCTACTTAGTACCAGCACCGTGGAGTCCTGGCACCCTCCCGGTGGGCTCACAGACTCGACTTGATATCCATGATGTGCCAGGCCCGGTCCCACGTGAATGCACGCGTGGTGCAATGCAGCGCTCTGGAGAGGTAGCCGATGTACCAGAAGCAGCAAACCTGCGGTAGCTTAGAAGAGCTCAAGGTAGCTGCCTAATGTGGGCACACGTTGCTGTTTTGCTCTGCTCCTCCGGCCCAGGAGATCCTTTGTTGGACATATGAGCCCCTCGCCGCTGGATCTGAGGCAGCAGCTGCTAGCATAGGGCAGCTTTAAAAAGTGCATGGAGCGCACTCCATGAAGCCAGAGTTTGAGATGCAGGGCATTGGGTATAACCTGAGCTGGGGAAACGTGTGAGTTGTCCTAGGCCAGCACAGTTCCATCAGTGGTACCAGTGTCAGGCTAAAGAGGCTGCTGTAACAAGTCTCTCCTGCAGCTAGACATCTCAAAGTGATGTACAGAGGGGAGCAAATCTCACTGTCCTCCTTCGACAGAGGACTTGACCAAGATCATTAGCAGAGGCAGGATTAAAACCCAGGCATTTTGGGAAGTAGCTTATCCAGCTAGCTGCTTTGTCGTCCTGGGAGCTTGCTGGCTGTACTTGTTGCTGTAGCAGATCCTGTCCAGCTCTTTCAACAGAAGAGATGCTGACCTTAGAGGTGTATATGGATCTGCATTTAGTTGGAAAAAGCCTTTTAGTTGAGCCTTCTGCAGCACCATCTCTCCAGGGCTCCTGCCATCATGGCTCACTCATTTAACCGATAGCAACTTCCCTGCGACGGCTAATTGCAGTGGTGCTGTTTGTAAGGAGGCACCAGTGTGTGACACTGTTGCCAAAGCATCCTACTCCCGTGTTCATCAGCCATGTATTTGAGCACGTTTCATTGCAGGTGGGTATCGCAGGGTTGGGCCCATCAGCCAGATTGCTTTCTATGATTGCTGCCAGAAATCACAGCCTGCCGTGCCAATGCAGATTGCTGGGTCTAAAAAAGCAAGATCAAAATAGGAGCCAGGTAGGAAAAACATAGGATCATAGGAAAGTTGGTCTGGAAGCAACCTCACAAGGTCATCTGCTCCAGGCAGGATCATCCCTCACTAAACCATCCCAGCCAAGTATCTGCCTAACCTGCTCTTGAAAACGTCCAGGGATGGAGCTGCTGCAACTCCTCTAGGCAGCCTGTTGCAATGCTTGACCGTCCTCAGAATCAGAAAGTTTCTAATCTCCACGCTAAATGCCCCCGGCTGGCATTCGAGGCTGTAGCACATCTGAAAGCACCACCAGCTGCTTTGCTCCCTGTCGGTTCAGGTGCACATCTAGCTTCCACAGTCTGGGAAATAAAAGAAGCAAATTTGCCGTCTGATATATCTGTTTAGGTTTGCAGTTCAGGACAGGCCAAGATCCCGCCCAGTGTTTGTGTTCAGGGCGATCAGGACACTCGGCCTCTGCTCCCTGAGGATCCCTGGACTGCGTCTTGTACCTCACACCCCAGCTACTGCTCGCCCTGCATTTTGCCGAAGGGGTGCACACAATACCCGAGCTCGTAATCACGTGAACTGCGCTTATTGATTATCAGTGCTTCAGCCCTTTAGCAGCTGCATCCCAAATAGTCACCGCTGCAACCATCCCTTGCCGGGTGGCAGTGTTTGGTTAATGAAAGAACCGCTGGTATGATGGAGGCGTGCCCTTGTCCTGTCATAGGTATGTGAGCTGTGGACACGTCCCCTTTGCGGGAACTGCTGCTTTCCTTTCAAACGGCGGGATTGTCAGCCAGGCAGCGCTGGCAGCCGCGTTCCTTGCTGCAAGTATTTGTATGAGATACCAATTGCACACTCCGGCCTACATGGTATATCTGGGCCCACTTCAACAGTTTGGTAGCAGCCAGTGTGGATTTGGACTGATGCGAACCCACTTCCCACATTCCATGCCTCTTAGGTCAACACTGCATCCCCTTTGACTTCAGCCAAGGCCATGAGGGTTCAGCCCATCTGCAAATCGGATCCCAGCGTACCGTGCCAGGCACCCAGCAAACGAGAAATGCGTAGGTAGGGACGACCCTCCCTGCTCTTCAGAGCTGTCTCTTTTCCCTTTCATTTTGAAAGAAGAAGTCCACAAGCTCCATTTAAAGAGAAACGCAGACACGGACTATTCTGGCATGTCCCAAGTGATGTATTTCATTGTGAAAAGGCTGAAATGTCAACAGTTTGAGATCTTTTTGCCCTATTTTTTTGGCTGAAGTCTGTGCTAAATTCAAACTCATGTTTTCATAAATAGCTTCAGTTGTGGCCCCTCTGTAAGTCTACTTTTTTCGTCTAATTTATTATTTTTCAAAAAACATTTGCTCCCCTCTAGCCACATCCCAGCCTTTCAGGAACGAGGGATGACAAGCTGCACGGAGACCCTCGCCAGCAAGGACACCCACGGCTCAAGCAGAGGAGGGCAAAGTCTTTGCTCTGCTTAGGCAGGTATTTCCTCATACGAAGTCCAGTGCATCCCCCCCACTGGAGCCTACAGAAGAACTACCATGCTTCTTAGCTTAATATCCTTTCCCCCAATATTGTTTCCAGGGCAAAAACCTGTTGAGATAATAAACAGGAGAGGACATTTGTATCGCAGGGCAGAGGAAGACCTTGGCTGAGTGTCAGAAAGTTCTGGTTCAAGCAGAAAAGTGACCCTCCCCCCCCGCCTTTCCGTTCGCCCTCCCCGGACCTTTCTAATTATTATATATTTATTTAACCAGGAAATTTTCCACTCAGATCTCAGCATCTGGTTGTCAGCCAGGGCCGGGGCTTCACCTGATTCTTTCCAGCTGGACTGACTGGGGCAGGAGGAGGTCAAATAACTTGCCTGAGGTCAAACAGCGAGTGAACCGCTCAGCCAAGATTAAAGCTTGAGAGATTTGGGGGTCACGGCCAGGAGGGGAAGAGAGGAGAGACACAGGATTTCATTGTCCTGACTCCGCTTAATGAACCCAGGGCATCTTCTTTATTTTCTTTTTTCCTTTGACTTATTCTCTGACAAAAGACATGGGGGGATTTTGCACAGAAGCCCCCTGGAACTGGTGAGCGGAAATAAGGCCTGGGGGCCGTGCGAGCAGAAAAGCTAAGTGTTCTCAAAAAAGCCCCCGACCTCACATTTGAGATCTCCTGGAGTAGATATACGGGCGCTAAATTGTTTGCTGTTCAGTAGATCCACTTCAGGTCAAGTCATACCCCCTTGAAGACAAGGCTATAACCCCCATAGAGGAATCCGTCTTGGCCTTCCCTTCCCCTTGGCTGAAAGGGTTAAGACTTCTTGCATGTTTTCCTCTGGGACTCGGGAAAACTTTTTACACTTATGTCTCCGTTCAGGAATGATGCGAGTGCAAGCCAAGAGTCCTGAACTACTCTGATGGCTCTCCACCTCCCTGGTTTAAAATATGTGGTGGCAAGAGCACAGTGGTCACAGCCATAGAGTATGACTTTGGGCCAAGAGACAGCTGAGCACAAGGGAAAATGACAGCTGTCAGCTCCGTAGTAGAAATGGCCCCGGCTTTGTGTGGACTTTGATCGGTGAGCCTGGGTCTGGATAAGTTGCCCTCCACACAAGGCTAAGGAGGGAAGTAATTCCCTTTTTAACATAGATCCCGTTGAAAGTTAAGGCCAACAAGTTTGGCGAGAGATCTGTTATCTTAATCAGCAGGTACGGAGCCGAGCTAGGCCATAAATAAAGGTGGCTGCTGTCGATTCCAGTCAGAAGCATGAGGGAGCCAGTGGGGTCCAGGGATTAGTGGATGTAATAGCACTAGGTTGATATAAAATCAATTGTTGTCCACTAATGAACGTGTGAGAAATTGGGCAGCGTTGTGCTTGAGTTGGAGAAATCTGATTTCCTCCCCCCCAACACACACACACACACACACACACACACACTCACACACACACACACTCACACACTTCATTTTTAAAAAAATCATCTTTCATTCATGGGCTGTATAGTGAATTTCTGCCTCTAGGACTCTTTTAATTTAGCGGTACCTTCTACCACTAAATATCAGGCTCACCCTTTGTGAAACAACGTGATCCTAGATGCGGCCGAGTGATGATAATTCTGTTTTGTGACAGTCTTTGGTTGTGAGGTTGGTTTTTTTGTTTGCTTGTTTCACACTGGAACAGAACTAAAACCTTTCAGACATTGTCATAAAGTGGCGTGAGGTCAAGGCACTGCATTTTTTGAGCAAAAGGGAGGGGTTTTCAACTGCCTAGTCAAGGAGCCCTGAAACTCAGAAACCTTTCCATCGAAGAAGGTATGTAGCTGTAAAACATCGTGTACTGATGGAAAGGGTATTTCAGTGAAAATATTCCCACCAGATCCTCTTTCTTATTATGATAGAGCATCACAGCCAGAATCATTGGGCTTGTGGTTAAGCAACAAGACTGGAACTCAAGAGATCTGGGATGAATTCCTAGTTCTGCTGCAAACTCCCTCTATGGCCTTGTGGGCAATGCATGTCATCAAACCGTGCCTCAGTTTCTCAGCCTGTGATATATGGGTAATGATCAGTCTGTTGCTTACGGACCTAGGGCATTTGTACACACCATGTTTTTTTCCCTTTCTTGTGCTGCAGCAGCATGACTGTTTGCACAGGCAGGTTTTCCAGATGCTTTAAAAGTCTTTCTGGTGCATTAAACTAAAACTCCTTGGACATAGTTTAGGTTGACTCGCCACGAATTAAAGTGTCGCATCCATGGATTTGTTGCATGCAAACACAAAGGCAGTCAAATACATGTAATGAGCTTCTGTGTCCACCAGATGGCACTGTGACTTTTTTTGTAGTTCACCCCTTCCAATTGCTGCTGCTTTCAAATTGCTTCCACTTTTTTTTTCTCTTGTGCCATGTGCTGACTCGCTGCTCCCACAGCTGCATGTCAGGGTGGGGGCCCCAGGCCGGGGGGCAGCACAGAACCATCCTGCTCTCCTGTGGCACCAGCTGGGGACTGGGCTTAATTCATTCAAAAACCTAGTGTGAGCAAACACTGATGTGACACTCCAAAGCTTAATTCATTCGAAAGCCTAGTGCATGCAAACATTGATGCAAACCTCCAAGATAAACAAGTTTAAATTTTATAAACCTATTTAATTTAATGAGGATTAAACCCCGTGACATGTACAAGCGCACCCCTATACTCCAAATTGTCTTGGGAACAAAAGTCCAGTGAAGCCTTTTGCAAAAAACAAAAGTTAATAACAGTCAGCAAAAGTTGGAGGCTAGCAGACTAATCCAGTCTGCATGTCTGAGTTTAAAGAACAGAGATAGACGGTCTCGAGGCTTCCTGATCATGCCATGGATTGACATGACCATGAAGTCGAAACACTCTAGAAATGCAGGAGTCCCTTTATGGGTGTGTTTTTCTCTTCTTTTAAAGGTGGCAGGATTGGATTTTGATCAGATGGGCAGGTGTTTGAAGTTAAGATCACCAAAATGTGTGTTGATTAATTAATGTAAATAGGATTAATTTCACCCCTTCCTGGGTGCTGTTTGTCTAGAGACTTTCTGTGGAACTGGATGAGTTGGATGGAAGAGAAGAAACAGCTTTTCATAGATGTCATAGATTTCATAGACATTCGGGCTGGAAGGGACCTCAGACGATCATTGAGTCCAGCCCCCCGCCCAAAGGGGAGGAAATCAGCTGGGGTCATAGGATCCCAGCAAGATAAGCATCCAATTTGCTCTTGAAGGTGTTCAATGTAGGTGCTTGAACCACCTCTGGTGGCAGACTGTTCCAGACCTTGGGGGCTCGGACAGTAAAGAAATTCTTCCTTATGTCCAGCCTGAAACAGCTTTTGTGTCTCCTGGGACCCCAGGATCCACCAGAATACAGCTGAGCCCTCGCTGTCCTCATATTGAAAGGCATCCTGAGTCCATTGGAGGAACCACCTGCTTTGCCAGTCTCTTGGACAACCCCAACACTGTCAGATTGGGGTTCCTGTTGCCTCCCACTCCTTTGTATGTGCTTCTTCTTCCCCACATAATTCCCCCAGTTTCTCTTTGGTCTTATCTAATAACCTCTAGCTTAGCCAGCCAAGACTGCTCCATCTTTTGCATCCCTGATGAAAGACTGCAACCAGGAATACAGATAAAAGAGATGTCCTAATGGGATGCAAGTTTGCCAGGCACAGAGTGGCTGATAAGACCATGCGCTGGGTCTGGGTTTTTCCATCCTCCCTGCACTGAGTGAGCGCAACACCATGGGCAAACTCTGTCTTCTTATCTTTGCCATTTTATTCCTGTCTTTGTGTATGACTTGTTTGGTCTCCGAGAGGTGATAATTGAACTGTCATAGCAACATGAAGTTCAGGCTATTCCAACCAACTTCCTCTGAGGGATAGTTAGAAACTGTCCAAAAGGGCCTTCCTTTAAAAAAAAAATCCCTGCAGTGAAAGGGAAAAGAAATAAGAGTTATGGCTATTAGGAAATTCTTCCTCAATACTTTAAGTTCATTCACACTAACTGTAATACCTTCTTTTCCTCCATCTTCCGTAAAATATTTTTCACAGTGTTTTGCCCCCGCAAATATTGACACAAACCTGGACCTGGTTAACACTGACCTGGTTAGGGCTGTAATACTGCACCAGGATTTTATTAACATCTTACCCGTTGCTGTGTTTTGAGACGCAGCTCTTTCCTTGCACCAAGTCTGAACTACTGCGACTGCACGTTCTCTTGAGCAGGGACTCTCTCTGTCTCTCTCTCTCTCTCCTACTGTCTGCATGTACCATGGTGAGAACAGGAAGAAATAAAGGATTTTTTCTGGGTACATTTTAATGATGCATCCCTCTCTGCAGCGAGGAGCGCATCATGCAAATTGAAAAGCATTCCAGGATCTTTAAGAAATGTAATTCAATGACTTCCTTAAAGAAAATCCTGGTTTGTGAGCTCCACCAACCAAATGGCAAACAAATCACTTTACCATGTACGGTCGTTTCTAGCAGAATTTAGAAGGTGCAAATAGGTACAACCTCATTTTCAAAATTGTTCTTTCCCCACTTTATGCATAATGACACCTTCAGCTTTTACCGAGGTTTTTTATAAGCACCTGGTCCCACCCCCTTTCCCATCAGCCTTTGCTTCAGTTGCAGGACAAGTCTGCATCACTTGAGGCGGTGCTGTGCTGCAGGAGCTGCCGTATAAATCCAGACATTTTGAGGCATTTCTTTTGGAGCAGGTCATTGTAGGAGCAGCACGCTGGTCGCCGTCTCAGCCAGTAAGTCTCTTAGAGGTCGGTCTTCTTTCTTTTTTAAACTAATGCTCAGGTTTTCGTGCTTAGTTGGCTAGTTCCAAGCTCAAGTACTCAGTGCGAGCAGCAGCCGTTCTCCTTCCCCAAGTGCACAGGTGTGAAGAAGGAGAGGTCCTCTGGGGTCCTTTGACCCCAGCTGACTTCCTACCCCCAGGCAGGGGGCTGGACTTGATGATCTTCGAGGTCCCTTCCAGCCCTAACGTCTATGAATCTATGAATTTATGAATCTATGAAAAAAAGGTTTGGATGGGAAAAGACTGTGTCATTGCAGTCTCCTTTGGTGTAACTGCTTGAAGAAGCAGTGCAGTCCAATGGTAGGGCATTGGGCTGGAGGTCAGAAGGCAGGGGATACCGATCCTGTCTGCACCGCTGCCCTTTTGTAGGACTTTGGGGCAAGCCCTTCCGTTTTTCGGTGCCTCTGTTTCATCCTCCAGGCTTACTGTGTGAATTTTAAACTCTTAGGTGATTGAGACACCAGTGACTTCTTAGCATGTATGTACCATGCCTAAAGGCCATCAAAATCCTACAAATAATGAAGGGCAAAAAAACCCACGAATCATTGAGAAGTCATGCCATTGAGACATGGGTGCCCTTACCACCTTGGACTAAAAATTAGTCATCTCACATGGCTTCTTCTTCCACGGTGGCTTCTACAGGAACTTGCTATCATGAGTCCTCCTTAATGTATTCTTGACCACTGTTGACCCCTGTTGTACGCAGAAGAGATAAAGGACTGTTGATTCTTGCTGCTAAGGAAACTCTTCCTCAGTTTCCTAGAGGATGTCCACCTTTGGGGCCCTCTTTTAATGAGAACTGCCTTTCATCTAACTCCCACTCAGAAGTTCCTGGTCATGGAAGATCCTTATACCTAACACTAGGGGAAAACCAACACTGCCGTAGAACTGGTCACTCAACAAATACAAACCAAAAAAACCCACATCTGTTTTTTAAAATCTCAACCTTGCAGGGCCTAAAATGAACCCGTGTCTTTTTTTCTTTTCTGTTTTTTTAATTTTGTAAGACATATAATTGAAAGGGGGATTGAAATGTATATTTATCGAAATAGTTTTGATAATCTTTGCCATCATGTTTTGAATAGACATCATAACTTTTGGGGGCAGCTACAAAAGTTTAGATACAAAGGATTTTTGAGTGAATGTTTCTTTTTTTTTTTTTTTTTAAGAAGGGGCCTTTTTTTTTTTTCTGACCAAATAGACTTTTCATTTGAAAAGCTCCAGTCCTCTATTTCTTTTCACGAGGGACCTCCATCCAGTCAGTATGGTTGCATTTTCCTGGTCTACTTCGTCTGCTAAAAGGATCAAAGTTTGTTCACAAATAAGCCTCTTTAAATCGGCTTTGTATCTGCTGGCCTGATGGATGGAGGGTCGTATGGACCGCGTGGAAGATTGGCTGTGTAATATTTGAATGTATCCATCAGAAAATATGTCACCTGCCACTCATTCCCGATACCAACCGGACTACGATTTAAATAGGAAGAAAGATTTCCAGAAAAGGAATAGCCTTGTCTGAGACAGTATTTTTGTGAAAACTAATACATCAAGCTTACTTGGAGATGAATTGGGAGATAATAAATACGAAGAGCTCTATGTGTCATTATATCAAGCCATTTGGAGAAGTGGCAATAAAAGGGAAAGTAATCCAGTAACCTTGGAGAAAGAAATTCCTGACTTCAATATAATATTACAGCTCTTTGTACTGTTTGTGGTGAGACAGGGGAATAAAATCTGATGCTTTTCTTGAAAGGAAATGTGTCATTCATCAAAGAATTTTTTTTCTTTAAACGGAGGCAAGTCGTGGAAGCCTTACAAAAACCATCTGCCCTACAAAGAAAGGTAGCTGTACCCAGTCTCATGGAAAGAGGAAGAAGGGATGGGAAAATGCCCCTCGTCCCAACGATCTCAACATTGTAGGTGTTTGGTGTGTAACACAAACAGTGTTCAACCTCTGTTAGCTTCTGGGAAGACAAGCGTAGTCTGTGCTTTACTTTCCCCTATTGCAAGGAAAGTCGTTCAGCCGGAGAGAGCTTCCATGCTGTTTGCTGCGAAGTGGCTAACCTGTGTGTGAGCTAAAGCCTTTGGGCTTCTTCAGCCTCCATTCATAGCTGTTAGGGGCTGGAAGAGACCTTACAGATCATCGGGTCCAGCCACCCTGCACTTGGGCAGGAAAGACCGCTGGGATCAGATGACCCCAGCAAGGTGGGCATCAAGACATTTTTTGAAGATTGCCCGGGTGGATGACTGTACCACCTCTGTGGGGAGCCTGTTTCGAACCCTTGGCACTTGGCTTATAAAGAAGCTTTTCCTTATGTTTAGCCTGAAGCAATCTGCAATCAGTTTGTGCCCATTATTTCTTGTCCTCCCCTGAGGAGCCTTGGTGAATAGATGCTCCTCCAAGCCCTGATGTACTTATAGGCTGCCACCAAGTCCTCCCTGAGTCCTCTCTCCTCCAGGCTGAATAATCCCAAGTCCCTCAACCTCTCCTCGTATGTCGTGCTCTCCAGGCCGCTAATCATGCATGCGGCCCTGCTTTGGACTCTCTCCAGCTTCTCCACATCCTTCTTGAAGTGCATCACCCAGAACTGGACACAGTACTCCAGCTGCGGTCTCACCAAGGCCAAATAGAGTGGAAGGATGACATGCTTTACCTCGCTTGAGATGCCCAGTGGATGCATGCCAGTGTTTGATTAGCTCTGTCGGCTATGGCACCGCACTCGGGGCTCATGTTCATTTTGCTGTCAATCATGATGATGCCCAGGTCTCATTCAGTTGTGGTGCTGGCAAGCATAGCACTTCTGAGCCTATGTGTTGTGGATTTCTTATCCCTGGATGGAGCATTTTACATTTCTCTGTATTAAACTACATCAGGTTGAGGCCCGCTGACTTCGTGAGCCTGTCCAGGTTAGCTTGCATTACCCATCTGTCTTTGAGAGTGACCACACTCCCTCTTAGGTTGGTGTCATTGGTGAACTTTGCCAGATTTCTTATAATGCCTGAATCCAAATCGTTGATGAACATGTTGAAGAGCACCGGTAGGAGTACTGAACCCTGGCCACCCTCTGCCGTGATGACTCAGTTCCATCAATCAATACCACGGAGCCGCTGGCCACTGGCCACTGAACTGTAAAGTAGTTGAGGCCACATTTTCCCAACTTAACCAGGAGGACATCGTGGGAGACCAGGTCAAGGGCCTCTCTGAAGTCCAAGTATATGACATCAACCTCATTTCCCCTATCTAGGTGGCAAGTTACCTGATCACAGAAGGAAATGAGGCTGGTCTGGCACAACCTGCCTGTAATGAAGCCATGTTGACTATCCTCCGGCATGCTGCCTTCACTTAGACTGTGTGTGATGTGTGATGAGCCTTTGATCATTTTCTCCGGCACTTTCCCATCTGTAGGAGCCTCACGCCTGTGTTCAAATGCTCAAAGATCTGTAGACAAATTTTGCTATTAGATTACCCCAAACTCAATTCACTTGAAGGCATGCTGCAGAAAGCATCAGTCTGACAGGGTTGTTTTTTTTCCTCCCCTCTGCAAAGTTGACGGTATGGTCCTTTGGGGGTTTAAGAGACTGTTTTCCGGTTTTGATTTATTGGCCAGCGAAGCGAATGCATTATTCCAGTACGGTTTGGTTTTTGCTGCTGCGTGTTTGCTGTTTGCGATGCTGAGTCTTAATGAACTGTGAGGGCCTCCAGAACTGTTTGTGTGGATGCTGGCTTTTAACTAGCATTTAAACCCGAATAAATAGCATAAATACTAATGCATTTATTTTGTTGCGTTATCATAGGTCTTCCAGAAAGCTCTCAGTGTCCAAGCACCTCAATCTCTAAAATACTTAACCGCTTAAGACCCCCGTGAAGTAGGACGATGCTATTATACCTGGGAAACTGAGGCACAGACTTGCCCAGGGTGATGCAAGAAGTCTGGGCAAAGCAACAAACCAAAACGTGTCCTTTCTTGTCCTAGGCTGTGCCCGGATCACTTGTACTCCCCCCTTGCTTTGGGCAGAGTGCATTAGTGGGTACGTATGCCCGTAAGAGACTGTGTTGTTCCACGTGGCACTTGCTTGAAGGGGAGCAAGGTCCTATGCAGGTATTTTGGTTGATATATTTGCTGAGCAAGAGCGGAGACTACAAGGCTTTGGTTTGAAGTTCATGGGTAACAGCGAACAAACGATGCAGGAAGTGGTTGAGAAAACCATGCGCACGCTAGATCGCTGTGCATCCAGGTGCTTTTTGCTAATATCTATGTGAGCACATGTTTGGTGGGGACAAGTATTTCTGGCAAGCAAAACGTGGGCCTGTAGAAAACGAGGGTTGGGTAGAAGCTCAGGAGGTCGCGTCCAGTCCATGCCCCCTGCTGAAAGCGGGACCAGCCCCAGCTCTCTCATCCCAGCCAAGGCTTTCAGCTCAGCATTAAAAGCAGATCACTGAGAAACAATATTTCAGCACAGGATGAATCAAAATGATCATCAGGTAGGAAAGTGAGCTCAGGGGTATGTTAGACACCTTGAAGAGCAAACGCCGAATGTCCAAGTGAATATTTTCTGTGATTATGCAACAAACAGGGGCCGCAATTTGTACTCACTGCTCATCGAGCCCCTTTGGAATAATGAATCCAAGTATAAAGATCACGATCTCCTTCTAAAGCGTTTGTGAGCAGGAAACAGCAAAATTAGCACACGTAGACGGTCTAGTCAGAGGGGCTCGGATCAGATTTTCTAGGGTCAGGCTCACCGTGGGGTGAGACGCCCGCAGAAAGTTGCAGTTTAGGGCAGGCTTGTGGCTTATTGCAGGAGCACGGTGTTTGGGTTGAAACGGTATCACTCACCTTGCCGATACTTGTATCTCGGCTTCATCTGCTGATGCTTCTGCCTCAGCTGTGTAACGGGAGAAGCGCTGTGAATAGGGGATCAATGGGTATTTCTTTGCAGAACAAATCCCCTCTTCACCCTCTGGTGTAGATCAATGGCCAACTCATTGATTATTGTCCCATTTCCGAGGAGGAATTACAGCGTTTTAGTGGCCCGCCATCTGGACAGCCAGGGGGGCCGTGCGGCATTCCCATTGTCCAGCCCTGTCGATGTAACACCGGTGTCAAGCTGTATGCTGGGTTTTTATGGAGCCTTGAGGCTGACCTTTCATTGACTATATGCTGAATGTCCTGAGGCTCTGAAAGGGTCAAGTCACAAGCAGAAATCATAAATCACTTATGCTAAGGGTCACTTGGGAGAGGCTATAAACTTTTTGGGCAGCAACTGTAAATATTTATAATCTGAAGGGCTGTTTTCTGTTTTGCAGAAGGGATTGTATGTGTGTCGGGCTTATCTGTGTGTTGATCTCCACACATATGTCTGGTGTGTTTATGATTTAAAGATGCATGTGTCCGTGTAAACGTGGCAAGTGCGATAAGTAAAGAAAATGCGGGGTATAGCAGACTCTCTCTCTCTCTATATAAAAGAATATATGAATATATATATTCATGTCGGATATTATACTAGAATAATTTGAGGTTTAAGGAAACCATAGGGTTCATGTTGCTCACAGAAAGAAAAAAATAATTCTGTGAACAAAAGCAATTGGCATCATTTCACTTGCAAATTGAGCCGCGGAGGAAAATACCATTTATGAAAGTGTAATTTATTCTCGGGAAATCAAACACTCACAATGTGTGCTTGTTGTGAGTTAAGTTACAAAAAGAGGGGAAAAAATAGATTAATGACGAACCTGACAACACTTCAGAGTAAATCATCCCCACAGAAGCCTTGGGAAAGCTTTATGGCCCGTGCACAAAAGAGATTGTCTGTAGCAGTGAAACAGTTACCGCTGTTAGGTTTGCGGCATTTGGCCTGCAACAGAGGAGCCAGGAGCCAGGTCCGGCGCCGGACCCCAAATGCCAGCACCATCCCATTTCGGTGCTTCTTTATTAATTCCCTTGCTACCTATACATTCACGACGTTAGGAAGCTAAATAACCATGCTGCCTTAGATGATCAGCGAGGTCAGCCTCCCAAACTGAGAGAGGGCAAGGGTCAAAATCCTAGACCAGGGCCAGGATCTGAGTCTATATAGTCTCTGTGGGAAAAGCCTAAGCCAAACAACTCTTCGTTTTGTATCTCCAAATCCAAATCTAGTCTTCAGAGCTGGATTTTACAGTCTATCCACCAGAAAGCCTGATTCTGCTCTCAAGATAATGCAAACCCTGAGCCAGGAAAGTGCTTAAGTACATGTTTGATTTTAATAACAACAGGAGTACCAGCACGCTTCAGGTCACACCCATGCTTTGCCAGGTTGGGGTCTAGATCAGGAGCAACCCATTGAAATCTGTCAAAAAGCCTCTGTTGTAAGTGCAAACCACTTCTGACCCAAAGTTTTGATCCAGTTTGGTTGGTGTCCATCTCTTCTTCCACATTTAAGAGCCTTTGACAAAAGCATTTTTTCTGCCTCTCACAATGGGGGCCATTTCATTTGTACATCAGGCTCTTCGTGTGATTTATGCTTTAATTAAGGGTATTTATAGGTAGTGATAAATCTTTATAGAGAGCCTTAATAGATATGGATACCTTATCACAGAAGTGTCTTTTCAAAGCTAGAGTAGTAGGATGCCAGTGCGATTCCTCTTTGGTTCTCGAGAAATGGTCCTGCGGTTTTGTGTAAGGGCTGGTCTACATGGAGGAATTCAGGCTGATTAAAGTAATGTGAATCTGGAAGTGGACTCAGTTAATTCAGAACAAGAGGGTCCTTATTAGGGAGATAATCAGGAATAGCTTTCAGCAGACGTTGTGGAAGCTCACAGTTTAGCCAGATTCAAAAAGGGACTGGAAAAATCCTTGTAGGAAAAGGGCATCCGTCCCATGGGAATTAGGGGCACAGCCTCTGCATCAAAACTTCTTGGACCTTAAGTGCTGGAGGCTGCAAGTGAGAGAGGAACAGTGGAAAAAAACCCTGGTCAGACCCTGTTCATGCTCCCTTTCAGCATCCGCTCTTTGCCATTGTGCAGTGCAGGAGACTGGGCAAGATGGACCTGTGGTCTGACCAGTAAATGGCAATTCTTATGTTGTAGTTAAGTGGAAAAAACTGCTCTTATAGGCAAGGCCTACGTGTTTGACTGCAGGCCGTCTCTTACGGCGTACTTAGTTACCTACCGTTTCACAAGATGCTAGCTCTGGTGAAGCTTGCTTTGAAAGCAGTACACCAGCGGCTCTTAAAGCGAGTGCCGAATGCCAAATACCGGTTCAAGTTGCGCATTCATAATTTGCATGGGGCGCCACGCTGTTGTGTTGGGCCATATTCTGCTCCAAACTGCTGTGAATCAGCAGGAACTCCACTTCATTTACACCGATGTAAAACCTGAACCAAGCGAGGGCAGCATTTGTGGCAATGGATTCAAACCTAATTGGAATGCAGGCACTTAGCATTCTCATTTTTAGGATGACAAATAAGTGATTGTGCTTTTTTATTCATCTGCAATTAGTACGTTCTTTAACGATCCTATTCCTTGCAGATGTGCATAATATTACTGCTTGTCCACATCCCCTTATTTTCGCTGCGCACTGCCAAAATATAACAGAGATTTAAAAGAAATGAATTTTTATTGCTTGTATTCCCTTGAGCTTCTAATAGCATTTTAAAGATCCATTTGGAAGTGTCTAATTTGTAAAGAGTCTTCTCCTTCCTGCCCCCTCCTCTCCCCACTGCAATTTTCATGTGGAGGAGAGAGTAAATCAGCATATTGGCATAATGACGGGTGCGATTATGCCTCGTCTTTGTTTCAGTAGCTTGTAAGACATTTCTGTGCTCCTTCCAGATAGATCCCGATCTGAAGGATGACCAGCTCTGCCTGGGAAACAGATCTTGTTTGGAACCATACGCACTTGTAGATCTCAGTGCCCTTGACAATGATGAGTCTCTCTCATGGTCCCCAGAGGCTCAAGGTAGAAGCAGGAATGAAAAGCTCCTAATGCATCAGCATCAAAAGGAGGAAGGGGCTGTAAACTGGTTTCTTAACAACTCAGATGCTTTGTTATGCTTTGCAGGGCCTCGGATCTGATAATTTTTAGTGGAAAGGATGTAACGAGGGTCCTTCCCCACGCCGTCTTTCCCATTGCTAACTTCTTGTTTAATCCTGATGGAAAGAAAGCGCAGAGACTGGAAGCTTCGCTGACGTGGTGGAATGAAAACGGGCAGAGCCGATGGAAGTCAGATATTTCCCATGGGGATCACTAGGCAGGTTTTGGCCCAAACCGTAGGACACAGACAGGGGCTGCCACTAAAAACCCAACAGTGACCACATAGCGGTAGCAGAAGTTCTCCGAATATGGACATAGTCGCATTCCCAACTAGTGTTGCCCATTGTTGGATGGAGACCGGTGAAGATAGTGCACCTGTGAAAGAAGTACTCATACAAGGTAGAAGCGTTGTGAAGGTCGTAGCAGTGAAGGGAATGCCGTCTTACTCTTTATGGTGAATGTTCTCTGTATTTAGCCCTGGACTCCTCCTTTCTAGCTTGTCCACACAGTTTTGGCTGAAGCTCTGGTGAATTAGCATCTTGTTCTTGGTATGTTCAGTTGTTGGGTTTTTTTATTTTAAGCTTCCCTCCAGATTCTTATGCAGCCTAATGAGACCGCTCGGTTGTGCCATGGGCTCTCTCCAGCTTAGAGAGAATGACTGGATTTCCCTGTAGTAAGGTGGGAGATGAGTGACTTGAGCTTCCCTTGACTGCCTCCGGGAGGTCCCAAGGGACTGTGGGTATGGACGGTCTGTGAGTACGAATGTAGTCGCATTCCTGACTAGTATTGCCTCTCATTTGATGGACACTGGTTAAGATAGTGCCTCTATAGATCGGGGCCTCTGCAAGCTGACATAGATGGACTTCATATTTACTTTCTGTGTGATTTTTCAGGTCAAATTTTGCCTAATTTCCCAGGTCCCTAATTATCAGCCCCCCAAGTTTGTCCATTCAGCTCCCTGCCCCCTGCTCAGAAGTAGTGAAAAGTCTCCGGTTGGGACACAGCGGACGCTTGGGTTGATAAGAACTAGACCGCGGCTTGCTCTCTGGTAGCTGCCTGCAGAGGCTTTTCAAGACTCAGCCCCACTTCCCATTCAAGTGAGCAGGCGCAACCAGAGATGCCCTGCGAGTAGCCTTGTTGAGTAAGAAGGTGCCACAATTGCCATCACTTTTCCACATTAGCCCACGCTTTAACCTGCATTCTAGCACATTACGCCTTTCTCCATCTGATCACATAACACCAGTAGCACATAAAGCATCAAGTAGTGCAGGAGCCTCTCTGTTTCCATAAGGTGTTATGGTATAATTGCAAGTGAAGTGTGAAGAAAATTAATGCTGTTCACGGTGATGTGCAAGAAGGGGGCAGAACTTGTCAAAATAAGTCAATTGACAATTAAGAGATGTAGTCTCCACTCTAAGCATGGAGGAGGGTGCAGACTACTTAGAGGCTGTGAATCAAACAGCTTGATTCCATCCCAGGAATCACACTCTGGACCTTTCTTACGTCTTCATTAAGGGAAGGGAAATAGTGCTATTTTCTATGGTTTTGTCTGTGTGAAGCAAAGGGAAAATGTAAGCGGATGCTGTTTCACTCTCGGTGGGTGGTGGGAAGTCAAGCCTTTATGAGTCTTGTCTGGAGCTTCCAGCATAGTGGCTGCGTGAAGGTGGCTGTAGACTTAGACGGTGCTAATAAGCCATGGCAAGTGATGGCCTTCTCAAGAACGTGTGGCTTGTTTCCATGCAGAATCCACAGATGTTGGCAATGATGCTTTATGTATGTGTAGGTAGCATGGAAAAATAGGTTAACCCATCAGCAGGGCTTGGGGAGCGCCACCCGCCTCATGCAGTAATTGCATGCAACTGCAGTGACATACTAGTAACTGCAGTGAATTGCAGGAAATTGCTCAGCACCGTGGAACAGCACCAGAAGACATAGGGGCAGGGAGACCCAGAGCTTGTTTCTGTTTGCAACAACAACAGGGGGGAATTTAGATGTGGATGCGAGTTAGCCACCGACATAGGAATTTGGACTACCTAAATAGCTGCACGGATCGGGGTCAAAGTACCTACCCATGCTGGACTCTGGCCAGCCCCTGGTGTTTGTGAGGTCTCAGCAGGTCACACATGGGGAAGATTACAGGAGAAGGAACGTGGGCAGTTAGAGGAGGACTGATCTGAAAACCAGACCGTGCCCTTTGCTCTCGGCTTGAGCAGGCCACCATCTCCATTACAGTTGGCAATCAGCCAGTTCAGCTGTCGACTGCACTGACCTCGCTCTTCGGGCTCTGGGAGCGGGTTTATCCTGACAGTAGGGGATCCAAGGTTAAAGAAACACAGCCCCTGTTTCCAGTTGTCTGAGAGGGGCTTTTAGCTTCTTTCACTTTTTTGTGAGGGCTTGAGAGGACCTCCTGGTGAACCGTACCTGGCCCTAGCAGAGCGAGGAGGAGGTCATCTCTGGCCTACTCCAGCGCAGCTCAGCCTGCGGGCTCTTGCGTTAAATAACCTCCTGGGCAGTGCTGGGAAAGGAGGTTATAGCAGTGCATACAGAAGCTGAGAGTCTGTTGGGGAATAGGAGCCTTATACCCAAGGAACGTGCCTGTGGGTGCTGTCTGGGGGTGACACATGGAGGTGGAAAGACCTCTGGAGATTCCCAAAGGCGTGAGGGTGGGATGAGAGGATGGGGGAGAGGGGTGGCGGTAGGACAGTCAAAGCATGAAGGTCAGAGGGTCTTGGTGCTCTTCCAGGAGAAGCGTTGCGGGTGGGGGAAATGGATTGTAGAGATATAGGCAGGTCTGTGCTACAGCCCCTCTGGGGATGTGCTTTGAGCATCTGGCAGATAGCTTAAGGCGACCAGGTGCCGCCACTCTAAGGGGCCCCGTGGTCCAGGTCTAAAATGCTCTTGGGTCCCATACTACATTTACAGAGGCTCGTTACCACACAACCTGGGGCTGACAGGGCTTCCTTCTTATCAGCATTTTGGATGCTTTGAGTTGCTTTTTTTAAGTGCTTTTCTGTTGAGAACAGCACCAAGAACTTTTCTGATACTCTTCCCTGTGCGATGTCCTATCACATCAAATACAAGCTGGGTTCAAGTGCAAAATCCGTCTCCGTGGGTAGAGGAGTCAAGCGATTTTACGTACCACGGGCATCCATCAGTGAGTGACTTTGGCATGTGGGAGGAATCCTAGAGCCGCCCCGATCTGTGTTGTCCCTGCTCTTCCAAGATCCAGCCAGACTCTGCAGCCTGATTTCCATCATTGTTTTTGTGTTTGAATTGCCAGACACATGTGTAATAAGCCTTCTTCCCACGTGGAGGAAGCTTTCCTAACTGGGGTTTTTGTCTCGACTGCTTGGAGGCTAAATGAAATATCATTCCTTCAAGGATATTTGTCCTTCTGACTTCCTGACCCATAGCAATTATAGATTCATAGATTCATGGATGTTAGGGTCGGAAGGGACCTCAATAGATCATCGAGTCCGACCCCCTGCAGTAAACTCTCGGGGAGTACTACCATGGTGTGAGCTAGGACAGTGAACAGCTTACTGTGTTCGTGCAAGAAGAGTCCCCTTCCCAAGGGCAAACTGCTTTCTACCCTGATCATGAGCAAAGCGGCATAGAAATGCCACCCAGGGGGAACCACCCAGACTTGCATGTGGCGTGCAAGAGAAAATGCTCGTGTCATTTTGCATGTACCAAGCCATAAGTGTTTTTCTGCAAGCAGGTAGGTGCCTGCTAAAGGAGAGTCATTTTCTGCATGAACCTGACACAAGGGCTGCAGCCTGACCTGGTGGGGGCGGGGGGGATCATGGGAAGAGTGCAAGCCATCCAGGAATTTTTTTACTTCCTTGACACAGAAGATGCAACAAAAGGAACTTGCAAATCATCACCCGATGACAGTTTTCAGCCATCACGTGCATGTGTGTACATAGGTGGGCTGATGAAATACTTGATGTTTTCCCTTTATCTGACAGCTCCTGATGAACTGTAAAGCATAAAGATTCATTGTGGACTCAGGGTGTGAAGAGATGAAAGAGTTATCCCGACTGCAGCGAGAGAGGGCTTAGTACTGCATCTCCTGTTACTGCTTTATCTGATCGTTCTCTCCAAGTGGAAGCCAAACTATGATCATTTACCACGTGTTTTCCTTCAGTTTTGCTTTGCTGTGGTTTGCCATCACCTACTGTGGCCTAGGACCTGCTGCAGTGGGTGCGTCTACATGTGACAGTACGTCACTGTCGCAGCGTGCTAGAGCGATATAACGTCCATGCATCTACATGTGACCAGCAGCTACTTGGTTGTAGCGGCACGCTCCCCCCCCATACCACACCGCTATGGCGAAGTAGTTGCTAAAAATACCTGTGCACAGTGCAGTACGGGCTGTTACCGCGCCAAAAGGAAGCACTAAAGCATGGCGCAGTAACAACGGCACCATAGGGGCATGTGTAGACGCACCCAGAGATGCACAATATTAGCTCGCAGGTGGTAAGCACTACCCACTTTAAACCAGTATAATTCATCTGTCCACATGCACAGAGTTTTTAGCACAACCATTTGATGCAAAGATGTTGACCAGGTAACTATGACCCCAGCATAAATGTCTGGCTGTATCACTTCTGGCATTGAATGTGCTATCTAATTTTAAGGCATTCTGTGAAATTAAAGGGTTTTTAGGCTCATTACCCAAGTAGCACTATTTCCCGCTGGGGGTAGATGGTGAGATAATGCAGCGTGACCAGCAGTGGGCAGGGTAAAGCGCAGGCATTCCCAACAGAAATGGTCATATTTCTTGTTACAGATGATTTTATTTATGACCATAGCAAATCAAACCAGCCCTGCCTGCTGCTCCTTGAGGTAGTTGCAAGTTCTCTGCTTGGTGCCAGTGGGGAAGGTTGAGTGCTAAGCTAACCGCATAGCCCAGTGTTGTTCACCCTGTGGCCCAAGGGATTGGATCCAGCCCGAGGAGCCATGTCACCTGGCCTGCGGGGCTCCCCGAGGTTTGGTAGTTTAGCAGCAGGGGAGCAGTGGTAGCATTAATTGCCTTAGTTGAGGCAAAGCTCCAGCAGTTCACACCACCACTGCTCCCTCTCTGCCAAATTTCTAGATCCATGGGGAGCTCCACAGGCCAGATAACATGGCTGCATGTGCTGGGCTGTGCTATTGCATAGGGTACGGACAGCCAGGTCCAGCATGTAGAGTTGTTCCTTGGCCCCGTTGGCATCTGGAAGCAGGCTGGCACCCTTGACCCCACCTGCCAACCGGCCTCGCGTGGCAACCCCACATTGGGATCCAGCCCATGGACTGGCCCCATGCCAACCATCTGGCTTACGGGATTAGGTTGAGCACTGCTGATGTAGCCCTTATCAAACCCATCACTTGCAGAAGTGAAACCCCACTATCACTCCATTTTCTACCCAATGTGCCAACAACAGCACAAGAAGGTCACCTAATTATAAACCCCTGGCTAAAGAGTGGACAGACTAGATCTTCATTTCTAAATCAGAACCAGCTTTTCTGAACATCCGGCCAATCATTTATGTGTCTTTGGTCCCAGTTCTGAGTCCTGAGCCCTTTGGCAAATCCTAGCCCTATAGGGTATTAGAGAGACTGCCGAGTTAGCTGTCTAGATCCCAGTGCAGCAAAGCACGCGAGCAAGTTCCTGGTTCTCAAGTCCCAGGACAGTCAACACGTGTTCACATGGATGTTACCTTTGCTGACCAACTAACTGTCATGGGCAGGTCTCTAGGGGAAGTCTGAGCCTGCTCCTGCTTTGCTTGCAAGCTTCTGGCAACCTGATTTTCTGTTAGGCTGTCTCTCGTCCCACAAAAACTTGTTGGTTTTGGTCCCCGATACTGAAGTAGCTCTGTGCCTCTGTGTTGAGGGAGCTCTCTGGGCCATCTGTATGTATAACCTTTGGCTCACTGTTTGTGATAGATCCCACTTGGTGCCAGTCTGCTGAGCATACAAGAGGCACAGTGCATGGGGTCAAGCCGTCATAATGGAGGTCTCACGGTCTCCAGTTCAGTCCTCGGCTAAAAAGCCAGCATCATGCCTACATGAGATTTTTTTCAGCGCAATTCTTGCCACTGAGACTCAATCCAGATTCAGCTCCAGTCCATGCCATCCTTTTCACTGGCTAGAGCAGGAGATGGACCCAGTGCTGACTAAACGAAAGCCCTGTATCGTTCCTAGACCACGGTCTTTTCCATACCCCGACGCCAACAGTGAATGCATGGGACCCGATCTCGGCACCTACCTGACAGATTAATGCAATTGAAATTTAATTCTGCCATTTATTCTTCTAGCAGTCAGAGGAAATTAAATTCACCAACACGGCATGTGCGGGAACACACTATTTTTTTTATTACATGGCCATTAAATTGTAATCCCCGTAACAGCATCTTTGGAACAAGAGCAGGTATTTGCATAATTCTGAAAGGGCTGCGGCACTGTACATCTTCATGTAGCGCTCTAAAAATGCAGTGATAAAACTGAGTTCGTGGCCTTAGGCTCTATTGCAGGCTGTAATAGTATGTCACATATTAAAGGAACATGTTTGAAACCACATTATATTATTAAAATTCATAAGAGTGATTTATAGGGGTTTTTAAAAACAGCAGCCTGCCAATATAAATTGGCTTAGGAAAGTCAACTGTAATCCACATAGGTCCAAATAATGACATTTCCTCCAATATGTCCAAAAGGCTGAAAAGCAGAAAATAATATCCAGGCTCCAGAGATAAGGCAAGTGCCCCAGGGAAGCGGGACTCTAAAATATTCATGCAATTGTAGATTGGATGTCAGAAATGGCCTTTCCCAATGGCTGTGTTTAGGAACTGATGAATTTAGTTACTGTACCTTTATATTTATTGCTCAATAAACAAGACGGGCTCCTTTACAACTCCCAGCAACACTAATTTGGCCATTTTAGTGCGAAGGAACAAGTTTTCTGGGCAAGAGGAGCCGTTTTCATGCACAACCAGGAGAAATTGGGGGTTTTATTAAACTCTTCCAGCTAGAGGTGGATGGTCTCAGCTGCTCTTTGCAGCAAGGTGTGCTTGCAGTACAGACCACGTATAGCTCTTCAGGATCGACGACTTCTGTAGTTTGCTGTGAGGGATTCATCATTCCAGTTAGCAAGGGGAAAATCCCTTTACTGAAAATGGGCTAGGGACCTGGCATGAAGGAGGATTGCAGGGTGGGAGGAGCAGAGTTATCCAGCCTGACCCACTATTGCTTGAGGTCCCACAGCTTCAGCCTTATTTGATCTCCAAGAGGGACGGTTGATTCTCCGGGCCTGTTGGAGCTCAAACTTCTCGGCCGAGCAGACTGCTCTGAGGGCTGCGAACAGCGCCCAGCCTGCCCAACGAGGGCTGGGATAGCTCCAGGTAATGTGAAAGTCAGGATGCCTGGGTTTAGTTCCTGTCTGTGCTGCTGACTCCTTGGACGCTGTTCAGCTGTCTGTGCACCTCGGTTTCTCTGTCTGCGAAATACATATTTTGCTCCCTGCAATGGCAGAAGCATTGCCTTGCAAAGCTCTTTGGATTTTGGAGCCAACGCGTGGGGGCACTGATCTGGTAAGAGGGGAAACGAAGCGTGCTCTTCTCTCCCACATGAAGAGCTCAAAGCCGACCCTTAGAGACTCAAGGAAAGAAAGGGCTGGGCTGAAGTTGCTTTCTTAGATCCCATTTAGTTCCATCGTTCCCTAGTTTCTAAACCGGAGTCGCTTCACATCAGGTTCAGTGGCCCTAAGAGCAGTTTCGGTCCAGCTGGATCACCAGCCCTGCTATCACGCAGCAGGGTGTGACGGGGCAGCCCTCTAGCTCGGGGTCTGGGCAGACTAGAGAACAAGGCTGGGCTTACCTGAAGATGCATTCAATGTGAATTACTAAAGGGGAAGTGTTAGCACTGCCCAACGATCACAGTGACAGATGCAAGAGGGAAAAGCCCACTTAGATTGTCTAGTTCAGATCCATACTTTGCATTAACATATAGGGCATTTATACACATACCTTTTTGTCCCACGACGTGCCAGAGATCCAGTGGGTCGGAGCAGACTTGATTCGTCGAGTCTGCTCGGCACGCAAGCTGACACGCTCTGCACTGCACTGCGCCCTGCACTGCACTGCACTGCACCTCCAATGTGTTTTAGTGTGATTTTCTCAGCGCTGATGTCCATTTCACTGCTTATACAGCTGCATGCGCCGCAGTGCCAGGCGCTTTTAAAAGTGCCTGGGGCTGCAGCGCAAGCATGTGTACAAATGCCCAGAATGGTTCGATATGGCTCGTGCACAGTTGTGTATTATTTTCAGGCTGGAATAATGCAGGCACATAATTCGCTCCCTTTCAAGTCACTTTATAGAATCTAAACTCTTATTTAAAGAAAAAAAAGTGCTTGTGGTTATCAACACACCTTCAGTTCCCGCTTTGAAGATGAAGGGAAATGTGGGGCCCTGGCCGAATGGGACAAGACAGCTGATAACAGATGGTCAGGAGAAAACTGAACTCCTTAGTGAATACTTTGCATCAATGTTCCTGTATACGACTGGTGGTCGCCTGTCTAAGTGGATGCTGAACAGATGCGAAGGGGTAGGAGAGGCTATTGCCAATCAATGGTCCATGTTGAACCGGTGAGAGAGCACTTAGAGAGGCTGAATGTCTTCAAGTCGGCAACCACACCTGAGAGTGCTGGAGGAATTGGCTGAAGTCATTACAGGACTGTTTATGAAGATATTTGAAGATGTGTGGTGCTTGGGAGAGGTCCCAGAAGCCTGGAAAAGGGCCAATGTGGTGCCAATCTTTAGGAAGGGAAGGAGGGAGGATCTGGGAAACTATAGGCCAGTCAATTTGACCTCGATACCGAGTAAAATTTTGGAAAAAATTATCAAGAAGTCCATTTGTGAAAGACTGGCAGAAGGCATGATGCTAAAGGATAGCCAACATGGCTTCGTCGTGGGCAGGTCATGTCTGACCAACCTTGTCTCCTTCTGTGGTCAAGTAATGAACCACTTGGATGTGGGAGACGCAGTTGATGTCATATACTTGGATTTCAAAAAGGCCTTGGATGTGGTCTCTCATGATGCTCTTATAAAAAAAATGGGGGATTGTGGGCTGGTGAAATCCATGGTCAGGTGGGTTGGGAACTGGCTAAGAGGTCGAACCCAGAGAGCGTCAGTGGATGGGTCTGTATCATCTTGGCGGGAGGTGGCCAGTGACATCCCGCAGGGTTTGGTTCTTGGCCCCATGCTGTTCAACATCTTTATCAATGATTTACATGAGGATGTGGAAAGCACGCTGGCCAAGTTTGCAGATGATACTAAATTATGTGGAAAAGTGGTAACGTTAGGGGATAGGATGTGGATCCAAGTGGAACAGGACAAGCTGGAAAGGTGGGCAGAGCAGAACTGGATGCAGTTCAATAAAGATAAATGCAGAGTGCTTCATCGAGGGAGAAGTAACCTGCAACATGAACACAGGCTAGAAGGAGAGGTCCTGGCCAGCATGATGGCTGAAAGGGACCTCAGGGTTATGGCTGATCACAGGATGATCATGAGCTGCCAGTGCAACGCTGTAGTCAACAGAGCGAATAGCACACTGGGATGCATTAGGTGATGTATCACGAGCAGGGCTAAAGAAGTGATGCTTCCTCTGCACTTGGTGCTGGGGAGGGCCCAGCTGGAGGACTGTGTCCAGTTCTGGGCACCACACTTCAAAAAAGATGTGGACAATCTTGAAGCGGTCCAGGGAACGGCCCCAAGAATGATTAAGGAGCTGGAGGGCAAACCTGATGAGGAAAGACTAAAGGATCAGGGACTGTTCATCCTAGGGGAAACAAGACTGAGAGGGGACTTGGTGGCCGTCTACAGGTATGTAAGGGGTGAATATCAGGAGCTGGGAGAAAAACTGTTCACTAGAGCACTGCAGGGGAGGACAAGGAGCAATGGCCATAACCTGTTAGAGGATGGTTTTAGGTTGGATGTAAAGAAGAACATTTTTATGGTCTGGGTGACCAGAATCTGGACTAGACGTCCTAAGGAAGGGGTGCAGTCCCCAACCTGGGAAGTCTTCAAGAGGAGACTGGACAGACACCTTGCTGGGACCATTTGATCTCTGCACTATTCCTGCCCAGAGCAGGCGGGGTTGGACTCGATGCTCTTTCGAGGTCCCTTCCAGCCCTGCATTTCTATGATTCGATGATTAACTAATACGCTGAGGTTTCTGCCTGAGTCTGCATGATCTCATGTAGCTTCTGCCTACAAGATAGCTCTGAGGGCAGTGAATTACCTCCATTTTCCATGCTCTGGTGTTGGTGAAGTTACCTAATGATGATATATCACATGCTGAATCGCAGCACTGGCATTCCTTCTTGTGTGCGGGGGCTAGCAGCTGGTGGGGTGAAAGCAGAGCTGGCCCTTGTCAAAGGATGGTGGGGCACAAGAGGAAGAATGCACACACCACCCCCTACTCCTGAGCTGAATGCTTTCTCGCCTGGCCACACTGAGCAGAGGTGCATCTCTACAATGCCTTCCAAGTGAGGAGGACACAGGCGAGGTATCTCCAATACCAAACATCTTGAGAGCACTCCTACATTCTCCTCCTGTCCTCCACCAGTGCTGTCAATGCAGAAATCTCCTCCATATTAAATACTTGAAGTGGGGAGGGAGGCAGTAGACCACTGAATTTAACACCTGTTTGGGACTGGTGTGCAGCCGTGAAAGGCAGGAACAGCTGAGAATACCTCAGCACTTCAGAGGTTGGAGTTGATCTCCCCTGAGTCTGCGTCTCGGAAGAGCTGAGCCCCCCAAATGCTTGCTAAAGTCAATGGGAGATGCTCCTGCTGAGACCTCACGTGGTTGCCGATGTACTACCTGAGCATCCAAAGCAAGTGGCCTCACGGGATAACTCACGCGACCGACAGACCCGCTGGAAGCCACAGAGTCGGTGTCCAAGTAGGGGTTGCTGGAGCTCAAGAGCTCCTGGTCTTGTGTCCACCCGACTGGAGCCTACCGCGCTCTCTCGAGCAGCTGCGCAGGGTGAAAACTGCTAGCCCCCTCCAGTGCAATGGGATCTCAGGGAAACGTGTCGCCTTGCTGAGCCTAGAAGAAGAAATGGAGCTCGCTGAGACACCTACCACCGGACAGGCAATCTGCTTTGACTGAAGAACTGGGGTGTTCAAAAAGGCACCTGTACCGTTTCAAATCTCTGCAGAGCGGGGCGGGTTGTGGTTATTCCCTGTGGGCTCCTGTGCAGATGTAGGTTTGGCTGACCTTGTGTTTTTGGAAACCGCGTGCCGATCAGAAAGGTTGTGCTGCATTCATCGTGCATTTGTGTCCGGAGAAAGATTCTGCTTCTGCAGATCTGGCGTTGTGCTGAACAGGGGCAACCTCGCTCCAAGTGGATCCTGAGTCCCCTTCTACCTCAAACACAGCTTGCACAACCATTCTGGGTAGCCAGGGAAAGCCAGCTCGTTCACAATGCAAGCATGCCCCAGAGAGACCCAGTGGAAAGGGCGCTGCTGAGAAGCTACGATCCAGCGCAAGGGGTCAAGGGATAATTGAAATCCGGAAGGAGCCCATTTGTAACTGAGATGGGGACAGGCCAGCCATGAATGCAGCCTTCCCAAGGGCCCAAAGAAATTCCCCCCTGCACCTCCGTTGCACCCACAAGTCTCTAACTGTCCAGGTGAAACCCAGGGCACGTGGCGCATTATAGATAAGAGCATCTGTGTCCTCGGGATACAAGCGCAATCCCTCCACCCATCCAGCTGATGGACGATCAATAGCTCCTTCTCCATGCAGAGGGGCCGGCCATGCCAGGGATGGCTATTAGCATACAGCTGATGAAGATGTTCCAGCTCTTGATTTTTAAAGATTATTTTTCAGCACAGAGAACATCACTATAAAGGTTTTACAACATCCCTGTTGAAATTAAGCATGGATTCATAAAAGTGTCAGCAAATGAAACCATAATGCCCAAGCTGTATTAAAGCTAAAATGACCTTTCAGATAGACAGGATTTTATGGCATATTATAAATTCTGGACATGTTGGCAGTGTTATAACTAGGACATTAGGAGTAACATCTTTTCCAGCAAAGCTTAGGCAGGAAGTCTTGCAAGTTTTCATCATCTGTCTGCATGTTCAGCACGCTTAGCTACAGTATTTAGGGGTGTTTTTCATGCAGTGATGGCAAACTAAGCAATCGTACTGATAATTTCATATTTACACTGACTTTCTGGTGTCTGATCTGCTCTGTGGGAAGTTTCAAGCAACTCCCTTGGTTTTTTTTCTTGCCTGCTTTTAAATGCAAACACAGCAACTCTGCATTTGCATCCAAAGTCTGAAAGAGACTGAAAAAAAATCACGAGAGCACGAAAAAAAAGCAACGTTTTTCCGTGCTACTAACCCCTCCGTACGTCATTAAAGGGGAGAGAATTGGACCTTGTTCCACCCCCTTGTCTTGAGTGGCGTGGCTGTTGCCAGCCTTCCCGGATCACACGATAGGGTTAAAAATCATGGCACTTGTCGAAATAATACGTCAGATTCTGTTTATTTCTGGTTTTATGCCTTTGGGTTTCCCATTCCCAAAGGATTTTCCTGCAAGCAGACGGTCTAGGAAAGCACGGCCCTTAAAAACGAATGCTGAGATCTCATGTAATCGCATGGCTCCGGGAGCTGGGACGCGAAGAGGAGAGCAACACCATGCAGGATGCCTTGTAAAAGCCGGAGGCTTGGCTTTGTTCTGCGTTGACCTTCCACGCTGCTTTCTGCCTGGGCAAGCAAGAGCAGTGCTGCTTCTTTGCATAATTAGGTCCTTTTAGACAATCGTGTGCTGAAGTTCGGGTGTTTCGGACCCTGTTGGGGGTGACCATTTGACTACTGTGACTGTTTTCGCTGGGACATTCAGGAGTGCTGAGACCATTCCCCCAGCCACGACTGTCGGGTGCTTTAGAGAAAACGTGAATGTCAGGCTTCGCTGGCATGCCTGGGCATCCTGGCAGCTTTGCCTGGCCAAGGGACCCCAACTTTAAATTCCTTCCTGGGGGCCACACAAAGCAAAACACTGTCTCACCCGCCAGTCCCCTCCGGCCTGTAACTGCTTCTTTTTATTCTCCTCCCTCCAGGCCGGTACTGGTTGTTGATCCAGCGAGCTGGAGCTAGGCAGCCCAGAGAGCGGCTCTAATCCTTTTTGCAGGAGTCAGTGAATAGTCCACTGAATATTCAAATCAAACAACGTAGGATCCCAAATATGGCAACGTTTTTTTCCATGCACCGCAATATTTTGCCTTCGCAGGAAAAGGATTTCAGCGGGTCAGATCACTTGCTAGTGATCCGCTGATGCACTGGGCTCCAAGGAGACGTCGCCGCTTGCAAACAGTTTCCTAATTGGCCCAATCTTTTACCAAAACAGCATTGAAATAGTCACCCCTTTTCTAGCACCTTTGTCCATGCCAGGGCATGTGTTAGTGGTTAAAGTACAGAGCTCTGCTCTTCCTATGGAGAAGGAAGATCGCGAGGTTTGAGTTTTGTTTCCACCCCTACCATTGGCGTCTCTCTCAACATAGGGGACCTGAGGCCCGCCCTGTCCATGAATTAATCACTCGTGACACATAGCTTGTCTGTGGTGCCTCGTGTGACATTCCCGGGTGCTTTCCATGCAGTCGTGAACTACGTTTTGCCGTTTCCAAGGGAAGGAGGCAAGCGAGTGTCCAAAGAACCTACCAGACTAAAGCAGTCGAGGGGACACACGTTCAAAAGTGCCTAGGGTCTATTTTCAAAAGTGCAAGAAGACCAAAATGTCCAAGGTATTTAGGGGCGCTTGTACACACGATGGGGATTTAGTCCTCGGGGTTGCATTCTGGGGCCCCTAAATTGAAAGGGGGGGGTTATTTTTTCAACAGTGCCATGGTGAGGGGCCTGATCCCCCGCCCCCTTTTTTTTCCTGGCAAGGGGCCCAATCCCTTTTTATTTCAGTGGAGCCTGCCCACATCCGGGGGGCAAGCTGCCAGCAGGCCAAGTGACCCCTGAGCCACCCCTGAGCGCCATCCTAGCTTGGAGGCAGCACCTGGCCCAATCCAACTCTTCCCGACCCTGAGCTGGGGCAGCACCCGAGCTGCTGGCAGCCCACCTGAGCTGCCCCAGGAGGTGCTGCCACCGCAGAGGGGCGGACCGGGGGCCGCTCAGCCCGCTGGCAGCTTGCCCCCTGGCCGCGGGAGAGGCAGGCAGGCTCCACCAAAAAAAAAAAAAAAAGATCATCCCCC
>NW_017728996.1:7074802-7078752 GCF_001723915.1 Gavialis gangeticus | reverse complement strand
GCTCCACCAAAAAAAAAAAAAAAGGATCATCCTCTCGTGGCTTTTGTCTTCAGCAGGTGCCCGCTAAAGGCAGAAGCCGTGAGAGGCCCGATCCTTTTTTTATGTGGAGCCTGCCTGTCTCTCCCACAGCCGGGCGATGAGCTAATAGCTGCCACAATGCAAACTCATTAAAAAAAACCTCAAAACTCTAGTGTGATGCCATGAAGCCACACAAAGTGACATTTTTGTCCCGTGTATGAGCACTAAAGATACTTTCTACTGAGATTTTGAAAAGCATCTGGGCCTAGCTCCCGTGGAAATCACCAGGCTCTTTGAAAAATCCAGATTATCAAAGAGACTTCTGCATCTTTGCACCTGATGTTGCAAGGCCTAATTCAAGGCCTCACTTTCACAAGTGATTTGGGAGTCATTGACTTACAGCCTGGCAACATGGATGTGACTGCAGCTTATGTAGACACAACTAAGTGACCTTTAAATTAGTTTCTTTAGGTGCTGCTCAGCACCACTGCAGCAGCCCCGAGATCTGTGGGCACTGCAAAACCCACCCTGAACCTAGGGCAAATACGGTGGGGGTCATTAATTCTACCTTTAAAAGTCATTATTACTACCTCTAAACATCTGTCCCAAAGCCTTTTGAGTCCGCTAGGCTCTTCCCAAAATGTTGCCCTTCATCATGCCATTTTACATCAAGGTGCTACGGCTCAGAGGGGTCATGGGCAACCCTTTCTAACGTGCCCTCAGAGGTGTTGAGTGCTCAGTATTTGGGGGCTGCAGGTGAGCATCCAAAATCAGAGGCCAGTTTTGAAGATTTAGGCCTGTGTGACTCAATCAAGGTCCCTCAGCAAGGCAGACAACGGCACAGCCATCTTCTAATCTTGTGCCCGAATCACAGCGTCTCTCTGGGTCATTAGGGTAGCCGAAGGTGTTTCACTGATGTTTGTAAAGTACTGCGAGATCCTCCAGGAGGAAATCTGCCATGGTGCAGGGTATGGCTGTCCCTCCCGCCACCAGAATACCAATGTCTAAATGGCTCCTGTTCATTTGGGATCACCTCGTTCTCATGGGGAGCTTGTGCGATCTGGTGCCTGACAGTTGGCATCGTGGTGTCACGATGATGGACTGAACCAACCCTTGGTGTTATGCCCTGGCTCAGCAGAGGCCACAGAGTAGCTCCCAATGACTTCTTATTCTGCACTTCGCTGGATAAAGTCCATGCACAGTTGGTCTGCGTGGGGCTCCTGTCCATCCTTCTCAGGGACGAAGAAAGCCAAAGTGCCCCGTAGAGCAGCTAGGGCAGCTGGGCATTTCAGTAAAGTCAATGGGTTTAAAGCCAGCAGAAAACTCCTGCTGGTTTTAATGGGAACTGAAAGGCAGCCTAGTCTTCAAGGTGTCGGCACCCACCTAAGACATCCAGGAAATAGGATCCATCTCTAGCCCCTTCATGCCAAGGGCTGCAGAGGGTGCCCTTGGCCTAAATACTGCCCTGGGCTTCGCAGAGCGGCCCTGCAAACCTCAGACTTGTGACCCAACCAAGGGATGGACTTGGCCCTGTACCACTAAAGCCCAAGAGAGTTTTTCCATTAATTGAATGAGCATGTGATCAAGCCCTCAACGCTTTACCTCGATGACAGAAAGCCAGCAGCTTTCTTTCCGTGGAAGGAATCACTGGGGGAAAATAGCGGTGGCCAGGTTTTTGCTGGCTGCTAAGGTTGAAATGAAGGCAGTTTAGTGTTGAAGTGACAAGATTTTTCCAGCTAAAACATTCTTTTAGCCTTTCCCTTAAA
Source organism: Gavialis gangeticus (assembly GCF_001723915.1). Lineage (NCBI taxonomy): Eukaryota > Metazoa > Chordata > Crocodylia > Gavialidae > Gavialis > Gavialis gangeticus. Next base: position 7,076,968 of record NW_017728996.1, on the reverse strand, counting down.
GCAGATAATTACTTTTGACATTAGCTAATTGCTTCTGCATTCTTATCTGGGAAAATTGTGCCATTTGCTGCAGAACGTGCAGTGCCGAGGCTGATTTTCTACCCAGCTGAGCAGAACTCATAGAAAATCATTTGCGTTTATTGGGAGCCTTTTTATATCGGAAATTAAGCAAAAGCATCTTAGTGGGCTGGCCTTGCTGGTGGCGGATAATGCTAAAAGAGCCACAGAGGGGAAAGGAGGTCTTGGGGACAGCACTGCACTGGGATTTGGGAGCCCTTGGCTCCAACCATCATTGAAATTGGTGGGAGGAGGGAACCCAATTTAATGCCATGGTTTCTCTGGTTTAATCTGGGGAATACAAAGCCCTCCTTTGTCTTCCTGTGTGATTAGCCTGTCAGCTCATGGTCAGGCTCGATCTACTTCCCCAGCTATACTCAGGGCTAAGGCACTGAGCTCCGGTGTGGCCATAGGGCTTCATCCTAGCACGCAGGACACGTGGAAGTGGACCTGGCCAGCAGTGACAGCAGGGGACCGAGTCTCACCTCTCTCTTGTCCTGCATGGCCTTCCAGCATATCACCATGCACTAATACCCATGCATCACCCTGAGGCAGACCTGCTACGCCCTGTGGGGAGCGGGGGGGAGGGGAGGGTGTGCAGAGCAGACCAGGTCTGGGTCCATGTAGGGGAGAGGCAAGGGTTGGCCAACTTCCTCTCCCCAGTCCCCAGCCACTCTTCAGGCCCCAAGTTGAGACCCACTGCTCTAGAGCCCACGCCGTGGGGAGGATTACAGGCTGGCACACTTGCAAAGAGGGCTGTAGGTCTGGGGTGGATCCAAAGGAGGTGCAGTGGCAGGGCTGCAACCCCTTTTGGATCGGTCAAGTGATGCTGGCCCCTTTAGGGACACTGAGAAAGTCCCTAAGTAGAAGAGATGCTGCCTTCCTCCATGCTCACAGGCACTTCCCCTCCCCTCCCCTCCATCCCCGACCTGCTCCACTGTCCCTGCCTGCTCCAGCTGGGCTCACCTAGGGCAGCCACAGTGGCAGCGGCTTCCTGCGCCTGCTCCTGGGGAAACCAGGCAGTGTGGGGGAACCCACTCCCCTCCCCCCCCCTCCCCATGGCAGCTACTCTTCCCAGCTGAGCACAGCCCCTGCCCAGCCCAGCCCCAGCAGGCAGATGCAGCTTGAAGCTTTCTCCGCTGCCCTGGACAGAGGGGAAAGCAGCAGTGACTGGATGGGGGGCAGGGGGGGGATTCTTCCACGCTTCGGGAACTTTATAAAGCCCCAGAGGCTCTTGCAGCCTGATTTTCCCCATTGGTGGGCCAGAGGGAAGGAGGTTGGGAGCAGGGATGCAGCTACCCCTGCAATGGGGGCGGCTGCTCCTGCACCCCCCTTTGCCAAATTGTGGATCCACCCCCATGTAAGTCTGTGCAATTCTCATCAGAGACAGAAATTGCATCATGACCTCTCCAACAGTGCAGCTGAGTGAGCCCCATGGCTCTTAATGGTACCACCCAGCTCTGTAAGCAATGAGCTAATGCCAGCCTCGAAAATCCTCATCTCGTTGAGCCAAGCTTCTAAGGGCAGCCTTTGAGCTGAAAATATTTCTCTTATGGTGGGGATGCTATGAGGCTCTATTCCAGCAGTGCGAGTAAACCAATAATACCAGGGTGAGCCCTTGGGATCTGTGGTTTAGTCAAGCATTCACTGTTTAGGGTTTTCCCTTCTGTCTCTCATTAAAAGCCTGCTGCCAGCGACACAGAAAGACGCTCAGATTGTGCATGAAGGGGGGAAACGGAGTTCCTCCGCCCCGAGCTGAATGGGCTCCGAGCAGATTTGTTTTGTGGTGAGAGCGACACTCGTTACAGAGATGGGGGCGCGCATGGAGTGCAGGGGAGGCAGGAAAGAATTGAATTACAAATCAGACCCACGGTGGGTCCCAACATGTGCAGAGATAGGAACCTGTTCTTACCAGGAGGAAGTCTTTGGTACTGTTGTTTGCAGCCTGAAACGAGGCATGGCTGAGGGTCCGTCAGTGTTTTGCGGGAGAGGTGTTTGGGGAGTTGGCAGCTTGGTAGATGATGTGTCCCATGTTGGCAGTGGGGAGAGAAGAAGGGATTTGGTAGGAAACCCTTAGAGTTTGTCTTCACCCACAGGGGGGGGGGGGGG
>NW_017728996.1:7069548-7074506 GCF_001723915.1 Gavialis gangeticus | reverse complement strand
TTTTCCCCCCCAGGGGGGGGGGGGGGTAGTACAGACAAGACACCTAAAGCTTAGGCCAAGCCTATACATCAAACTTACATTTGTGTAACTTGCATCGGTTTTACACCTCGATGTATAGGAGCAGATGGACGCATGTATCAGAGGCAGCTGCACGGAGCAGGTTGCTTTTACTTCACCTTCCCACAAGGTACCAGGGGAGCAGGTAAGCCTTAGACAAATAGCTACCCCGTAATAGCTGTGGGCACACAACAATTACACTGGGGTACTTTTACCCCTGTTTTTCCCCCCCTGGAGTAATTATAGACAGGAGTTAGGTAACTTAGAGGAGAAAGTAAGTTGTTCTAACTAGAAAGAAAAGGGACAAAGAGGAAAAAGAATTGAGGGGGGATTTTGATTTTCCTTATTTTTGTCCAAAAATTGAAACACTTTGGGGAAAAAAAGTGAAATGTTTTCACCAAAATATGTTTAGAGGCCTTTTGTATTATATAAAAGAGTTTGGATTGAAACACGCTGCCTGTTTCTCACAAGGCAATGTGGAAAAATAGAAGCCATCAGGGTAGCTAAAAAGCATGCACTGATTCCCCTCTTTAAAGTCTGTATGTGCGTTTCAACACAAGGGCCGGGTGCCAGACTGGCCCCTGAAACTCAGGGGTTTGTGCAAAATAAGCAAGTGGTCTAATTTGGAGCTGGGAAATCCTTGTTCTCTGGATGCAGTTTAAGTAGCCAGCATCTGAGTCAACTCCATATATAACACAGTCAAGACAACTGATGCCGGTAGAGCATGGATGAAGAAGGAGATTCTTCTGCACCTAAAGCCCTAAAAGACTGGCTAGATTAACACCGAATGTGTAGGGCAGTACATCTGTAGTCTTGGGTCCCCACGGAGGCAAGAGCAGACTAGAAGGAACTAAGTCTGCTTGCTCCACAGCTCTAGTGCACTAGTTTCCTGATAACTTTTCTGTGGTCCAACAGTTTAGTTCATTTCCTTTACAGGTGCAGTGAAAAACCTGCTCAATTTGCAAGATGAGAGCTTATCTGACTGGTGATAGAGAGCAGAGGCACTCCTCTTTAAAGGGACACTACCCACTTGATAACCACACTCTATGGGCCTTTGTACACGCCACGTTTTTTGCCCTTTCTTGACCTGCAACTGTGTGACTGTTTGCACGAGCGGGTTTTCCGGATGCTTTAAAAGTTTTTGTTGTGCATTAAACTAAGCCTCCTCGGACGTAGTTTAATTTGGCTCGCTGGGAATTAAAGCGTCACGTCCATGGATTTGTTGCGTGCAAACACAAAGGCACTTAAAGATGTGTAATGAGCCTCTTTGTCCACCAGATGGTGCTGCGACTTTTTTGTAGTTCACCCCTTCAATTCTCTTTCAAATTGCTCCAGCTTTTTCTTTTTCTTGTACAGTTTGCCAGCTGGGAAATGGGCAGAGGGTAAATGGGGGACCCTGGGCTGGGGGTGCAGCAGTGAACTGTCCCACTCTCCTGCAGTGCTGGCCAGGGGCCGGGCTTAATTAGTTTGAAAACCCAGTGCGTGCAAACATGGATGCAACACTCCAAAGCTTAATTCATTCAAAAACCTAGTGCATGCAAACACTGATGTGATCCTCCAAAATAAACAACTTTACATTGTATAAACCTATTGAATTTAATGAGGATTAAAACCTGTGGTGTGTACAGGCACCCAATGGCTGTAAATAACCTAAAGTTGAGGGACATGGATGTGGGCTGGATCCCTAGCTGGCCCAGCTCCATGACTTCAGCAGAGATATAGCTTTGCTCCACGTGGCATTTTCTGCTTTGCCTGGATTTTTCCAGTTCCTTTCTCCTTTATGCACGTGAAGCTCTTTGGAGCCATCCTGTTTTGTCTGTTCCCCTATACAATCTGTGGGTTTCCTCTGCTGCTTATGGTTTTTCATGAAGCCATAGAAGGAGAGAAAAATGTAAGGTAAAATGCCATCAGGCTATCATAAGACCTGGCAAAGGGACTCAGGGATTGGGTGGGGAACGACCGTGAGTGGCTATTTTGAAAAAGGTTAGATTTCCCCATTGAGCACAACCCTTTGACTGAGTCTGATTCAAACACAGCTCCTGTGGGTTGTTCTGCACTTCACTGGTGATAGCTGGCTCTGGGGGTTGGCATCCCCTGTGAGGAAAGGACTGAAGGGGCCTCAGCATCACTTCTCCTTTTGCCAGTAGAGGACGTGGGGCTGAGACCGGCTGGTGGAGGAGTATGGGGAAAGGTGCCCTCTTTGCTGCTGTCTAGGCTGCGCCCAATAACTGTACATTTTTGCTGTGATCTGTGCCAAGCTCATAGCCCCTTTCTTGCTTGTCAGTATGGGACACACTCACGTAACACCAGACAGAGCTTCCTGTGGCCTGTGTGGGCGATGTGCACCCTGGAGAATATCAGCCCTTGATGCTTTCCGGCGGGGCAAGCTGCAGAGGAGACAGAGATTGCAGAGACAGGCAGACAGGAGGCCAGTGGCAGAACACAGCTGTAGTGAAGGGGGGCCAGGCAGGAAACAACAGACCCGATTCCCACGTAGTGCGAGTGGACACTGCTCCATCAACTTCACTAGAGCTACAGAGGGATCCTGGCTGGATGTCTAACCTAGGGGGTGGGACTTTGTCTCTCCCAGGGGCTTTTGCTATGATGCCGTGTTACCACACACACACACACACACACACACACACACACCCTTTCATTTTTGCTGCCTGAGACCTTCTGATCCGCAGCATCTGGAACTAATCTCCAGGAACTCAAGCGCTTGGCTTAATTGAGGAGACTTTGTTATCCATTTTTTAACATAGTTAAAATAATTTGCAGAGCCTGACAGTGTGTGATGACTCTTGGCAATGCAGGCAGCCTTGGCTAAATGTGCACAAGATCATGCCGGCTCCATCCTGCCAGTGCTGCAAGGGGAGTGTGTTCACACAGCTGCTTAGGCTCCTTCCCTCTTTATCAATAGCTTTTTGTTCCGAATGGGGACGATGTATGAATTTGTGTAAGCATTAGGGAAGGGTAATTCAAATCATTACAGGCAGGGCCCATGATCACAAAGCCCCCAGACATAACTTCTTCCAGGTTCTGGGATGGATTCTCCTTCTTCTTCAGTGTAAATCAGGAGTCATTTCACTAATTCTTCCACTCTGGTTAGCACTGGTGAGGCCTCACCTGGTGTCCTGTGTCCAGTTTTGGGCCTCGCATTTCAAGAAGGATGTGGACAGACTGGACAGAGTCTAGCAGAGAACAACAAAAATTATTAGAGGCCTGGGAGTCAGGACTTATGAGGAAAGAGAGAGCTAGGGTCATTTAGTCTGGAGAAGAGAAGATTGAGGAGGGATTTGATAACAGTCTTCAAATACCTGAAGGGTGATTATAGGGAGGATGGAAGTGGACTTTTCTCTGTGGCCATAGGGGACAGGACTAGGAGCAATGGCCTCAAGGTGCAGCAGGGGAAATTTAAGGTGCCTATACACATGCATCAAGGCTGCTCCAATGCACTGTAATTACAGCGTGTTGGAGCAGACTCGATTAATTAATTGACAGACATCTGCTGGGAAGGGCAGTCAGCCAGGTCTGACCACTCACGTTGGTTCCTAGCCCAAATGCAGGACCTCCATCTAACCCAGGGGGTGCCCAGCCCCACCAGGGGAGACGCCTTGTTGGACCTGGTGCTGGCCATGGGAGATGACCTGGTGGGGGGGCTGCGGGTGCTCGACCACCTGGGCGACAGCGATCATCGCCTGCTGGGATTCACCATCCTGTGCAAGGTGGCAAAGGCCGGGAGCAAGGCAGCAGCCCTAGATTTCAGGACGGCAAACTTCAATGAGCTAAGGAGAATAGTCGGGGAAGCACTGAGGTCCTGGAGGGGAGGGGAGCCAGGTGTCCAAGGAGAGTGGTTGCTCCTTAAGGAGACGATCCACCAAGCCCAAAGGGGACAATCCCCACACGAATCAAAGGGGGCAAGAGTGCTCAAAAGCCCCCATGGCTCACCAAAGGCATCCGGGAACATCTCCCAGCTAAAAAGGAGGCGCACACCCAGTGGAAGGGAGGGACCATCACCAGGGAGGACTATACCCCGGTTGCTCGGGGCTGTAGGGGGGCAGCCAGGAAGACCAAGGTGGATATGGCACTGGGACTAGTGACCCAGATCAAGGACAACAAGAAGTCCTTTTTGAAATACATAGGGGGCAAAAAGAAGGTACCGGGTAACATGGGGCCCCTGCAAGACACACTTGGAAATCTGGTGGTTACACCAGATGACAAAGCTAACCTCTTTAATAATTTCTTTGCCTCCATTTTTCTGAGCAGAGACCGAGACATCCCCCCGCTGGGATCCCAGACAGACCCAGGGGAGGCACACCCAGGCCCAGGGTCAGAGAGGACCTAGTCAGGGAACTTATGGGGGGACTGGATGTGTTCAAATCAGCAGCTCCAGACGATCTCCACCCCCGAGTGCTGAGGGAATTAGCTGCGGTCATTGCGGGACCCCTGGCATGGCTGTACGAGCACTCGTGGTGCTCTGGTGTGGTGACAGAGGACTGGAAAAGGACCAATGTGGTTCCCATCTTCAAAAAAGGGAGGAAAGAGGACCCAGGAAACTATAAGCCAGTTAGTCTTACCTCGGTCCTGGGGAAGCTTCTTGAGAAAATTATCCAGGAGCGCATCTGTGAGGGACCAGGGGCGAGCTTAGGGGCAACCAACACGGGTTCATTCGAGGCAGGTCCTGTCAGACCAACCTGGTAGCCTTCTATGACCAGGTCACCAAATCCTTAGATGCAGGGGTAGCAGTGGACATAGTCTTTCTGGACTTTAGGAAGGCCTTTGACACTGTCTCTCACTCCATCCTCATTAAAAAATTAGGCAACTGTGGTGTTGACACCCACACAGTCAGATGTGTCACCAACTGGCTGGAGGGCCGCACCTAGAGAGTGGTGGTGGACGGG
>NW_017728996.1:7052665-7064548 GCF_001723915.1 Gavialis gangeticus | reverse complement strand
GGCAGTGTGGGGATGCAGTCAGGAAGGCCAACCGCACCTTGTCATGCATCCACAGATGCATCTCGAGCAGGTCCAAGGAGGTGATCCTCCCCCTCTATGCGGCACTGGTCAGGCCGCAGCTGGAGTACTGCGTCCAGTTCTGGGCCCCGCACTTCAAGAGGGATGTGGACAACATGGAGAGGGTCCAGAGGAGGCCACTCACATGATCAGGGGGCAGCAGGGCAGGCCCTACAAGGAGAGGCGACGGGACCTGAACCTGTTCAGCCTCCACAAGAGAAGGCTGAGGGGGATCTAGTGGCCTGTTACAAATTAGTCAGAGGGGACCAGCAGGCATTGGGGAGTCCCTGTTCCCCCGAGCACTGCCAGGAGTGACCAGGAATAATGGCTGTGGCAGGACACTGTGTGTGCCTGCCACTTTAAGGCCCTGGAGCTGGCAGCCGCCAGGTGCCTAATGAGGGCAACCATTTTAGGTTCAGGGCTGCCCATATAAACAAGGCAGTTTGGCTGCTGGAGGTCAGGCAATAACACTGTCTGTCTAGAGGGTTGCTGAGTTTCATCTGGAGGTAAGGGAGGAGCTGTAGGGGATGGTAGGAGGCTCCTGGTCCTGGGTATGACCTAAAACTGCACTCTGCCAGGGGTGGGTGGCCTGGTGGGGCTCCCAGTGGTGTGGGAGCCCCCAGGAAATCCCAGGCCAGTGATCACCCTGGTGAAAGGCAGGTTGGGGTGCTGTAACCCCTAGCCATCACCTTAGGGTGGGTTGCATTCCATTGGAGGTAGTTGTGGGGGTGTAAGCCCTGAGAAGGAGAGTGGGGAGTTGGAGGCCAGGTATGGCTGAGGCTGCCTGAGCCCTGCGGGGGTTTGAGACCCTGAGGAGGTAGAGTTGGGGGCCAGGCACAGCTCTGGCCACCTGAGACCCCCCCCAGAGGAGGGAAGCCCTGAGACCCTGAGTAAAGGGGGTGTGATGAACAGTGAGGTCATTGCCCCCAGTGTGAGGGGGAGGCAGTGTGAGAAGCTCCCCCCAGTGTGAGGGGGGGCTGCAGTGAGAGGGCAAGAGAGCTGAGTCCTGACCCCAGTAAGTCCTCCAATGTTGGGAGGCAGAGTGTAGGTCAAAGACTACATCTGTAGTAGCACCATGACTTGCTGCCCAGGGGGGAGTGAGAGTCCCCATGTGAGACCCTGAGGCACCAGTCATGGTGTGGGGGACCACAGCTCCCCACATCTCTGAAGGAAGACCCAGAGAGGGGGACCCTGGGGAAAGAGTAATGGTCATATATCAAGGCCTGTCAGAGCTTCCCCTGACCGGCCCAGGTGGGGGCCAGGACCAGGAGGGTCAGAAGGGCAAGGGGGCCCACCAAGAGGGACGCCCAAGAGCCAGAGGCCTAGGGTCCTGACTGGCCTGAGGGTGGGCTGGGGCTAGTGTGAGCCGAAGGCCCCAGTGAGGGGACCACACCTGAAGGAGAACTGGTGGCAGGGAGATCTGTGGCCCGTAATGATGGCAGCAGAGTCCGCCTGAAGGGAGGAACCCGGGTGGGGTCCTACAGTAGGATTCTGGGGCCCATCGTGTGGGACTGGCGCATGTGGGAACATCATGAGGTCATCTGTGAGGCTTGGGCTGCGGTGTAGGGGAGGAATGGAGCCGCACATAGCGCCCCCTGGCATCGGGGCAGAGAATAGGCAGCCTCCCGCATAATTACATCAATCAATTAAAATCAAGGCGTGGCGGGCAAGAAGGTGGGCAGTCAGCCCAAGAACAGGTGGGTGGGCCACAGTTGGATCAGTCCCAAGCAGGCCCCCTGTTACAACGGTCACAAGCTGGCAGAGGGTAGATTCAGGCTACACATCAGGAGGCGCGACTTCACGGTCAGGGCGGCTAAGATCTGGAACCAACTTCCAAGAGAAGTGGTGCTGGCTCCTACCCTGGGGGGCTTGAAGAGGAGGCTGGATGTACACCTTGCCGGGGTCGTTTGACCCCAGTACTCTTTCCTGCCATGGCAGGGGGTCGGACTAGATGATCTGCTCAGGTCCCTTCCAACCCAACCAATGTTCCCTCTAAGGAGCAGTGGTCCGTGAGCGCACTGCCTTGGTCCAGTGTGGGAGACTTACTGCTGGAGGCTGGGGCCAAGGGCCAGGGGCTGGGAGCCGGGGGCCAGGGGCTGGAGCTGGGGACCGGAGGCTGGGGCACTGCTCCACTCCCCCACATGGCCTCGGGGAGCAAGATGGCATGTGGGGTCAGGGCTGGGGAGCGGAGCAGTGTCCCGGAGCTGGCGGAGCCTCACTGGGGCAGGTAGCAGCTCCTCCCCGAGGTAAGGCAAGGCAGGGATGGAGGCTGGCATGCTCCGGGGAAGTGCTCCACTCCCCAGCCCTGATGTGGGGGTGCAGAGCGCGTCCCCGGAGCCAGTGGAGCCTGCGCCAGGCTCCAGCTCCAGCCTCTCCTGGTGCGGCCTTGAAAAGGCTGTGTGCAGCCGCACTTTTAGTTGTGTGTGGCCATGGCCACCCATACCATAGAGGGAACCTTGGACCCTACCAACTGTGAAACTATGGTAATTACCGCAGACTCCAGCGTCACTTGTATCGACATCCCCGCGCTGAAAAATGGCTCCTGCTGCCCCAGCTGTTAAATCGCCTCCAATGCCATTTTACAGCAAGGGGATGCTGATACACGTGACACTCAGGCTGCTTCAATTAATTAAAGCAGCTCTGAGAGTTGCTCTAATTAAAGTGCCCCCTCCCTCCACCTCCTGAAGCACATGTATAAATGCCCTTAGGTTGGAGATTAGGAGGAACTTTCTGCCTCGGAGGGTGCTCAAATATGGGAACAAGGTGTCTAGAGAAATTGTGGAATCTCTAACCTGGGATATTTTCTAGAGCAAGTTAGACAGACACTTGGCTGGGATGGTTTAGAGATGCTGCTGGCTTGAGCAGGGGCAGGACTTGAACACCGTATGAGGGCCCTTCCAGCCCGACTTTCCTATGACCCTCTGATCGTATACCAGCAGTGTAAAGCAACGATCAGTGGGAACAAAGTCAAGGTTGCAGCCCTGGGAGTGAGTGGGATGCCATGCTGAATTTCTGTTCTGGCTCTGGGGGGAAGGCTGATATAACAGAGCAGGATGTGGCCGCCACGCCAAGCGCAGCACACAGACTGGAGCGTGGCAAAGGAGCGCACCCATGCCGCCATGCTTGGGCAGCCCCCCGGCTTGCCGTTCAGGCCGGAGCGTGCACAGAGCACATGGCCGTCTCAGCATGATGCTGCCTGGGGTTTGGCTAACCTGTCCCCCTACCATGTACCCACAGTTCCCAGAATATCTTCCTTTTACTCAGAACAATGGTAGGGTTTGGGGGTGTGCAAAACTCCCAACTTTGCAAGGGTGATTCAGGGAAGACCCTGGCTTTGTGCTTACATCCGGGAGCCCAGACTCAAGATCAGCTCGTTTGGATAGAGATGCTCAGACAACTCGCAACAACTTCCCCTCTTCCTTGGTCTTATCTGGCATTTTCTCTTCGGGGCAGTGCCGTCTCTTGCTGTGTGCTTGCCCCGTGGCCAGTTCCGGGGGTCCTAATCCTAACAGTAATCAGATCGCTCCTGTCCCAGGCAGAGAGGTGTTTGGAGGTGAATATCCATCTGTGCCCGTAAATGTCTGTTCCAGGTAGCATTTCTGAGCTGGGAGGCTGCGGATGTGACCTGCCCCACAGGCACAAGACCAGGGACTGCAGACCATTGAAGGCCACGCAATGGAGGCTGTTCCCAAAGGCATTCTCCTAAGTGCTCTGGCTAGCAGACTAGCGATTAGGTCTGCCTTGCCCAGTCCCCAGTGTCCCAGTGACAGAGCGGACGCTGAAAGGGGGATGAGCAGGGTACGACTGGGGTTTTCCCTGCTGTTCCTCTCTCACTTGCCACCCCCAGCATTTACGGTCCAGCAAGTTGCGATTCGGAGGCTGTGCCCTACTCCCATGCTCAGTATCTACTGATGCCCCTTTCCTCCAAGACCGTGTCCAGTCCCTTTTTGGATCTGGCTGAACTGTCAGCTTGCAAAGCGTCTGGTGGCCATGAGCACCACGCTTTAATGACACGCTGCATGGAGAAGAACGAACTTCTGTTGCTTGTCTGTTTAAACTTATGACCGACTAGTTTCATTCTAGGACCCTTAGTTCTTATTTGTTGCCGTCTCTCACAAAATAAATCCCTACTTATTTTCTTTCGCTATTTAGTATTTTGTAAATCCTTAGCATGTCACCCCTCAAGCATCTCTTTCCTAAACTGAATAAGCCTGGCCTCTTTAGTCTCTTCTCATAAGGAAGCCCCTCCATGCCACTGATTATCCTTATTGCTCTTCTCTGAACCTTCTCCAGTTCGTCTGTATGCTTCTTGAGGTGTGGGGCCCAGAGCTGGGCCCAGTATTCGAGGCCCAGGCACCATGGATTTTAGGGCTGACAAACAATTTAAAAAATTAATCGCAATTAATTGCAAGGTTTAAAAAAATAGTTGCAATTAATCGCATAGTTAAACAATAGTCGGGACCCCCTCACCGAACAGCTTGGAGCGTGTGTGCCCTGTGACTCCTCCCCACCACCACCAACAGCGTGCCGCCCCAGCCCTGATCCCAGCCCGGCTAGACTTGCGCCCTGGCTGGAGCAGACAAGCGAGAACCCGTGCCCACAGACCCGACCCTGACCTGCCCTGTGCCTGCTCCAAACTCACCTGCCCACACTGAACAGGGGCAGCGGCCGAAAAGAAGCTGCTGCTCAGCACGAAGGAAAAGCAGCCCCTCTCCCTCAGCACTGCTGGGCCCTTCTTGCTGCAGCTACATGGAGCCTGTGTCCGGGCTGCCCTGTGGCTCCTCTGTGCTGCCACCGCTGCCCCACTGGACTGCCCAGAGGCGGCGGGGACAGCAGCGGAGAGGAGCCACAGGGCAGCCCGGGCGCGGGCTCTGGGTGGCTGCAGCAAGAAGGGCCCAGCAGCAGAGAGAGAGAGAGAGGCTGTTTTTTAAACTGCAATTAACTGACAGCCCTAATGGATTTATAAAGGGACAGAACGATACTTTCCGATTACACACCTGGGCCCTGGGACAAAGACAGCTTGAAAAGGTAGAAGCAGTGCCATAGCAAGTGGGGCACAAGCGGGACGACCGCCCCGGGTGCTGAAACAAAGGAGTGCCAACAGGCGCTGCCCAGCTGGGGCAGGGCGCAGGATGGAGCCACAAGTGGCTTGTTTGGGGGGCAGAGGGATGGGAGAAAGGCAGCTCCTGCTGCTGTGTGTGCACCTAGGCAAGCATGTGTGCCCCCTGGATCTGTGCATGTGGCGACCGCAGGCTGCTGCTGTGGGCTTTGCCCCCGGGGCAAACTTTGCTGCCATGGCACTGGATAGAAGCCACCTTGAAGAGACATGCTACCCTGAAAGCTGTACACTGCCTTTCAGGAGCTCCTGGGCTTCCTCAAAGGATGCCAGTTGGGGGTGTCCTTCCTCTGTAATTTGAGAGGAAAACTTGTCTCATGTAGCTTGCAGCAAAGCATACGTTTCTGAGTGACTAAACGTGCTTGGGCTGCTCATTCCCTTTGTTGGTTAGAGCTCTGCTCCATTTGCAGATGAGTGTCCGTCCTGGAAGATGGTTGCTGGTTGTGATGCTACAGCTCGCATGCTCCTGTGGAGAGGAGAGAGCAGGTACTTAAACCCAGCCAGGCCTGCTTGGTGGCAAGGGGTGGGCCGCGACGGGGTGTTTTAGGCAGAGTGCAGTCTGAGAGCCAGAGCACGGTGAACTTTCTGTCTGAGAGGTGATGACAAGAGGTTAGATGCTTCTTGGGGCACATTGGGACCAGAAAGGGTGACCAGCCTGGCCAGCACCTAACAGCGATGTCCGTGCTGGCTCCCATTCAGCTCACTTCCTGCAAACATCTGCAAGTGAGTGAGTGTTTCTAAGCAGGGTCGCACCAAAAGCAAGTGTCGCCAATGCAAATTCACACAAGGCCTCTTGAAAGCTTGGCCATCATCTTTAAAGCTTGGCCAAGCATCCTGTCAGGGAGCAGGAGTAACACCCCAGGACCAAGGGTGCATGGTGAAGGCCTGGCCTCCTGCCCAGCTCCAGCCGTGCTCGCAGCCCATGACACACCGCAAGTGCATGCTCCCAGGTTTCGACTGGAGAGGTGCCCGATATCTGAGCAAATAATTACACTCGCTGCACGTATTGATTATCAGCTGCTTTAAAGCCATTAACAACTCAGCCCTGGATAATCACCATAACAACCTTCCCTTGCTTTGCCTAGTGTTTATGTAGCAAATGAAGCTGCGGCACGATAAAGGAACTTCATCATCCCCAGATTCATTACTTACATAAACAGTCTTGCAGGCAAACTGTTGCTTTCCGTGTAAGGGGTGGGGGGGTGTTGGTTTTTTAGGACCTGGATGACATGTTCCTTATTTAAAATTACTCCCAGGAGGCATTTCACACCAGGAGACTCTTTGTTAGCTCATCGCTTATTATCCCATCCCTCAGCCCAATATAAGGGGACCTTCTCATAAGGAAAGTACCAACACTAATCGTCCCCATCGTTGAAGGGAAGCTCTCTACCCCCAGACCAGAACAAAGGGGCCCCACTGTGTTGAGTGGGGGGGGGGTCCCAGAATAAAGACATGTAGCAGGCTTACTTTTTCGGGGCTTGGGTCGAGTCCCAGGATTGAGGGTCTGCTGTTTGATTGGAGGAGTCCATGCACCAATCCACAGGCAGAACAAGGGAAGCGGTGCCCCGCCTTTTTCCGAAGGGAGGGGGCAAGGAGCAGCTGGACCTGAATGGGAACTGCACCAGCCAGGCCTGGAGCACGTCGGGGGCGGAGCCTCTGAAGAGTATAAAAGGGGAGCGTGCTCGGCACGCTGGCGAGAGGCTCTCGCAGGATCGGTCTCCAAGGGACAAGCCTTGGCTGCTTCAGAGAGGAAGCGGCCCCACAGGGGAGGCAGGCATGGGGCAGGAGGGTCTGCCACCTCCACCCTCCATCGCGGGAGGGGCGTGGCCACATCCCAGGGCCCTAAAGGGGAGGGGCTTCAGGGAACCCCCTCGGGGAGGTGCTGAGCGCACTCCCTATTTTGGGTGACTGTTGTGTCCAGGTCTATATAGCTCTGGGTATTCTTTTAAGACGTTATATATGGTTTCTATGTTCTTAATGTATTAATATGTAGGTCAAGAAATGCTATTAACTTATCTGGGTTATGTAAGTTGAGTCCTCATATGCATTTATCATGTCATAACCTTAACTATCTTGTTCAATGTATTAATTATTATATATTTTGTAAGTTATATGGTTTACGTGAATTGTGGGATATTAGATGTAGTGAGATATGCCAAGCTTTATCGTAAATAATTCATGTTTTATCTTAGGTATTTATTATAGTCATAAATTGTACATAGTTAAGCACTCGGTCTCGGCCTGGCTCTGTGGAGAGGAGAGGGAACTGCTCTAGTAGCCGGCCCCTCCATCAGCACCCCGTCAGTGGAGGACAGGGCACAACCCCTGGGTGTACCTGGGCTGCAGAGAGAGCCCACCTGTTTCTTCCCGAAAGAATCACTGCAGTGGAAAGCCAAAGGAGCATTTCACTAGCATTCAGATCTGGCCATGGTAATGCAAAAAACCCCCCAACCCATACTCATTCTCTGGAGTGGTGTAGGGCAGCTCCAAGCTCTTGCTGCCTGCTGGATTCCTCAATTCACCCCAGTCATTATGGGCCTCCATCTCCCCTTTGCTTGGGTATACGTTAAAGCAAGGGGTTGCTCATAAAGACCTTCACAGCCGCGTGAAGAATTCATAGTACAGCATTTACTTAACCCGCAGGTTTCCATCAGTGGCAGTGAGGGCCGTTCCTCACCATACCTGAGCTCCGGTACCTTGTTCTCCTGGCTGCAGGCAAGTCTGTAGGCAGCACCTTGCTCTCTGGCTCAGCACCCATGGGACCTGGCCTTGCAGCTTGGTGATTAGGCAAGGTCGACCCAGAATATTGATGTGTTTAAGACCAGAATTAAAGCACCAGCATGCAGTTCCTTTCTTCAGACGATGTCAGCTGTACACAGGCTGGACAATACTAATTCAATTGCTGACAATACTAATCCAATCACTGCTAAACACTAGTGTTACATAGTAAAACCGAGCATATAGCTCCTATGAACTGAGTCGAGCAGCTTCTTCAGCCTTGCTGTTGGGACATTTGCTGCCCAACCTAGTATCTGCAGTGTACAAATGAAACTAGATCTACTACAGTAGCATCCACAGGAACCCTGTCTGGGCCAGGGGCTTTACATGTATGTAGTAAGGGTCAGACTGTGGCTTACAAGAGAGCAATGTGGGAGGGGACGCACAGGTGCCAGTATCAGAGGAAGGAGGGAAGCTGGGTAGCTCTGCATGGAGCCTGGGTAGCTCAGTTGGAAGAGCATCAGACTTTTAATCTGAGGGTCCAGGGTTCAAGTCCCTGTTCAGGCGACTGCTGCTTTTGGGTCTTCAAGAGGAGTCTGGACAAGCACCTAGCTGGGCTCCTCTGGCTCAGCGCTCTTTCTTGCCCAGGGCAGTGGGTCAGACTCAATGACCTACTGAGGTCCCTTCTGACCCCAATATCTATGTCCTGGGCCCCACTCTTCAAGCAGGATGTGGCCAGTTTGGAAAGAGTCCAGTACAGGGCAGCAAAATACACAGCTGTCGGGCTCCCCATTGCTTCGGCCTGGCTGAAGCAGCCTTATCTTGCCCTGAGCATTGCCATAATGCTCCCACCCACATCCCACCCTCAGCAACACCGAACACACACGCTCCTCATGGCAGGGCACAACCCTGCGATGGGCACTTCATCACCCGTCCTGCCGAGCGCAGGCCCTTTGTGCTGTAGAGCAAGCAGAGGAGCTGGGTTTCGTCGCTCGCGTGCGGGGCTAAGATCAGCACACAGGGAACAGGTGCCTGTCAGGGTAGTGCCACACTGGGGGCTGGGTTGCGCCACCTGCCCGTGGTGCCCGGCTTCAGGCAGGCATGCAGCGTGGCCCTGCAGCACTTCACCCTCCACCTCGGAGCAGCCCTCTCCCTGGAGCTGCAGCAGCCTGTACTGCTTATAGATAACTTACAATCCCTCTTTCATCACAAGTGCCGTAACCCCCCGTCGACTGTGTGGGCCACGCGCTCGGTGGCACACACGGGGCATTCGTGGTGCCTGTTGCATTAGCAGCAGCAGGGCGGCCGGTCTAAAGCCCTGCGTGCTACCCTGGAAATTTAGCTTTGGCAAGCCGATGCATTAGCAGCCTGGATTCCTGATCAATCTGGAAGCAGTAAAAAAAATCTTAGAAGGGGGAAGACTTGAAAGCGCTCTGATGTGAACTCTGAACCCTCTGCAAAATCCCTTTGAACTTGTGAAGTGAGTCGAAGGTGCAGCAGTCAAAAGACAGCTGGCATTATCGCCGCAGCCTGTTCCCACACCCCCGACATGTGGACTGGAGGGTGCTTGGAGCTGCTGGCTCAAAGAGGGCTCTTTGCTCTGCCGTGTTACTTTGCTTCCCAAGTTTTCCCGAGCTTCTGTGCACCTGGACAATGAGATCGGGGCTTCTGCGCCCAGCTTTCCAGTGTGGGGCTGGGGGTAGATCTGGGATTGCAGACAGGACCCTGCAGTGTCGGGCACTCCTGCTCTCGCATGCACATCGCTGGCTCTTCTAATAGCAATGTGCGCTGAGCGGCGGGGGAAGAAGCGGAGGCGTTCCTGCATGGGACGTTAAGAGCCTGCGCTGGTCAAGCAGTCGCCCTCTCCAGCACCGGGAGCCAAACGCCACGAGGCAATGCTAAGCTGTTACCCCGGGTCCGCAGAACGCGGCTTACACGGCAGTGACAGGTGGTGCTTGACCCCTGGGTCAATGGCAGGCGGATTCATCCTCCTGTTCATGCAAAGTGACTCAACCAGGCAGTCGCCTACGAGATCTCAGCAGCAAGCTGCTAGTTTGTGAATACTGCGTTTGAGAGAGAGTGAGTGCAAGTGCGTGCGTGCATGCATGCACATACTTGTAAAAACCTGGACCTGGAGCCCCTCCATCCTGTCTCTGAGCTCCTTTGGTACCACGCAGCACAAGGGGAGGCTGTCCCCAGCTCCTGGACTCTAGGGCAATTTAACACAAAGCATGCAGAAGGTTTAAGGTGGGTATAACAATGTCAGCAAGCCACGCATGTCCCCTGCGGCAGCTCCATCTGCGTTTCGAGGCCCGTTTTGGTGGGGTGTCGTTGGGTCCTGCTGCTCTGCAGATTGTGCTAATGAGGCTCTGCAATTACCGGTGCAGGAGGGGCCTGGTGGCAGAAGGGCTAAGGTATGGCTACAGGGTGAGGCCAAAGCTGCTCCCAGCTGCCCCAGTGGTCGATGGACATCTCGTCTCACAGGCAAAGGAGACAGGCCACCACCAACCCGGGAGTGCAGGCAGTCTTCAACATGTACTGGCCGGCTGCTGTCCCAGCACAGCTCCCATCCGCCTTTGTGAGTCTCACCCCCCCCTTCCAACGCAATCTGCTGCCCAGCTGCTGCAGCACGTCCTGCCCTGGGGACAAGGCCGGGAGATGTGGCGCTGCGAGCGTGGACTCCAGCGAGCTGGGCAGGCGCTGACCCTGCATTCCTGCCACTGGTCCTTGACCCCCAGGCCCCTTTCACAAGCTTTCCCTTCCACCTCCTTGCTGATTCCCACCTTCACCTTCCCTTCGAAGTCGGGCTGGTAGCAGCTCGGTAATTAGAAACACTTGTGCAAAGCAGCAAGCTGTGTCCGGCCAGGCCGTCGGTTCAGCGGCTTCACTTCGTCGGGGCCTCCGCTGAACTCATGCGCTTGCTTTCAGTGGTCGCAGGGGAGGCCTGGCGTGGTCCAGCGCCGGCTGAAGAGGGATGGAAGACACCACCGTACTGAGGCACCCTGAGGTGCTGCTCTGAAAGCTGCTGTCCCCCGCACTTAGAGCATTTTGCTCTGGTAAGGAAGAAGCCCTGTGCCTTCAGGCTGTGGGTCAGGCAGCGCTGCCCAAGCCAGGAGTGGCGACAACCCCAGTTGGCTTCGCACTAGTGCTGTCGGAGAGCGCACAGAGCTGCCTTGGGAGAGCGTGTCTTTGATCGTTCTTCCGGGCCTGTGTTCAGAGCCGGCCAGGCCTTTCTCATTTCTTAGGACTCATTAAGGTCCCTGCTATAAAAACCTTTTAAAGCAATTTATAGAATGCCTCCGCCCGGTGCCGCACGGCCTTTGGGCCACTCCGTCATGTTGCTGGCTGTATTTCTGCTCGCAGCCCTTTTATAAGTCTTCCTTCTTTATTATGAGCCCCCCACAAGGTGCCCATAAAATGATGCACAAGAAAATTACAGCCGTTATTTTTTGACTATCAAATAAATTTCTTTTCACGAGTTTTATTTTACTAGTGGCGATTGCAATAACCTCCCAGCAACAATTCCATATTTTTTTTTATTTGACCCCATTTGTTTCTGGGTGTCGAAGGGCGCGGTGACATCTTGCCTCAAACACAGAGCCTGCGGGTGCCGGGCAAGGTTCGTTTGGCACCCACCGGCCAGGCAAAGGGCAAGGCTGGTACCACGCGGAGCCCTGCGGCCTGGCAAAGTCAGCGGTGCTGCACGCACACGCGGCTGTCTGCTGGAGCTGATGAGAGCCTGGAGGCCAGAGGCACTCACGTGCCTTATTTACAGTGGATCTCTTGCTGTTTGTGGCCTTGAGTCAAGAAAGGCCTGAAGCATGCACTTATAGCCCGTTTATACCTGTTTGCATAAAAGTTAGTGGCCTGTGCGATACAGGAGGGCCAACAAGCTGTGCTAAAGGGCATGTCCGGCCCTAAACGCTGTGCCTTAATGGTGACCATGAGTCAGGGCCCTGAAGAAGGCTGTTTCAGCATGGGGGGGGGGGGGG
>NW_017728996.1:7035637-7052599 GCF_001723915.1 Gavialis gangeticus | reverse complement strand
GGGGGGGGGGGGGTCTGTTGGCAGAAACCAGGATGGGACCGTCTAGAAGATCACAGCCTAGTACTATGGGCTTCTGCTGCTGGCTTAACTCAGGTGCTCAGCTGGGGGCTGCCCTTAGCCAGCCCCCCCCTTGCCCTTTCTCACCTGAGGGAAGCGATGCTTTGCTGCTGAGTGTGCTGATATGACCAGGGGCATCGACTGTACCCAATGTCACGCAGGGGGCTGCCGCAGCGAGGATGCAAGCTGTGCTGTGTACATGCTCTGTCGCCATCCCACACCTCCCGCCAGGGGCTCAGAGGGACGGGCAAGTTGTCCCACACTTTGCAGGGAACAGGCAGCATGAAACAGTAGGCGCCGTCCCCAGTGATGATGCGTTAGCAGAAAATGAGGGCTGGAAGAGACCCCCCCCCGGAGGTCACATCTAGTCCAACCCCTGCTCAAGGCAGGACCAGCCCCAACTACGTCATCCCAGCCAAGGCTTTGTCTACCCAGGTTTTAAAAACCTCTAAGGATAAAGATTGCACCACCTCTCTGGGTAATCTGGTCCAGCGTTTTACCACCCTCCTAGTGAGAAAATTCCTCCAACCTAAACCTCCCTTGCTGCCACTTGAGCCCATTGCTCCCAGCCCAGAGTGAGCCCACTGGCATGCAGATTGGGTTTACCTTGTGGGGGCTCACTGCTCCATCGCCCAGACCAGGGTGATGTCCTCACGGGGGCTCAGTCATACCCTAACATGGCCACAGAGGTCCTCTCTCCCCACCCCAGGACAGGTAGCAGCGTGGCACGCTCTGGTACCCTCGTGTGCATTTATTCTGGCTCCCAGCCGGAGATTCCCCTTAGTAACATTGCATTGTGATGGAAAGCCGTAAATGCCACTGCGCCGGTGACCTCAACAGGTTCATGATTTGTTGGGTTAAAAAAAAAAAAAGCAGGTCCTTGGCTGGTTGCTGGTTTAATTCCCTTGCCTGTCTCCTTCCTTGGGTACATGTCAGCATGTGCCTGGCCGTGGTTAAATAGCTCATTGTCGTGTAGGTCTGTCTTAGCACCTATGATGCTGCGCTGAACTAACTATTCCTCCAGTTTATTTTTCATACCGCCCTGCCAGCCTGGAGTGGATGTGAGGGGTCTTCAGCCCAGTTTGCTGCCTCTGACCGGGCTCATACACTGCACAGGAAGCCGGGAATGCTACGGGAGGGGGGAAGCGCATCCTAGCTGCTAGGAGCACATCTGCTGCTGGCTTAGCATCTGTGGGGCTGTGCAGCCGTACCCAAGGCACTTGTCCTTATTAGAGCTGACGGCTGTCCATCCATCCCCGTGCCCATCAGAGGGGGCAGGGGGTGGTTGCCGGCTGAAACGAAAGCAGACCCCCAGTGTCATGCCGCACCCAAAGCTGTGCCAGTTAGCCATGCTGTGCAGACTGGGAGGGCAGGAGGGCTATAGGCAACAGCTAAGCGAGAGCCCAGATTAATAAGCGGAGGTTGCCCAGGAATATGAGGTTACATACGCCCTGTTCCCTTTCAGGTCTTGCTCATGGGCTTTGTCCAGTTCTGTGATATGGTTTGTGCCAGGGGTTGAAGCGATGCATGCTGAAGGCAGCGCTGGCATGGCATCGGGAGGGGTGCTGCCTGGGAGAACTGGTCAGGGACTTGTGGCATAGAAAGCGGATTTGACCTCAGTACGCCAGAGTGTCTGGCCCCTGCGCTAATCACTACACGTGGTACCGGAGCAAGGAGACAGGGAGCACCCGGCTCAGGGCAGGCAAGAGGGATGCGTTGAGTAGGGCCCAGCTGCGGGGTTTCCAGGGGCTTCCCCGGGCGGGAGATTGAGGAGCTGGTGGTGGCTATAGGCACCCTCCTAGACCAGACAGGAGCAGGGCTGCTCTGGTGCCAGTTAGCAGGGCCCACGGCGCCGTTCTGCTTGATGATGGGTTTTTATGTTGGCAGAGTTGTCCCTGGCTGGGGACCCAGAGCATGGCTTACAGGGCTCTTCTGCTTGTTAACTTTTTCGTGGGGGCAACGATGAGCGCATGCATTGCTTGTAGCCACCGTTGTGAAGGTTGGTTTGCAGGCAGTCAGCAATGTGGATGCTGGAGTTTGAACATAATTAACCCTAGGCACTCTATCTTGCATGCTCAGGCCTGCTCACGCTGAACGCAGAGGGCTCTTATGGCAGTGAAGCTGCCCTAGAAAATGGGTGTGAATGAGAGGAGCCTCAGCAATGCAGTTGGTTTCCCCAGCGAGAGCGTTCCTGATTGTGATGAAGGCACTGAGCAGGCCAAGATCCTTGTTTAACCAGCCAAGGACCTGGCCTGAGGTTGATGAGAAGTGCATGAAGATAAGCAAAATGTCTCAGCATCCTCTCTGCTTGGACCCGTGTCTGACAATCTCCCACCGTGTTAGTCCAGATAAGAAAGCTGGACTTTTTACACACAAACCACCTTACCTTTCTGCACGTCATGCCTTCATCTTCTATCACAGCAGCTCCCAAACTCAGACAGCGTGCACACCACCACTTTAAAATGATCCAACCTTAAGGACCACCAGCAAATTTTTGTCATATAAAGCAATGACAATAAATCTGTTAACGCGTACCACTGACAGGTTGTCTACGTACCACTGGTGGCACCCGTACCACAGATTGGGAACCGCTGTCAGGTTCGAAATAACAAAGCCACACTCAGAAGAAACTAGAGCTAATTTATTCTAGTTTTATTTTCCATGTACAATAGCCACAGGCTAAAAGCTAAACAGAGCAAACTACAAAAAAAAAAGGGTTTTTTTATTTTTTATTTTTTTTATACAGAACTAACAATCATAGGATCAGTGGGATTTCAAATATCAAGATGGATCAAAGTAAGAAAGGTAGAAAATAAACAGTAGAAAAGTGCTTTGCATTTTGGGTTTATATATATATAAGTCTTTTAACAGTTTATTCCTGAAGAAAATTGGAACAAAGTTCTACCGTCTTTATTACAAGCTAAAGGACACCGTAAATACCGTCAAGATAGACTTCCTCTTTGCTTTGTAAGAAAGAACCTGCTCCAAACCCCACTGATGTCAGCGTCTTGCGTGGACTTCTCATCAGGCCCCCAAGTCCCTTCTCCTTATAAAATGTGGAGGACCGAATCCTAGTCTCAGCCTTGGGTAAATCCAGCATCACTGTGTTGATTTACACAGTTATGGCAGATTTATCCTGTTGTAAGTGAGAAGAGAATCCGGCCCTGAAACTGCTGAACGCTCGCTTAGAGATGCTACTGTACTTCACACATAATCATTTCCAGAGTTCAAAGGCGCCGTCTGGATTCAGCAAGTTCACAGGCCCAGCTGGCATACACCCAAGCTTCCTCTTTTTTTTTTGGTGGAGTGGAGAAATAAATGAACAGGCATCAAGTTGCTCGATAGGATCGCTAGTCTGCCTTTCATGTCCCTTGACTGGGGAAGGATCTATTTCAAACGCTGTTTGCACAGATGATTTCAGTAGGACCCCCCCCCCACAACCTCCCCCAAGCCTGTGTTTGGATACAGTATTTTTACCTTTTTTGTAGTTCTTTACAGACCCAGTGGCTTTTAATCCATTTGTGGGATGAAGGCAACTCCTCCAAACAGCAAAGACCAGGTGGGATTCTCGCCCCATGGACAGCAGTGGGGATACGCTGGATTTACCCCAAGGTGGCTATGTCTCAGGAAGCCCATGTGAAGGAGACTTTGAAGAAGCATCCCACAGCCTTGTTTCTCCAGACCCCTGCTTATATACCAGCACCACGTTTCCTGTAAATACCTCAAACTTTGGGTTTCTCGGCGCATAAACACTTGCACCTCTTAAAGAATTGGTAAATGAATAAACCGAGCGTTTGTCCTAGAGCTTTCCTTTTCCCGTCAAACCATGAAACGTCCCCCGTTGAAAACGCGATGGGTAACCCACAGCAATGCAAGAGCAGAGCGCAGGGAACAGGGCTGCCACGTAGCTCTGGACAGCTGGCAAAATCCAGCGTCACCGCTCTAGACACATTCACTTTATGCAATGATACCTCCCCCCCTCCCCAGTTTTCTTTTCTACAGTATATACACAGCAAGGGCGACACTCGTCATGAGCCACGTAACACAGGGTGATGGGAGACTGATGTACAGTGGACATGGCAGGAAAGCTAAAGCAAGCCAACAAAAGATGACAGCTGTTCTCAATCTGTGCAGGATTTGAAATCTTCCTACCTGTGATTGCTGCGTGACAAGGTATCTGGGGGCAGATCAGGGCAGCGCAAGTACCTGGTGCAACGGTCTTTCTTACCACTGGCTTGTATTTGCTTTGCAGATATGGGGAGAGTGGAGAGGCAGTGGTCGCTCTCGCAGAGGAAACGGGGTTATAGGCGGGGAAAAGCAGTGCTCGGCGCTTTGCTCCCAGCAAATGCATGACGTAGCCACAGAGGAGGGGAAAATGGAGTGAAAACATTACACTGAGGAGGCCTGTGTGAGCATGGGGGCGAGGGGATGCATGTGTTGGGGAAAGAAAAGGGATTTCAGTACAACACATAAATTGCATTTAAACATATCAATCCTCCTTTTGCTACTATTGCAAATAAACATGGAGAAGAGGATAAAGCCCCTGACGGCATTTGGGAAAGCAGTATATCCACACTTTGTCTTTAAGAAAAAAAGCAATCATCCACTCTCCCCATATACACTACCGCACTGATTCAGGTACTGCACTGAACTGCTACTGTATTGAATTCCCCCTGGCAAGGGACCTGGCAGCCTAGAGTGACTTTTGCCCTCAAATTGCTGCACGATACATTATCCTAGTACAGAGAAATGTGCAGACACACACAGTAATGCTGCTACAGATCAAAATGCACTGTTGTTGGGGTTTATAATATACCATATACCTGACCCAAGACCCACTGAAGTCAATGGAAACCTTCCTGTTGACATGAATGAGCTTTGGATTGGGTTATAAAGTAACAGCACTTCACGTGGTTTTCCTTTTTTTTTTTATTGCCAACATCTACAATCCTTGGGGAGGGGAGGGGGATCATTGTAGGTGGCAGTTTTAAAATCCCCGTCTGGTCTAATACTTAAAAATTCCAGCATCTTTATGACACAAGGAAAAAGAAAGACACAGTTCACAAATAAATACCTGAATCCAACAGTATGAAAATACCCTGTCACAGTATAAAACTATTCCCTGCCCAACTAAACATAACACGGATACTATCCCTGAGGTAGCAGCCATCTCTGGTAAACTTGCAAGCAGAGCTCGGCGCATCAGTTGTGTCCACTATGGGTTACCAAAACTGGATCTTGGACAGTTTATTTCCTACAACAGCGTCACTTTGCCCGAGTCAGGAAAACAGTAGGAATGTAGGACCCCGTCTGTTGTGCAACGAAGGCAGTTTGCCGAAGTGATGGAAGTTCCTTGGAAAAGCACAACGGGGTGAGATGCTGATGTCCGGTACACCTGTGCCTTATGCTGGCAGAAATGCAATCAAGCTGCCTGTTACTAAAGGGCTTGTGAAGAGGAAGAAAAAGCTGTCACGTTAAGGTGCCGCACACAGTTCCCTTGAACGAGGGGGGGAAAAAAGGAAAGAGAAAACCAGCAGGAACGTTTCAGTAATGCTTGGATCTGTGAGCGAGTCACCAGCATAAAGAGCTGCAGCGCCCAACGGCAGCTTTTTGATGTTAATTCTTTGTGCTCGAAACACGCCCGCCCTATTGTCACATCCCCAAGATCAGCTACAAAGAAACATGGAAGACATTTGACTTCCATTCATGCGTGAATGCCAGCTATCACCCGCGCAATGTAATACGGGAAGATCCCAGCAGTGCCCTAAGCGCAAAGCCTGGATAGAGGATCTGGTTGGCGAGAACAACATGGGACTGTTTCAAAGCATGCTCTTATGATTGAGAGTCAGGCCACACGAATCCCATCCAAATGCTTTCCAGGACACCAGAGCGTTGGTTTGCTTTGAAAACTGACTGTTTTCAATGTAGTCCAGTGGTTTTCAACCTTTTTTCATTAGTGGAGCCCTAAAAAGTGTTGAATGGAGGTGCAGACCCCTTTGAATTGTAGGTGTGGGTGTTCACCCACTTTTGATTGATCCTAGTCATCTTTTGTGGGCCCCTTAGAAATAGTGTACAGATGCCCAGGGGTCCACCAACCATAGGCGGAAAACCACTGGTGTAGTCGACTCGGACACTTTAAAGAGCCAGGGCCAGGTTCTCAGGCGTTATAAAACAAGCACAACTGGGTTGAAGTGAATGGCGCTCAGACAACTTCCACCTCCTCAGAGTTTGGCCTTAGATGCTTACACCCATGAACACACCTGCATGACTTTCAATGAGGAATTTTCTGCATCTCCTCCATAACATGGATTATTCCAGGATCTCACCCCATGCTCTGGAAAGACCCTTCACTTCACATGTGGCACCTACGGCAGCTACTACCGGCTGCGTACACACGTCAGCAGGACAGGACAGTTAAGTCTTCCTTACAACAACAGGTCATCAGCAGTGGAAAGAGGCAATTTGTGCTTACTTGCATTTTCTGGAATGTCATGGCGGCCGCCTCACCAATACCAAGTACCTTTCCAACATGTAAATGCCACCGGTTCAATCAGCAGCCCATACCTGGAGTTTGACATGGATCCCACTGAGTGAACACAAGATTATATGAAAATGAACAAGTAGCTGCTAAAGACCTTTGGGTCCAAACTTGACCTTGTGACGTCGTGAAACTCCATCTAAGTCAGTGGAGGTTGCAAAGGGCTTCATGGCTCCGCCTTCATCTGCAAGCTCCAAGCTTGCCTGCATTCTTTAGATTTCTATCCAGCAAAAACAAGTCTGGATAAATTAAGAGCTGGCTTGAATCTGTAGCTGAACTTGAACCAAAATCAACTTGGTTTAGACACTTGAACAAGTTCAGGTAATCTGGACCAGAAACATTTCTTCCCCCCCAGTTCTGTGGTCCTCTGTTCCAGGATCAGAAATGGAGGCCCCACACCAACCAAAAGGATGGCTGTTACTTGAGTTGTTTCCCCATCCAAACAGGAGCTGGATGTACTTAAAGATGCGCAATCTCTCATTGCAAGGATTCCTATCTGATTTTGCAGACTCAAGAGCCTTGAACAAGTCAGGTAGAAATACATCCTCTTGCTGTTTCCCCAGAGTGGACCTAAAACCCTTTCGAGATTTGCCCATTACAAACATCTATTTTGCAGTGGCATGGATTTACAAGAGCTTAAAAGAAACCCCAGAAAGAGGAAAATCTAAATATCTAAAAATAATCTTTAAAGGTTCACATCCATCTTTGTCTCAAACCAACATACAGTTGGTTTAAGCCATTACATTTCTGCATATTAAAACAAAAAAATCTATTCATGACACACTACTGTGTTTTAACTAATCAAATGGCACAGCATTTCCCTTTAATAAAAGGAAGTAGTGACAAATACTTGTTACTATTACAATATCACAATAATATGATATTAAATTAATAGCAAGTTCACAGCCCCAGGTATTTGAGCTGAAAGCTAGACTAAATTATGTGTTCACTTTGGCAACAGTACTTTATTCAATCTGAACTTCATCATTACACACAGAGACAATAAAAAGAAAAGTGTGGATGAGTGGGGGGTGGATTCTCTTTGATATGAAGTCGTAACTCAATGCACAAGGAAACCCATCGCAGCTTTGTTCCGTCCGTGCACACTAGGCAACACGGACGCTGCACCTGCGGTGCAGGGCTCTACTTCACAACAGGTTGGGTGAATACCTCAAGTATCAGACTTGGAGCCTTACCCCAAAATCCTAGCTCTGAAGACCAGGCTTCGAGAGGTTGGAAACCCAGGTCCAAGTTTTGCAGCCTGGGCTCTCGCTAACACACACTTCAAATCTTTAGACAATGGCTCTTGTTTGATTCGCATCAAAGAAAGACGTGCTTTTAACGAGCCCTTTGAATCAGTAACATTAACGCCTTTCTTGGCTTCCCCAACTGTCCTGCATCTCCATCCCCCTTCACCTTTCCAAACGGTGGTGTACCCTGGCTCCGACAGGTTAACTCCTGTGTAACGGGACGTCCCAGCTGGCCAGTAATAGACACCATTGAGCAAACATGGGGCCTGGCACTATAGATGCTCCAGGGCACAGCTGGTATTCTGATTTTCAGTCTGTGAGGAGAGAGCAAGCCAATTTATTTTACAAACTGCTGAAGGAATTCAGAGATTTGTGGGTGGCGAAGAGAGAGAGAGGGCTGAAAACATCTCCCAGCTTACGGTGAACGTGTGAGCGGATCGCTCTCTTAGGTCATATTTAGTCAGTATTTTAGTGGCGGGGTTAGATGACTTCTCGGTTTATTAACATACAGACCTGGTGCTCTCAAATTCCTCCTTTCCTGCAGGGCGAAAGAGAAAATAAGAAACCTCATGAGGGGG
This sequence comes from Gavialis gangeticus, assembly GCF_001723915.1. Taxonomy (NCBI): domain Eukaryota; kingdom Metazoa; phylum Chordata; order Crocodylia; family Gavialidae; genus Gavialis; species Gavialis gangeticus. The sequence goes on along the minus strand of NW_017728996.1, from coordinate 7,044,176 downwards.
AGAAGGACTTTTAAAAGTCTAAGATATTTATAAACACTGACCCAAATTCACCTAAGGCACATATGCGCTCAGTTTAATTGAGGTCAGCGCCATTGTATCTGCGTACGTCAGGCTGATCTATCTGACCCGAAGGGGAGCTGTCTCTTCAGATCCAGCCCAGGCTGATTGCTGGAAGTGTTTCAGGATGCAGGAAATGGGAGATATGCTTTTCCTTATTTCCCTGTGTATTCTTGTACAACAATTATGTAGACAATTTTAGCAATCAAGTGCCAAAGGGTGTAGGTAATGGGGCTGGAGCACATGTTTCTCATACACCATCTCTCTCCCACAACTGAAGATAGAGGACTGGTTTTCATTTTTTAAACAGCCATTCAGCAATTTTCCCTTTTTACAACTTAAGCTCGTTTCCTCATTCCTTTCACTCTTCTTCTTTTCAGCTAAAATAATTACATTTGATTCACCGCCGCATATAAAATAAAGAGTTTAACACTAAAACAGCTTAAAAGCGCGCGCACATGAAACGGCTGCCCTGGCTGTGGCATCACAGATGGGATGTTCTCCAGCATCGCATTACAACTCTTTCTTGGTTTTTGTTTCATACCACCAGGCTGCTTTTCTACTTGAACTGAGGTAGGTCGCCAGCAACATGCACCTACTTAACACACCAACCTAAGGCTTTGAATGAGGTCTAGGCCTGACACTGCCACCAATAACCTAAAGAGAAGCTGCTGGGAGGATGTCTCAATGGACACAGCTGTGAACACAGCGCCAATTAATAGCATGGTTGCTACAGCCCGGATTCCCCAAGGCATTTACCTCGAGGCCCACCTAAATACCTTGGAGAACCAAGGCGTAGGTCAGCACACAAGACAGTGCCATATAAATCAGCATGGCAAATTTTTGGAAGGCGTGGCAGACAGCTCCGGGCAGACTATGGACACTTTGAACTCTCTTCTTCCCACACTTCTGAATTAATGAGATCTTTGCCATTTCCAACACGTGGCTAGGCAGATGAAGACCCTTTAATGGCCCAAGATGCAAGTACCATATACTTAATATTAAAGGATACTTAAAGAGTTTGGAATATTTTTTTCACATGGAAAAAGCAATGTAAAGAACCGCTTCTTCCAGTTCCTTCAGGATTGCTGACTTTGGACTCATTTCCATTCTGTGAAACGCCAGTAAAGCTACCCAAAAGGTAGGGAGGGGCCAGTGTTTTCTTTGTGGTGGGAGAGCGACAGTTATAGCTGCCTCTAGCAGACTCTTTAATGGCTTTACTAAATAGCATAAATTTCATAATTAACAAACCCTGACACCCCCTCTCCCCACCCCTAATTCCCTAGAGATGATAATGGGAAGCAATCTAGCAGTAACTCTCAAACTGGCCATTGGGAATTATGTCCTTTCTGAATGGGGGCACATCAGTCAGCCAGTCAAGCCAGATGAATCTTTGAACGCTGCCATGCGCTGGCTAATGCCTTGTATTCAAAAGCCTCAAACTTAGGCTGTTTTCCTCTTACAAATATGGGTCCGAAGATGTCAAATGAATAAAGAAACCACGCTTGTTAGCTGCAAGGATGGGAGGAGAATAGGTCAGAATATGCTTTTCCTTTGATATATCCTTTCCTCAAGGTGCCATCACACGTGGGGGTACATATTAGTCACTGTGGCACAAGAAGACACCTCCGTGGGTGCATAAGGATGAGGCTAAAGGCCGTGGGTCTCCCGCACCCCAGGGGTGCCATTATCTCAGTCTGGGGTGTGTTATACCGCTGGGCCAGTGGTAGAAGGTGGGTGCTCTGAGTAGCAGTGGATAAGGGTAAGTGCTGTAGTCCTAATCTCTCCAACTGCTGTCCTATGATCAATTAAGTGGGAATTTTAGCCAGATAAATTGGCTGTATCCTTCAAGGCACTGAGTACTCTAGCCCTGGTTCAGGAAAGGACTGAAAATGTGCTTCCTTCTAGACCTGTGAGTCATCCCATTGACTTCCAAGCGCTCTCCTGAATCGAGTCAGAGTGCTCAGCTGCCTCGGAGGATGGGTGGGACAGAAGGAGCCTTTGGAAACACGGCACCAGTTTGAAGAAGCTAAGCTTGGACCTCCGGCTGCAAGTCCGTGGTGAGCACCATCCTTAGGTTATTCGTGGCAGCTTGCGGGCTACAACGCTAACGGTCCTTAAAGTAAAACCATGATCTAAAATGCAGACACACAAAATCATACACAAACATTATGCTTCAACTAAAAGTAAAGCTTATAACACTAGTGAAATGTCATCACAATTTGTTACACAATGCCACCACGCTGCCCTTTCACGTTTCTTTGAACAGATTTCATTGGAACAAAGCACAAGAGTCAGATGAAGGGAGAGAAGGTCTGATGACGCACACGAACAGACTTCTATAAAAAACTTGAGGTAGAACATTGCTTTCAAGGTTTGGAAGTGCTTTACATTGGGGGGACGACGACAAAACGACAACGACAACAATGGCAGATACGGAGCATGACTTCTGAGGTAGTACCGAGCTTGTACTGACCAAGTGCTACGCTACTTGTTCTGAAAACAAAGGAAGACACAGATATTTGCTGCTTCCCAGAAGACATTCATTCCGGTTGAGGTAGGTTCTGATTTAACTCAGGTGGTCTGTCCAAGTCTTTCAACAGCCCTCACACAGGCCTCCTTTGACACACTTTTTTTTTTTTTTTTTTTTTTCCTTATTTATAGTCAATAAGCAAAAAAGTATCCTGAGAAATAGAGAAAGTGTACAAAATCATCAAATCCATGGAAAGACAGCCCTTTTTGGCCCAAATTTTTGGAGTCACATTAGAAGGATTCCTCTAGATCCAGTCAGCTTGAAATAAAAAATAGATCCACAGAATAGTTCTAAAGCTGCTAAAAAAGAAACGAGTTTGTGAAGCCACGGGAACACACGTCCACCATATTCCAGCGCTGACGGAGAGTTTGCCCACTCAGGCAGTTCAGTCTGCTGTCTAGCAGCCACCGGGAAAAAACAATCATGACCAGTCTCGATAATGCAGTCATAGGAAGAAACGCACAGAGAGGCCTGAGACAGGTCAGAAAGATAAACTTCACAGAGTTTCCAAAAGGCTGTGTGTGTGTGTGTGTGTGTGTGTGTGTGTGTGTGTGTAAAAATAAAACAAAACAAAACAATAAAAAAATCAGACCATAGAAATCTTAAATTTGACCTGAGATTGACGAATCATTGTAAAGACATCACCAGACATGGAAATGGTTCCTGGTGATTCCTACAAGAAGCTGAAAGACTTGGCAATTATCCTTCATTGCTGGGACTGTGGTTCGAAGCTGGGGCTTCTTGGCTGAAGTGGGGTGGTGGTCCACCATGGTCATCAGGAGCCCAGCTTTTGGATGGGGGGTCCAGCTGCTCTTCTATGATGCTGAACTCATCCAGTGGAAGTGTCGATATCTGGGTCTCATCATGTGAGGTAGGTGGGACACGATCCGGCTGAGAGGAGGTAAACGACAAGCCATTACAAATCCAAGAACTTTTCATGGTGCTATCTGAACTGAGCTGTGGGGCTGCTTGGAAATAGTGCAGCTCACAGGGGGTCTGTAAGCACCTTTTACAGAGGTGTCCATATCTGCAAACTAAATTCTGCCTTCAGGTACCAGGCATAAGGATTTCTTCGTGGCACAAGCCTCTACCACCACAGCTAAAGGAGGAGCTCTTGGACAATGCATTCAGGGAGTGATTTTATTCCTCTTTGTGGCTTAGCTCTGCACCTGGGTTTTCTTAGCCTTGCCTCTGCACTGGGGATGTGGAACTGTGCACAGGCTGCATGCACACTTGGCTGTGTGCTAGTGAGTGGTCATGGCACTTGTCTAGAGAACCTGGTTCTGGTTCCTCCTCACCCAGAAGAGTTTGAACTTGTGTCTCTGACTTCCTAGCAATGCGCTTAACCCCTATGCCACCAGCTGGGCATTAGCAAGGGCTGCTTCAATGTCCCTTTGAAGATGGACTACTACTGCCCCTTGCAGTGGATAAAATAGATGGAGAACAGAGCAGAGGTTTCTGCCCCAGTGGGAGCAAAGGCCCAATTTCTTCCAGGCCCACAAGCCTATCATTGAGCTATAAAGCCTCTGACTTGCTCGCTTCCTTCTGGCCCCACATATCTCCCTCTCTTGGCTGGCCTAGGGGACGTCTAAGCTATGGCATGACAGTTAGAGCGCTATGTTAGCAAGTCAGAGAGACAGGCAGTCAATCCACCTTGGGAAAAGTCTAAAACCTTGGTCTCCAGCTTCCAGCCCAAATACCCTGGCCTTACAATGACATAGGAGGACTGTTTCCTTCTAGCTACTTTACTAAGACTTCGGTGCACTGATGCCTCCAGCGTAGACATGCATCCGTAGCCATGCGCTTGTCCAGCCAGTGCATAACTGCCTGCATGCTCAATCTGTGGGTGCAGGCTCACACATCCACCATACAGGGGCAACAGAATCCCAACTGCAAATCAGTGTAAAAAATGTCACTAGAGAGCTGCCATTAAGACACCTGGCAGATGATACACTACACGCATGATTAATCTGTTAATCACATCTTTAGTAACCCGGCCACACATTCGTGCCATTCATGGTGTGATAAAACAGGGAACAAGCCACAACGGTATTACATAAAACGTGTAATAACTTGTGGGTTGGTTCCCATTGTGCCTTCATTTGAACGTGTGGCCAGCACCAGAAGCACAGAGAGCCCTTCAAGACCTGGTGTGCTCCTGTACCTGGGAGCACACATCAGCTGACCAGTGCTCCCAGCTATGGGCACACCAGGCATCCAGTTTGCTACTTGCCAATGCAGGGGGTGCCCAGTGTCACGACCCCAGGCTTCCCTTGCTCTAGCAATAGGGAGTGATTGGGAGCTAATCCCCAATTCCACTTCCAGTTGTGTTTGTGTGGCATGGTGGGAAGGGTGATTGCTGGGATCACAGACCAGATCCCATCATGCTTTTAACGGAATAGCAGCTTCAGGTGAACAAAGGGTGATAGAATAATGCCCCTCCTGTGTGTTGTTTTGTATTTTCTGGGTACTGAAGGGGGCTGAATACACACATCCAAGGAGAGAGGGGAGGGTCTATGCATCCTCTGGCTGCCTGCTGTGGCAGAACCATTGCTCTCCTCCCCCGCTGCTTACCATGATTCCCTTATCCTGCTGCTCTTGCAAAGGCAACGCAGGAAACAGCCTTTCCAGTTCATTCATATCCAGCTGCTTTCTGTTCAGGTCCAGATCATCCCTGTCCCTCCGAGCCGCTCCATTCAGCACCAGACCCGTGGCATTCCTCTGACTCCTTGGGATCTGTGGAGTCGACAGCTGCTCCTGGACATTTTTGCACATCAGCAGTCTGGAAAACAGAGGGCAGGGAAGCTCAGGTGGGGCCAAATCTCCTGCCAAGGTGACAGGCAGCCTGCTCACATGGCTCTGGGAGCACCATTGCCCTTGCATCCCCTAGCAAATGATCTGCCTATATGGAGCCAGTGAGAACAGGATTCAGGGTTGGGAAGTGCAAGAACAGTGTGAGAACATGGGCTGTACTGGCCAACAGACTCACAATGCGAGGCACCTCCTTGCCCCTCCCCACCTTGTACCCAAAACTGCAGCCACTGTGTGCCGCATTTTTTCCTGTGTTACTGCCCTGCTTTAGCATACTGCCTCCCTCTCCCTTAATCAACTTCCCTTTGTTCTGTATCCCAGTGTCTGGGAGTGGGGGAGTGCCTGCCTGTCGAGATTCCCCATGGCAGGCAGGGAGCTTGTTTGCCCAGGCTACTGCCAGCATTTTCTTCCTCATTTTAAGAGGAATCCTTGGATGTCTGAGCCTGGATCTCATTGCGGGTAGAGGGCAGGCTTCATGGATGAAGTGCTAGGCTGGGAGTTGGGGTCTAGGATCTGGGTGGTCTCTGCCACTGCCCCGCTGGGTGACAGTGGGCAGCTCCCTTCACTGCCCATGCATGGGTTGGAGCTCCTGGCAGTGACCTCCTTGGCAAACTTCTCTGGGGTTTACTGCTCTGTTCAAGTTCTTATTAATCTGTATCTTTGGCAACGTTGTTCAGATCAGTCTCCTGCCTGATGTAGCCCCAATGTGCCACCAGAGCTGTTGCCCCAGACTGTTTTTACCCTGCCTGTGCCATGATAACCCTTAATAGGGTTTGAGGAGGCAGCAGTGCCCCACTGCCATCAGAGGGGCCCAGCAGGATATGGTCACAGTTGTCTGTGTGCAGCACAGCGAGCCAGTGCCAACAACGCCTGGGGATCTTCCAAAGCCAGTGCACCAAGGTTCCCTCTGAGCTGCACGTGTGCACAGTCGTACACAATAACAAATCTTGCCACACAGTAACTTTTAAATGCCATGCATCACTCGGCTGCACAGAGGCCACTCCACTCCTCACTGCGCCGGCATCCCCACAGGGAGGGAGAGCACAGCCCTGGCCAGAGCAGCCCACAAGGGGCTGGGCTGCTGATTAATAAGCAATCATAGCTGTTGCCCCTTCCTCCTCTGTGCCAGTGGTGCGGGGCAGGCAGCAGCTCCTCTCTGAAGTGAGGCAGGGGCAGGGACAGGGCCTAGGGCTGACCTGGGCACCGTGTGGGCTCTGCTGGCTCCAGGGAACTACTTCACTGTCCAGCCCCTTCCGGCAAGCTTCGCCCCAGGCCCCACTGACTTCACCCTAATCCTCTATTAGTTACAACAATTAAAATACTATTAATTTGTCTAGTATTTACAGCAATGCAAATTAAAAGCAGAATTAGGCCTTTAAACAAAACACATCTAACAAGGTAATAGATAGACTGAGACTAATATTAAAGAATGCATTTGGTGCACTGTGTAATATTAAATATTAAAGGGGGAGGTGGGACCAATTCGGGAACAGACTAAAGCAGCGCACTCATGGACCAAAGGGCGTGCTCATGGATCACTACACCTTAGAGCAGGGGCGGGCAATTATTTTGGGCAGAGGGCCGTTTACTGAGTTTTGGCAAGCCATCAATGGCCCTATGACAGGCAGCCCAGGGCAGATCAATATTAATTTTCTAAATTTTTTAGGGGTCCCGCGGGCCGGCTAGAATGGCCTGGCGGGCCGCATCCAGCCTCTGGGCCACATTTTGCCCACCCCTGTCTTAGAGGGAACATTGCAGTGCACAAGTCCAGCAGAGGACAGAGAGTCCAGTATAGGGCAGTGAAAGTGGTTAGGTGGCTGGGACACATGACTTGTGAGGAGAGGCTGAGGGAACTGGGTTTTAGTTTGGAGAAGAGAAGACTGAGGGGTGATTTAATAGCAGCCTTCAACTCCCTGCAGGGTGGCTGCAAAGTGGATGGAGGTGGACTGTTCTCAGCGGGGGCAGATGGCAGAACAAAGAGCAATGGGCTCAAGGTGCAGCAAGGGAAATTGAGGTTAGATATTAGTAAAAACTTTCTTACGCAGAGGTGGTGAAGCACTGGAACAGGTGACCCAGAGCAGTGGTGGAGTCTCCATCCTTGAATGTTTTTAAGACCTGGCTGGACAAAGCCTTGGTTGGGATGATCTAGTTGGGGCTGGTCCTGCTTTGAGCAGTGGGATGGACTAGATATGACCACCTGAGGGCCCTTCCAACCCTAGTTGTCTAAGATTCTAAGTCACAATGACCTTAGCAGGCCCCAAACAAGCATATGCCACAGGGACATTATAGCATAGGTGGCAGGTGCTCCCTCTAATCCCCAGCAGGAGAGATGCACTGTGTGATTGGCAGGGACACCATGGAAGGGTCAGAGATGATTGTGAGATCCCACAGCCCCTTTGGCCCAGGAAGTCGAAGAGCAGTGCGAGAACATGGGCTGTACCAGGAAGAGAACATCCCACCCGCAAGCAGCACACCTACCTTCCTCTGTACCCAAACATGAGGAAGAGGACGCAGAATATAATGCATGTGACGCCAATGTGGATCCCAATGATGATGCCAGTGGTGGATGTCTTATTGCTCTGCTCATCTTTCAGGCAGTCGCACGGGGGATTCAGCACTGGAAGGAAAGGGAAGGAGTTAGTTCTCTTCCTGGTGCTCCTCAGGTCCAGTATCATTGCTTCTCCAATGGCCCAGGTAAGGACTGAGCCCCAGGAGACTAAACCAAGATCTGGGCTGTGGCAGGCTGGGTCCATCCAGGTGTATAGGCTCAAACCCCTGCTTGTGGGGGGTCTGTGGAGGGGCAAGATGTGCAGAGCTGATAGGGAGCAACAGCAGCAGAATGAGGTTGGTGGCTGAAATAACACAGCCTGCAGCATGAGCCTGTGGTTGGGAGCTGGGAGCCCTGAACTGGACTGTGCTCTTGGCCCCTTTCCCCAATACAATCTTCCCCTACTTTCAGCAGGGGAGGCTAGCTTCCCCGGAAAGATGGTGATAAGCTTCATCACCTGGTAGGGCCTTGGCTGGCTGGAAGGAAGCCACTGAGACTCCAGCAAGGACTGGCCTGTCCTCTCCACCATCTGTCCTGGCACATCTACTTCCCCAGCAGTGAGTGCAGGGTCTGGGGAGTATTTGGGGGGG
>NW_017728996.1:7030979-7035368 GCF_001723915.1 Gavialis gangeticus | reverse complement strand
GGGGGGGGGGGGGCAGGGGCTGAACAGTGCCTGAGGAGAGATTGGTCTCAGCCCCCTGCCCTGCTTCACCTCCACCCCACACAGACACAGAGAGGAGAGCTGAGGCAACAGGGTTGAGAACCTTGCTGGCTAAGGCCTCTTCTTCTCTCCTGAGGCCCCTCTTACGGGAATCATGACCTGGGACCAGGGAAGGACATATAGTGCACTTATTCCACCTGGCTCATTCTCTCCTCTGGCTTGGCACCAGAGGGTACTTATCCCCTCCCTGGGTGAGGAGTCTGGAGGCAGGGGTGGCCATCCTTTGTGCCAGCTGTGGCCAGCAGCCCTGTTATACTCTGAACAGGAGTCAAGTCGATGGATATCCATGGTAACGTCCTGGGTGATGGCTGACAGCAGCTTTTGACACGGTACTTTCAGGGAACAGAATGGGATCGAGCTGCCAAGTGGAGTATGTGTTTTATTGAAATCCAAAGTCAATAGCTGCCACGGGCAGGGAGCAGAATAACCCTCCAAATGGATGATATCCATGCTCTGTCCTCAGGGTACCAAGTGAGCCAATTTAACCACGTCCCAGACCTCACGGAGGAGAAAAACACCCCTTCCCAAACAGTTTCGATGGAAATCAGGCATGTTCCCAAAAATCCCTGCTGTACCACGTGCAGCTCCTTGACAGGCAATGCATCCTTCCCCCTTTCCTTTGTGCTGTAGGTGATGGAAGGGCCTTTCATCTGAGCTAATTCATAAGACTCTGCTGCAATCTGGCAGTTCTGGTCTATTGTAACAAAAGCTTTCAGCCTATTCTCCTGAGACAAGCAATTTGCTTTAAAGGCAGAGCCTGCCTCTCTGATCCCTAATGCTGTGTTCAGATGAAAAGTGAAAGGATAACATACAATTATTTTGCCTTTCCACCTGGGGATTTGTAAACTTTGCATTTTCTCTGTGTCAGAGGTAGGCTGTGAATTACAGAGGAGGGAAGCAGCAGTGCTTTTGTACCGGAGCAAACCAAAGCATTGTTAGAACATCTCCCAGTATCACTATATAAACGAGGGACGCAAAGTATTAGACGGAAGCTGATGAGATTAATATTTACAGGAAAGAACGATAGTGGATGAATAACACGGTACTCTGTTTGGAGGTATTCCCAGTGGGAGGCTGGTTAAAATGACTCCAGAAGTACTGGGTACTTATACGCCTACAAGAGGAACGATCAGTCAAAATGGAGGGAAGGGAGACCTCTCACCTCCATATAACCTTACCCCAACATAATCTTTTGCTTTTTTAAAATTCCTTAAAAAAGCATATGTCTCCACCCCTCTCCCCCCCATAAACACTCAGCAAAAGTTATTTCATTCCAGCTGAAATCAGTGCAGCTTCCCTGAAAAAGAGGGACACAAGGGGTGGGAGACTCAGAGGTCTGGACACAAACACTCCTGACCTGCCACAGTGAGAAGAGAGTCCTGGAAGCAAATGAGGTGGAAAATTTGGGTTGGATCAGGACTTTCTGTCCTTGCAAGGACACTGTGGCTGTTTCTGGCCATTCCTGGGCCCCACGTGTGGAAGCAAAGGCTGGGCCAAGTCTGAGCTTGGTTCTTTGGTCAGTTTAAGCTGGTTCTGCAGTCACTTTCTGTTTGTTCACTTTGGCTGCCAAGAGAGCAAGGGACTGCCTGCAGGGGAGAGTGCAGAATAGGGGAACAGATAATGTCTGTGACAATCAAATCCTTAGAAACAACAGTGATTTATCTGCTGTTCTCACCTACACTAAAAATAAGTACTTGAATATTTAGGGAGGCAGGTCGACAAGGACCCCTTAAACTACTAGCCCATCAAACCTGACTGTGCTGTGTCCAACACACCCATTGTTCTTGTGTCTGAGGCAGGTTCTCCTCTCAGTCAGTGCAGTATAAACCTGCCTGTCTCCTCGGGGTTTGCTGAAGGTATGTCCAACGTGTATAGCTTCATACCTGTACCTATAGTTCATACCAACGGGTATAGCTTCTCTCTAGTAACAGCCAGCCTCCCTTACAGGACGCATATTTAAGGTTCTTGCTAAGGGCAGTGGGAGCTGCACATATGCAGAATTAACCCGGAGGACCGAACATACAGAAAGCTCACGCAATTTTGATGATTAAAAAAAAAAGTACTTGTCTCTGCACAGCTGCAGCTTTCAAAAGAAAGATAAGCATATTTGCTCTCTAAGCCTGTCCAGAAAGCGGTCAGCTGCATTCTTCATTTCTGGCTTCTGAAACTTGAATTTGGATGAGAAAGTTGTTATCGAGTTACCAGAGCACAGGAAACTATGTACGTTCGGCCTTTCTTTGGATCAGCAGACAGCAGACTGAATTGTTCTACTAGATCCTTTTTAATGACACTAGTGAAGGGTAGCTGGGAGCAGGCTGCGCACGGTTGGCGGGTCATGCTGGCGTTGCTTCCCCTTCTCCTTGCTAAACGGGGCAAATTGGCATTGGGAATAAACAAGGGGAAACAACCAAATTAGCCACCGGGGGGCACTGAGCCCCTACACAATCTTTCTTTAAGTTTATTTGTTGGGCTGTAAATGAAATCCTCTTAAAGGTGAAGACGCAGAGGGAGGGGTATAGAGGATTGGGTTGGGGGGGAAGCCTCTTGCTAGCTACAACTCCCATGCTCCAGAACTGGCTCCAAAACTCCTATTCAAGATAAAGTTTCACTCCCAAAAGACCAGCCGATGTGGCTTTGCCCCTTACCTGTCCTCTCCACCGTTTCTCGGAGGGACACAAAGCGAACCGTGGAATTTCCATCCCCGTGCTGGTTATATGCAAGGAGTTTGACTTCGTACACCACCAATGGGTCTGTTGAAGAGAGACACAAGGAAGAGAGTTCAGGCAGAATCGCTCCCATAAACCAACCTGCCTGTTTCGGCACGTGTCTGGGAAACAAGTGGCAACAGCCAAGCATGATGTTCCCGCTGAACTCAACAGTGAATGTGTACTGTCTGCTGTGAAGCAAGCTTGGGATCTAAAAACAAACCTGACACAGCTCTCCTACTTGCTAGAGGCCATGTATTTCACCAAGAACATGGAGGCGAATGTTCCTGTGCTAAGCAATGTAACATGGACAAGGCCTTCTTGGTACTTACCTAAGTGAGTAATGTTGTAAGACGTAACATTGCTGGGCAGTAACATTGGCCCAGTATACTGGGAGAGGTGAACTTTACGGTAGAAGAGTTTGAACCCTTCATGTTGGCCCAGCTTGATGGAAGGCTCCCAGGTGGCTTGGACAGCAGTGCTGTTAATAACTTTAATAAAGAGGGAAGGCATCGCTGGGACTGAAAGACAGAGAGAGAGAGAGAACATTTTATCACCACCTGGGTCACACCTGTGCCCTTTTAGCCCCAATATACTCTGCAGAGTACAAGACTCATGATGCATGATGCCCACTTCACTGAGGTTGCTGAGTCTGAGAGCATGACAGCTAGATTACAGCGGGAAGAGCAACTGAGAACCACCCCTGGTTTAATGGCCCTGAATTCCTCCATGAAGTTGTGAGAACTTCAAACTGTTTCCTGCTCTCAGCGTGGTGGTTGGACAAGGTAGGAGGCTACTTTGTAGATTCTGTTGCCGTTTGATTCTCAGCCCCTTAAGGTCAGGGCAGGAATGCAGCAGCCATGGAAGTGAATTTCCAGATTTCGTGATCTTCACCGTGGGGCAGCGGTGGCCTTTTAGAATGATTAGTCCCTCAGGGAGAGTGAAACTAGGAGGACGGGGCAGTGCTCTGAGGCTGATGCCTCCAAGTGAAATACATTGCAGCTGGCTGAAGATCCCAGATACCTGCGCTAGCTTAGAAGTACTTTCCATCAGTGCTGGAAGGACCTTTCTCCACAATGTTAATGAGGAAGGGAGGAAATCAGGGATTGATAAGCAAGAAATTAAGTGTTTTCAATTAAGGCAGGACATTTCTCCACATTATATCACTGCTAAATTGTATCTATTTCCAGTATGATAATCCTAGTGGGATGCACTCACCTGGCCAGAAGGCTGCACTGAGACTTTGCTGTGGGGAAGGCAATGCAGGCTCTTTCTCAGTTTTACCTACCTATTCATATGCTGTTCCCTGTGCCTTTGGGCTACAGCCAGAGCCCAGAGGAATCAATCAAAACCTCTCCACTGACATCCAAAGATTTGGATCGGGCTCCTTCAGGCCGTGAAGCAGCACTTGCCTCCCAAGAGGGGCTGGGCTGGGCTGGAAGCTACCCCAGAAGACCCAGACACATCCTGGGCACCACTGAGAGGCTGGCACTGGGGATGTTTAGGTTAGACATCAGGTGGTGCTATTTCACGGTCAGGGCGGGTAAGGTCTGGAGCCAACTTCCAAGAGAGGTGGTGCAGGCTCCTACCCTGGGGGTTTTTAAGA
>NW_017728996.1:6997186-7025979 GCF_001723915.1 Gavialis gangeticus | reverse complement strand
AGGGGCTGGGCTGGGCTGGAAGCTACCCCAGAAGACCCAGACACATCCTGGGCACCACTGAGAGGCTGGCACTGGGGATGTTTGTTATGTCCACACCAGAACAGCATGTTCCAGCCAGGGGCCTGGGAGGCTGGATGCATGGTCCTGCTTTGCCCAAGCCATATGTAGCTATGCACCGTGGTGGCCAAGCAATGTCCTGGACCAGTGTGCTCTTCACAGAGTGCTCATCCCTTCACCAGGTTTTAGGTGGTCATGAAACTTGAGAGCCCTTCCCTCTGAACTGGACATCCCTGTTCAACTGCAGTGGGTTTGTCAAGGCTGCGCCAGTTTAAGGAACTGTGGTTAGGGATGGAAGAATCTGGCTCACCGGTGTGGGAGTCCGGTGGGCAAAGCAGGGGAGGGTTGAGGCAGGATCTTGCTCAGCCTCCTCTGCCCTCCTCCTCACCCAGTCACACAGGGGAGCTCTCTCAGTCAGACTTTTCCCTTACTGACCCCAGGATGCTCCAGGCCAAATGCTCTACTCATTTTTGGGTCCCTTTGCACCCTTCAGTGTGTGCAGCGGGGCTGGGAACTTCCCCCTGCATTGGTAAGCTGAGATCCCTCCTGGTTCAGGGCTCCAGGTCTCTGGGTCCCTGATGTCCCGTGTAAGGGGTTCTTGGGGCAGGGAGTAGGTACCTCCGCTACCCAGCCAGGCCTGCTTATAGTCCTCGTTGGGCAGGAAGCTGCTTCTCAGTGGGACCAGTGTTGTTCCAATAATCCAGGAGCAGGGTTTAGCTCCTGAAGTCCCTGCCCCTGGTGCAGAAGCCAGCACCGTAGCTCTCTGGGAATAAATATCATCTCAGTGGCGCCTCACATCAAGGAACACTGGAACCAGCAAACAGGAACAGAACAATCATCCACTTAACTCTGGCATCCAACACGGACCAAGAGCAGGCGCTTCAGAAGAAGGCATTGACTTCTCATGATGTCTCTGCCTCGGGGAAGTTAGTAACTGATCCCACCTAGTTATCAGGTCATGCTCTAGGACTTGTGCTCAAGCTTTGCAGATTTGAGGAACCCCTCGTTAGAGTCAAGAGACTCCTCAGACAATGCCAGCCCTTAGTTGCCACTCATTTTTTGGCTACAGAAAAATAAAAGAGCAATTCTTCTGTTGCAAAGAAATCAGCAAGCCCACGACAGGTCCAAATGGTTTGAACACTGTGGATTCCTATCTGACATCTCTGAAATCCCTGCCACACACCCTGCCTGAAAATCACTGCTCTCGTGGATAGGGATGGATGGCCCTGTAATTGTGCCTTACACTCTGAAGCTATAGTTGCTCTTCTTTTGCCTATAAATGTCTACACATTTATTGATACGTATACTAAAAAGCTGCCTTGACAGTTTCCATTGACACACAGCCTGGCAGGGTAACTGATACAATACATAATAATAGTAATAATTTTACTGAATAGGTCAAAGTCAATGGAACGTGATGGTGCAGTCTGAAGTTTGGCATGAGCAGAAAGGCTACTGTTCCTGTTTGAAAAGAAGGGTTAAAGCAGCATAACTGAACAGTTAGGAATTTCCTGATTCACTTGAATTGCCTTTTTTCCTAATAAAAATACAGTAGGCAATTAAAGACTGCTCCGCTGTTTGATGAGATTGCAATTGCAAACATGAATCTTCCAAAAAAAGTTATCGCATCTCCATTGATTCACATTGGGAACACAGTGCAGGACAAGTCAATGTATTTTCCTAATGACCTGCATGTAAATCAATAGAAAGGAAGAATGAATTGGTGTTTTCCCATTGACCTACAATACAAGAGCATCCCCAGGTAAGTTCCACAAAGGCATAAGAAAGCAGCTTCCTTATTCATTTGTGTGACATTATCACTCTGGCTTAATGTCTCTGAATGGGGAAAAAAAACCCCAATGAATCAGGGTTCCTTCTTACCAACATAGTATCTTGAGGCTTAAGTTGATGGAATGGTAACATGAGTTTATCGTGGCTTTCAGGCCTGAACTTTTACTGGACCGTGCCATTTCATCCAAACAAAGATAGAAAATTGCAAACAAGAGCTCCCATAATTGTCCTTCCCTGCTAATCTCTCTTGGGCAAGACAAAGGATAGTCTGGACTCTGCTCTTGAGGAGAGGTTTTATGGGCCCCAAGGATACTGTGCCAGGCCCAACAGTCAAATGTTATTTAGGGGAAACAGCCTAGGCAAGCAAACTTCTAGAGGTGCTGAAGGTGCTGGATGCCAGCCATTCACAAGTGGCTCTTATTCACTGTTGTCATAATAGGCAACCTCTGCTTGCAGGCACATTCCAACAAGCTTCACCTCACTACCACACTGGCATTTTTGGCCCTGTTTGTTATAACACATGGGGCCCAGAGAAAGAATCCATGAATCATTTGCCAACTTACACTCCCTTCCCAAGGTGCAGCTTACATATCACCTCTGGATTTGGCCTGCTGAATTGACCTGAGTGCAAGGGAATGGCTGGTCACAGGGCTCACACGGTGAAGGGCAGGAGGAGAGCAGTGCAGCTCACAAGAGGATGGAAGACAGTGCAAGTGAGTCTCCTCTCCCCAGGCCCACTGTACACAACAATGGGGTGAAATGCACTGCAAGACAAGTGATCTTGCCCCATGCCAGGGCGGGTCTGCACACGAGAGCAGGGGAAGGTCTCTCTGCCTGAGATGAATAATGCATCACTTCTGTGTGATGAGCTGAGCCTTTGGTAGCCACAGCAAACAAAAAACTGAGCACATCCTTAAATAAATACATCCAAGTTGGCAGGGTGGGACATTTGGCTTGGTACCACCTGAACAAAGCTGAAATGCTTGGTGGGAGGCGTAATCCCTGCATATGGCAAAACTAGCCTACTAAGTCCAAAGACTGCATGGTGCAGCAATTTCCTTAGAGAAGGCTCTAGAGTTTTTCCCAAACCTTGTTCAGGCCATATTGAAACAGCTTAGCACAATAGCGTAGATTCTCAGCTCCGCCACTTGCTTTGCACGGACTCTGCTGGTACAAAGCAGCAGCAAAATCCGGTGAAGCTGGCCACTAGAGGACTCTCTGGCATAGAGGACTTCCAGTAGTAGCTAGCTTGCCATCAGTTTCCCCTGGGCCCAGAGCAGAGGCTGTGGGAAGGGACAGGGGGCAAGCTGAGTGCATCTTGGCAATGTCCAGCTGCTGGGGTGGCTCAGGTAACCACTGGCAGCAGGCACAAGAGAGAAAGCGACCCTGAGACAGCTCATGCTGAGCCCAGACACAGAGCAGTCAGACCCTAGAGGAGGAACACTGAAGTCTGGGGGAAACCTGTCTGCCATTTGGACTGTTCTTGGCCTAGCGACCACGTACAACACCTGGATCTGGACTTGCATCCAAGCTTCCCTATATGTTCAGAGCCCTTTGCAGTTAGGTCGGCCAAGGTGCTGCTGGCCTGTTGCCCAAGGCTTAAGAATGGTGCATCCCTGAAGTCTGTCCATTATGCATTAGCTGGAACTCTCAAGTTCCTGCCAACTGCCAGAAGTTGGGCAAGATGTGAGAGCCCCGGGACACGGCATTGCTACGGGACATAGGTACTCTCCCTCTGCTTTTGCAGGATGGTGCAGTGCATGCTCCGGGAATCCTCATGAAAGACAAGTTTCTCTCCAGCTAGTTGATGTCTTGCCTTGCTATGGAGAATCTATACAGGGGGCAGAACTAGAATCACAGCAGGTCCTGAAGAACAAGGGGCATTCCTGGAGTTCTTCTCCATCCTGGACTCTGATGTGGAACATGCAGCTAACTGCAAGCACGCTCCAATGCTCTGCAAACAAACAGCTGTCTGCACGTTCCAGGCAGGTGCCCACCAGTCTGATCTGCACACAAAAAGCAAGGTTTGGGCACAAATGAGCATGCACTGGTTGTGTATGCAAAGCCAACGGGCACACTGCACAGCAGGCTGGCTGGGATTCTGCCTTTTGGGACAGCACAGCTTCTTGGAACATGAAGAAAAATATTGTAACTGGGAGGAGGAAACTTTATCCCGGGGAACAAAGAAACACTAGCATTGGCCATCCTGATTTGTGAAGAGTCGGTTTTATTTTATGGTCTCAGAGCTTTACATTTATTAAAAACTACAAGAATGTCTCACCTTCAAAACATGGAATATATAGTATTCACTCAAAATTTAAATATATAGTATTGATTATATGTACGTACTAGTAGAATGCAGGTGCTATTTATAATTGCATTACATAAATAAGTGTATACAATAAGGAAGTATAGCTGTGTGTGTGTGCAATATATATGTGTGTGTGTATACACACATGCACACAAGCATATATGTGCTTCACAGAGGTATATATATGACACAAAATGTATCTAACTTATGTGACATGTCTCCCTTTTGCTAAGGGATGGAATACTTGTCTTCCTCTTCAGTGCTGTTTGGAGTTTTCCCCAGGTCATTTCAACTGTCTTCTTGAAGTCATCTTAAGCTGAAGATGACTAAAGGAACGGTCTTCATCCTAGAGAAATGTCAAAAAGTTCTGGAGAAAACCCTAAAAAGCATGAAAAGACAAGAGTAGGCACCTGTGCTGCTTCATGAAGCGCATGTTGTTTGAGATATAACAGTTCCATTACCAGGTTGGCATCTACAGGTGTTTCTCAGCACCAACCATGCAAAGCACCTCTTTATCTGGCTGCTGGAAGGTTGAGCAACAAGCCTGGGTGCTGGAGTGGATTCTGACCCCATGCACATACAGATAAATTGAGAGTGAGTCCACTGGCATCAGTGGGGTTTTCCTAGATTCTAGCCAAGGTGCAGCTGAGTACAGCCCTGCCTATGATGCTCTTTCTCGGCCTGTGCCATGTCATCTTTCCAAGCCATGGGATAGGACTGACTGCTTTCTTCTCCCATCACGTCATCCTTTTCGCCCAAGGTCAGACTTGCATGCTGCATCTCTGGATCCCTAACCGAGCTCCCTGCGTGGCTCCGTCACTTCCTGCAGAACATACACTTTCATTGACAAGGAACCAAGACTGGAGCCTGTGGTGCAAACCTCCCCAGTGTAGCCCGAGGAGCTGCTGCATTTCAGCAACAGGCCCAATCCTCTTCTCACCTCATGCTAGTCCGCATCGGGAGTCACTGCCAAAGCGGAGTCACAATAGGGTGAGCTGGATTATGTGTGCTCAGAATTGGGCCCCAAAGCTCTAAGAGAAGGTGCAGACTGCTGAAGTGAGAGATTTGGCTGATTTCCTAATGCAGGACTCACTCATTCTCTCCCTATCTTAATCTCCTGCTCCTCTTTCCGGTGCCTTGTTGCTACTCCACTTCTCAACACATTGCTTATCTCAATGGCCCAGCGCTGCAGACAGCTGTGCACCGGCCCCAGTCCAAAGGAGCTCAAGCTAGACAAGTAACGTGACAAGAAACGATGAAAAGAAAATGGGGAGTATAGAGAAGAAAGAAGAGGAGAAAGGAAGATTTCTCCAGAGCTGCACAGAACTAGAATTCCTTTAGAGAGTTGCAAAGAATTCAGATCATTTCCCTCTTTGGTATTTGTTTCCTCCTTCTTTCTTATTGCACCTAATCACAAAGCAAGGAGTGGAGAGCAGAGAGAAAGCAGGACAACCAAAGGCAGTTTGAAGCAAGGCTGCATAGGAGGAGCATGTGTGCACGGTATTATTCGTGAGACACATACATTCATATGCTTTGAACTATGAAATAAAATTGCAAAGGCAGTGCCCGGCATACGCATCCCTGCCATCTCAAAGACTCCCAAGGGTGCTCTTCTTGTCTGAAAACTAAGGGTCCAATGCAGATCATTTCACCCTTGGATAGCTTCCACTACTTAAGGAGAGCTTGTACTTAAGGCCCCAGATGTAACAAACCATGAGATACCCAGATCCTGTATGAAGTTAGATTCTTAACTGCCTGGCATATTTCTTCATGATATTATGGCCTCAACATCCTCGCTTACTGGCAGTTTTATATGTCCTTCAAGAACCACGCAGCTTAAAGCTGGCTGACATCTGTACCCATTCTGGAGGTGCATGTTTTCCTAGTTAAGCAGAGCCCGGTGGGGTAAGCCAGTGCAGAATCAACCCCCTTACTTTGTTTAAGAGAGAAACCTCGGAAATCAGTGGCTGTATGGTGGGTGTGGCTCAGGCATGCAAAAGGGGGGGGATTCTGAGTGCAGTGGTAGTGCTCATCTGTCAGCAAGCCAGGAAGAAGGCCCCATCCTGAGAGCAATGCCACCACATCAGCTAAGACACCGTGTCCAGAGTACTGTGTATAGAAGAAATGGCATTCCCCCCCGCACTCACTTCAGTTGGATTCAGAGACACATGCTATTTTCCGCTGTCGTCCCAGGTCAGGGCCCATCCTGCCAGTGCGATTCCACCCCAGGAGGCACCTAGGCACCACACGAACGTTTCTAGCTGTGCTTGCACCTGGCTTCAGGCATATCATCAACCCAGTTGTGTGTATAGACCGAGGCCCCTGCAGAGTCTGCTCATGCAATGTCCATTCTACCTACTGTCCTCCCGTGCAGAAAATTATGGGCTGGATTTTCAAGCAAGTTGCAGCAACTCAGAGGACACAACCAGGCCATAATTCGGCTGCTTGGTCCCAGCAGAGAATGCTGCTTTGGTAGGGGAGGTTTCCTCTAGGGGCAGCTCTCCATAAGGAGCATGTAACCTGGCTTGCTCATCCGTGATTAAAATACAGCTCAATGTCTGCATTCAGTTGCCAGGGATGATGTTGTTTTTAAGGCCAGCATGGCAGCCTTGTGCCTTCAGATGTCAAAGATCCAGGAAATGTATTGCCCTCTCACAAGATACATAACTGCGTGAGTCCTGATTTAAGGCAAGCTTGTCGAAAAGCCTTGCCCAGCCTGCCCCAACCTATGCCAAGAAGCACCAGGTTTTATGAGGCATGGAGGGGCTGTGAGCTACTGTGGCTGAACTCGGAGCTCTGGGTCAAGGATTTTAAAGCTTCTGCTGAGTCCACCCCTGTCTGTGCACCAGGGGGAGAGGCTAGATGAAAGGAAGGTGGGGGGACTCCAGAATGCCAAGTAAATAGACATGCAAAGTAATAACCCAGCATGTCCCACTGCAGGGACAGAGTAGCTCTTTAATCTTAGATCCTGTAGGAAATGCTCACATCCGCTGAAAACAGGGCTCAGAGCTGAGTCCCCAGATTGGAGTCAGAGCAGCCATTTC
This sequence comes from Gavialis gangeticus, assembly GCF_001723915.1. NCBI lineage: Eukaryota > Metazoa > Chordata > Crocodylia > Gavialidae > Gavialis > Gavialis gangeticus. The sequence goes on along the minus strand of NW_017728996.1, from coordinate 7,018,776 downwards.
AGCTGCATCTGAATCAGGCCCTTTGTCCTCCTATCACTGTCCTGCAGGACTTCATGTTTCTGAAAGAGACCCATCAGGGTGCGATGCCCCTCTCCAATACATCTTCTTTGAAACAAGAGATGAAGCTATTGAGATAAGCCATGGTCTCCAACTGCCTGAAATGTGCTGGGGCCTAAGCTCAACACTGGTGACCAAAGGCTGTTCTATCTGATGGCCTGGGACTGTGGTTTCAAGCCAGCATCCTATGGGCAAGTCCTGCACCACACTCTGCTACCATGTTGGGGGCACTCACTGGCAGTCTGAGCAGAGACGCTGAGGAAACAGAGGCTCCTGGAACCGAGCTACCTTCTTACTAACCTCTCACTCCAGGTCAAGGCAGAGCAGATGGGAAGGCCACCGTGGCCACTGGCCATGCTGCACTTGTGCTGTGGATGAAGCAAGGGCTTCTGTCTCCAGGGCTGCTGATCAACTGGCTTTAGGAGAAAAGCCATCAAATAAAGAACATGCACTAGACCATCCTTTAGGAAAGGCTGCCAGTGCCAGAGCTGGTGCTGCAGCATCTGGGCTGCTGGACAGTACTGAGGCCTACTACTGTTTAAAGCTGATGATTTAATGAATCACTGTTGCAGGGCAAGGACCAGTAATGTGCGTTCAGCTCTCACTGGCTTCAGCATAGCTGGCTAAAGATGGAGGGCTGCTGTAATCTATGTCAGCTGCCAGGATAGGGATATCCTTGTTATGCCCCAGCCTATGGGTACATGCTTTGGGCCAAGAAGGTAAGTGCAGCTACAGGGTCTGTACATCTCAACATGCTGGAGGGGTCAGGTTTTGCTACTACCTGATCTTTGCCCTTCATGAAACAATGTCAAGTCATGCCATTGAGAACACTGGCCCAGGGACTGGCCCTCCTGAGGCAGGGAGCTCTGTCCAAGAAATAACCAGGGTTACTGCATTGTCAGGGCATAGGCCTGCAAAGCCCTTCACTCCCAAGGGACTGCATATAGGCTCAGTGAAGAACCCAGTGCCTGAGGGCTTCCAGAGCCATGTCCCCACTGAAGGGATCAGAGGAACTCATTCATTTTCTGGGTAAGGAGAAACATGTCCAAAAAGACCACATGAGGCAGTTGCTAAAGAGTTTGAGAGGTCTCTGCAGGGGCAGAGGCAGAGACACCCACAGGCATGCCTTGCTTGCAATAAAAGGCTTTCTTTTGGGGTGTCATAAACAATCCTGGGGCTCTCACTCACTGCAAGCCACACACCCAACATGAGGATGGCTACATACTAGAACAAGACCCCTGCAAAAACTGACAGTTAGCCCCCACATCATGCTGTGAGATATAAGGTGTTGCAGAGACCGCCAGCTGATTTGGTCTTGCTCTCTTCTGTACCGCCAGGTTAGAGAAAGTCCAGATGCTCCTCAATGTAACCAGGTAGGGGGACTCTATGTCACATTCCAGAACACAATAAGCAGGGGGTGGGGGGCAGTACACAATGAAACACCAAGTACACACAGCAACTAGGCTGACATTGTTGCTGCACCCCAAGGTTTGCAACCATCCAAACTTTAGACTTCCTTACCTTCTCCCAGCGTGCTCACCACCATGACGTCAGAGGCTTTGCTAGCTCCCCGGGAGGTGTATGCCTTGATGTAGAAGCTGTAACTGGTTGAGGGCTCCAAGTCAGTCACAAGCTGCTGGAAGGTGCTTTTGCTCACGGCCTCCTGATACTCCATCTCCACCGGATCTGGAACGCAAGAGCGAGTGAAAGCAGAGTGGCATGAGGCTGCAAGAGGGTAATGCAATGGTGCTCGGGAGCTCATGGATAATAGAGTGACACCTGAACAAGCCATAGTTTTGCTTCTCAGTGAGGAAGTGTGTTGATAGGTGGGTCAGATTCTTCTCCACCTGGAACCTTTGCCATGGACTTCAGCTGAAGGGAAAGGACTGAGTCTGCAGAGCTTTGCTTTTCCTTCCCTCCCACAGGAAGTGCCGTGCTGAGGCTGGCTAGTTTCGAGCCGGCTCTAGTATGTCCACAGGAGCTGCAATCATGCCTCCTGACCACAGGGCAGACGTGCCCTGGCAGCTTGATTCTACAAGAAGGCAAGACCTTATATTCAGGGGCTGAGCTCAGGACATGCCAGCTTCTGGGGTGGTGGAAGATACTCAGTGCCTCACAGAATCAGCCTAAGCTACTGTTTTTTGTTTCCTGTGCAGACAATCCTAGCTTGAATAGGCAGGAACATGATTGTTGCTACTGACAATGTCCCTGCATCATATCCAAGTGCCCAAGGATGGGACCTTTTGAGCATCCAAGCCAGGTGCCTTACCTGCAGCCTTCCTTATGTGCAGCACATAGCCTATGATCTCCTTGGTATTCTGCAGAGGCTCGCTCCAGGACACCTGGATGGTGGTCGCAGAGACAGTCTCAGCTTTCACATTCTGGGGAGGGCCTGGCAGCCCCTCGGCCCATAGCACAGTCAGGCGGGCACTGGCCTGAGTGGAGCCGGCGCTGTTCTCCGCAATGCACTGGTAGATGGCTTCGTCCATCTGGCTGATCCCGTAAATGGTGAGCGTGCTGGAAACAAAGGCAGACAAAACAAACAGCAGCTTTTAGCTTCACACCTCACAGCCTTGACCCCAGCACTATCAGGCATCGCCATAATCTCATCCAAAGGGTGTGAAAAGTAGAGGTGAGATGAAGCCTGATTAGGGACAGTGTCAATACCTCTCATTTGGCTTCACTATTTGGGCCAAACTGGGCTTACAACCAGGTTCCCAACCTGGATCTGCATGTTGATGTTTCCATCTCAAAAGAAAGTCAAGGGAGGAGGAGGAGGAGGAGGTAGATTATCTTGATATTGTAGTCAGGCAGCTTGTCTCTGTCTTGGATTAAAGAGATTGGGGTCACCCCTAACTGAGTTACAAAGGAAAAAGAATGCACCAAAGGACTTTTGCACGTGGACTTTGGAGAGAGAATGAGGTGTTAATAGTGTAGGTCTCGGGTACAAATTGGGCGGACTGCACTGTTGAAAGCAGAGCATCCAGCACCAACCTGGTGGAAACCAATGGGACGTGAGCTCCCAGTGCAAGGCTGTGTCAAAGAAGGCAAATGCAGCCCCTGGGTGTAATAAAAAGAGAATAGCACCAAGGTGAAGAGAGGTGACTGCCTCATGCCTGACTTGTTCCTCTGGCTTTCACTTGGAACCTGCCCTTTCTCAGCAGACTGCCAAGTAGCCCCTTCCCCAAGATCAGCTGAATCGCTTTCACTGCAGATCAGAGACACCTGCCAGCGAGTTTCTCCATCTCAACCTTACAGCCAGAAGCGGGGTGGGGACTTTGAGATGGTCTGTTGCCATGAGGGTAGGAAGCAGGATGAGTATACTAGATGCCACGTGGGATGGCAAAGAAGTCTTATATTCAACCAAAACAGAGGTGCTAACAGCAGATATACCTACCTAGCTTTGACCCAGCTAGTACAGGTAACAGCAAGCAAGGGAACAACAGCACTACAGCATTCACCCATACACGACTAACGTGACAAGGTAGGATCATGGTAATAACTACCGACAGGGAGCTTGCAGACGCACAGCACATGATACATAAGCCAAGTCTAATCAACCCCAGTCAGAAAGCCCTCTGGTGATGTTGTAATTGTATTATAGCACATTAGAACAGTCTTAGAGTAACATTAGGATTAGCCCATTTATCCTGCAGGGTGATAGCCTCAGCTTTTGCCTTTGTGTTATGAAAAAAATAAGGCCCGATCCTTGCAAGTGTCTGGGGAATATTCACAGCCTTGCAGAAAATCTTGGTGTGTATTTCTGAGGCCAGGGTCTGAAATGTCCCCATAATTAGAACCGCTCTTCAAAAGAGTTGCTGGAGGCTTCTGCTTGGAGGCTCAGGTGCTGCTTTCAGTTGCACGAGATAAGAAGGATCGCTGGCTCCTTGCTCAAAACCATTTCTGAAGGACGAAAAGACCAGGCATGCCCAGTGCTCCCCTAGCCACCACGCGAGTATCTCAGTAGGCTCCATGTGGCAGGACCGGGGTTTATTGGCAAGGTGGTAAGAGGAAAGATAGGATGATTAGATGCTATTTGCACCTCGGGTAGTTGAAGTGAATTGCTATGTGGACAACTGCATGGGTGTATGACAAGGGCCATTTATAACGGAGACCATTTCCTAGCCAGCGAGGGGGTAATGGGTGCCCAGGTTTTAAAAAGAAAAAGCCAACCACTATCAATCTGAGAGAGCAGCACCACTGTGCATGGTTGCAGCATCACCCCAGCTGGCTGTTTAATGTTTCAAACAGCTGTTTGACAGCTCTGGGCTCTCAAACAGAGCCGTCGATAAGCGCTCACGCCATTCAAGTGTTTCCCTCAGAAATCGAGCCCAGAACAAAGTGATTCAAATCATCGTGATCCAGTGGTTACACAAAATCATAAGTAATATCCAATATTTATCCAAAATAGCCTAACTGGAACTGGAGGCAGCCTGTGAAGCTAAATCAACTGGGCTTAATTTACCAACACCGAGGCAGGAGTTTGAGAAGTTTACAAATAAGACAAGTTTGTGACTAGCTTGATTGCATTAGGCAAGGATTTTTGTGGGAGACGTCTTTTACTGGACCCATGGCATGGTTGGGATGAAGTTAGAGAAGCATTCGAACGCAAGCCATTCACCAGGTAGCAGTGTGTTAAAAAACAAGAAGTCAGGAAAGCGGGGAGGGGATATTCTCAGCGAGAGACAATATCCTGTTCAGGGCAGTATGGGAACATACAGCGAGAGAGCACATGCTGGAACCTTTATTTAAAAATAAAAGATGGCCGTAGAGCCGATGCTTGCTGTCAACTGGAGTGCATGCGGAGTCTCTCTCACAGATTGAAGTGGTTGGGATCACTGCTATAGCACACCCTAATACTTGAGAAGTTTCCTTCCATCAGTCGTAAATAGAGTTACCTGAGCTCATCAGTGAGAGCACACATCCCTGCCATGCTGCTCCCTTCCCCGCCATGTGAAGGGATGGAACGAGAGGTGAAAGTAGTCGAAATCTCACAGACAGCCCTGTCTTTATCAATGCACCACGCTAGCCTGCTGTAAATACTGGCACAGAGGCCGGCACGGCAGCCAGCACACTTCATGTCAGGGGCTTGCACCAGCTCCGACACCCAGCCCTGAGAGGTGGGAAATCCAAAGGGCTGGAGAGCGAGTCGTGCTCAGTCCCTGTTGGGTGAATGGCTCCAGAAAACTCTTCTGCCTGGCCAAAGCAGAACGAACAGGCCCTGGAAGAGTCAAGTCCCACGCTCCTTTCTGAGGTCGGCGGGAAGGTTTACACACTACAGAGTCTCGACAGCAGGGGCAAAGGGGTCAGACTACAGCTACAGCTGTAGCACCAGCCCTGGGAGCTGGCTTAGTATGAGACTGGTGGCCACAGCCGCTCCCAGCTCAGCTGTAGCTACCCCCTCCACCGCCGCCGGCCAGGGTGCAAAAAGTGCTTGTTACGCCTGTGGCGGAGAGCATGAATTTACAAGAAATCATTTTGTTCTGCGAGGGGGAGAGGGCTTCCAGCCAGGTCAGGATCAGGCCCCCTGCTTTTGCAAATGAAAGACGGCAAGCGGGAAACCGAAATTACAAATAACCCAGCAGAGCCCTGCCTGTAGATTATCTGAATGCTGTTTGTAACTGCAGCAAAATATTGGTCTTCCTGCATTACAATTTATTACTGCTGTTGATTTAACATTCGTATTTCTGCCCTGCAAATCATCAGGGCTGTAGGAAGTGAGCAAATGTTTAACAGTCCTCTATTTATGTCCTAGTCTTTTGTTTCCTTGGAAACATTGTAAATGGAACATGAAATGTGATGGTTTCAGCTGATATGGTGATTTCAGTGAATCAACCTTAAGCTCCTCTCCTAGCCATAGGCTCCATCTATCTGATTAAATGAAGGAGGAAGGGGAGGCAGGGAAGGAAAGTCCCAGCGTGTGGCTAAACTGGTCAACAAGGCATGATTTTGGCAAGGCCAGGCGGCAGAAAGGCAGGATTATGCAATGGGAAAGCTGTATCTGCAGCTCTGTATACAGCAGGCGAGGCAAGGAGGAAGCAGGTATGCTGCTGCCTTCTGTAGCAGCGATATTAGGATGACTCCCATGAATTCATGTTGCATCTGCCTGCTGAGGAGAGCCAAATCAAGCCTGGCTCTGAAGTCAAGCACAGCATTAAGCTTCCCAATCGTGGACAAAGCAAACCAGGAACAATGAGAAGTGTTGAGGTTCTCCTGGCTTACGGCTGCTTTTACTTTACATGTTAAATATGTTACAAGGAGAGAAGAGTCAGCAAGGGAGAGAGCAGCAGCTAGACATGACCTACTCCTTACTGCTGTGGTGTGGGGTCAAGGACAGCTCTTCCAAGGGCCCAGGGTGGCTTCTGGTGCATGGGGACATTTGTCCCTGGAGGTGGGAAATGCACGGGTAGCTGCACTCGCTTGGGGACAGGTAGGAACTTCAGCAGCAGAGGCAGCAATAGGGGATGAACAGCGTGCATTTTGGGGAGCATCCACACTGGGCTTTGCAACAGAAAGAGCTTCCCAGACAGAGCTGGGCTGGCTGAGATTGCCAGGACGATGCAGTCAGCAGCATCCCCCATCAAGCTACCTGTTGTGGGGGGTCCTAGAGATATGCCCCTGGCGTGCTAAATGAGGCACATCTCTAGGGCTCTAGGAGCCCACAACTTAAATTTAAAGATGGTGACTCCTTGTCCTGTCCCGTGCAGCCACAGTGACCAGTCTATCGACATCCGTTGTATAACCATCCTTCAGGTGTTTGAAGCCCATTATCAACTCTCTTGGTCTTCTCTTCTGCAGACAAAATCACTCCCGTTTTTCCAACCTTCCCTCGTGTTTCCTTGACATTTAACTATTTTTGTTGCTTTCCTCAACAGGCTGATTTTTTGTAGGGGAATGTTATGCATAAAAGGGCACAGGACATCGCCACAGCAATGCAGCCACTGCACACCTGACCTGTTAGCAACCACTGGCCCTTTCTCTTTTATGCTCAGAGGGCAGAGTGAGAAGAGATTAACAGCCGCTTTAAACCAAGCCATTTCCTGCACATGCCAGAGCTTCTGGTGCAACAGGTCTGTGGGATGCTAGCATCAGGACCTGGGCTGGGCACACCCTATGATATTTCACAGGCAGCAGATACTTTACCAACAAGACCTTGATATCCAGCACTCTGCCACATTAAATAGCTAAACCCCCCACTTGATTCATAGCTTCTGAGATTCTGCACCAGCCGACAACATTCCTCCGGCATATTGTCACGTCTGAAGAAAGACAAGGAGAACGAACTCTCTGACTGCTGAAGACAGCAGCAAGCTGCAGTCCAGATTTTAGAGGTTTGTAAACATTCATTTGCCTTGAGATTTGCAAGTGTGGGCTTGCGAGTGTGATACAGGTCATGGATACCCATTGCCTATGAAAGGCGGATGCAACCAGTATTGTGTTACTTGGGTTTGTGTCACAGGCAGGGGTTCAATGAAGTTATTAAATGTTCAGCTCTACCTAAAAATCATGAGGTGGAGAAACGGAGTGCAGAAAAGCAGGCAGAAAAACCGCTGGGCCTTCGAAAGGATCCACAAGATCCCTCTCACAAGGCACAGCCATGCAGCACCCAATGGAAAAATCTCTTGTTCCCTGTGAAAAGGGCAGGGGAGACCATGGTACTGCTGGCAGGGGATTTATGAAGGTTGGATACGTTCAGCTGATTCTAAAAGGAAAATCATTCCCATGCTCCGGAGAAAGGCAAACCCCACCACAGTCCTGCCCATTCTGATCTGGGGGGAAATTCCTTCCTGACCCCAAATCTCAAGATCCGTTTGACCCTGGGCACATAAGCAAGACCCTCTGCCCAAGCACCAGAGAAGTAGATACAGCAATGGACCACAAACTCCCTCCTATGTGGGTGGATTGGCAGAAATCAGGTTCTCTCTTTCTCACTCTCTCTCTCCCAGACAAACAGTGGAAAAAACTAACACTGTCAGACTGGCAGAAATCAGAAAAGGCCTCTGTCTGTCCTTTCTGGAAGCACCTACAACATGAGCATCGGTCGTGACTAACCTCCAAGACACCAGTTGAAAGTCAGTTCTATGAGAAAGCCATGGAAACCCCCGGGTCGGCTTCCTGAAGATACCACTAGCAAGCATCAAGTTGCCTCTTCAATACTTAGAGCACAAATTCAGCCTGCCTTTGCCCACCCCAGAGAAATCCCTGGGGCTGAAGGTGTTGCTTAGTGCAGAATCTGGTCCTGTTTTCCCAGGTTCTGCTTTTTGCTGAAGACTCAAAGAAAAGCCAAGGGCCTAGTTGCCATGCACTCCCCTCCCTTTTGAGCAGCAGATGAGTGTCTCTGGGTTTCGAACATCTGAAATATGTGAGTGCCCTTTCTTTCTTCCTGTCAACAGAAAATCTGTCACGTTGGGACATCTGCTCTTTGAAAACTTTTCCGTGAGTGCCAGACTGGAGGCGGCATTAACGCATCGGATGATAAGAGATGCCGGGACGCTTTCTGTCGGTCGCTAAAGATGCTCGCTGAGTGGAGAGCTCAATCAAATTTTCGCACAATACCCTGACAGGCATTGAGAAAAGTGGGGAGCAGAGCTGCTGTAGATTCACACCAGGCTGAGCTGGAGTGTGGGGGGAGCGGCCCTTCCAAAGCAGCATATTCACAAGCTGTCTCCCAGTTCACAGGCAATCAAGATGACTGATCTCACTTGGGTCAGGGGTCTAAGCCAGTGACCAGAGCTCAGCTTTGCAAAGGTTCCTCCTCCAAAAAAAAAGAAAAAAAAAAAAAAAAGAAAAAAAAGGGATGAGAAGTGAAGGAGCCCTCTTCAGTGAATCAACAGCACAAAGGAGAAGAGGGGCCTCCTTGGAAGGCTAGCAGCATGTGCACACACAAAAAGGAGAAAACGGGATGAAATTAATGCAAAGATTAGAGTAGGTTGAGTTGTGGGAGCATTGTCGGTGACAGGAGTACGCCCCAGCGCTGCATTCAGATGCACAGTACTCCCCCATTCAGCAAACTTCCTGCATCATACTAGAGCCTGCATGACTATTTTCGCTACGGGGTGCATTGTCCCGGCCCATATAGAATGAATAACTGTTTCAGAGCCACTTGCCAGTGCACCGACAGAAAGGAGCTTTTGCTTCAAGTGTTGCTTGTTGGCTTCTTTCCAAAACCGTCCTGCATTGGGAAGGAAGAGATGTTCACACTAAAAAAAAGTGGGGGCTTTGTAACAGCGTGTTGGAACCAAGTGACAACCTGGATTCCCCTCACGCCATGTCTTGAACTCCAGACTAAAGGTCTCTGAGTGCTGTGGGGTTGGGGCAGAGTGTATCAATGCAGTTCTTTAGCCTGTGGGAAGCCGGAGTCAGGCCAGACGATCACTGGAATTTGTGCTTGGCAGGCATGTGCTGGCACACAGAGATCTCTCCTGGCCAGGGTTTGGGTCAGATGCTGAAGGTGTGCCCTTGCACAAGCTCTCTGCAAGTTCTCCAGAACTAAGGCAGTAAGAGCACAAAAGTGAATGGTGCTTTAAAAAGGGGAAGGTAAGTTCATTACTATGGGAGAGGCTGATAAAGAGGCTGCATATCTAACTGTCCTGTGCTTGTCTCCAACACCCAGATCCTCAAAGGTAGGCTGGCACCTACCTACCACTGATTTCAAACGTCTCCTGTTGATTTAAGTGGGAGTTAGGACTCCCAGTCTGCATGGCCCTGAGGTGGGTAACCTAACCAGTGGAGCAAAAGACTATAGACTCGCCCACCACTCAAATGAACACCCACAATTGCACACCACAGATGAGCTAGGCAGAATTTCAGTCTAAGAGTTCACATGAGCACAGCGACTGGTGCTGTGTCTGCCTATGCGTCTGAACCCAACCCAAGGGAACGGGCCTTGGCTGCCCTATATCCTGCGTACTGCCTACCTGAACTGGTTAGCGATGCTGGTTAGCTATGCAGGCAGTAGCAGGATGTACCCTACACACTCCCTAAACCATGCTCAGGTTCAACAGGGTGACAGAGTTTCAGTCTGGAATGCCCCCAGTCTTTGCAAGCTTTGACATGTCCACTGTGTCCTCTTAAGAGCATATATAGAAATACATGTGCACACACACACACACACACACACATGCGCGCACACACAGAGGCACAGCCTCTATGTCATCTCTAAGACTCCCAAGTGGTGTGCAGGGGCTGAAGTGCACTCACACCCCACACTTCAAAACCCATTTGAAACTCTCTTATAACTCAGTCCTAACACTAAGGCACACGAAGTGGTGAGGAGGAGGAGGACCGACCTTCCCATTAAGGGTTTTCCAGGGACTTAGAAGTGACATCGAATTTGGGGCAAGGTAGACAACACTAGTGAGACTGAAGAAGCATCATGCCTACTTGACCAAAACTAAACCCCCGCCCAGGCCTGGCCCTTCCAGAGTTCAAGGGCTCTTAGTCTTCAGTCCATGTCCATCTCACAGAGAGGGCTCAAGTGGGCCAGGCAGAACCGACACAGGGTTCTGAGCTTTCCCACATCCAAAGATGTTTCAGTTTGGCCAGTGCTGCAATCAGCTCCCAAGCAGAGCTAAGCAAGCGAGAATCATGGCCTCATTACAGCTGGGGGAACTCTCCCAAAGTTGCTTGCCCGCAGCCAGCAGTGGAGCTGGGAATAAAACTCAGAGGCCAGGCTGTCTGCTGATGCAACAAGATGCTACTCCATTGACTCCTGAAGGATTGCCTCCTTCCTGCACAAGAAGAGAGGCTGGCACCAGGCTTTCCAACTCTCTGCTCTAAATAAGACCGGCTCTTCTGAATTACACTGTTCAATGGCTAGTTAGTGTCTGGTACAGAAACTCAAAACTGGAGCATTTAAATTACTCCTCAAATACAACAGTCACTGTGACTAACTGCACTTGGTGGGTGCACCCAGAAAGTCTTTCTGCGTGTTCAGGATCCCAGAGGATCATTCAATATTTAAAGAAAAATCCATGGAATAAATACAATTGAAGTATTTAGTATTTTACACGTGGATAAGCAGGGCAGACAGGAAGGAGAGCTCTTCATTGCTGTATAGGAGCCCCTGCCCCCAGCAAGGGATGTAAGTGCTGCTAGAGGAGACGGGAAGCCCTTGGAGAAAGGGTGAGCAGACGTCTTGATGCTCTCAGCTCCAACCCCTCCTCAGCCTGGCCACTGGTGCAGACTTATGGGGGAGAGGCCCCCCACCCCGATTAGTCCACCCTAACCAGCAGGTGCATCACTGAGGCGACATGGTGGGGTGTTCAGGGGGTGGGCTATAAAAGGAGGAAGAGGCATCTTTTTGGAGCTGTCTGAGGATGGAAATTAATCTCTTTCCTACGCAACACTTTGGAGGGATGCTCATGACCCTGAATCAGCCTCTGAAAGGCCAGTGGAATGGAAGGAAGCGCTAAGAAACCCATAGCCGTAGGCTCGCAGCAAAATAACCAGTCACACACGATGGGAGGGGATGGAGGTCCAGCAGTGTTAGATGGCCTGCAATGGCTGCAAACCCATCTAGTAGGACGCAACCATCTGATCTCAACACATGATCCCAGCACAGGGTAGAAGAGCCAGGATGAGGATGATGCCCTTTTTGTTTCACTGGGCCTTGTGCTTTGTTTCAGGGAGTCTCCATGCCATGTGGCAGAGGCAAGGTCACCGGGCAGGCTCTGCAGAAGCTGCATCCAGCACTGAAGTGCTTCCTCACCAGGAAAGGGCTATCTCACTCCCCAGCCCTATTAGTATGAAGCTTGCTAGTGTCTGATGCCAAATGGCACTTCCAGCACCAGGAGGACAGGCACTCGGATAGACTAGCATCTAGCAGAAGCACTGGAACGAAGCACAACTAAGCGCACGCGTGCTGCAGGTAACAAGACAGTATCCAAGTGTATTTACTGTCAGATATTTTCTCTGAGGAGAACCAACACCACCCCCCTCTTGTGGGAAGTCAACCAAGAGACACCTCCACACACAGCCGTCACTGAAGAGTTAAAGAGGGAGACCGTTCATCAGCTCAGGTCATCGAGAAAAGCAAGCGCCACCTGAGCCCAGGGTCCTGCTGAAGCCCCTTTTCAGTGGAATAAATGAAGCCCCTTAATTACCATTTTGTAAATAAAATCTTCTTGGAAAATCAATATGTAGAGCTGCCTTCTCCGGAGACATCAGCCTTTGTTACTGGCTGTCGCAACAATTGCAGCCTTGCTGCCCAAACCCCTTAATGTGATTTATTTCTAGCCTGAAAATGACCCTCCTGAACCCACTGAGCACTGACTGGGTCAAATGAAGGAAAGCAATAACCCAATTCCCACCCTGAAAGGTTTGACTTCTTGCCTCATCTCCCAGCACATTTCAAACGAAGCCCCTACAATATCCAATAGTAAGCATATGCCCAGCTCACACTAGCCACGCAAGTAACCATCCAGATGCCATTGCAGCCATAGGTTTTCTTTCAGGTTGCATTGAATTCAAAAGTCTGGGAATTTGCTGGGGATGAATATTGCTCCTTTCAGCTCCAAGGAACCCATTCAAGAGGGCAGCTCTGGAATTAAGTGGGGAACAGTTGCGCTTTTCTTGCTGTACCCCGCAACATCACGTTCCGTCAATCAAAACTGCCTGAGATCACTTTGGGAACGATGCTTGTGAACTGGTATCCTCCGATCAAGGCACCAGGTGGCAGATCCAGAGTTGGTGAAAATGGGAACAGCTCTATCGGAGTCAATGAAGCTCCCCCAGTATTGGCCACCTGTAGATTTTTGTGGCCAGCCCGCTTCTGGACTGGTCCCTGCATCTTCCATTACAAGCTGGGCCCACCATGAGAGCCGAACTCTGCTGCAATGACCCGAGAGCAGAATTCAACCCCCATGTCCATCAGATGAAAGCAACTGAGCCCATCTAATGCAGGCCCACTCCAACAAACACTGACTCCATGGCTTGGAACAGGGGTCCCATGGCCAGGACTTTGTCTTAGGCCTCCAAAGTGATTTTAATTCACAGTCTTTAATGGCAAGCCCCACCATTCCCTCCATCTGAGCCTTCATGCATTTTTCATTAACAATCATCCGTTATCCAGCACTGCCTTTGATTTTTGCTAAACATTGATCGGCTATTTTACTCCCACGCAGCTGGTGTTTTCCAGACATAACCACCACATCTGGAGAGGGTACAGAAGGATTGTTAATGTTCATATACCCAGAATCTGCAGTGTGTGAAAGAATCAGCATTCTCATTTTATGGATGGGGAGCAGGCAGTATATTCCAGGGAGCTGAGATGCAGAATTTGTTTTAGTGCCCAAGAAGACTATCTCCTGGTCATCAAGTGAGTCCCTGGACTCACCCGATTATATAGCTGGTAGTTGTATTCCCTGATCCTTTGATAAGTGGCTCAGTAAGGCATGGAAGAGAGGGATATGGTATGTGAAGGTTTTAGTCAGAAATAGCAAGTGTAAGTACCTACCACCTTGGCCAAAATATCCACCCCACCCCAAATGCCAGCTAGAACGTCAGGACTGCTGTTCCAACAGGAAATCTGACTGCATCTGGAAAAAGAGGATCAAGCTTCGATGAAGTTTTGTGAAAATTAAGAGGACCGAATATTCCTATGTGAGAAAGTGGTTTGCAAACGTGGCAAAACTTCCATGCTTTAAAGGTGCATTACCCCTCCCAATCTTTTGTCTCCTTACAGGTCTTTCAGCTACCACCTAGCCACCATGTGCCCCTCCAAAAGGCCCTGGGCTTCTTCCTCCAACCCTTACTCCAGCCAGGAGGAGTGTCTTGGGCAGGTAGTTTAAGTGCTAATGTTCTGGCAGGTTCTGTCGTGCCAGAATTAAGAATCCCAAGAAATCTCAATACAAGCTGGAGTGTGAAAGTAGGAGAGGAAGTGATCCCAAAGTCAAAGGAGTGCTCCATCCTTCCTTCCCAGTGGGACCTCCACCTATACACATGCCCTCGAAAGCAGTCCTGTTTGTCTTGCATCCAGACAATTAGAAATCATGGCCTTGAGATCCAGTTTAACCCTGCTCTAGGAGATCCGTCCTGGACTGGACTGGTCTCAAGAGCTAACAGTGCAGGGGAAAGCCTTCCCTTGGGGATGGGATGGAGCAAGGGGCCCAGAGGTGCATGGAAACACCATTTCCCTGATGCCTCTGAAGGATCAAATGCCCAATCTAACAGCCTCTGTCTGCACAGGAGAGGGGGTCTACACAGCCTCGTCTTCCCCAGGCTGTAATTCGAATAAATGTCTGTGATGCCAGGACAGCTCTGCACTGCCCATCAGGCAGCATCCTCAGAAGAGCAAGGCTAAGCCAATGGGAACATGCAGCATTGCTGTAACCAAGGTGTATCATCTCCTGACCTGGCCTTCTGATTGCTGCCTACTGTAGGAAATGAATAAAGGAGGAGCACAGGACTTCTGACGTTTCTCAAGCCTTGTGCCTTGTCCTCTCTGTGCTGGAGCTCTGAAGCCCCTATACACCGTAGCTCAGTAGGAGTCAGAGGCTACAGAGTCTCCTTGCAGTTGTAGCATGATACCTATGAAGAGTCTGCAGACTGCCCTAAACAGGCTGACTGGTGTCTCCATTTAAGGCACCAGGTTTGGGGTCTGATTTTCCCCAAGGTGCTAACAGGGAGGCGGCAGCTCAGATATACTACCAGGAGCTGAATAACCCCCAATTCTGCCTTTAGGTTTGCAAAACCACAGTCTGACATGAGACCAATTGTTCTGGGTGGGGAGATGGAGACAAAACTATCCCCAGTTTTGTACTCTTCCACCTCCAAGTCCGATACCAGAACCTTTCCAGAGGCTAATGTAGGATCACCGAGTGCAACTGGGGCGATTCCCTGGGTGCTGCACGTTTATCTGGGGAGGCTGCAGTCAGCAAGAGCAGTATCTCAAGCGGAGACTGCATGCTCAAAGCTCAAGGGAGGGCAACAGGCTCCATCTGACCTCATGTCAATCCCCTGGCAGCCCCGTTCCCAGGCGTTTCTGCCATTCGGTGTGTTCGTGCATCATCCCTCACTGTGCCATTTACAGGAAGGGGCTTGTTCCTTGGATACATTTTTGCAATCAATTAGCACACAGTATGACTTGGGATGATTTAGTCATTCTTTAAAACCCCCCTTTGGGGGCATTCAGCCCTTTACGACGATATTAAGGAGAGTTTTAATCCAAATGAATTTTCGAGGAAACCGTGTAATCTAATTAAAAAAGCTCATAGTGCAGTTTAAGAGCTTCATTACTATTAGATTCCAGATCCATCATTACATGGACAAATATTTTCCAAGTGCAATTGACTGATAAATCCAAAGGCCTAATCATAAACTGACTCTGCCTGGAACTAAGCGGGTTACAGCACTTAGTCACGCACGCAAGAATGAAACAAAAGGACAAGTTGAAAAAGCTCTTATGAGGAAAACAAGCCATCGACTTGCTCTCCTCCATTCATCCTTCTCCAGAGCAACCAGCCAACCCAGAAGCAGACTTGCACTTATATTTCAGTGGCTTTGGGAACTCTGCCTACCATTTCCCAAAAGTCTCAAGCCAAGGTGGGCCACACTGATTCAAAGAGTTGTTGGCATCCTCAAAGGATGGAGCATCCCAAAGCCTAGGACACTATTCATGGCCTTCTTCAAGTAATGGAGAAAAATGGCCTTGCCAGGGAACCAAGCTGAGCTCCAGAAGGCGCTGACACAGATTCCATCTGAAACCTTGGCATTAGATTCTTTATGACTCCGTTCCTTGATGTATAACCCAGCATAGATAATACGTTCGGTCTCTTGTCCCTGGTGTTATTGCAAAGGCAGGTACCATCTCTGATGCCGCGTGGGGCTCTAGTCTCCACTGGTGCTGTAGGGTGTGCACACCAAAGTCACTGTGACCCCTGTGGACTTTATAAAGTCTCCAACCTGAGATAAAAGCTCCCCTGAAGGTGGAGAATCTCACTGTCCTTATTCCAACTCCTTGCCCTCAATCATTTAAAAAGGCTTTAAAAAACCCTGGAAACATAACACGGGGAAGCTGCATGGTTGCAAAGCTTTAGCGGACACAACCATCCTTTTCCCAGGAAGCAGATACATCAAGACCCACAAAAGCCTTTCCTGATGGACTGAACGGAAGGAATAGGTTTTTCCCAGCCAGCAACTGCATTCATGCATATGCATTTGTTAAGGTAGGTAACAGTTATACCACACCAGGGACTATAAAACTCGACTGATAATTTAGGTTTATGGCACAGCTCCTGTTATTTTTTAGCATGTTGCTTCGTGTTATTTCCATAGAAACTATGCTGCCAACTTGTAATTTTCACACTAAGCACATCCCACAGTGTTATTCCCACAATATAAACATCACTGTACTTTAGCATGGAAATGCAGTTATTCAGTGCTTGCTGAAAACTATTCCCTGGTGAGATAAAAGGCCTAAGTTTAGAAAAAGCCAGCTCCCAAGCCAATATTATCTCAAACAGGGGTGTATCCATGTGCATTTGCACATACCAGGGGTCAAAACATACAGACTAAAGTGTGGTTTGACTCTGAAGACTGACTGTGTGAGAATGGCAGGCGCAGATTCAGCAAATCAGCTCCCAGGGCATGCTCAGAGTCCTCTCTGCTTACTTCAGTGAGAATGTTTTCTCCCATTCAGCCAGAAGAGCCAAAACAGAGATGGGAGTGGAGACCTTTTTCTGGCTCATGCATCATCAATATGATTTTAATCAAAGGTCCTGATCCGATAAAGCCCATCAGCACATGCTTTAAGTCTACAAAGCACAAGCTTTAATGCTGGGCTGCATTGCAGCCTATGTGAAATCTACTGACTCAACGCTGCAACTCAGCTGCCTTCGGGTGATTATCTGGACAGCCTGACTGAGAGCAGAAGAACTGGGCAAGTGTGGACGCTGAGAAACCTACCCATGCATCACAGACGATGGCACCTATCTTGCAGAGTCTTCATTACATCACCCTACCCAAGCCAGAAAGAGCCCATGTGATGCTCAGATCCCAGGGATGCTTGAATGTACCCAGAGCACCTTTATACTTGTGAAGGGACAGCCATCACACGATGCAGCCAAACAGGGAAGCCTTCTGCTGCCAGTTCCACAAAATCTTTTTCAGACCAGGCCTTGCCTGTCCTGTGCTGGATGAAGCAAGCAGACAAGCTTCTGACCTGAGCAGGGCTGTGCTCACAGCTGTACTCTCTGATGAGTCTCACAGTCAGAGAGCATGAGGTGAAAAGATCTTTAGAGATGGGGAAATGAAGCAGGGAGAGATGAAGTGACTTGGTCAGGAACAGCGAGGGGGTCTGTGGCAGAGGTGGAAACTGAATTGAGATCTTCTGCCTTCCAGGGCAGGCCCTGAACCATGCAGCCTTACTCCGTTTCTGGTTTATTTTAGCAACGTAATCAGTAATGGTATTTTAATGCAGGAGGATGCGAGTGTTTCTCCCTACGCTCCTTCCAGGCTTAACTGTTACAGTAATGGCTTTCAGGGGAAATTTCCCTTCAAAACCACCTCGGAGAGTCTTTCCTTGCAAATGTGGCATTCAGAGCGCACCCGCGAAAATGACCCATCGCTTCTGCTGTAGACTCAGTCTGAACTAAAGCATTCGCTCTTCAAAGCAAGCAAACAGTTAGAACAGAACTGCTTCCAGATCACTCTTTTCCAGTCTCTGAGTGGAGTGTGATAACTATCGTCCGGTGTGACAGGAGGCTATTATTAACCAGATCCTCAACTAGACAGGATAGATTTTGTTCCCATCTGCTCAAAAAGTAGAACAGATGCAAAGTGCTGTCAGTCACTGGGACTTAGGGAGGCTGCAGCAGCCACTCAGAAGTGACTGAGCAACACAATTGTGACAAATTAGCCTTAACTGTCTTCCATACCAAAGACAACACCCATAAGAAATCAAGTTGCTCTCCTGCTCTTACTGATCCCACATCTGTAACTAAATCACATGAAATCTGTTCGTAGCAGCAGTGCACTTCTGACCAAAATCTTTTAAGGGCCGTTGATGGTGCTCAGACAGTGGTTCTCAATCATTTTGCCCAGTGGGCAATGCCTGGCCTGTCTGGGGGCCACATTCAGACAGTGGTCCCAATCTGGTGCTTGGGGAGGGTGTGGAGGGACCCTATCCAGCCAGGATCTGGCTGTGTAAGGGAAGGGGGAGGCAGGGAGGGAACATGACCCAGCCCTGATCCAGCTGCATGGCAGGGAAGGAGGCATGGCCTGGCCCCTACCCAGCCACGGAGAGGGAAGAGGAAGTGGCCCAGCCCTGATCCAGCCGGGCAAGGGAACGGGTTGTGGCTCAGCTCCAACCTGCCATGAGGGGCTTGGGAATTTGTCAGTGGGGGCAGGGTGATAGTGTTAATTGCCATTGCTCCTCTGCTACCAAATTTCCCAACCCATAGGAAGTCCCTGGGCTGGATGCCATGGCTCTGCAAGGCGCACTTGACATTCAGGCTGAATGTGGAGTACCCCTGTCCTAAGACATGAGAATTTTGGGAGTACTTCCACCAGCTTCACCTACTGAGATCTGCGCAGTGACTCCCAATGGACATGGGCAGGACACGACAGCATGAATGCCTGTTCATGCCCAGCTGAGCTTCCAGCTGTCCCCCCCGCAACCGGAATTCAGCAATGCCGAAAGCTGTTGCCAATGTACCTGTTGCCGATTTATCTGCAATGCCAATTTACCTGTTGTTATTCTTCAGTTTAACGTGATCACCAGGTTCCAAGATCTGCCCATTCTTCAGCCAGGTGATCTGAGGTGGGGGTTCGCCTTGCGCCAAGCATGTGAAGATGGCAGTGGTCCCCACTGGCCTGGAAATGGACTGAGGATGCTGCACAAACTCGGCAGGGGCTGCGAAGAGAAGGAAGGCAAAGTATAAGGTGACCGTCCCGTCCTGCTGGCATCAAACATGTTCTAATTGCTCAGTATAAGCTAGCCCTTATCTATTTTGTTGGCGCAGCTCTATCAGATGAAGGGAACCCCTGGTAGTTTATCGGCTCCAAAGGTAGCTGGGTGGCAGGGGGGAACGTGACAGGCAGGCATGGTCTCTAGATCACTCTAGATTGTGCTTGCCCATCTGTAACCATGTCTGTAATCAGCTAAATAATAGAGCTGGGCTGCTTTATCGGGGAGAGAGAATTTTCAGTAATTGCACAAGCTGCGGATGCCAGGCACGGTAATCAGTTAACAGCCCGTCGCCTTGTGGGCTCAAGAAATCTGGGCATGTGCTTGTTTACAGGGAGGAACACTCTTACCTTAATCTACACAGCCCCGACTGCCATGGCTTTGCAGTGCTGGTATAGCACCTTGTGCCAGTGGCAGGCCGACCCCGGCCTGTCTGATGGAGGCTATTTAAAAATGACAAAAGAAAGGACCAGATGGAACTTAACTGACTGCAGTTCATTCAAATGCAGCGATAAAAATCACCCCGAGACACAGAATATTTCTAAGGACCTCAGTGCCAGTGCCCCTCTCACAGTCTGCCATGCCCCGTCTGCACTAAACACAGTCAAGAAAAGCAAATGACATATCAGCTCTGCGTTCTCTGTTCAAAATTGCCTCAAATGGCTGGACCTGCAAACTTAGAGGCAGGACTCGTGGGTTCTAGTCCCAGCTCTGCCACTGGCTTGTTAGGTGCCTTTCGGCATGTCGACTCTGAAACAAGTACAATGGCACTTAACTGTTAATGACAGCAGGAGGCTTAATTAATGTTGGCAAAGAGCTTTCAGAGGCCTGAGTGCAATTATGGCAATTCTCTAGCTCCCTGCCCCAAAGAGCTTATAGCTAAGTAGGCACAAGAAGCAACACAGAGACAGGCAGCATGGGGAGCACAAGGAAACAAGACAAACTGACAGTGTAGTGCACTTCCTCACCCCATCTGCACCAAGCCCAAGGACAATGTGCACTCATGTACTGTGATGTTCATTCAGAGATCTTGAAAGACTGCACAGGACAGGAAGGGTTATTATCCCCATTTGACAGATGGGAAAACTGAGCATTGCAGGGGAAGTGACTGGCACAGAGTCAGGGGCCAGGTCTGGCAGCAGAACTCTCATCTTTGACTCCCAGCCCAATCTACTTGCAACCCCACAGCCTTTGCCAGCTGTCGGTATTTTGACAGCAATTCATGGAAGAGCTTTATAAAGCAGGAAGCTTGAAGCATCAAAAAGGCAAACAAAATGCTAGGGATGATTAAGAAGGGGGTTGTAAACAAAACAGACAATATCAGCATGCCCTTACAGATCCACTGTATGTCCACACCCCGAAGCCTGTGTCCCGTTTTGGTCTCCGCACCTCAAAAAGGAGAGAGAAGAACCAGAGAAGGTACAGAGAAGAGCAACGAAGATGATCAGTGGTATGGATGGGGCTTTCGTATGAGGAGTGACTGAAGAGGCCAGGGCTATTCAGTTGCTTGAGAGGAGACATGGTAAGGGTGTACAACATATTAAATAGTGAAGAGACAGTAAGTGGGAATTTATTATTAGCTGTCTCACAATACAAGAACTAGGGGTCACGAGTTGAAACTAGTAGGTAGTAAGTTTAAAATTAAAAAAAGGAAGTTCTTTTTCACCCAGTGTGGAATTAAAGCGTGGAGCTCATTGCCACCTGATGTGGTGGAAGCTGCCAGTTTAGCCAAATGTAAAAAGGGACTGGACAAATTCTTGGAGGAAAGATGCATCAGTACCTGTTGACCATGGGAGTTAGGGGCACAACCTCTGAATCAGAACTTCCTAAACCTTAAGTCTGGATGAACACCTTGCCAGGGTCGTTTGACCCCAGTACTCTTTCCTGCCATGGCAGGGGGTCGGACTTGATGATCTGCTCAGGTCCCTTCCAACCCGACCAACTATGAAACTGTAAGTTCTGGAGGCTGCAAATGGAAAAGGAGCAGAGAAAAAAATATCCTGGTCATACTCTCCTAACTCTCCCTTTCAACATCCACTCTCTAACCCTGTGTGACACAGGAGACAGGGCAAGATGGACTTATGGTCTGACCAAAAAAATGGTAGTTCTTATGTGCTTATGTTGGAAAGCCACTCTTGTCAGCAGATCTCACGTTGGCTGCAGACTCATTCACTAATGACATTTCATAGCACCCCCATGCGCCTGGTTCATCAGCCTGGTGCCCCCAGCACCTGCCGTGGTCTCCTGTGTGGAGGCAGACCCCACAAAGCCTGAAATTGCTGCTCCATTTACTACAATCACAGCCATTTCTTACTTTTAAAAGCAGAATTTTAACAGAAAATGATGGCACCCCCCCATCCAGCTGCTCGTATTAGCCTTAAAATCATTTGTCACAATATATCAACACATTAGGATACAGAAGGCAGGGCGTGAACGACATTGCTGAACGGCTGAGTTTATACAAGCAGCTATGCTTCGAAGGGCAAGGCTATAATATAGTCCACATTGCCACTGAGACCCGAAAACCAGTTGCAATCTCCAGCCAGTCCAATGAAGACAAACAGATGAGAGCCACGGGGCTGTAATGAATTTATAGACAAGAGTCTCAGAGTGGATGGCGGGCATT
>NW_017728996.1:6982292-6992186 GCF_001723915.1 Gavialis gangeticus | reverse complement strand
CAATATATCAACACATTAGGATACAGAAGGCAGGGCGTGAACGACATTGCTGAACGGCTGAGTTTATACAAGCAGCTATGCTTCGAAGGGCAAGGCTATAATATAGTCCACATTGCCACTGAGACCCGAAAACCAGTTGCAATCTCCAGCCAGTCCAATGAAGACAAACAGATGAGAGCCACGGGGCTGTAATGAATTTATAGACAAGAGTCTCAGAGTGGATGGCGGACATTCATCCTCTTTTTGACAAAGCAGGACTATTTAGTGAGGGCCACTCATGGCTGACACCCGGCATTTCCAAACCAAAAATTAGTGTACACGGCCCCGAAAGATGCCTCCATCCCATTGCCCAGAAACCTCCGCGTCTCTATTCTTCCCTACAAGGCGTCAGGTTGGGTGAAACCCTCTGGGTAGGAAAGTGAAGACAAGACCCAGATGCCTCTTTCTAACTAACACATAAGCTGCAGGTCCGAGGCAGACTGAGAATGGGACAAACCTTATTCCTCACAAACAAAAATCTCTGCATGTATAAAGAGTCGGCTCTCATGAGAGGATCTGGGATTTCCACGGGCTGCTTCTTTGGTGCAGTTGGGTGACAGCGACAACAGCAATCCTTACAAACTCTGAGCTTATCTTATGAATTTATAGGCCTAGCGATACTTTACAGGCTTGTACAACATATAGACAGAGGAGCAGCTATTTCACTGAATGTCTCAAATATGTGTGTGTGTGCACATGCATAGAGGTATAATATATACATATATTTATGTGAAGGTGCATCAAGAGAGAGGTGCATATACAAATTTGCTACCACAAAAATTACTGCATCAGGGCCTAGCTAAAAAGTTTACCCCTTGAGACTTACTTCATTCCACATCCACTTCCTCCCCACAAAGGATGCAGGGAAGGAAATCAGGCTGCTAGCCTTTTACGGTTGTCTAGCTACCCATTTTTCCTCCAGCCAGATGCTCACCCTGGCCCCTATCCCTCTGGCATCAGGGGGTTGCTGCTCCCATTCTTAGGGGAACAGCCACTATCCTGAAGCCCCAGATGGATGCTGGGCTGTTGGTTCATTACCAGCTTGGAGGAAAACCTGCTCCTGCATTGTCATGGCAGGCTCCCATGCAAGTACTGACCGGTTCCTACCACCCTGCTTAGCTAACGTGCACTAATTAAAGCGCTGCCTGAGGGGGAACGGTGGCACGATGCCTCCAAAGGGCCCTGGCGCAGGTGACAGTGCAGCAGGAGGTGCTGGGAAATCTGGGGAGGGAGCAATCTGCAGAGAAGCTGGCCTCGCCAATTATTTGGAGGGAGGGGGACAAGGAGGATTCGTTTGGTGAAATGATTTGGTCTGTGGCCACGTCTCTCCCAGGAGCTGTGAGCAGGGAGAGGAGCGGCTCCCTCCTGAGGTCTCCAGGCGAGTGGGGGGAAAGAGAGAAGGGGAAATAGTTGAGCCGGCACCTCCCCAGGGCCTGGCATGGCCCCGAATGGCAGGGGAGTGGTTGGGAGATGAAAGGGTTGGCGGATCATTCCCTTGCTCCAGCCTGACCGAGCACCAAGCCAGTGGCTCCCCGAGCACCATCTCCGTCCTAGCCCTACATCACCCATCAAAGCCGCTCCCGAGCGTGCTGCAGTGGCCGAGAGCAGAGGCCCACCCCTCCAGAAATCTGGTAGTAAAAGCTTTCATGGGGACACTGGGGGATGGGTCAACAAAAAAAAATGCCCAACCCCCTTCCCCAATTATAGGTGATGTCATGGCTGCTGCTTTGAGGCCAGAGCAGAGCTGGAGGGATCCACCGCACAAGCCAAGTCCTAAAGATCAAAAAGCCCTGAGAGCAGTGACACAGAAAGCCCCACCGACGCAGCCCTCTCCTGCAGAAGAGCTCCCTCTTTCATTTTTAATAATCAAAGAGAAGTGGAGCATGGAAGATGTGACTTATGTTAGCAGTAGGGGGTGTTCTGCCGAAGGAATGCATTGTCAGGGAGTCCTGCCGGAGCCCGGGACTACTAATGAACCTAATCTTAGAAACCTAATGGACATGGGTTTCTAAAACCTCCTGCTGAACCGTCCCTGGGTTCCAATCAATGACTTTTCTCTCCCTCTCTCTGTTTCTCTCTCTCTTTTTCTCTCCTCACATTTTCTCCTCCTAGATCAAGTTAATTTATAAATTAAATTAAATTTGAGGACAATTTTGGGAAAAGGTAGAAGAATGATGCTGGGTGGCAGGGGGGAAGGGAAGGAGGAGGTTGGCGGGATTGTTCCCAGCAGTGAATGGCTTCTTTGTGCTGCTCAAATGATGTACAGTGAGAGCATGACACATTCAGGACCTGATTTTCAAGAGTTTCTTAACCTCCCCTCTCCTTCGTGCTGGTGCAATTCTTCGAGTGCAATTATTTTGCAAGCCATTCGATGCTTCCCTGCTTCCACAGGAGCTCGCAAATCATTTCACCCAGGTGCAAAGAATCCCCCTAAAGATGCCAAATGAGGAAACGGCCGGCTTCCAACTCCATTATTTCTGTTTCATTAGAGCCCTGCCACTTGGCTTTTTGCCTTCCCCCAAGCCCAGGACCTGCGGCTTGTTCCAGGGAAAGCATATTTTACATGTGGAGCAAGCCATCCGGCATGCCCCTTCTGCAGTCGCTCTCTCTGCATCCTCTCTTGTTAGCCTGTGTCAAGAGGGAGCAATTGGGACATTGTCGCATTTGACTCCAGGGTAACCGAATGTACAGCTGTGTCCACTGGCCCCAGGCCAGCGCTGCTATTCACCATTCAAAGTCCTAGCCCCATGCTTCCCTCCTGTCCCTGCTCTGCTCCCTGCTCTCTCCTCTTAGCTGTTTCACTGAACGAAGGCTGGGTAGATTTGCACCTGATAGACTAACCAAAGTAGATGATAGATAGATAGAGAGAGACAGAGAGAGAGATCACAATTCTGCCAGGCACAGGATGGCAGTAGCAAGGGCACAGTTCAATTTTGGGGTTTTATACAAATATATTATCTTGGCTTGAGCTCCCACCGAAAAACATGAGCAAATAAATCCTGCCTGGGTGTTCCTATGTGAACAACCTACCCTACTCATAAGCAATATTCATCTACAACAGGGTTTCTCGAAGAGAGAAGAAAAATGGGACAGAAACCCTTAATAATCAGCAGCCCACCTCAACCAACTCTTAGCACCTTAGCAACTCTGGGGTTGCAAAGGTGCATACGAGCCAGTCCTTGGACCTCTCTCCCCCAACAGTACAGCCACACAGGGAAAACCAACAATGAGCCCCAGGTGCCCAGTGCCAGATACAGCCTCTGCTGAGCTAAACAGGAGCTAATCAGGCTACCAGAGAGGCACGCAGGACTCCTGCTTCCACCCCCAGGAGCAGAAGCTCACAGTGCACCCGGGGTGGTGGGGGGAAGGACACCTGGTCTTCACTGCCTTCTGAATCAGATGTATCTGATGTACCCCCAAGTGCCAGGGGGACAGGGCTCAGGCAGGAGGCTTAGCTGGCACTGCCCTACACTGCATGTCCCATGGCAAGGCTCCTGCTCTCCCCGAGGGGACACTTCTTCAAGGGACAAGGAAGTTGAAATGAAGAAGAAACCATTTGCCTCTGTTCTCACTTAGGACTTGGCAACATTCAGGGCTGAGCAGAGAGGGAATTCCCTGTAGGGCAAACCCAAGCAGCGAGGGCTTGTGTCCACCACACCAGCAGCCAGTTTTGGGTAGGCAGGCCTGAGTGGGCCCCAGCCAGTCTACTAAGGTAACCCAGAGCTGGAAGTTCAGCCATGAGGCTGCCAAGCACCCAGAGACGTGGTGCTGGGAAAGAGTCCGGAGCAGCCTGCCTGGCAAGCCTCCAGGTCTCCGGCCTCCAGGGATCCGGCATGGCCAGCCCTGTCTTCCAGAGGGCCCACCACTGACTAGGGCTTGACAGAGGCACACAGGGGTCTTCGGTCTCATCCGTTTGTTTCACACACACATGCACACCTGTGACTTTGGCTTTTTCCTTCCATGAAGACCCTTTGCCCCTTTCCCCCACTCTTTAAACTGGCTCCAGTGTCCCCAGGCTATCGTGTTATGTTTTCCATGCTGGGCTGAGCTGGAGAAGGGACAGACTTTGCAAAACTCTGCACTGGACCTGACCATCTCACCCCCCTGCCCTGCCATCCATCCCCTTTGCCATTCATAATTGATGTAGCATCTTGTCAAGGCTTATTTTACACTAAGCAAAGGGGACCCTCCCACATGCCTCCTCTCCCTCTGCCTTAACACAATGAAAGGCTGGGGCTGTGGCAGGAAGGGAAAGAAGAAACCCATTTCACACAGCGCCATGGCTAATAACCAAATCAGCATATAAAGGTGATGGCTCCAAACCCCTAGCGAGGAGGCGCAGGCATGTCAGCCCCTTGTTTGTGAAGTGCAGCGAGCATACAGAGAGCTTTGTTATCGGGGATAGAATGGGAAGCAGGGAAGAGATAATATGCTTTTAATGAATATTTAAAGGCGTGACATTTGTATCAAAAAGCAATAAAGCTTAATGCCGCCTGCAGAAATTTTTAAATAAATCCATTAATGGGTTTTGCAGTGCCTAACGAACTGGGATGCTACGAAGGTCTGGCACACAGGGGCCTCTCTCCCACAGGGAATTGCTCAGCTCCCCAGAGACCCATCAACAGCATTTGTTAGCACCCAGGAACTGAAACATCCAGTTGTTTTCATTCAGACAAATGAGCAGCATATAGCCAATGCAACACAACATCCTTCATGTTGCTAATAGCTGGGATTTCCCTGTGAACCCAGACATCGCACTGGGGATGGTAAAACAGAGGGGTCCCATGCTGAAAACATGAGAAGGTTGCAAGACATTTCCCCCTGTGTCTTTGGAGGCTGATTTTAGCATCTAGGCAGGAAATGTTTGGCTTTAGCTATCCTGCAAGAACGTCATGCTGGGGGAAGCTACAGAAGAGGCAGCCCTGGTGTGGAAACTTCTCCCACTCCAGGGGATCTCCAGGGTGCTGAGCCCTCACACAGCCCATGGAGACTGGAGGTCCACAGCACCTCTGAGACTGAGCCTCTTCACAGGAGACAAGGTGCTGGAAAGTATATGGAGTGACAAAGAAAGTGTCCCTACACAGCCACACCAAGATGCCCAAACCTTAAAGGGACGGCACTCTCAGCGTGCTGGGCAAATTCAAGCCCTGTGGTCTGCTCAGCCCTTGGTCTCTCTGCTGAGATGACTAACATGGGAGTCAAGTTCTTGGCAATTCCAGTGGGGAGACTTAGGACTGGGGATACAGGGTGTAGAACATCCCAGGAAAGAAACTAGATCCAATTAGACCCAAAGTCCTACTGTCAAGACAGAGTCTGAACTTCAAAATCCCACTTAGGACAGGCAGCAATGGCACCAACACCGGGCAAACCATGTACCTGACTTTGATGAGAGACTAAATAATCAAAAGTGCTGGTTGCACTGAACCTAGAGCATCTGGATGAACTGTGATGGAGCCAGAATGCCGGTCACTGTTGAGGAGAACTGTCTCCAGTGATGGGCTCCGACTCGGAGAGTTTCAGAAGCCAAACCCTATCTGAAATCTGCACTTGTCTTCTCCATAAGGCCCCAGTCCAACACCCGGCAGTGTCAACAAGACTACTGCCATGGCAAGACAGGGAACACTGATGCCACCTTCTCCCAGCATCAAATCAGAGCGGAACTACTGAGAACCCTTTAACTCAGGCAAAAGCTGAAGGCAGAGCAAGTGCTATGGCTTCAAGTGCAAAGCATGGGAAATTCAGCACTTCCATTAATTAATTCCATCCTGCGGCCGGATCCTGCAGCTCTCTGATGAAAGCAATGAATGGGTCAAGGAAGACAGTGGGCTGCAGAATCTACTGCACAAAAGAACAAAACTAAGGCCTGAAGGCAGAGAACAGCAAGACAATGCAACAACTGTTGAAAAGAGCCTCCTAAAATGTGTCCTCAAGATGGACAATTATTGGTGAGATGGGATCTCATTTTTTTCCCCACAGCTTTCAGGAGGAAACGAACCGTGAAGTAGGGAACACCTCTGACTACCCTTCCATTCACACCCCAGCAGTGTGTTATTACACCAGATGCATACCAAACCACAAAAGCTCCTACTTATGCATCCTCCATTTTGTATCTAGACCCAGTCTGCTCCTGCGCTGCCTCCTGCTCCTTAAGCCTTTCACTTGCCATGTGGCACAAAGCTCTATTCAAACGTCCGCCTTCATATCTCAAAAGAAAATGGAAACTTTCTTCTGTAAGGACTTGACAAAAGAGATCAAAGGGCCCTAAATGGATAAGGGGGAGCAGAGAGAAAGCAGGAGACCTCACACCCTGAAGGAGAAATTCCTAGAAGGGCAAGATGGTACTGGATGATTTAAAAAGGGAGATTGCTATGAGAAAGATAATGGTTATGGAAACAGCATTCAAATAGAAAGCAAAGACATTGGGCACGGAAATCTCTGCCCCAGCTACAGCCAGGACTGTCACTGGGACCTCTAGGAGACAATACTGGTAACCAGAAATGTGGAAAGGGAGACAGGATGTCTGGGGCCATCAATCCCACTGACTTGCCATGTAATACTAGGCCACCCCCTTTTTGTCCACCTATCAAAGGCAGCCAGGACTGGTACACCAGGTGTGGCAACAGCAAATTATCTACGTACACTCCGTATTTTCAGAATTTCCCCTGTGCCCTGCCATGAAAACCGTGTTTGTTAGCACCTGGATTAGCGTATTTTGGGGACCCACACATTGTATGTCAGCCCCAGCACATTGGCACTGCTCCTTCCAGATCAACCAGGCTTTTGTTTGGTCACCCCTGGACTTCCCTCCTTCTCAGGGCAATTTGCATGGCTGATGTCTTGCCAACACAGAAAGCCGATTTCCATGTTTCCTCCCGGCTTGGATTTGAAGCAAAAGCTGCTTGACAGAAAGTGGCAACACCATCAGGACCTACATCAGTGGGCAGAGGAAGCTTTGCTGCTGGTTGGCGCAAGAAAAGGATTAGCCTTTACACGTATGCCAAGCACGCTGAGAACTGCTAGTGCAAGTTCGAATCCTGAGCAGTTCAGATTTCCCAGATACGCATCTCAGCTAATTTCTAAGAGTCAGATACCCCTGAGTGCAGTAAATACCAGCTCTTCGTAGTCTCATCTGACCTTCTACTCCTTAATGTGAGCACTTCTGTCCCATGATGGGGGATGACTGTGGCAGCACTTTCATTAGACACTTAGGGAAAAAACAATCCTCATCCCAGTCACACCTGTGTAAATCCAGAGTCCCCACAGTGGAAGTCACTTCTCCAACTCCAGACTGATATAGCAACACCAGACTGAAACCAGGATCCAACTCTCCAAACAAGTGATTTCACTTGTTGCAATTGATTCTGCTACTTGACACCTTCCTTTTCCTGATGAGCCCACTGTAAAGATGGAGCAGTTGGCGACAGGGGAAATTCTTATTGCTGCAGCCTTCAAGACATCTAAACTTGCTGTGTGTGTTAAAACTTCCCTTGCACATCCCTCCTCAGCTCCCCATCAACAGCATCACTTGTACATTTGGGCTCAATATTCTTCATCAGACACAGACCCCAGGCCTGAGGTTTTACACTGGATAGCCCCACCTGACTTCACTCCAGTTCATCCCTAACTTACTATTCCAAGCCCACTCCTAGCATGAGTTATGAGTAGCACTGCTGTCTTCCAGGATGAACACGGTGCATCATGTCTGCCTACCTGGGAGACTCCAAATGGAAGAAACGCCCCCTACACAGAAACCAAACCACACAGCAAATCCACAGAAGGAAATTCTTAATGCCAGGCTTTTCCCATGAGCAGGCCACATCTTACTAATGGGATTTACCTCATACGCAGCTGATGCCAGTATAAAGCCCCAATGGCAACTGAAGCCATTGCCTACCTGGAACAGGAATCTTAGCAAAGATTTGGTGCATTTCAGCTTCTTTTAATGTGTTTGGGAACAAAGACACCACCCTTCGTTCACAAGTGGTATTTGGAAATGGCTATATTCTTATGGATGGTACTAGCCAGTCAGGAGTTAGACCACCTGGGAATCAACTGGGGGCTTGTGGAGCTGGTCTTACATCTTCAGTGGTGGAAGGGATACACTTGTGAACCCTCGCATGTGACTTGTAGGAACTGACAGGTGAGCATCAAAACTGAAGGAGAGCACTTTCCCCATCACTAGCATGAAAGGTTCAATTAGCTTGCTCCAGCAGGAGATGTATAATTTTAGATTCAGGATATCATCAGTCAATAGTTAATGAGTGAACTGATGAGAATACGAGATGCCTTAAGTGGACTAGTTTGAAGAGGAGGTGAGTGCCTGTAATCAGAGAAGGATTAGTGCCATTCAGCTCCATGCTACCAGCTGTGTTGCCTTTGTAAATACTTGCTTGTTTCCTTTCACCATGGAGACTGGTTGTCGCTCAGTGCTTTTTTCTGGCTGTTAGTGGAATCGCGGGCAGGCCCTTTACGAGTGGTGTTTCAGGCCCGTTGTTGTGGGAGAATGGTAGCACCCACTCTAGCCAGCGCTGAGACTGGAGCTAATTTCACAGATGACTTTTTAAGAGTGCTCAAGGCTGACACTTCAGCAGTGGCTCAGACGCATCATTTTGCTGCCACTGAAAATGGCAATTTCCCAAGGAACCAGCTTTAAACACATTTAATTGTCAAGCATGATTGCACTGCTGATGGGTGCCCGGGTGAGCAAACTCTGCTTTTCCATGAAGAAGTGTCAGGACACAGCCACATGAACTTCCTCCAAGGTGCCCCATCTGCATGCCTCAACCCTGCTCTAGAGAGATGGGGTGAGAAGGCTGTTTTGTCCCCTTGCCCGTTTAGCCTTCGATGCTGATACTCTTCACAACAACAGGAAATAATGACAAGTATGGGAGTAAATTTTGTGATGGAGCCACTGTAAGAACTCAGTGGGGGTGGGTGGCTGTTTCAACCTTTTCCACAGAGGCAACATTAGACCTTCATGACTTTTGATTTCCACTTACCTAAGCTGGATGCGAACAAGGGCTTGTAAAAGGTGAGGATTCACAGTGTGCTACCATTCTCAAAGTAAAATATCCAAAGGAGCCATGCAATGATCAACCCACCGCAGACTGGACCTGTACACAGCAGGAGAAGGAGGACAGCTCCCAGACTTCACCTGCGGGCTGCAGCCCCATTTTGGACCAGGATATAAACTGTTTCCACCTCCATGCCCACTCCGAGATTGAAACCCCCCCATTTCTATCACAACCTCAGTCCAGAGGAACAGAGAGCCATTCTCAGCCTTATAAACAACCTAGCTAACATATAACAGGCTGACAGTGGGGGTGCAACCACTGTCCTGGACAAAACAGCATACATACAGGGAACCAAGAGACAACTTTCCAACGTGGAGTTTTACAAACTCCTGACAGAGGATCCCAGGGCACAATACTGGGAAGAACTAGATAAACTCCTCAAGAAACCACCTCTGGAAACACAGGAGAGGATTCCTGCCAGGAGCCCAGGCTAAGCAACTTTTACTTATTTCCCAAGATCCACAGACCTAGTGAGCCAGGATACCGCATTGTCTCTGGCACTGGCCCATCAGAGGGAGTTCCTGGCTACGTCGACTCTATCCTATTCCCAGGCACTACTGGAGCTAACAGCTATCTGAAAGACACCGCAGATTTCTTAAAGAAACTCGGCTCCATGAACAAGCTTCCAGAAAACACCATATTAGCCACCATGGATGCCCTATCTCTGCACCGACAGGCCCCATGAGGATGGATTACAAGCCATAAAGAACATTATCCCTGATGAGGACACTGCTTCTGTTTCCATAGTTTCACAGTTTCATAGTTTCTAGGGTCGGAAGGG
>NW_017728996.1:6981099-6982281 GCF_001723915.1 Gavialis gangeticus | reverse complement strand
TGTCTGTGTTGAAACCCATCCTATTCTCATCTGCCCACCCAACTCCATCAAACTCTTTGTCCTCACACACAACTAGTTCAGATTTCGAGACTCCCTATACCTAAAAATGAATGGAACTGCTGTGAGCAATATGCCAATATATTTATAACAGACCTCAAAGTAGGTGTTGTCGACAGTTGTCCTCTCATCCCCCCATATACCTAAGGTGTATCAATGACATCTTCATCGCCTGGACAAATGGGAAGGAATCTCTAGAGAAATTTCACCAGGACTTCAACAAATCCCACTCTGCCATCAACCTAACTCTGAACTATTCCATGCAGAAAATTCATTTCCTAGACATGAAGGAGAAGGTTTCCAATGGGCACACTGGCACCGTGTTGTATTGGAAACTGCCACAACGACCTTTATATCACCAGCTTTCATCTTAAGCACACCACTAGATCCATCATCTACAGCCAAGCTCTGTGTTACAACCATATCTGCTCTTACCTCACCAATGGGGAAGAACATCTTAATGGTCTGGAGCAAGGATTCCTACAATCCCAATAAAACTCCCAAACTGTAGCCATTTGAATGAACAAAGCCGGAGTCAGACCTTGCACCAACCTGTTACGATACCAACCCCAGGGAAAGGACAACAGAATCCCTCTGGTTGTCACCTACAGCCGCCATCTTGAACACCTTGGACACATCATTAATAACCTCCAGCCCCTCCTGGAAAAGAACAACCATCTCAAGGTAGCCATGGGGAGCAAACCTATCCTGACTTCAAATGGTGTCTGTCCAACAACAGGGTACCTAACATCCTTCTCACTGGGGCACCAGGCCTTGCAGTACACCAAGGTGCCAGCTGTGCCTCCTCACCAATACAGACAATGCCATCACTGGACCAAATGACACCAATTCTCTCTGCCATCTCATATATACAACTTTACCATCCTCATATATATGATCACCTGCTTGAAATGGCCCTCTGCTGTCTTCATTGGACAGACGGGGTGATCCCTACATGTAAAAATGAACAAGCACTGCCCTGACATCCATTCCAGAAAGATGCACAAGCCTGTGGCAGAACACTGTACCCTCCCTGGACCCTGCATCAATGACCTCAGAGCAGCTGTTTTTAGTAGTACAACTTTAAAAACCAGCTTGAACAAAAACTACAGAACACGAGATCGT
>NW_017728996.1:6968432-6976099 GCF_001723915.1 Gavialis gangeticus | reverse complement strand
ATATATGATCACCTGCTTGAAATGGCCCTCTGCTGTCTTCATTGGACAGACGGGGTGATCCCTACATGTAAAAATGAACAAGCACTGCCCTGACATCCATTCCAGAAAGATGCACAAGCCTGTGGCAGAACACTGTACCCTCCCTGGACCCTGCATCAATGACCTCAGAGCAGCTGTTTTTAGTAGTACAACTTTAAAAACCAGCTTGAACAAAAACTACAGAACACGAGATCGTCCACAGACTGGACTGTGTTAAGCATGGTTTAAACAGGGACTACCAATTCTTATCCCTAGATTAGCTTTTGTGACCTCTTTTTCCACCGTGGGCTTATTGCTTGTTTGCTTCTCCCAGCACTGTTCCCTCTCCTCTCCCTCACTGTCTTTTGTATTCAAATCACTCACTCCATTTTATATGCTGCTCTGTGGATATCCTTTCATGGCATCTGACGAAGTGAGCTAGGACTCATAAAAACATATGCTATCTAAGACAGTTAGTTTACAAGATGTGAATTGACCCTGCCTTATGCCCAACTGCAGACTAACAGGGCTAACTACCTTTCACCGTTTTGCTGTCAGGTTGTACACCTTTCTGGCTTTATGGGTGCAGAATGAAAAGTTTATCTAGTGGGAAAACTAAACTGGCACCAGTAAAAGAAAACTGAAAACGTCTCATCTTTAAAGCAGGCCAGGTGAAAGAGGGTGAGGAAACAGTCAAGTGGATGAAATTATTAAATAGCATCCTGCTTTGTCTTACCTTGTACAACCAGCCTTCCCTGGGCGGTTCTCCGCACCCTGGTGCCAGGTTTGTTTGCTGCACACACATATATCCCAGAATGCTGCACAGTGAGGTCAGAAATCATGAGATTTCCTGTCCCAAGCACCTGAATCCCTTCCACACCGATCGGGCGGCCATCTGCAAGCAGAAAGGGAAAAAGACAAAATTACTTGCTTAGGCTTTAAGCTCAACTCCCTCACCCACAATGAAGTCCCACATCAGGGCCCTGTACAGCTGCCCATCTGATGCAAGCTTTTCCCCTGAGCTCAACGGGTTTTAGTTCAGGCTTCTCCATGCTGTAACTGGAACAGAACAAACAAAGAAAAGACAATCTGGGATCCCTGACTGTGCTGTTGCTCTCTGTTACAACTAGAACTGGATGAAAAACACAATTTCCACTACACCATTTTCACCTTTTCAAAAAACCCAGCCTAAACACAAAACAAAAACTCATACATTTGTGTGGAATCACGCAGTGTTTCATCTTGGAAACACCAAAATATAGCATTTCTGGAACAAAGTTTATGCTTTCCAGGATCCTGGCAGCACCTGCTGACATCTTGCATCGATGACATCTTTTCCTGACAGCTGCAGAGCTGCTATCACTGAATAGCAGTGGGGAAGCTGGTTAACTTTACCATGTCCTTTCAAGGGTGGGCAGACATGAAGCTGTCAAGAGTCAAGTCAACTTCAGTGAGCCACTGACAGGTTCCAGGACTCCTCTAAACCGTTCTCAGGAATTGGTGGGCTTTCTGGTACTCTAGACCAGCCCTACTGTCAGCTGGGGCCAGCTGACCTGGGAATCTGAAAGCCAGGCCATCCCCAGCTGTAGGACTAGCTGGGTGACAGGGCTGCCCTGACACAGTGGACCCGAAAAACCCAACTCTTCCGATGCCCGGGAGAATTTCTTCAAAACTGAGCGAATTTTGTGAAACACTTGTTTTGATGAATCAGCGCTTCCTGGTGAAAGCCCGTTTGGCCGCAGAATTCCAAGCCTGCTCTAATTATGCTGCATGTCATCAATAGCAGGCCATGGCTGTTCATCACACCATTGGTTTGTGTTTTAAGACTCTATCTGCCAAACATCTGTGTGTGTTAAGAGTGTCTGAAGGGAGGGAAGGTGAAGGGCTGTGACTGCTGGTGGAGGAGTTGCCCTTTCATTAGATGTGAAACTGGACCCTTGCTGCTTCTTACATTTGCTAAGAGGGAAGCGCGAAGATCCTACAGAACAGGAAAAAAAGACCCAGCCATAATGACCTCTATATATACCTGCTCCTCTCAATAGCAAACTCCGCAGTGTGTTATGTTCTACAGGAGAGGTGCTCAAACCCCTACCCATGGGCTAAGTCTGGCCTGCAGAGCCATGTCATCCAGCCCCCAGGGCTCCACATGGGTCCAGAAATGTGGCAGCAGGGGAGTGGTGACAATTAGCACTGCCACTGCTCTCTTCCCACCAAATTTCCAAGCCCTGCATGGCTGCATTGGGCCTGGACCATTGCCATGTGGCCAAATTAGGCCCCAGTCACACCCACGCCACACACTGGATTGGGCCTACAGATGGACTTGGCAGCTCTCATCTGGCCTATGGGATGAAAAAGCTGTGCACCGCTGCTCCAGAGTTGGGGATAGGTATCTAACAAAAAGGTAACTGTAGGCTAGTCAAGAAAAATTCCTACCAATGAGCTCAGTTAGCCTGCAGCATGACCTCTCAAGGGAAGCAACAGCAGCCCAGTAAAACCAGAATTCAGATACTTCGCAGGGACCCATTGTTCCCTGGTAAGAGATCAACCAAGTGAGACGACAGTCATTTTCCAGTGCTCCTGATTCTAAATATCTGCATTCCAATTGACTTGGCTCTACACATCTATGATTCTCTTTGATCCAGTTGGGAGCACAATTATTGAATGGCTTTTAGCAACGGAGAGCCTCAGATCAAAGGGACAGGGAATGATTCCACTTGCAAGTATCCATAGTTCTCAACTACAATCATTCCAGCATCAATATCTACTGTAATCCAAGGGTGGGAAGTCCAGGTGTAAAATCCTCCAGTGGTAGATGTATGCCTCTTATTTTTATCCTCATTCTCTGCAGTTGTGCTTCGGACAATAAGTTGATAAGTAGCAAGGTCAGGAAAAAAATCCCCCCGGTACATGATGGCTAGAAAATGGTATTTAGAGGTTTGCTTTTGGGAACTGGCTTGTAAGTAAAGTAGATATGCATTAAAACAATGGTTCATGGCAACGGCAAGGGTTAATTGATCTCTAAAAGCCTGTTTGTAACAAAGTTTCTTCAAGGCCCACCCTGTCTGACACAGGCAAGCAGCAAGCAGACACACAAGCTGGGAAATTTAAGACGTTCCACAGGGTTCCATAACATGAGGTAAGGTGGCATTAGGTACCAGTGCCCAGCTGCAGAGCCCTTGGGATTTCCGGTTTTGGGGAACAGACCAAATTAAGAGGACACAGGAAAGAACCAAATTAGAATGTGTGCATGTGATGGGTTTGTAAAACAAGGGAAATATGCTGACAGGACAGAACATGGACGGTAGGACAAACTCAGAGAGACCAATCAGTGATGCCCAAAGATGAAAGGTCATCCGAGGAGAGAAAGAATATAAAGGAGGGATTTTAGAGCAGCAAAAGGTCCTCAAGAGGGGAATCCGAGGCCATTGTGGACAGAAGGCACACCACCAGCCTGTCTCACCCACTCCACTGTGGGGGCGAGGGAAGGGGTTCAGCCTCCAACCTGCTGACATCTGACACTCAAGAAAGAACCTCAGGGTAAAGCTCTCATACTGGCCAGACATACCTTGACTCTGTAAACCCTGGGACTGGTAGATATAGAATTGTTTGCATTATTCTTATCTGCTATCACCATGTGTCAATAAAATTCACCTATTTTCAAATGGAGAGCTCATGGTCAGTCTGAGGGTTTGGGTCCACCTGGAACAAGGTATCTGGGCCATAAATCCAGTGCCAAAAGTATAGTGCTGCAGAATTAAGAGCTTTATCGGAGAGTTTATTCTTCCCCTGAAGCATCCCCCACCAGTGATGGGATGAACAGAAAAACTACATGGACAAGATGGGTGAGTCATATACAGCAATGTTTACTGCAATAGGGAATTAATTATAAGCCAACCAAATTCCACATTGCAGTCCATCTCCGGCACATACAGGATCCACCAAGTTTGTTTCTGTTGATGTCTGAGACAATTGAGATCTACATGCAACCTTTTTCTCCCTCCAGAAACTATTTTTGGATGCCACAGGCAAAACCTACTTCTAAAAGATCCCAGTCACCAAAAAGAAAGCTCAAGTCCTCAAGAAAAGGTGGAGAGATGAGATGAAATGGGAAACCAGGTTTTTGAAAGGAAACAGCAGGTTCTGCAGCAGGTGTTTGTTAGAATCCAATGGTTGGACCCATTAGAGCAGCAGAATTCACTGATGAATTTCAAACTGGGTAGATACTGGTGGAGCACTCTCTCGTGGACCAACAAGCAGGAAGTAGAGGATATTCCTCGTCAATGGCAAGTATGTCTCCCATGCTCTTGGCAATGCTTTGCTGGAGATGTTTAAGATAAAAGTTTTCTGGTCTCATAAGGCAGGCAGATCCAAGTCACTTTATTACATGCATTACAGAAAAAAAAATGCTCAGGTCTTTTAGCCAGAGATAAACAAATTCCATTAACTAGCCATATGGCTGGCCAAGAGCAGTAAATGGATCAGTCATAAAAAAGGGCAGTAAAGTGTAACCTGCCCAATATTTAATGGGCAATAAGATGGGTCCTTGCCTTGAAATGTAATTTAAGCTGAGCAGAGAGAAGGTTTGAACTAAATCCAAATTGAACTTGATTTTATCTTTGAATTAGGTCTTTTTGAAGCTCATATTTAAAACAGGTGTAAAAACCCTTGTTTAAGTACGAGTGTCTATAGGCCTCCCATTGTCTCTACAGCTGCCATTGATTGATAAGAGATGTGAGAAATCCATAGGAACATAGGAAAAATCCACTGTTGAAGATTTTCTTTTCTCTTAAGAAATGGAACAGACATTCTTCAAGGCTTAAGGTTTAAGGGAAATGGCCATTCACATTTCAGGAGTTTGCAGTTTCTAATTTCTACCTCACAGGGCTGGTCCAGCAAGGTGTCCTGTCCAGCATGCACTCCATGCCCTCCTGGCCCAGAGACTCTCATCCAGTCAATGGAGCCAGATGAGTTTGACACCCCTGGTTAGAAGACAGCAGGTTCTCTGGGCTGGTGTCAGAAAAATTTGGGATCAATCTGTCAGGCTTAAACAGAAATGGTTCAGATGAACTCAGAAGCCATCTCTAAACTGTCCTTTCAAGACAGCAAGTCTGCATGGCATAAAATGCCTCTTACCTCCCATCCGAACCAATTCAATTAGAGTTTGGAAATAGCATGTCTTTTCCCATGGGTCTGAGCAGGCTAGCAAAATGTATATGAGTCCCTTCCTGGAACTCAGCCTCAGTAGCTTTGCCAACCATCAGCAAGATACTTAATATCCTTTGCTGCACCAGGGGTTCTCTGGCTTCAGTTCTATGGATGACTTCATTACACAAAACTTATCTTTTGGCCTCCCAAAACTTGTTTTTCCTTTTGCATTTTCTGTTTGCGAGACTGGCCTCTAAAACAGGTGAAGAGTAGACCCAAGGACCACTCAGGAAGCAGGATATTCTACAGTCCACAGACAGCCACCAAGCTCTATAACTCCGCAGAAGATAAACAGCTAGCAGCACACTGCTAATCCAAGCGCTAAAGGGGAAACTGAGCCCCACGTGTGCACGCTTGCTTTGAGGTTGCAGAATTAGGTCACTTCCACTTCACTTTACCCTGCCTGGATTGTGACAAAACACCACTATCAACCAGCTCGAGAACAGCGGGGTGGAATGCTGATGGGGGCTTTAAAATACACGTTGTTTTTAAGACATGGGTTTTGATCAATAGCAAAGAACAGCTGGTGATTCTTTAACAATCACTAGTTACATTTAAAATGGCTCTTCTCCAAACAAGAGATGCTCCCAAAGAATCTCTCTATAATATCCATATACATTTTTAAGTTAGCCATTAGCATAGGAACTGGATGAAAGTATCTCACCATGCGAGATGCAACTTATTTATTTTTCCAAGGTATCTGTGATACTTTTTCATAGCAACGGTCTCCATTGTTCTGTCCCCTAAGCCAGTGATTGGCACATCGGTACCAATTACAGAGATTCATTAAAACGTGCCAGGCAATATGAATATGCAACAACATGGATGCCTTTCTTTGATAAGTAGCAGGTAGAAAGAAAGTAACAACTTTCTAATGTTGACCATTTAGGTCTTTTGTGGATCCTTTGTATCGGGGTATAGTAGCCTTCTACTTTTTAGACACATGGGTCTTCTACTCCATCGGACATTGGGCACCACGTATTAGCATATTTAGAATACATTGCAACAGTTGACTATTCAGTGTGTGAAGTGGTGAAATTTACTCTATTATTTCTAAACACTTACAGGACTGGTGCTCCTGTCAACCAGTCAGCCATCTATTGCAAGCTTCTGTGTCCAATAAGTTACCAATTAATTGGCTCCTACAATTGTTGTATAGTTTACTTCCTGAATGGCTCCCTCTTTAGTAATTTCCTTCCCATTGTGGGACCCATTCTGACAACTTCTGTATAACGCTATCAGATAATCACTGCCCTTTCTTTCTCGTCTCACTTCTCTATCTCTCACTAAATAATGTATTATTCTCACTTGGTGCCGTTCTGGAGGCCAACACCATTGGCTTGTCAGTTAAAGGATAAGCTGTTAGGCCCTACATTAAAAATCATCATCCCGTCTGCAGGCTCTGAGGTAAATGCCCAGGATGTTTATTTGTGCATGCATGCAGGTCCAAGTTGGAGCATGCATTTCTGGAAAGGAAGCCCTATCTTTCCCAGGTAAAACAAAACTTTTCAGGATTTTAATCAGAGCCAGTCCACTAATAAACCTCTAAGTTTTGTAATGTGTATCATGCACTGGCAGACCCAGGAAGTTAGTTTGTGCTAGAGGGGTATAAAATATACTCATGCAAAATGAAATTCAAAATTTACTGCAGATCATTCAAG
Organism: Gavialis gangeticus; assembly: GCF_001723915.1. Lineage (NCBI taxonomy): Eukaryota > Metazoa > Chordata > Crocodylia > Gavialidae > Gavialis > Gavialis gangeticus. The sequence goes on along the minus strand of NW_017728996.1, from coordinate 6,969,215 downwards.
AACTGGCTTATATGTTGAGTAATTTGTTTTCCCCCCTTCCACCAGCCACTTTTCCACTGAAAACTAGGTGCTTTTGTAGCAAAGCCAGGAGAGAAAGTAGATCTATTTTATAAAGAAAGGATGATTTTATAAATAAAACAAATGCCGAATGTCAAATGTGCACTAATTTCTTCTGGGGAGGGAAAAAGATTGCCACATCATCAAAATTGCAGGTCATGTGACTGGGGGCAGAGAGGATGCAAAGAAAATGGAAAAGCATTGTGTATAAAAACCTGCAAGAGTGAAACATTTCATAGAATGCAATGATATTCTTCTTTTAAATACTGAGAAAACTGTTCATTTATCATTGTTTTGGTTTATACCAAGTTGAAACATAAGTTGGCAGCCTTCATTTCATAGATACATAGAAGTAGGGTCAGAAGGGACCTTGTAGATCATCAGGTCCGACTCCCTGCCCTGGGCAGGAGAGAAAACTGGGCTTAAATGACCCCAGCCAGGTAGGCGTCAAGCCTCCTCTTAAAGACCCCCAGGGTAGGAGCCAGCACCACTTCCCTTGGAAGTTGGTTCCAGATCCCAGCCGCCCTGACTGTGAAGTAGTGCCTTTGGATGTCTAGTCTAAACATACTCTCTAACAACTTGTGGCCGTTATTCCTTGTTACCCTGGGGGGTGCTCAGGGGAACAAGGTCTCTCCAAACCCTGCTGGTCCCCGCTAGTGAGTTCGTAGATGGCCACCACGTCCCCCCTCAGCCTTCTCTTGCGAAGGCTGAACAGGTTCAGGTCCC
>NW_017728996.1:6947745-6967930 GCF_001723915.1 Gavialis gangeticus | reverse complement strand
CTGACAGGACCTGCCCCTAATGAAACCATGCTGGTTGCCCTTGAGCATCATCCCTGCTGCTGGCCTGTCACAGATGTGCTCCTTGATAATCTTCTCAAAGAGTTTCCCCAGGATTGAAGTAAAACTAATGGGCCTATAGTTGCCCTGGTCCTCCCTCTTCCCTTTTTTAAAGATGGGGACCACGTTGACTTTCTTCCAGTCATCTGGCGCCTGGCCAGAGCACCACGAGTGCTCGTAAAGTTGTGCCCAGGGCCCCACAATAACCCCTGCCAATTCCCTCACCACCCTGGGGTGGAGAGCATCTGGACCTGCTGATATGAACACGACCAGCCCCTCCAGAAGCTCTCTAACCCAGTCCTCCCTGACCTTAGGCCTGGCGGCATTTCTCCCGAGTCCTTCTGGAATCTCGGTTGGGGAGTCCCGGTCCCCGCACAAGACTGCGGGATTTCAGGGATTGCGGCTGGGTGTTGGACAGCTTACGGTACCACAAGGATGATTCTCTCTGCTCTCCTCAAGTTGTATGACTGTAGTGGCCACAGGGTGTCCTTCCAGTGGCTCTTTTAATGAGTTACCATCATAGGAGGTGCCTCTGAAACGTGATTTCATGTGCAAAGACACAAAGACACTATGTGTATAAAGTTGGTTGTGCATGAAAACATCTTTTCTTGGACACTAAGGCTTGGGCTGTTCTTAGTTGGTTTTGTTCCAGTTGGAGTCCTTTCAAAGCCAAGATATTTCCTTTCCACTCCTCCTATTGCTAGAGCACAAGAGCAGCAAATGCTACATATGTTCACAGGCTATCAAAACTGCTCAAGGAGAACCAGAGAGACTCACAAATCCACAAATGTGCTAGAGTACCTTAAACTTACCATACCACCCAGGACAATAGTGCCTGCCTCCTTGGGGAGAGGGAAAAACATTCACAATTAAATGGAACAAGTAAAAAAAAAAAGGGATTTCCTTCAATTCATTGGTTTTGATCAGATGCCAAGTTGCATCCCAATGCAGACAAGATGTCTGGTTTTGGTAGAAAGGTAAGGCTCAGCAAAGCCCATATGGAGTAACATAGCTTGAAATTATTATATCTTCATTATTGCACCATTCTGTGGAGTAAGAGTTTTGAACAAGGCAATAAGCCATTATAATTGGGGCAATTATAAAGTAGTTTATTATAGTCAAGCAGCCTTGTGTCCAAGAACACATTACAGCACAGAGCTTGGTATCATTGACAGTGTACTAGTCAATTTTTAAGACAGCATCAGTATGAAGGTTATCATTCCTGGGCGAGAGAAGGGGGGGAATATATATATATCAGCAAATGGCAGACTGGTGTTGTGGGTATTCACAGTCAACTAAATGGGAAAAGCAGTGTGGCTAAACTGCTCTGGATCACTGCTGTGGAAGTGTATCCTGCCTTGTGCCTGAAGAGAGGAACCCATCCTGCCCACAGCAGAGTTCAGAGAACAAGAGGCTCATGATGGAAGCAGCAAGGAGCTGGGTCAAAGTCTTGGGTAAGCACAGATAGACAATGAGAGGCAGGACAAGCTCCTTTGGCAACATGCAATCCACAAATGGAAAGATCCTGTAAGAACGAAGTGATCTCAGAAGAGGGAAAGCTGCAGGGCTGGAGAAAGGCTGCCGGGGTTCAGCAGATCAGGAAACCTTCTCTGGTCCCACAGTGCAAGAAGGTGGCCACCAGTAATTTATTCAGGAGAGATACCTGCTGGGCCATTAGCTATGAGATCAGTGCTCTGCGGCGCACATCTCTCTGGACTCATGTTTTGAGCAGGCAGAGCTGAAAAAAACATTTGCTTCTGGTTGCAAGAAATGCAGCACTTAACTCCATGCCACTTGTTGGATCTGCTTTGACAGCAGCTCAGGTTTTCCTGCCTATCAACAAATGCTGTTCACTTCTCCACCGAGCAGCAATTCTTCAAAGCTTCATATGTGCCCCTATTAACCACTCCCATTTCCCCGGGTTTATTTTACGTCTCTCAAGAGACAGACAGTTGCTCTGGAGTCTGTTTTCCTTGAAAGATGTGTTTGACTGTTTGTGTATGAATTCACTTCTCTGGGGCCAGCACTGTTGATGCTTTTGATGCAGCTACAGAAGATGCTGTCACTTCTTGGAAAGATAAAATTATCCCCTTTCATGAAGCATCTATGGTGGTAACCCACCCCCTTTTATAACAGGTTGAAATAGGACTCATGAGAAAGCAGCTCCCATAGCACAGACAGAAAGATAAAAGGAGTTCTGAGTCTACAATTAACCTGAACAGTAAAGGGAAGGCTGGATTGTTCAATTCAATAAATACTCGGTGGCATCTAGCTATTTCCCCTGGTGACAACAATCAATTGAATCCAGGATTTCCTGCCACCCACTAGCTTACCTAGTCGACTCCAGGACACAATCGGCCTTGGGTTTCCAGTGGCAACACATTCCAGGATAGCAGTCTGGTGCACAGTCAGGGTGAGGTTTTCCGGACCAACAAGAATCATGGGATCCTTGTAAGCAGTCGAGCGGGAGCCTGCAAAGACAGTCACTGTTAGCCGTATCTGCCGGACCGGGAATCCTGGGGTTGGGGAGAACTTCAAGGGTCATCTAGCCCAGAGGGGGAGGGGAGTACACCTTTTTGGCAGCCATACAACAGATTAGCCCTGTACCCTTCCTGAGTGCCACTTCAACCCCTTTCCCTTACCTGATCTGCTTCTCTACTTCCTGCTCCATGCCACACAATCCCTATGCAAGCTGTTGCTCTGCTTTCTGCTCCCTGTCCTATTAAGCATTGTGCTCCCTCTTCCCTCCCTGATCTGCTACACCTGCATACACAGGCTGCCTATACCAACTATGCCACATGTGCCACAGGTTGGCCACCCCTCATTTGGACCCAGCACAGCAAAAACAGTAAAATACAGTCTCCTACAGCTCCATAAGGCAGGTCGTGCTGTCCATGAGTGCTGATATCAGCATCCCAGGGCCCACATACCCTAAAAGTCCTGGCTCCACAGAGACAGCAAGGACTGAGGCAGGGGCTTACAATAGGTGCAAGAACCTTATTACAGGGCTTTCCAACTTCTAAGTGGCCAGGGGCCAAACACCTACAGGCTGCACCGATGAGAGCCGCATAACCGCAGACTGAATCAGAGTGACTCGGTGAGCTACATGGATACTGGCCCTCCCTCCACTGCCCTGCATCTAACAAGGCTGAGAGCCACTGCTACATGCTATTTAGCCATATTATGGCACCTGCATCTAATGGAGCTCGTACTCTAACCAGACAGACAAAAGAAGGCCTATTCTATTTTAGTAGGTGGGAAAGTGCTGCGCATAGAGATTGCATGACTTGTTCAAGGTTGCATACAGAAGAGCTGAATCCTGGATCTCCTTCAGCCTCTCTACAGCTTTATGGTTTTTGGTTTTCAGGAGGACTGCTCCTTTCTTTCTAGCGTGACTTGTGTTAGTTTTATCACCTTCCAGGAGGTAGGCAGGTGAGCTCTTTAACAATTCCACGAGATGCACGCTTGAGATATCAGAACTCAACACCTCACAGCTGTCACCCAGGGAGTGTGGTGATATCCAAATGCCACCAAGGACCTAACAAAAGCAGCTGGAATTAAGACAGCATCAAAAGTGATGGAGGACAGGCAGCAACAGCTTTCCTGCACATAGGACAAGCTGCGCCAAATTACCTTGTCTCCGAATCAGGTTATGGACTGTGCACAAAGGGGTATAAAGCACCTGCGATGATCTGGGGAGTCTACATACAGTTTACATTTTTCATTTGATATTGAGGGCAATGAATATCTGAGTCACCCTGCAAACTCCATTATTATGGGAATGGTGCCTCTGTTGTCTTCTCACCTCCATATTAAAATGAAGCTCCAAGGAGCAGTAACACAGGGCTAACGATGGAGGACTGTTAACCCCTAATGATCATTTACTGACACAGAAGCACTTTTGGCCGGTTCCTGGCCAGAGAAACCTGTTTGTCCATGTGAACTGATAAATAAGCAGGTGGTTGGCTGGTGGGAGACTAACAGTCTAACACGTGTAGTCATGGATCACTGGTAAAAAAAGTGTTGCTCACCAGCATTTTCAAGAGAGGGAGAACAGAACAGAGGGGCTCCATATTCTAGATTAGGAATTTTCAACCTTTTTTGGTCAGTGTACCAATGGCGGCTGGTCAATGAGCAGGGGGAGCGCAGGTCCACCAGCAGAAGTGATGCACGGTGGCAGAAATGGTGGCAGAAATGAAGTGCTGGATGGCGGCAGCGATCCCACCCCTGCGCCACTGCTATGTACTCCCTGGGGCCTTCCCAAGTACCCCCAGCGGTAAGCATACCCCCGGCTGACACCCCCCATTCTAGATGAGAAGCCACGTTAGGTGAGGATAGAAGGCATTCTCAAAGAGCTTTCCAAAAGGACAAGGAAACCTAAGTCAGGATTGCTCTATAGGGGAGTCACCACTTTGTCCAGGCCTGTAGGTCTCATTTGCAAAGCCTATGCAGTCCATCCTTCAACTATCACAGGCCCAAGAGAGAAGAATGGTAAACTGGAGCGCCCACAACCCTGGAGCTCTAGGAAAGGGTGAGCAGCCTATATGTAACAGGAGAGTCTGAGGGAGCATGCAAGTCACCAGGCTCTAGAGTCTTCACGCCCAGAAGGGGGACAGTAGACAGAGGATCCACACTCACAGAACTTGCCATAGACAGAAGCCAAAGGCAGGGACCTCTGCTCTGACCCCCAAAACGTAGCATGCAGACTCAGGCAGCAGGGTGGGGTGTGCCCAGGAGCGGGAACGTTACATAGGCTGGAACAGCAGGGTGACAACTTGTCTGTGTGTCAGGAACAGGCAGCCACTCCTGGCTTTACCATCTCTCTGTGCCTCAGTGCCCCCTTTGCCAAAGTGAATTCAATTTTGGTCTATTTAGAAGTTAAGCTTTCCAGGGACAAGCATGGCCTCTTGCTGTAGTTTGCAGAGCAGAGAGTACAGTGAGCCCTGACCTGGGGCCAGGCCCCAGGTATTTCCATATGTGGCACGACTGTAGCTCCAAGTAGTAGACTTCTAGCCTGCACTGCAGGCTCATAAGTATGGATCCCCATAACACGGTCCTTTATTACCCACAGTTAAGTTTACTAATCGGCCTGGTGACAGAGAAGCAAAGCTTGGGCCAAAGCCAGGACAATCCCCAGGCTGGGCATTTTAGCTCAATGAATGTTTTATTAAATAATCAGTGTCTGTATTTGGTCTTTCCCCATTGGCAGCTGCTGTTTTATTTCCAGCCCTTATGTTATGGTGAGACCTGGGTTAGACTCAAGATAGTTTGAGGTCCAGCAGCATTTAAGGAATTCCAACAATCCCAGGGTTGCTGCTGGCAAGAATATTCTGTACACCTGCTTGGAGAAATACTTGCATTGATTTTTATCCTTAGGAGTTTGAAGGGAGTAGTGGGAGAAGGGAGATGTGAAGGGCTTGACAGGTTCATTTCAATCTGCTTTGCTATTAGCATTCAGGGTTGTTGTTTTTTTAACTCTTCTTTCAAGATCCATCAGCTGCGGACCCTTGTCATGACTGCAACACTCCTTAGCTAGAAATGATGCAACTGAAAGTACTTTGCAAGGTTTTCCTCCTAGTTTTCATTGCTTACTGCACTGGTTAGCTTTACCCCGTCATGATGCACCAGGGATTGAAGGTAAGAAACCACTGGGGAAGATATTACTGTGGTAGTGAGGAAAGCACAAATCAGAGTGGTTCATTTGTTAATCATTTATACGGCGGCTGCACAGAGGGTGATAAAGTAATATTATGGGTTGTGTTACAACAAATGACATCCGAGGCACAGGGTGTCGAGGGAAATCTGTATACATGTGTGTGTGTTTGTTGAGTTGACTTCCTTGCTAAGTTCATTTCACTATAAAACAAGCAGTAAATTAAATGTTCATGCTCTGATATTATTAATGATCAGCAGTGTTTGGGAGCACAGGGAAATGTGGTGACCCAGCCAGGGTCAACCAGCAGGACCAGCATTGCCAAATGTACAAGCCAACAGCCAGGCTCCTCTGGTGAGAATTTCAGAAGCCCTCAGCAATAGCCATGGCAAGAGTTAACCCTTGCAATGCATTTCCAGTGCGACATTTCTGCCCAAAGGGCTTCACAGCCATATGAAACTCCATTCACAGGGCCAGCAGCTGAAGGATCTGCAAGGTCCTCCAAACAACATAAAGCAATAAAAGGGAAGGGACTGTCTTCTTTAGGGAAACGGATTTAAATTAAGGACCAAGTCTCCAGAGGCCCTGCCTCTGTCATCAATGACAAGGGGACCTAAAGGAAGGATGCTGAGCCTGGCAAAAGGCCCCTTGTGCCATTAAATGACAAGCAGTGGGTGATAGAAGGAAGTGTCACTAGCATGTGCTTTTATACCTGTTGCTGCCTGCATGGGAAGTGTGTTAGTGCAGGGGCAGGGCAGCCGCAAGGAAGCATCTACTCCAGGGCTGTTGGAAACAGTCCATCAAGAGAATAGAAAAAAGTGTCTGTGTTGCTTGCTGTCACTGGGACACCATACTGCTGTGGGAAAGGGATATCCAGGAGGCTGAGCGCATCCCACGGGTCTATCTTCACAGCAAATCAGCATGCCTCCACCAGTGGCAACAAGCAAGATGGAGTGAAGGCACATGGCCCATCTTATGGACCTACTGCCCCATGTGAAAGCACATGGGAGGATAGAAAGCATCTTTCCAGAGCTGTCCTCAGGGCTGGACCAGGCTCTCAACTGAAAACCACTCCCTCACACCTTCTGGTTCTTGCACACATACCAGTGCACCTTCATCTTTTGTATCTCTCTCTTCTGACCCTCTATCAGCATCCTAAGTCTCAAAGAAGCCCAGACAAGTTCAAAGTCTACAGCATAAAACTGGCTTTGGTCCATTTCTTTGCAATACAGCCTGACGGCCGGGGGGGGAGGGGACAAGAGAGCCTGACTTATGAGGTGAAGAACAGAGCATGCCCTTACCCCTGCCACTACCACAGTCCAGTCCAAGGAGAAGGTGCAGAGGTTTGCAACACGGCTTCCTGTTCCATAATGCTAATAAAGCTCTCCTACACAACACAGTCCACATCACTGCCAAAGCAGCACAGAAGCAAAGCCTATATTGGTGAAGGGATGTGCATGTGGACTCGCACCAAAGCTAAAGCCTTATCTTGGACTCACACCAAAGTTTATGCTGGGGCAATGGTGTGACCTCTGCTTGGGTGCCAGTGCCTATACTGGGATGACACACGATGTAGCTATTCTTTGAGTAACTTGGTTTTCTTAGTCAGAATCCACATAGACACTGCCCATAGCAGACCCTGGAAGTGTCCCTTCCAAGGAATGGAGAGTCCCTCGAGAAGAGCTAGCATGTTCCAGCCACAGCAAGCTAACAACTCAGAGCAGGAGGTGGGGAAAACCCAACTTCCCTCCACTGATACTTCACTGTTCATTTTTTTCTTCCTTTCAGCCACAGCTCCACATACATCAGATGAACCAGCATCCAGTGCTGGGACAGACACCTGGTACTACCAGTGCTTTCAGGACCAGTCACTTGCTTTCTGGCCACCTACAGCATCTCTCTCCCCCCAGCCCCTTCCCAGTCCTCAAAGGCCATTGTCTTAGAGGGAGCACTGTGACCAACCTGCCATTCAGCACGGGAAAGCCGCTCCCCAATATCCGTCACCAGCCACATGGCCAGTTCCGAGGGGTACAACTGGCTTTGTGTCACAAGACTCACTGAGCAAGTTCAGTCCCAGCGAGCAGGCAATGGTTGGTAGGACCCAAGAAGATGAGGGCTCAGGCTAACACAGGGCTCGTCTATGAGGCCAATGTCCTGTCCAGGGGCCCCAGGAACCCAAGAATCTCCTCAACCAGACAGTCCAAATTGCTACTCTATGCTGGGCTGCCCCTATCTGAACAGGCCCTCTCCTAAGGACATATCTGGGCCAGCACAGTAGTGTCCAAGAAGATGTTATTAACTGTAGCACCTCAGAGCCCTAACCCTGGACCAGGACACCCTTATACAAAACACACTAGAGGAAGTATAAGAAGGTCTGTGAAAGGGCATCCCCAGGGCCAGGCCCGGTACAGCAGGCCCTTCATCACCTCCTGGCTTTAACTAAGGAGCTCGGCCCTCTGAGTAACAGCATGCTCAAAGCCCCAGAGCCCGATACCTGCATGCCCAGCCCTGAGACTCTCTCCAGCCTGGGACTCACTAGTCCTTGGCCTCATTACCTCCAAAGCCATCACAGGAGGGTCAGGAAGCCCGGCCCACCCCCTTCCTCTGGGTTTCAGCCCAGGGTCCCTATGCTAAGCAGCAAAAGTCCATTCCTTCTGAGCCCACGCACTTCCTGAACAGCTTCCTACCTTCCCTGCTTGGTGATCTTTTCCTGTACAGCTTCTCTCCATCTCTGCCCCTGTTCTATCCTGCCTGCAAGGTTTATAGCAGCTGCCTTGGTGGCTTCATCCCAGCTGGGGCAGATGAGGAGATTCTTCATTAATCCTTTCCAGGTTGTTACTGTGGGATGTGGGGATCTTATCACATGGCCTCTACCTCCAGAAACTTGAAATCTGAGGGCCTGTTTACACTGCAGTGACTGCACCCCCCAAACCATGGCTGAGCCAGCGTTCAGCTAGGGCAACTGCTGGCAGTACAGCTGCAATGGCAAGGAGTTCAGCACTGGCTAACCACCTGTGCACTTACCCAGCAAGCTTTGCAGCCTACACTGACTCCAGGCGCCATTGGCTGGACTTAAGCTAACTGCAGGATAGATATGCCCTTTGTAGGACTCCTTCACCTGTAAGCTCTGCAGAGCCCCAGGAGCTAAGCACTGCTCCTGTCTGCGCATCTTCAACAGCACTTACTGACCTTTCAGCTGGAGTCCTGAATCCGACTCACCCTTTGCACTCTGGGTTATGGCTATGTTGCACTGATTTTCCATGCACAATTGCACAGAGCAGTTTTTTGGAGACCCAGCTCCTGTACAACCCCATTTGTATAATCTCTTCCAGGAAACGTGCATATAAATTAGCTTAGGGGCTCTCTTCTAGGAAATGTGGACCTCTGGGTTGTTGGCCCAGACGTGCCTGTTCAGAAAAAATCTGACCTAAGGATCACCAGTGGCTTGAAACCAGAAAGAAGCAAACTGCTTGTTTTCTTCGGAGAGCAGGCAAAGGGCCTTCACAGCCTTGTGCAAGACAAGGGCGCAACATGCTCATTTCCTGTGAGCTGCCCGGCTGGTCCTGGCTGCATGATTTGATGTCAGGCTTTCTCTCTTCCTATCTCTAGGGAGAGTTTCTGAAATATCAAAGGAGGTTTTATGAAAAGAAGAGATGGAAAAAGGTAGGCTAAATAGTAGACTACACAGCTGACATCATCCAAATGACTGGCACAGTAGAAACTGGTTGACTGGCCAATTCCTCAAAACAGCTGCAAGATGGTCACCTAGAAAGATGATTTAACAGCAGACAATTGCAGGCCTCTAATGAAATAAGGGAAAGTTGCTGGCTGTAATTTCAAAGGGACTTTAAACCATCATCCATTACAAATCCAGATATCACCTGCAGGTGCAGTTTTTGTGTCCTACAGCAAAATGCAAACCTGTGTACGCAAACCTCTGTCCTGCTCCATTTGAGCTGGTTTCCTCTGTTTGTTTGGTACTGGGTACCTAAGGTTGGGCAGCAAGCATCTGGGCACCCAATAGCATGTACATCTACTTCAGCCACTCATTGGAATGGAGCCCCCATAACCATTATTGATTTTCCCCCTATAATATTCAGTACGGTCAGGAATGAATTTCCATCACTTTCAATCAGGGGGTTAAAGCCAACATTTTTTTTAAAAAAACAGCTTATTCTTCTGGAGGATTTTCCCCATGCTTTTTCTTTTGGAAGCATCACTGCTCCTTGGGCTGTAATGCAGTGCTAACAGCACACAGAATATATTTCTCCTCCTGGATAAATAATTGATCATGCTGCATGTTACAATTACTTCAGGAGTGGACAGAGCTTATAAGGAGATGATGAATCTTTCACGTTTCAAAAGGGATTTATTTAATGTAAAGCTGCCGTAACTCATGTTCCCACCTTGCTCCCTCCCCATGCAGCAACCGGCACTAATTTAAAGGCAAAGAGACAGATTTATTTGCAATCAAATGGACCATTCTGGCAGCAACTAATAATACTCAGGAAGAATGAATGCAGTATTCTTGGGCAGAAGAAAGTCCATTGACAGGAACCTCAGTAATGATCTGTTAAACCAGTGATTCTCAACCAGGGTACTATGGCACCCAGAGGTGCCTGAGATCTTTTCAAGGGTGCTATGTAGCACTGTTAGGTTCACAAACATGATTCACAGGAAAAACCAAGAGATTTCAAATAGAAATCCATAGTGTTAAAAACTGCCCTGTTGTGGTCTTTCTGAGTTCTTTGCAACAGAAGAATTGCTTTGGTATTTTTCTGTAGTAAAAAAAACCCAGTGAAAACTGAGCTGGAAATTTCCAAGGTGGGGGCTTGAGTCTATTGAGATGCTAATGCCTCAAATCTACTGAGGGGTGCTTTGAGTCTAAAAAAGGTTGAGAACCACTATGTTAAGCTGTCCCAGCCCAAAATAATGGGGAGAACGGGAATGGGGAAAAGAACTTCTAGGCCAGGCTGGCTCCTACAAACCTGACACGGTGAGTCTGGCTTCCCGGCTGAATTTCACATTCGCAATATTTGTAGCAACACAGTGAAAAATCCCACTGTCTTCAGCTCTCAGCCCAGTGATCTGCAGGACTCCCTTTGGAAGCAGCGTGTACCTAAAGAGCACAAAAAAGCAAAGCGTTTGCTAAATGAACATGGCTGGAGAGCAGAGTTGTATATCCAGGGTGACTTCGGGCTTCTGACAGTACAGATTTCCAGCACCCCGTGTCTGGGAGTACACAAAGGTGCCACCCAAACCAAGCTCACCCCAACTCAAGGATCTCAGGTGTAGTAACACAAAGACTGTTTCTTTCAGAGACAGGATCTTTGACTTTCCAATGAGCCTTTGACAGTAGTCAAACCCCCCAGTCAGAGTATTATCTAAGATACTAGGCAATCAGGACTCATAGTAGAGATGATCTCTTTTATTAGACCAACAAGATTTTTGCAAAAAAGTTGCTTCAATTGCAAAAATTGTGTTGGTCTAATAAAAGATATCATCTGTACTTCGAGTCCTGATTGCCTTTTCCTCTAGACCAATATGGCTACAACCTGGATACCTGACATATAAGATACTAAGATGTTCTCTGTGCCAATGTCCCTTTAGCAGGAGTTTCTCTTCAAAGAGCCAATGTGCCAGGGGATGTTATGCGTCAAAGGTAACACAGCAGGACTTTGTGGCAGCCTCAGCAGTGCATTTGGCTGGACATGCGGGACAAGACAAGTCAACCTCAGAAGAAAACATCTCAGAGATGGAACCACCCCATGGAGAAAAGAGTTGAGGACTTTTTTCCACACTGAACACTGCCCTGTCTGCACCTGGGATCCTTTCCTTGCCTTTGTTAATATTATTTTTCAAGTTACTAGAGTTGGACAACAGAACACATGAGAAATTCCAGAGTTTATTGCTCAAAGGACAAAAGAAGCCTGCTACTGTCCACACAAATGAACCTCAATAGGAGTCTGACGCTAATATGTGCTGCCTGATGGCACTGATTGGCTTCATGGAGATACAAAACATTATCTCACCAGCGATTAATTATCTGTGCTGGACTCAGTCTGGAATGCACTGTACTGCTGGCAACGTTTACTGGCAAACTGTAGCGGTATCACCTCCCCTGGGCCCTGCCAATAATGCTTTTTCAGTCTTACTAGATCTTTATGGAGTTGGGTCTGTGTGAACCTCACATCATCTCCCAATGCCAGAGGTCATTAGCACACTTTTTTGTTGCCATTTGTTCTTATTTTACCAGTGTTAAAATAGGTTAATGGTAGAGTTTTTAGGAAGAGGTTTGAAATTTCTGGCATTTTCAGTCATCTCTAGAACTTTAAGTGAATGGGCTTTAATAATATATATACTGTATTATGATAGGTTGCTTAACATCTTTTTTTTTACAGCTATATCTTTAAATTGGCTGGCAGTAGGTCATTACACTCTGATGAGTTAATAATCTAGTTCCATCTGGAAGCTGGAGAATATCTTTTTCTAGATCAGCATATGGTTAAGTATCTGTAACCTGCTCTCTATGCCGGGTTCTGAAAGCTTGGCTGAGTATCTCAGACAGCATGAGAGCAATCAGTTTTATATGTACTGAAGTTGATTGCAATCTCCCCAGGACTTTAAAATGTTCTTTGTTTTGGATGAATTATACCACCAGAAGCCTTCATTTTTGTTAACAATCTGCCCACAGCATTAGAAGATTCAATTCCAAAGCTATTATTCTGTCTTCAAAGCCTCAAAACGTAAGACTCAGCATACACATTTATAAACAATTTATACACAGAAATGCACCAACCATGATTAATGTAGAAATCCAATTCAGTTACAGAGGAAGCAGCTCTCTTCACCCTGTCTCTTGGGTGTCAGAGATTAATCTACAGAGCTCATGATAGAAACCTTCTCTATTCCCACAGGAAGCAGAATCTGTTCAGACTCCAGATGCTCAGGACAGGTAGGAGGAACCTAATCTAACTCCTTGCCAGGAGATAGTTCTCCCTTATCCAAGGAGAAGCAAAGGGCAAGCAGTGGAAAACGTGTTGGGTGATCACAGGGCTGCATTCTGCAACTGTTCCTTTTCAGCCTCAGTTGTAAGGAGGGGCGATGGTCTTGTTCAACTCCTTACCGTACACATGGGCACATCCCCAAGTCCCCAACACTGGGCACACACTTTGACCCTAGCCTGCAGCAATCTTTGCCACTCCAATCTTTGGCATCTCTGGAGCAAAGGTGCACACAGCTCTCCTCCTGTAATTCCCATAGCTGGAGATAGACTATCCTTCATGGCTGCAGGGGGCAGGAGTAGGGACAGTGGCCTCAAACTGCAGCAGTGGAAATTTAAGTTGGAGATAGGAAACATTTTCTCACTCAGAGGGTGGTTCACTACCCAGAGAGGTTGTGAAATCTCCATCCTTGGAAATTTTCAAGAGCAGGTTAGACAGACACTTGGCTGGAGTGGTTTAGTCAGGGTTGATCCTGCTCTGAGCAAGTGGCTGGACTAGATGATCTCGTGAAGTCCCTACTTTCCTATGATCCTATGACTTGTTCCAGTTTCAACACTTTCATTTTAATGAATGCACTTTCAAGGCTCAGGTCTGCAGCCTTTACTCACCCTAACTGGTATTTACCTAGACCACAGAGTCCCACTGAGCCATACTGCTGGCTAGCCAGGACCTGTACACAGCTCCTTGTGTAATACTCAACATGAGCCAAGCCTGTAGTTGCCTAAGAAAAAGACCTGATAACACAAGGAAAAGCAAAATCTGATGGCTGGTCTCTTGGGTGCTTCTAATGTAAGTTCATGGAGAAGCTGAAAAGGTCAACCATTGTTTCAGTTCTTCTGCGTTTTGTTTTAGCCTCTCAAGCACCAAGCTTCCTTTTGGCACTGAAATGACATTTTGAGACCGGGGCCTTCAGAGAAAAAAATCTCTCCTGATTCCTCATTGCATCTCTTCCTCCTAAGCAGACAGCGAGTTGTGAAGAAGGTGTGCTAGGATCTGCGCTCTCCAGGAAGTCTTGTTTAGGGGCTGATCAGAGGCAGCTGTGACTGTCATGGGCTGCAGATAGCATGTCATTCCTTTCCTGTTACAAGCCCTCCCACCTGCCCCCTCATTTTCTGCCAAATCTTGGAAGATCAAACTGTTTCCTAAGCAAACGGAGGGACCTGTCAAAAAAAGAATTAAGGAGCGGGGATTTCAGGGTTATAAGGGAGGAGGGGAAATGAGTTTGGTTGTTTTTTTTAAAGGCTAGTTGAATAGGAAAAGAACTAAATAGGTTTTAAGAGGAGGATCCCTCTGTTCATCTCATTATTGACAAGGCACCGTATCACAAGGGAGCTCAGAGACTTCTGATGAGGTTAGAGTTGAACTCCTCAAAGGGCCTCCTAGCACCAGGCTGCTGCTCACATAACTTGTCCCTTTGACTTTGGCTCAGCAGCAAAAGGGAAATTCACACCACTTGAGCCAAAGCAAAGATGGGACGGGACATGCAGTGTGGGCCGGTCAGTCGGGTCCTGCACGGAACCTGATGGAGGGCTCCTAGCACAGGAAAACCAACCTGCAGTGAGGGTTGCATTGAATCTCTCCTCCACCAGAGAGCCCTGAAGAACAAGCGGTGTCAGCTGGGAAGAGGCTGAAACAGCATGGCCCAGGGATGCATTAATTCAACACATCTCTAAGCCTAAAGGATCCTATGGAGCCTATAAGATATATTACAGCTGTCTTTTCATGACAGAAGAACAGTGACTTCCATGGAGCCAGGCAGCAGAGAGACCTTTCCATCTCATTGGGCTTACAAGAATGAATTTGGCTGACCTAGAACAGGTTATCCAGAGACATGATGGAATCTCCATCCTTGGAGGTTTTTAAGAACCAGCTCAACAAAGCCTTGGCTGAGATGATCTAGTTGGGGCTGGTCCTGCTTTGAGCAGGGAGCTGGACTAGATGCGACCTTCTGAGGTTCCTTCCAAACCTCATTTTCTATGATGCTGTGACCTGTTTCCAACATGTGTGTGGGTGCAGAGAGAAACTGCACATGGTAAGTCATCTGTGCGCCTCTTACCTTTTGTTATCTCTACTGATGGGGACACGATTCTTTTGCCACAAGATTACAGGCTCCGGTAACCCATGGATCTGACACTGGAACCGTGCAATGCCTCCTTCTTCCACAACTGCGTTCTGTGGGTGAATGTGGAAGTCGGACATAGCTGGAAGAGAAGGGAAAAAACAGGGGCAGGTGAAATCCAGACTAAGAAACAGCACTGTCAACAAAGGTTGCAGTGACCTTGGCTGGCAGGGCTATCAATGACTTCAGTGCCCAGCAGTCAACAATTAGGTTGGGTGATGCAATGAAGTTGCCAAAAATACAGCTGGAGCTTGCTTGATCCCACCTGAATATGTACCCGCTCCCTTGGGATAAAGAAGCAGCAGTGCTTAGAAGCTGTGCATTCGCGTACCTAAATCTTACTTAAACCAAAAAGAGAAACATCTCCACTCAGCAATGAAGCTTGCAAGTGCCTCTGTTATCCTAGCATCGAGAAGGATGCTGCAACACTACAGTAGCATTCACTGACAGTCTATACTATTGATTTCAGTGGGTTTTGGATCAGGCCTAATAGTAGAAAATGAGCATCTTGTTCCTAGGCTCTTTTCATTCCACTGCTGCGAGGACCTTTCAAGCCCACCACCCACAGCCATCCTTGTTGTGTGTATGGCTTCACTATGGCATTAACTCAGTTGTCATTTCTGCATTGCAAAGGCTTACAGAACAAGCTGGGAGAACCTTTCCTGGCAGTCGATTCTGAACCTCTGCTTGACACATATGGCAGGCAGCCTCAGCTCATTTCCAGTTCCTGCTTTCCAGCACCACAAAAGGATCAATTACAACCACAGTAAAGTAAGACTTGGAATGACAGAAACATGTTCCAACATTGCTAGTGATCCATCCTCAACTCCCAGTGCTAGTTTTAGTGCCTATTTGCCCCATGCCCTGATAGCAGCAGAAGTCCCCCATTCAGTACTGTACAAGTAACAAACCTATTCCAGACACCCAACAACCTAATGATAACAGGCCAAATTTTGCCTTGAGTAGCCCTGACTGAGACCAAGGAAGTGTAGAGGAGTGAGTTGCATCAATCAGACAAGAATTCACTCAGCAGTCACTCCAGGGAGTCCTGGCTGGGAGTCCAGAGAAGCCCCCAGGACACTGCAACAGCACAGTCAAAACACCAGCAACGGGTCTTCCTTGATGGTGCTAGCACTGCAAGACCCAGCACCTCTATCATTTCAATCACCAGACCGTAAAGCTGATGCCGATAAGCCTGAGCTTTGTCAGGCCTTCCTGCCTGCCTGCCAAGCAAAAATTGCACATAAAGGGAACACTGCTTCTGAGGGGCCCTTTAAGCAAGCTAATGGGTAAACACTTCTACTGAGCATCCCAAGCTCCTGGCACAGTACTGTATCTTGTAGCATGTTGTGGTCATCCAGAAAAGGATCCAATGCAGATTCATTCATAAGATGTTACTGTGCTCCACAGGAATGGAGAGAAGGCCAGGACATGGTGAGAGAGGGCATGTGCACATCAAGGAATCCAGTGGTAGCATTACAGGGAACCAGGGACACTTTTGCAGAGAGCAAGTTTAACAAACAGTAGTGGGTTTCTGTCTTGTGGTCACTGCTGTGGACAAGGTCCACGTCACCTCCAGCGCCAGCGAAGTGGAAAGTAAGAAGTGAAAAGCATCATCTCCCACTTTCACATCACCTCTCCATAACCAGACACCTGCATCTTCCTGCACTGCTCATTTCTGCTCCTTGTAGAACCGAATCACCACAGACCCACTTCTGTGGGGCACTGCATACCTCCAACCTGCCCCTGAGCATCCAGCAGGTCTGATATTACCAGAAAGCACTCAGGACCTCTCTGGGTTAGCCCCCACATGCCCACAATACACATGGCTGCCTTGGCTTCTCATTCCAGCCAGCTGGCAGGAAAGGACAAATTGCAAAGCATTCAGGGAAGGAGAAGAAAACCATCCCGATTCAGCGTGCACTAATAGCAATAATCATTGTGTGCAAAGTGCCTGGCATGCTGTTAGCAAGACATAAATAATACAGTAATTATTACTATTAATTAATTGGAAGGTGCTGCTTGTTGACTCCACAATAACCATATCCCGGGCTAATAAACAGCCCAGCACTTATTTAGCTCATGATTCATTTTCAGTACCACACGGACGGGAAAATCCCTCAACTTACCAGACAAGATGAGATTCAAGAACCACCCTTCTGCCCTCTAATTCTGCCTTCCCAGCCCTAAAAAAGACTTCTCTCCCTCCTCAAAACAACCTCTTGCCTCTTTTTGCAGGTGGCATGGGGTAAAAAAGGTGCCTTGGCTAGGAAACAAGCTAGGGAGACCTCAGGGTGGCTTCATCACTCATTGCAGATTCCAGTTGGACTCAGGCAGCTGGGAGCCTGCTATTAGCATTCATGCATTAAATATGGGCTGCATTAACCCACTCCCTATCAGCAGCCTCGACTTTCTCGTCACACATTTGTTCAGCTGATTGCATGACACCGAGGAGCAAAGCCCCGGCAAAGGGTGGGGAAGGTTGAGCTTAGATCTTGCTCTCTGGCACTAAGCATTTCATTAATAACCATTTTGCTTCAAGTGTGAGTGGCTTTCACCTGCCAGATGGCCTTTGAGAGATAGCTGGAACACCCGAGCCACCACTCCCTGCGCCCAGCAGCTCACCGCATGGCTCGTACACCCTGATTACAGCCGGCCTCCATGTAATGTGAAACCCACTGGGCAGGGAGCTTGGCCTCCAACAGCAATGCCATGCGCTCTGCTTCCAATACAGAGAGGGCAGCAGGCAACCGACCTTCTCTATAGAAATGACACAACTTCTCCAACTTGGAAGGTGGAAACTGGGTTGCTCCTCACATGAGCAAGGGCAGGGCACCCAATGACTAAGGCAAATGGGAACGGAGGGATCACTGGAAAACCCACCAGCTTGGGGAAGAATACCAGGAAAGGGCCTAGCTCCAAGCCCCATGGAAATCAAGGGCCATCAGGGTTAAGTCAAGGCAGTGCCACCTCCAAAATGGGGGTGAGGTATAATGGGGGGTGGCCTGGGGATGCCTTGCCTCAGCAGAAACCCAGAGACAAGTACCTTCTCTCAGGGGAATCCTGTCTGGTGCAGGACATGCCATTTAGGACTCCTTGGGACTGAGGTCCACCCAATCCAAAGTCCTGCTAGACATTCAGAGGGTTCCCTGGCTTTGCTCCGGTTAATGTCCCCTCCCTAGGTGTCAGCCCAAGTGAGGGACAGTAAAACCATCCTTCAGCCATGTCTGGAAAAGCGGTGCCTTTCTTTGATATTTTCATATTGTTCAAATGACTGACGTTTGCCTAAATTAGGGTCTCCCAGTCAGTGAGTGCAAAATCAGGCCCTGAGGCTAAAAGAAACCAAGATACCCTGGCTGCAGCAGAGGAAACTGAGGTTGGAAATTAGGAGGAGCTTTCTGACTGATGGTGGTAAAGTGCTGCAACAGCCTGCCCAGAGAGGCGGTAGAATCTGGAAACGTTCAAGAGGAGGTTGGACAGACACTTTGGCTGGGGTGGCTTAGTCGGGGATGATTCTGCCTTGAGCAGGGGGCTGGAACAGATGACCTCAGAAGGTCCCTTCCAGCCCAACTTTCCTATGATCTAGGACTTCATTTTTCGCATTAGTTGTATGACAGAAGGGCTGAATTGGGGATCAGGAACACGTGCTGTACAGATTCTTAGAAAGAAGACAGCCCACTATCTCAAAAAGTTTTACAATCCTGATAGGCCACCAGCCACCAAAAGAAGAGTACTTTAAATCTGATGTGAGTACCCAAAACCTGACAGCTGGGCACCAGGCACTAAGGTACGAGCACTGTATAATTAATACCGCTGGACTAGCCACTGGGGAACCATGAGTTATCAGGAACTGCACAGAGTTAAATAATACAGCAAAATACTCCCAAATCCAAATGCCTGGGCCAAGCTTCCTTGTGGATGGGAAATTTTTCCATGCTGTAGGGATGACTGCGGAGAGCAAAGTGTGAATGAAAACAGCTGTGGGTAGAAAAATGCATGCTCATTTCTTTATTTCATTAATATCATCTCTTAAAGTTAAAATTGCAGTGATAACCTGTACTCTTAAAGACACTAGTATTAATATTTCCTATGAATAAAACATGAGAAGCTATAAATTATTCAGTTAGCAGGATGTTAAGTAAAATATTACTCTTCAACGACCCTATAACGTGGCTTTGAAGCACGGTTTTATGTTAAATGCCTAGGAAACACCGTGACCCTTGCCAAGACAGCTGGTGTCCCAAAGCTGCATTAAAAATTAATGTGTTGATCTGCAAAATGTGATTTTTAAAGCAGGTTTGCAACTTTGTTTACCATTAAAAAGACAAAGGTTTCGCTGGAGCTTGTCTAACTAGCAGCTGAGTTAACTGTGAAGAATCACTGGAACATGGTTTCCTACCTGGAAATAAATCACAAAGGGGAGAGAGTTGGAAAACTGACATCTTGATGGCCACCAATCAAGGGAAGAAAATCTCTGTTGCTATCCATAGAATGCTCCATGCTTCCCACCTGCCTGTACCTACCTCAGATGCTTGAGCTCTAGCTTTCTTTTCTCTTTTACCAGGAACCACCCAGGCTTTCATTATCAGAGGGGCTTAATTGCTTAAACATACATTGGGAACAGGGCTGCCCAAACTTCACAGCACCAATGGTGGCACTGGCCTTTTGCCAGGAGCCTGAGGGAAGCATCTAATTTGTATGCAAATGTATGTAATTATTTTTTTTTTAAATAAATGCATGCAACCAGAATATTTGCTTGGGCTCCTAATCTCCCCACACAGGGAGAACCTGTCTAATGGATCTGTGTTGTCTAACTCCATCTGTCTGTCCGGCGTCCCCAGGACAACCATCGGAGGAAGAGTGGATGAATGGGACTTGCTGCCTGGTTTCGTTAATCTGCACTGAGAACATGTGTGCATGGGTTTATTTCCTGCTAAGGTCTCCTATGGCTCAGCTCCCTGTGTGGTATGAAAGGCAGCATTCGGTGAGGAGCATCCACATTAAGACCGTAGCGCACTGGAATGTCCCAGCCCAGCCTACTGCATACCCATGTCCCGACACAGCACGTATAGACAGATGTGGAATCCTCCCCTCCCAGGGAAATACACCACCATAGGCAGAGTCAGGTCTAAAACCTGAGGTGGTGTCTCTCTGTCCAGAACATGGCCGTGATGCGAAAGGTCTCAGGGCTGCTACCAGACACTAGGGCCCGTTGACTCCCACAACTAGGTGCATCTACATGAGACATTTACTGCGTGTTAGCCTAATAACACTGCACAGTAAGGCTGTGTGAAGCTTCAGGTGCCTATTCGATTCGGAGGAGATTTGGCCCGATTCAGTGGCCAAATCTCC
>NW_017728996.1:6946949-6947466 GCF_001723915.1 Gavialis gangeticus | reverse complement strand
TCCCATGGCTGCCCCACCCACCCCAGCTCCAGGCCCTTTAAAAAAAAGCCCCAATTCACTGGGTGCTGCCCAGTGGGGGGACAATTCCCACTGCCTCACACTGAGTAGGGGGCTCTGCCACGAGCCCCCTTGACCCCTGCCCACTCTCCCAGCCCCACCATGGCTGCCCTGCCCGCCCCAGCTCCAGCCCTTCAAGAATAATAAAAAAAAACCCCAGTCTCTCCGGCTGCTGCAGCGCGGGGCAGTGGCGATTGTCCCCCACTGGAAAGTAGCCAGTGAGTATGGGCTTTTTTGTTTTTTTCTAAAGGGCTGGGAGCTGGGGTGGATGGAGAAGCCATGGCAAGGGCTAAGTGAGCAGGCAGGGTTCAGGGGGCTTGTGGCAGAGCCCCCCACATGGCATGGGGCAGTGGGGATCCCCCCCCCCAGGCAGGAGCTGGTGAATCAGGGCTTTTTTATTCAAAGAGCTGGGAGCTGGGAGCTGGGAGCTGGGCCCGGGCAGGGCAGCCACTGAGAGTGG
>NW_017728996.1:6933646-6941949 GCF_001723915.1 Gavialis gangeticus | reverse complement strand
CCCCCCCCCCAGGCAGGAGCTGGTGAATCAGGGCTTTTTTATTCAAAGAGCTGGGAGCTGGGAGCTGGGAGCTGGGCCCGGGCAGGGCAGCCACTGAGAGTGGGCAGGGGATGGGGCCTGTGTGATTTGGAGATTTGGCTGATTCAGCAGCAGCCAAATCTTCAAATCAGATTTGGCCCTATCAATTTGGTACAGTGATTTGAATCACCAAATCGAATCACTGCCCCTCTAATCAGCCAAATCCGAAGTGAATACTAGCCACCTTGCACCTACTGCACAGTAGCATGGCAGTCAAAAACTGTGCTAATAGGCTACTGATCAGTGCTCTTAGGCTAATGCGCAGTAAGTGTCACAAAATAACCATGTGCTGGCAGTACTGTGCAGTAACTAGGATTACTGCACACTTAGTTAGTATTTCATTAGGCAAGTACTAAATTAAATCTGCAGTAACTAAGGTGCATTAATGAACATGTAGATACGCCCACTGAATGCCACTTTTGGTCTGTGATTTGTGTGGTCCAGCCAGCGCAGAGAGGGTCATAAGGAGGAGTGGGCTGGTGCAGGGTGGGATTCTCTCCCTCTGTGAGCAGGATTGCACCGACAGCTTGTCTACACCAAGAAGACCGCGCAGAAGGTCTGGGTATGAATTGACAGCACACTAACTACCCCGCAGTATCTCCCTGTGTGGGTACACTTATTGTCAGCATGATCTTGTTTATACAGGGACACACAGGAAAGTCAACCCACATTCACCAGAGGGATTTAAAGCAGGTTGGCTATACCACCATCAGACTGTTGTGTAGACACACTCGTTCAGAATTAAAGACACGGTCCTCTCAACTGGACTTATTCCACATCCAGAGTAAAGTTACTTCAGATTAATTTTCCTCGGTGTCTCTGTGGCAAGATAGCTCACAAACCAATGTTGAGCGCTGGTCCGCCATAAATTCACATCCTTGCTTACCAGGCACTAAGATCCCCACACAGACACTCTCAGGGAAGAGTGGTGCCTGAGCTAACCACAGCTATTTTTGTGACCTGTGCAAAGGGCAGGGCTAGAACACCAAATTAGTCCCAGAAACCGAAGTGTGGTGCTGGCGGTTCTGGAAAGTGGCACTGCTCTTCCAAAATGGCTCTGGCACTGACATCCCCAGGGGTGAGAGAAGGGGATCCTCCTCCTAACTTACACTCTGCCCCCCTGCAGTTTTAATGAGAGGAACTACTCTTTGCAACTGCTTCCTAAGCCCTTGATTCCCACTTTCCATGCTGGCTCCCTGGCTACAAGGTGGGTTTGGGACTGTGATGAAGCAGAAAGTCTTCCTGTACTCAAACCTCTCCTGCCACAGGGGTCCCAGGGGAAAGTCCTGAAGACACAGCTCTGCACTAAGCCGGCAGCATCCCACAGGTAAGAGGCAGATCTTGACCTCATCCATATTCACAGAGGATTTATTATGGCAAACAAGTTTGCTGGGTCTCTCCTAATCGAAAAGCAAATACACTCTCCTGATGAACAGATGCCACAGAAAGTCTGATGTAATAAAAATGAAAATAGGTATCGAATGAATTTTTCTTTACTCCATGAAAAACTAAATTGAAACCATTAGTGGCTAATCCTTTTTTGTTCAGCAGAGCATTAGTGCTAAGCAGGAGATTGACCTAGATTTGATATAAAAAAGAAAAAAAAAAGAAAAAGAAACAAAACATTAACTCAGTTTGTCAAAGCATATCCCAGGCCTGTTGTAGTCATTAAAATACAAACATTATTATCAAGGGTAGACATAGGTGTGGGGATGAGGGACGGGAGAAACTAGTCTAACTGTACAGTACAAATTGCAGTGTTTAGAGACTATTGAGGAAGCCCAGTTTGTGCTGTAATGAGTTTTTCTTTGTTTTTAAATGACTTCAGATGGGAAAAACCCTCTGAGTTGCTTATAATATAATGCAACAATGCTATTGCTTTCCAGAACCGCATGAAGAATAAACTGTTGAGTTGGACTCCAAGGGTAACTCAGCGCTGCTAGCCACCCTTGGAGTCCAACTGTCTGCAAAATGATGCCCCCAAAGGGAAGCTGCTTTCATGCTGCTTCCCAAAATCTCCATCTACTCTCACCTCAAGCAAAGACCTGTCCACAAGTGAAAGTATGCAGCAGAATTGCTCCAGAAGCAGTATAATGGCAGGGCAACCATGAGCTTAACAACAAGGAGAAAACTCCCAATACATAGTGCTTATTCACAGCCCTGGGCAGATCTAGAATTTGGAAAAGGGGAGTGCAGGTGGTGAGATGCACCATCATGTATAAAATAACACATTTTTCTCCAGTTAGAAATGAACTAGAAGCTGTACTAATATGCTAGGGGCCTTCTGGCTGTATTATTCAGTTGAAGATTGAAGCAAAAACAAATATGACTTCATTGCAATGAGTTAAAAACAATCTGTGGGGCTGTAGAATAGGAGCTTCATTACCGGGAACAGCTAACAGGCAGCAGAACGGCAGAACAAGGGATGGCTTGATTTGGTGGACCCTCAAGCCCATTAAAAAAAGAAAAGAGGGTCGCTAACACCTGTGCAATGCAGAGTTGAGAAGGGATCACGTAGACTGTAATAAGCCTTGAAGTCAATTGTCTCCCTCGGCACTGCCTGACTAGACAGGTTGCTGCCTCTCCTGGGGAGTTGGTTTTATACTTCGGCTGGAGCAGGAATCAGAGGTGGGTGTGAGTGCACCCATGCAGCCCCCCGGATCTGCCCTGTCCACAGCTTTTTGTTGGTTCTTAAGCTCCTTTACAAGGGATGGTCATTAACACTGTGTACCTTGTCTAGACAAGATGCCAGAGGTGAGGGATTAAATGATTTGCCCAGTGTCGCACAATAAGTCAGTGGCAAGCGGATTCCCTTAAAGCGTAGTCCTGCCTGCAGCGTTGATGTAAAACCGCAGCTGCCCAAAGGGGGAACCTTTACCCTCGACTGAAGAGGGGGTTGTATCCCTGCCCTGGCAGCCTCCACAAGCTCCTCCTTGCGCTCCACAAGCCAACCTGTGGATGGTCCACTCCTTGCCATGGCAGCAGTAAAAAGGGCCACGGACATTGATACTAGGCACCATCTGCCCAAGCCCAAGCCTACAAGGCTGGTGCTGACCTGGCTGCGGCCTTGCGGGTCTAACTGGAGGTGACGGGAGCAATGGAGGCTCCAGAAGGCAGGAGTGTGGTGGGAGTAGAGTGAATGTCTTTTATTGGCCTGCTGAGGAGATTTGGGAAATCCTGCACAGCTGAGGACTAGGAGACCCCCCTTTCTAGCATCACTTCTGCCTCATCCACCAGGCATCCTGCAGTCCACTGGTGTTGGGCGCAAGGAAGCCCCGGCATTGCGGAGGAAGCAGTCAATCCAGCGGCTGGACGCTCTGGAATGAGTCCAGCCAATTGCACTCGGGGAACTTTTCCAAGGCACGATTGCACAAAGTGCCAATTAAACCTATATCTCAAGTGCTTGGAGCTCATGCTGACAGACGGGGCTGAAACAATCCTCAGCAGCCGTTAGGCTCGTTAGGTGCTGGCACTCCTGCCCAGCCCTAGCCTCCCCGCAAGAGCCTGGGGTTCCCACAGCCCATCTCAGGGATTGCTTTCAAAGGAGCTGGCAGGTTCAGGCTTCGCAACCACACACTCCGCTTTATCTGCAAAAGAGAAATCCTTATCTTGGAAGGAGTCACTTGATTTGCTCCCCTGCACACTCTGGGAATGGAGGAGCCGTCTCTATAAAGGGCCGGACATAAAAGGGCGGTGGATGGGGAGGCGAGGGAAGAAGCCGGTTGTATTGGGTTGAGCCTCTCCTCTCGGTGACCCCAGCTTAACGAGAATGGCTTAGCCAGTCTTTAAGAAAAGACACTGTATCTTCTCTTCACTTTTTTTTTCCTTTTCTTTTAACTATGCATTAAAAAAAAGCAGCAGCCACAGCAAGGCCACCTCACAAGGGCCCGGTGGCTATTCACAGCTGGGCCACAGCCTCTCCCCAACTGGAAGCTCACTCTCCGTGTCTAATGATGCTATTGTGTAAGGCTCTTGCAGAACGGCTATGGAGCCCTGTTTTGAATGCAAGCTGCTTTGTGCATAGTGAAGCGTGAACAACAGCGCCGCCCATTTATCTATTTAATTCTCTAGGAGTATCAGAGGCAGGGGCCTTCACTCGCCTCTAAAGGGAAAGAAAAATCACCTTTCTCTCTGCTTTAAAAAGGGAGGGAAATATTAAGAAAGCAGCAGCGCCTCTCCCACTACAGAAGAAAATCCCTTTTGCCACCGCTGGCTGATAAAAGATTTTAAAATCCCAAATCTCCATTGTCTGTGCTGGGTTCCAGGTCTGAAAACAAAATGTGCTGCATTACTCGGGAGAGGTAGACCCCAGGGAGACATTTTGGCTGAGCGTAAATCAGCACCGGTGAACGATACAGACCCCAGAAAGGACAGACAGGTGCCCTGTTGGGTGCTGCTCTTGCTAACCATGGTTGGGTGTTTTCCAACAAGGACAGGGGCCAAGCCTGCTAGTTCCTACTCACAGGTCTTCACCCCTCCATGATAGCAGCCCAGTTGACTTTAACCAGACTCATCAAGTACAAAATACTTCCAGGAAGACACAAGCCTAAAGCTTCTAAGACACAGCACAAGGCACCGTGGTCCTTCTGGCAGTTTTAGTGTCCATTGAGCCTCCACAGCCTTATGGTCTCCAGTTTGCAACAGCTTTGCTGCTGCCCTCCAAGACTGGAGGCAGTAGGACTGTGTTTCAGAGGGACGGCTGTAGAACAGGGCTCCAGAAATGATAGCACTGCCAGTAAGGCTCCTCCGTCTCTTCTTGGTGATCCTCTACCACTAAAAATGCCGGAACTGATTCTTTACCTTCAAAGATGGATGAAATGATTCCATCTAAACACAGTTCAAATCAGATCCAGGGGTGCTCTCAGGCAAAGATGCCCAGTTTCAACCTGGCGAGGACACAAACACACAACCGGCTCTGTTGTAAACCCCTGAAGAGAGGAGTTGAAAAGGAGTTGCTGGCTGAGGTTGAAAAGCACAAGTGTGCTGCACTCTAACCGTCCAACTTGTGATGGAGCCGCTGCCTACAGGAAGAAATATGCAACAGATACTTAATAAAGAAACCACTTAGCACTGCCTGATCTGGGGCAAGGAGTTATTGGCTTGTTATGTGACCATGTAAAACTATCGCATGCCCAAAACAGGCCCCCGGATTGCACCCCTCCTCACTGCCAGGCCAGGCTGTGCTCTGAAGCTACTGGCTCTGCGGGGGCAGCAGGACACAGGAGTCCTGATGCAGTCACTAGACTTCCGCCAAGGTCTCTGGGAACCACCCATCAGCACAAGGGCTTCTTCACATCCATGAGGGGGGTACAAAGCTTCCTCCCTCACACAAGCCTCAGTCCTTGTGGCTTGAGTGGACAGAAGAAAGCCCTGAGCCCTGTAACCTATGGGCTTGGCTGTGTCCAGGAGCACAAATCTCCTTCACCTGCCGGTGCTCTCTGGGTCAAAAACCAGAGCCACCCAGGGTTGTGGGGTCATCACAACCAGGTTCAGAGCCAGACTGTGGTTACAAAGCCATGCACGGTGTGTCAACAGGGAGCGACAGGTCCTTGCAGGGTGTCTTTCTTGCAGTTCTAATAAGCCGCAAATTTTGCTGGATGCATTTCTCCCATGCAGGACATAGGGAACTCATGGGGAGTTTCCTTCTTGCTCTTCCTCTAGGGTTCCCCTGCAGGAATCCCCTACCGTGCAGAGGGGCAGAGGCTGGGGCACCCAGCCGGTCTGCAGGTTTCAATGGACATGCTCGTCTTTCGCCCATTTCTTCTTGCTCTGACATCACGTCCCAGGAAGCAGCCATGCTGCCCAGCTTGGGGTGGAGTTAATATTGCCTCCAGGGAAGTCCAGAAGGTGCTGAGGGAGTACCAGGACCAGTACCCAGAGGTCTGCAGCACAGGAAGTGCCATGGGGTCCTAAGTTAGGAGGAGCATGTTACAAAACTGGCATTGTCTGGATAATATTTTAGGTTTCATAGATTTCATAGATTTCATAGACATTCGGGCTGGAAGGGACCCCGGAGGATCATCGAGTCCAGTCCCCCGCCCCAGGGGCAGGAAGTCAGCAGGGATCATAGGATCCCAGCAAGATAAGCATCCAAATGTGTCTTGAAGGCGTTCAAAGTGGGTGCTTGAACCGCCTCCGGCGGCAGACTATTCCAAACCTTGGGGGCTCAGACAGTGAAGAAGTTCTTCCTTATGTCCAGGCTGAATTGGTCGCAGAGGAGTTTGTGATCATTCGATCTTGTCATCCCTTGGGGCGCTCTGGTGAACAGACGGTCCCCCAGATCCTGGTGAACCCCCCTGATAAACTGAGATAACCATGGCTGAGGCCAAAACAACACTGGACATTCCCAGAGTAATGCACGTAGAGGAATTCAGGGGCATGCAACAGGATTCTGCAAGGTGGAAAATCCCCAGCAGAAGAGGAGGGATTTAAAAGCCCATGAGTGATCTCTTGTGTATGGATTTTGAGAAGCTGTGATATCAGATACAAGCTCAGCCCTTTGCACAGACAAAACCCTGAAGCCGATGCAGCACTGTATGACCACATAAAGCTGTGATGTTGGTTCAAGAAAGTCAGGCCAACAGAAGTGGAGGGAAGGTCTACCCTTCACGGAGCAGCACAGCGTACAGGCAGCAGAGCTGGCTCCATAAGGCCATGGCTAGACCATTCCTGGTGCCCAGGGTGATGTGGGTCCACCTGCACTACCCTGTGCATAGCTAGTGACTGGAGGCCTGGGTGCTTTAACCCACATGTACAAAGATGCAAAGCCAGAGAGGGGATATTTTATTTCTCTCTTCTATGCAGAAATGCCCCAAAGGGCCCTGTTCAAAATGTCTCCACTGTCCAACAAAAGAAGCGAGTTCCAGCAACTGCGTTGCCTTTGTAAACCCCCAGCTAAGTCCAGCTGGGCCAGATCATGGAAGGTGCCAAGCAGATGACTGCCCCTACAGAAAGTGGGAGAAAGAGCCAACTAAATGTGCCCCAGGGGATACAAGTCTTGTACTGGTCTGACCCAGTCAGGTGGTGAGGAGGGCTGAGGTAGAGACAGAGCACAGCTGGCCCAGGGAGGGAAAGCCTGGGCTAAGCCTTTCTGAAGGACACAGGGATACTTCACCAACACATGCCCTGCAAAAGTCCCTGGAAATAATGTAATAGAGACCAAGAAACAGCTCCATGTGCTCCTGCCTCAGGACAGGTCTTCCCTGCCAGGCTCCCAGTGCGGTCAAGAGCACTGAAAGGCCCTGCTTCTCTTCCTAATGAGCTGCGAGTCACATAATGGAGCTGTCCATGTAACTGGGGGCAGAATTTAGCCCCAGGTATTGAGTCCTGATAGTGACTTATAGGCATATGCATCATCTCCGACAGGTCAACAATTCAGCTCTTGCTGGGCTTCTCTTCAATATACCCATTCCCTCTGTCTCTCACTCGCAAACATGCACACATCCAGGCCATGCTGGCAGTCTTAAGGCATGTTTAGTAGATTTATGGTATTGATTATGGTTCACTTATTGGAAAATAACTACCATATCATTAAAGTTTGATGCAGGAGCACTCTCCTGTGAATTTGAGAGATCTTTGTCTGAAGGGAGGTGATCCATGGGCCACAGAAGAAAAGGAACAGTGATCACGCACCAAACGGGGCAATTTTATGCTGCGTGTGCTATGAAATTGCCAATGGGCAGAGGAAAGCAAGCTCCTGCATCCACACCTCTAGCGATCCAGTGGGTGTTCCCCCCACCCCATGGCATCCCACTGCAATGCTGACTTCTGGGCAGAAAATTAACAAATATGCACCCTGTGCGAAAGACCATCCGGTGCTCTGCAGACAGAGATCTCACCGCACATTACACAAGAAACCTATATCATGATCCCCATTTTAGAGATGAGAGAGGTGAAGTGACTCGCTTCACATCAACGAGGCCAATTGTAGATCAAGGAATAGAACCTGCATTTCCCATATCACCAGCCAGCGCTCTCTCCCCTACCCAGAGCTGTCAAATGCATTTGGCCCTGCAAGCCAAATCCTGACCACTGGACCCAGACTGAGATGCTTCCTGTGGACCAAACGACCTGCAGGCAGTGGCACTGATCCCCGTGATCACCAGAGCCATTGTTTCAGTCACTCACCCTCTTCCCCAGCCACCAATTTTAGCCAGCCACATGGGCCTCTGTGAGCCAGATCTGGCTCATGGGCCATATGTTGGACACCCCTGCACTAGACCACA
>NW_017728996.1:6918097-6928646 GCF_001723915.1 Gavialis gangeticus | reverse complement strand
TATCTATAGATATATATAATCCCACCTCCAACACTCTGCTAAGTGACCCCGGTGGTTCACTTGGCAGCTCAAAGCACACTAAAAACCCATTGTTTCAGTCACTCACCCTCTTCCCCAGCCACCAATTTTAGCCAGCCACATGGGCCTCTGTGAGCCAGATCTGGCTCATGGGCCATATGTTGGACACCCCTGCACTAGACCACACAGTCTTCATTTAAATGAAAGAATGCCCATCCACTGCCTGCCCACTCCCAGCTTACCCTGACACTACCTCCTAGACAGGACTGCATGACAGATGACCCTGCATGGCCTATTTATCTTCCATTTCACACATTTGGCAGGGAAAAATCTACTACCCAACTGCCCTTTTGGCTCCCTCCTCGTGGTGAGAGGCAGGGGAGAAGTCCCTGGCAGAGAGAGGCATCATGGGGAGGGCCCTCTCCCAGCCAGGTGCATGGCAGTAATTTCTCAGAAAGAAATTACACTCCGGCCCGTGACAGTCTTTAGTGTATCCTTGGGCAACTGTCTGCGAAACAAAAGCTGGGGTCCTCCTGCTCTGCTGCTGGAAGGAAAGGGGGTATTTGATGTTATAAACAACTCTTCATTTGCTTTGGAGAGCTGCATATGGGGCTTGTGAGGACAGAGTTCAGAGCAAGCTTATCTGTCATCATTACAGAGCAAGAGCATGGAAGAGGTCGCGCTGGCCTGTACAAGGACACCCCGACAGCCCAGAGATTGAGTCCAGGGGCCTGAGACTGAGGGGAGAGAGCTCAGTGGAGATCCCAGTG
Organism: Gavialis gangeticus; assembly: GCF_001723915.1. Taxonomy (NCBI): domain Eukaryota; kingdom Metazoa; phylum Chordata; order Crocodylia; family Gavialidae; genus Gavialis; species Gavialis gangeticus. The sequence continues at coordinate 6,927,858 of NW_017728996.1, read as the reverse complement.
GTACCATAAGAACATAAAAATTACCATTTCCTGGGTCAGACCATAGGTCCATCTTGCCTGGTCTCACAAGTCACAGAGGCAGAGAGCGGATGCTGAAAGGGAGAGTGAATTGGGTCTGCCTAGGGTTTTCCCCACTGTTCCTCTCCCACTTGCAGCCTCCAGCATTTAAGGTCCAGGAAGCTCTGATTCAGAAGCTGTACCCTACTCCCATGCTCAGTAGCTACCATGAGGGTTTTTGGCCCCTGCTGGAACAAGATATTTTCTTACACCAGTAGCACTGAACCTTTTGGCCCTGTAGGGCAGAGGAGTGTCACAGGGCCAGTACACGGGCTGGACTGGACCCCCTGTGCCACCTCTGCCTGGCACCATGCACCGGGATTGGCCCTGGGGCCCTGCACTGCCTCCACACACCAGGACTGGGCTCCAGGGTCCCATGTAACCCCCACCTGGCCCCACATGCCAGGATCAGGCTTTAAGGCACCATGTTACCCCCACCTGGCCCCATGTGATGGGATCAGACCCCACCCACCCTGCATGCCTGATCTGGCACACAGGTCCATGGGCGGGGGGCCAAATGACATGGGCCTGGGGGCCAGATCTAGCCTGTGGCCTGTGGGTTGAGAATCCTTCTCTTACACCATAGGAGTCAGCATGGGACTCCCTGACCAAGCACCATAAGCACAGCTGCACCTCGGCCTTGCTACCGAAGGGGCCAGTGCTCCCTGCTGGAGCGCAGACTTCTGCAGAACGCGGCCCGCCAAGCTCTCACCATCCCTAGGCCCATTCGCTTGCTTGCTGCAAGGCAGACAGGGCCTGATCCTAACAGGTGCTGAGTACCTGGAATTCCCATTGAAGGGAGTGGGCAGTGCTGAGGTCCTACTCCGAGCAGCTGTCCAGTCAGCCTTTAGAAACTACTGGATTGTCAGAGCTACCCAAACCACAGCAGCAGCAGGAAGTTCTCCCTATTCAGATGTCAGTGGGGTAGTCCCTGCGTACTTCCTGCTTCATGTATACATATAAGACAAATGGTGCCATGTGCCTTCTGCTACCTTTTTGACTGCTTGTGCAGTACAGATGTCAAACAAAGCTCCTACTGCATAAGGCTGTGGGAATCCCAAGTCTCCTCTACGGCTGGGAAGCTTGGGTGACCTACAGGGACCATCTGAAAAGACTGGAACGCCAGTGCCACCTCCGGAAGATCCTTGGCATGAAGTGAGAGGATCATCACACAGATGCCAGTGTCCTCACTGACGCTAACACCACTGGTATGAAAGCGTTGATTATTCAACGTCAGCTGCGGTGCGTAGGGCACTGCGTGTACGTGCCTGATGTACGTTTACCGAAACACCTGCTTTGCTCCCAACTCAGCCAAGGACAAAGGACATGCGGGGGCCAAAGGAAACATTTCAAGGACACCCTTGAGGCGAACATGAACACCACAAATTGACACCACAAATTGGGAAAACCTAGCCCAGGACAGGGCTACATGGTGATGCCTTGTAAGAGAAGGTACATCTTACTCAGAGGAAAACTGTCTCGCCTTGGAGGCAGAAAAACAACAGAAATGGAAGGAAAGGAAACACGACCAAGAAGTCCATGATCCAGCCCTCCCTTTAACCACCACCAGTGGTGTTTGCCAGAGAATCTGTGGCTCTAGGCTCAGCCTTCTTACCCATCAGTGGACTCACAAACAACCCTTTCTCTTGACCCAGGGGAGTGATCATCCTCAACCGTGAGGGAGATCGCTGCCGTCAGTAAGGATGTTTCCAAGTCCACCCTCAAATGCTGACTGCAATGGTAGGATGGCACACTCTCACATGCATTCCCTGCCCTTGGCCAGTACTGGCAGGATCCAATCTGTAGCGATACTGAAGCAATGCTGCAACAGGTAACACCAATGGGACAGCACATTGACAGCTTGCAGAAGGAAAAACCAGACAGCGAGACTGAAACAGCAAAGAGCTCTACCCGGCCCCCATGGAAGTCAGGGGTGAATACCAGGATCTAGGGGAGCAACTCTTCAAGATGGCACCTCAAGGGAGGACAAGGATGGGCATAAGCTAATAGAGGGTAAATTCAGACTAGATATAAGAAAGAACGCTTTCTCTGTAAGGGTCACAAGAATCTGGAACACGGTCCCAACAGAGGTGGTGCAATCACCCTGTTCAAGATGAGGCTGGACAAGCACCTTGTTGAGCTTGTCTGAGCCCAATAACTTCCTGCCCATGGCAGGGAACCGGACTTGATGATCTTACAGGTCCCTTCCGCTTCTATGGTTCTTGATTTTATGATTCAATGGCACACCCCAAGACCTTGTCTGTATGGATTCTTCGGCCAATCCCTGGGCACCAACCAGGGCACATCCCCACCCCGGCTGCTGTTCGGCACCACAGCCTGGTACTCAAGTAGCATCACTGCTTTAGCACAGGCCTGAGCTGCTCTCAGGCTCTCTGCCTTGGGCAAGCTGCTTGGTACATGCATGTGCTAAATCCGCTGCACTGACTGATTTCTGAGCTGAGCCCTTCGGGTATGTCTGCATGGCAGTCACATTAGATGGCTCACGTTCACGGCGTTGCTGTGGAGGCCCAGAGATGCTTGGTGACTAACACCCCACTGAGACTCAGGTTCTCGGGCAGCTTTGACCTCCGGGCTGCCGTGGGATGCTGCAGGCAGGAGCCAAGCTAGCTAGCGTTACTCTTAACAAGGGTTTCACACAAGGTGTTGTCACAGCACTGCCTGCGGGATGGAGGCACTGCTAGAAACTTTGGAAGGAGCCGGCCTGCAGCAAGCTGCGGGAAGTCTGTCTATTTTCCATCTGAAGAAGGTTGGATGCAGCCAATTTGCATCTTCTTGTTATGTTGGCGCATTCATACATGTTTAATTTTGGCCTCGGTGAAGGTGACATCCGCGTACAGAAGCCTGGAGGGAAGGGAAGGAAGCGTCTCATTGGCAATGCCCACAGATATGCCCCCGGCCCCACCTTCAGATGGGGAGCCATCCGGATTTACCAAGGCTAATGAATTTTAAACGAGCTGTGTTGTCTTAATTTTTTTGTTGTCAACCCCCATTTTTCTGCTGGCAATCATTGCAATAATAGCTTTAAATTTTCAGCATCTGTTTTCGACAGCCCTCTCATAATTAGCTTACTAATGTATTTCACTGCCGCCTTTGTTATTTTCAGAGAATTACTTCATTCCCAGCTATCAGAGATAGTGCACTTTAGTCTATATGGAGGCTGGCCTTTGTTCCCTTGTGGTTATTCACATGGGGGAAGATGGCTCAGTGAATGACAAGCCATTCTATCACTGCACATTCTGCATTTAATGTCTTTATACTGGCTCATTAATTACCCCAGAAAACTCCTTTCCGAATGGGACCGGTGATTTATAGAAGGCTTGGGCAGGGTGCCATATTTATCAGGGCTACAGCAAACAGCACCGATACACTTAATTCGCACTCTCCTTTTCCCTTTCATTACAATCCTCAATAATCCCCACTGAGCCCTTGGTCAGCTTCTCCTATGCCCTTGCTCGACCCAAAGTCGGTGGAAGTTTTGCCTGGGGAAGGTTTCGGGAGTTCAGTAGGTGGCTTACAATGAATAGAGTTGGAGCCTGATCCCGTAGCCCTGGGTCCGGCAAGCAGTTCGACTCAAGCCATTGGCACAGTGTTGTTAGCCCCTGTCAGGATGGACTGTCGGCAACAATCAGGGTTTTCAAGCAAGTAGGGGAGGAGGGGTTTCCAGGATCTGGGCCTTTATCTTTAAATTAACCCAGCTGGTCCAAAGCATTGCCACATACAACATGGTTCATTCATTACTTCAGAAAGAACGTGGCATGAAACCAGCACAGCATGGACAGATACTCGGCCTTTCGATATACGTATGTCAGAGAGAGCATGATTTGACAATATTCACTCTCCCACCTGTCAAGCACAGCTCTTTGCAATGGCTGAGTTGGGGAATACAGACTGATAGGAGATTCCCCACTGCACCCCTCATTGTCCAAGCAGGCCTTGCACTGGCAGGGCGCCATCCCAGGGAGAGGGAAGAGAAGCAGAGGTTGGATGAAGCTGCACCATGGGTCTGTTTACAACAGTGCTTCTGACCCAGGGTGCCTCAAGATCCTTTTAAGGGTGCTGCCAGCCAGGTGTCACACAATGCCTGCCTTATTAGGTGTGCAGACACAATTCACAAGATAAACCCAGAGATTTCAAATAGGAATCACATATTTCATAGACATTAGGGCTGGATGGGACTTCGCAAGATCATTGGGTCCAGCCCCCTGCCCAAGGGGCAGGAAGTCAGATGAGGTCAGGTGACCCCAGCAAGGTGAGCATCCGGGTGTTTCTTGAACATATCCAGAATAGGTGCTTGCACCACTTCTGGGGGGAGTCTATACTAGACTCTGGAGACTCGAATGGTATCCATAGAGTTAAAACCATTCTGACCCATTGTAGTCTTTCTGAGTTCTTTGCAGCAGCAGAACTGCTCTGGTATGCTTTTGTAGTCTAAAACAAGTGAAGAGTAAGAGCTGACATTTTCCATGGGGTGCCTCAAGTCTACCGAAGGGTGCCTCGAGTCTAAGAAGGCTGAGGACCACCACCGCTCTTTTGCAACAATGCGCAAACCACCTCCCACTTGACCCTGCTCAACCTGCTCTGTGTGTGTGTGAAAAGGTGACTTGGCTGTTTTTTTGGAACAAGCCCACAGATGCTCTCAGGACCCAAGGCTGGGGTGGGAGCAGGGGGTGAACAAGATGACCTTGTGAGGTCCCTTCCAGCCCTACTTTCCTATGATCCTATGAATACCTTGCTTCAATGAAAGAAAAACTAAAACCCTTTCTGGAGAGGAAAGAATCCCTTCCTACTCCAGGGACCTTTTTGAAGACATAGGTGGCAGCCTATTTATCTTGCACTAAGAAGAATAATCTCTGACCTATGCATACCTGATGGTTGAGGCCACCGCAGGCACAGATGTTCATAGGTGAACATGAATGTCCTGGTGTTCCTTACTTCCCAGTAGGGCCACTGAAGAGAGGGATCAGCCTCCTACCCTTTCCGATTCCCCCGCAGTGTTCTCAACTTTGTCCCAGTGACATGATCAGGGCTGGATCCTGCTCTCTGGAGACTTAAAGTCAGCACCCTCTTTTTCTCTTTCTGCTGATGCTGATCTACTCTTCTGACCCACTTTCTGACAACTCTTGGGCTGCTGGACAGAGCTGGAGGAACAGTAAGACACTCCCCCAGTTCTCTGTCCCACAAACATGAACAAAGAGTGGCCAAGCCAACACACCATTGTACAAGGGCCTGCCAGCAAAGCCCTCCTAGGGGCCGCCTGTGTTGCAAACCGAGGTAGATACACCTGAGCTAGCGTTCAGCTTGAGAGCTCAGGTACTGATTGCTGCAGAGCCACAATGCCACAGAGCCCAATGGCAAAGATGTGCAGGAGCTGCAGTTGTACCCCGAGTGCAGGGTGAACAAACCCTTCCATGAAAAAGACTGCAGAGGGACCCAGTGAGTGCAATGCAGGCCACACTAAATGAGGTCTCCTGCCCCTGTCTCTGTCCAGGCCAGCTCTTCTACCCTACCCATCACTTTGTAGCTGAGTACTTATCTCTCTCTCACTAGCACAGGGACAAACACCAGGATCCCTTTTTCATAGATTCATAGATTCATAGATTAAGGGTCGGAAGGGACCTAGTAGATCTTCTAGCCCGACCCCCCACCAGGGCGGGAGAACAACAAAAAAAAACCCCAAAAAGAGAAACAGGACTCAAATGAGTCCAGCCAGGTAGGCATCCAGCCTCTTCTTAAAGACCCCCAGGGTAGGGGCCAGCACCACTTCCCTTGGAAGTTGGTTCCAGCTCCTAGCCGCCCTAACTGTGAAGTAGTTCTTGCGGATGTCCAATCTTTAATATCCTCTGTCTGAGAGTACTCTCCACTCCCTCCTCCTACAGCAGGAAGGTATCTCAGTCGCCTTGGCAGCTCCTGATACTCAGTAGGACTCCAAGATTTCTTTATTAAGTAATGAGGTGGAGGTGAAAATCATCCACGCTCTGGTTAAAGAAATTAATGGGTCAAATAAAATAATAATTCCTGCTGCACAAGCCTCACGTCAGCCCTACAAGTCTTGCAAAGCTTCCTCACCCCCACCCCCCTCAAAGTATATCCACTATACACGGGGAGGGGGAGGGGGGGAAAGCATGCTACGGAAGTTAAAGGACCTGGTCAAGTTTTGCACAGCAAGTCAGTGGCAGAGTCAGGACAAGTTCTTCTGGCCAAACACCGCCGCTCCTGCACTGCAAAGCTGAATATCTCCAACAGGTGCAATGTGGGCCTAGTTTTAGCAGAGAAGGAAGGCTCCCGAGCCCTGGGTGCTCACAGAACCACCTGCAATTCTAATGCTAATTAACCAGAATTTGAGGCAAAGATTTAATTGCATGGAGGCTGAAGCCTGGGATGAACTACCGATGTGCTAAGTAAGCCCCCCCAGACGTGTGGTTTTCCCCCTGGAAACAGCCAAGCCCCGAGTTGTCATTTCATCCATGCAGCTAAGTTACGCATATAAATTCTCGCCCGCTCCTCTGGCACTGGGAAAGGCTTCCTATTTTGCTGGCTGAGATCCAAGAGAATTCAAGTTGAATTACGGCCATTCTTCAGAAACAGGCCAAATCCACCAAAGCGGGACACATGACTGCATACGTAGGGCTCACTCTTTTCTTCTGTGTATTTGCAGGGAGAAGCCCCGATGGCTGAAAATAGTTTATCTGTGGAAGTTCCCCTTTCCGCTCGCTCTGCCGCGGCTGCTGTTGGCTGCTGGCCAAACTATTACCACCTCAAAGAGCAAGTTCATAGCTCAGGCATATCAGGCGGGCTGTACAGTATGTGTGTTGTGATGTTGTCACTGATTGCTCCCCAAGAACGGGATTGGGTTTCTGCATAAGCACCTTCCCTCGTTAACTCTTTCTTACTCCTCTGCTAGGTTCATCAGATTAGGGATTGAGTTTGTAAGCAAACCAATCCTAGCATCCATTCCTCCTCCCAAATTCCTCCATAACAGACCATTTCAAAACAGAGCTCAGGTGCTCATTAAAGGGCCGAGGCTGCGATTGTCATTTTACCATGTGAGGAGCTCAGCGCCATGGATGAGGTGCTGTCCCATGCTACCTGCCTCTCATCTGACCTCTGGTTCACTGCATTGTTCCTAAATATCATAATTGCAGTGCTCCAGCTGAGTGCTTTGGCTGCCTTTCTCCCCTCATCTTTAACACCCAGTGCAGGCATCATGAATGAAGCATCATATGCTATGCAGAGCTTTGAAAGCTGCAGTTAGAGGCAGCCCCTCAACCAGGAACCTCCAAATTAAATCAGACAAACACAAACTCAGCAGTAAGAAGGCCAAAAGGTCCCAGAGTGGGAATCTCCATCTACCTGTCTTTTTCAGGCTCTCCGATCATCAGCCTGACAGTCTGGAAAACCAGCTCAGGGCTGGGGCGGAGAAGCAGAGATCACTGTCATTAAAGTATGACCAACATCCAAAAGGAATTCATTTTTCAATGAAGCAGGCAGCTTTAAATACTTCTGATTTTTAATGACTGGGAGTTGTGAACCTGGTCTGTGCCATGATTTCTGCTGCAAGCTTTGTCAATCCAAGCCTGGCGTCAGCTTCCTTCATGCCTGATCTTCAGGGAATCTCACACGCTAATAGCTCAGCCCTCACTACATTATGGCTGGGGAATTAGTCTCTCTGTCATCTTTATGGAAACTAGCACATGGTCCCTGAAAGGGCTCTATCTATAGTGTTAACAGAGGTGATGCAAAGTCAGCAACTAATGTATAATGATAAGTCTGGCTATTAGTGCCCCAAAAGAACACCTGGATACCTAAAATATCCAGCATGGTGATCCAGTCCATCTTAACAAAACCCCGAAGCCCATAATGACTCCCTAAGAGACCAACTAAGATGTCTTAATAAGTTGTTTATGTGACCAAATTGTCCCATGAACAGGATGTGTGTGTGTGCTGTGCTGTGTAAGGCAACCTATATCCCTGTGTACTGTGTAAGGCATTCATGAGTACATGTATGTTCACACCCTGTAAGGAAGGTGAAAGTAACAAAAACTACTGGGTATCCCGGCAAAAAAAAAATGATGCAGGCATGCATATCAGGGGGGAAAAAATTGCAAGAAGAAAACATAGAGCCCACGTACAATGAACTAAAAAATGAAGCTCCAAAAATGATCTGTTTTGGCAACACGGCTGAATGCAAACAGAGGCAGAAGAAAATGCAGTAAGCCTCTCTTTTGTCCTCGAGCACAATAGGCATGTCAGTTTGGTAGCCTTCAGAAACCATACCCTGCCATCTGGCTCTGGGCTGGACAGCCAATGTGAGGCCCCAGCCATCCAGCTGACGGAGAGAACCACTGGGGAAATCAAGCTAAGACGAGCTGTCCACATTAAGCTGCATAAATTAATGCATATATGTGGCTGCTTAGGAGGACTTTTGGTGGTGAACTGCTTGACCGGTGGGGCTGACCCACAGGCAGGTGGAGGGAGAGGACAGCGATATTTGCAGCATGCCGTTAACTGCATTTCAGGCCAGAGTTGTAGGCAGGCGATCCATTAGAGCGGGAAGAAAAGGCAGCCTCCTCCGCTCATTTGCATGACGTATGGTACACCGGGGATCTGGACTCGCAGCCCTTTTCAACAAGATAGCCAAATGCTCCATGTTATGCTGAAAGATGTACAATGCTGTCCGCTGCGAGATGGCCAGATGCAAATTCTGCAGCAGCAGGAACAGCCCAGATTAATACTGCTCTGCTGATGCCTTAAAAACTGGACTCATTAACTAATGCCTCTTAAGCACTGATGCAGAACAAGGGCTACTAACGAGGGAAGATGTGGGAGGCAATAAAGATCGCCACGTTCTCACTGCAAGGCCAGATCCTGCAGCCCATAGGACAGTGCACAGTACTTTCCCTGCAAACAGCCTGCTGAATCCAGGGAGCCAGGCTGCCGCAGCAAGAGGAGGGCTTACCTACGGGATTGCTCTGAATGGGCTCCTGGTGGGGTAGACACTGCTCAGCACAAGCAGGGAAGACAGGAGCAGGCCCTCAGCTCACAAGGAAGAGCAAATAATAGGCGTAATTCAATGCAGCTCTGGTGTTAAAGGGTTTGATCCTGCTTACTGTTAGCACCTCCTCCCAGACCTAGAAGATGCTGAGCACCATCAGCTCCCATGGAAAACACTGGGTCTGATTCTCACCCTCCTCTTTCCCCCTCCCCTCCCACTATTGAAGCCTAGGGCATTCAACTGGTGCAAGGTACATAAAAAAGATGGGTATGAGGGTGCCCAGCTCCAGGCAGGGAGGCACCAGCCCACAGACTTGGAACTGAACATGAATGGCTCAGCTTGTCCCTGGCTGGGGACCGAGAGAACGGACCAAGGGGGCAGGTGAAAGCTGGTGCCACAGAGAAGCCGCTGCCAGCGAGACAGTGATCTCAGACCCTGCAGCCATCAGTACCTCCCTGGTGCAACAGGAGAGAACACAGTTGTGCCAGCTTTTCAGAGATTTCATAGATTTCATAGACATTTGGGCTGGAAGGGACCCCGGAGGATCATCGAGTCCAGCCCCCTGCCCCATGGGCAGGAAGTCAGCAGGGATCATAGGATCCCACAAAGATAAGCATCCAAATGTGTTTTGAAGGCATTCAAAGTGGGCGCTTGAATTGCCTCCGGCAGCAGTCTGTTCCAAACCTTGGGG
>NW_017728996.1:6888578-6908028 GCF_001723915.1 Gavialis gangeticus | reverse complement strand
TCCCGGGATTTGCTTGAGAAGCATCTATGGATGCAAGCCAGCGTTTTGGTCACTTTACTAGCCGCAGCATCGCATTGCAGGCTCATGTTCATCTTGTGGTCAACCATGACCCCAAGTCCCTTTTATCCATAGTGCTAGCCAGCATAGCCCTGCCAAGCCTATAAGGATGCTGCAGGTTTTTCCTCCCAAGGTGGAGAACCTTGCATTTTTTGGTGTTGAACCTTGCATTTTTCTTCCAGCCTGCTATGTTAATTCCTGAAGCCACCTGCTCCACACAGGGAGCCTGCCATCTGGGAGACACCATCCCTGAGCCACGCAGCCAGGGGACCCAGCAGAGCAGTCCAGAGCCAGGGCAGGAGGCTTTGGGCCTCACTGAAGATCCCCAGACACCCAGGCAGATCCTTGTTTCACCCGAACCAGCTTCAAATCACTGATGGGCTCGCCTCCTTTCCCCAGCCATGAGAGCACAAACCAGTGGGGCTAGCTCAGAAAGGAAATGGGACTGAAGGAGCTTTGCAACCACCCAGCCTGGGAGCGCAGCTGCCCCGATGGCTCTTGCCCACTGTCCCCTCATTAGAGCCTGTGCAATGCAAAGGGACAAGGCAGCCCAGCATCACCAAACCTCACCTCCTCCCTCTCCAGCAGCTCCTCTGCAGAGACTGGATGCCTTGTTCTCCTGCCCCATGCCCCCAACAGGAGGGGCACACTTCCTGCCACAGTTCACCTTTCTGCCCAGGTGAAAGCAACCAGCAGGATCATCTCATCAGAAACCCTTAGGGAGCCATTGCCAAGGGCTGGGGCACACCTGGATGCCAGAACATTTTTTGCAGACCAGGCACCATTGTGGGGACCTCTCCTTCTCCCTGCGTCCATCTGTCTGTGCAGCAAAGCAGTCAGACACAAAGCTCAGATCCTCTCACTCACTTCAACAGATGGGGGCTTGGGGAATGGAGAGATCTATGTCTGCATGGCAGGCTCTTGGGTCCAGCTCTGGGTTCATGAAACCAGGGACAACATCCTAATTCCAGTGGCACAGGGTAAACCCATTGGTGAAGTTACTCCCAGTTCATGCATTTGCTCCCACAGAGCTCCATCCAGATGCTTCCCAGGGGGTGGGCTTTGTTTCAGGTCCTCTGGGAAAGGCCCCTAACCCAGAGGATCCTCAAGCTCCATGAGAAGCAGTCACATTCAGAGGCCTCCACACAGGCTGGGGTCTAGCGATGCCAGATCTCCAGATGGGGGACTGCACAGAGGAGATAACATTGCCCCAAGATGTGCTACGATCTCTGATAGAGACCACGCCCCTCCCACCCCAGCCAGCTGGCAGCCTGACTCTCCCCCCACTTCCATTTCTCCCCTTCTTCCCCCAGAGCCACTGACAGACCCTCACATGGGGACTGAAGGGACCCTCAGGATTTTGGGGAGGGAAGGACACCAGTCTGGGCTTCAGTGTAATCCAGTTTGTCCCCAGGCTAACTGAGAAAGACCCTGGCCCTGGCATTAAAGTTTGAGCTCCCCTATCCCATACTGCCTTCCTGGGAAGGGTTCTGTCCAGCACTTCTTCCTGGAGTAGGAGAGTCCAACACAAATGCCATGAACTAGTATTGGGGTGGATGAACACAAACACCTCCCACTCTTAATGCAGCAACAAGGACAGGGGTTTCCTCCATCACCCATCAAAGATCTGTTGTGGGAGAGGGAAATACCCCACATCACTCACCACTGGCAGCATAGGGTCATATGGGAACAACACACGGTCCTAGGGGGAACACATTGGTCCACCTCCCCAGCTCTGAATTAGGGAGGCAACATGCTAAGAGCGCTGAGAAGAGCCTTCGCAAAGACAGCCACTGACATTAAAAAAATCACCCTGGGGGGTGGAAATGTTGCTCCTAAAGGATTAGTTCAGCTACAGATTCCAGCTAGTTGAAATAATCTGTTGATAACTTGTAAACCACTGTAGGGACAGAGGCTCAGCAGAAGTTTATATTAAGCAAGCATCTTCAGATGAAAATATCACTCATCTAAAAGGCATCGCCATTCATTCACGCTCAATAAAACCTGAGATGGTTACAGATAGGGCTGACAGAAAACATAAAAAAGAAATGAAATCAAATGCAAAACTGCCAGGCAGGAAGCAGCATGAGGGGAAGGGGGGGCAGTGAAAAAATGGTGGCAAACAGGTTGATTTAACATTTGAGCTCAGGAGAGAATTTGAAAGCGGCCTTTAATATCTGATAAAACCTCCCTGCTGCCTGTAGCTGCCTCTGGACTAACAGCACGGGTACACAACGCGATAACCCACTTTAAATGCAATAGCTTCCCTGGGTGTTTTTAAAGGGAGTATTATAAGCATTTACATTCATTGGTTTCTCCCTGATACATCCATGGGCAAATGAGGTCACCTAATGCAGCAAACACCCGCCCAAATGGCAAGGTTTAAATAGTGGAAAATTAGCAAACAGATGCTCCAGACAAGCTGGCCCTGGATACAAAGAGCTGCAGGGGCAGAGGGGAAGAAGTATCTACTGGGCAGGAAATGGGGGGCAGGGGAGAGAGACCCTGATGCCCTCCATCCCATTTGGAGTTGTTCTGATGAAACAAGGATCTGGTCCAGTTTCCTCCCCTACACATGCCGCAGCAGGTAAATGTGGAGCCAGCTCCTTGGCCACTTCCGCAACAGCCCCTGGGGTTATTAGGCATGGCCAAAGGGCTCTGTGTGCCAGCAGTGCCAGGGTGCACGTGGCATCTTGTGGGCCACATCCAGCCAGAGGTGTTTGGAATAACTTTAGCCCAGAGGCCAATGAGGAACAGCTTTGCTGTCTCTGCCACACTCAGACAAGGTCCATTCAGCGTCTTCCTTTTATCCGTATATGAGGGAGGCCCAGCAGCCCCATCCAAGAGGCTGGATGCTGGGTGTGAGAGGCAGACCGTCTCCATTTCAAATGCACTGATGATTTCCTGGTCCAACAAAGAGACATAACATTATCTGCCTTTTCAGGTTTTATTTCCCAAGGAACAATGTAGCTAGAAACATTTCTCTGTTTCAACTAATAAAATTTTTATGGCCCCTTTCCCTTGAGAAGCCCTGCATAGCAGTACTTCTCCTGACAAGAAATCTGGGACCAACAGGAGAAAACTGACTGGTGAATATTCACGGGTCAGAGAAACCAGGTACCATTATCCTGGAAAGTTCCAGCCACGCTCAGATGTAGGTTTGAAAAAGCTTGTTGCAGTGCAAGCAATCAGATGCATGCAGTGAAAGAGCCCAGTGTGAGCAATTAAATGCATGCAAAAGGTTTTACTGAATGACAGGGCAGCAGGAGTATCACTGCCAGGATCCACCGTTTATCTTGTCCTTTTTTTTTCAGAAGTTTCTTTTTTCACTTTCCTTTGAAACAGCTTGTAATCCCTGGCAGCGAGGGGCCCCATGTTCCAGTGGCTAATGGTTAATCTAATGAGAGGCAGTGTTGCTTGCCTAAGAATTAGACTCTCGGTGAGACAACCCTGCGCTCCCAGGCTTTCTGCAGAGGGCGAAGCCAGGTCTGCACCAAACAGGTCTGCCAGCATCAGTTTGAGGAGTGGTGTGGTTTTTTTTTTTACCTATAGGGTAAAATCTATGGGTAAAATCTGTGGACTCAGTTACTCTGACATAACACTGTTTTTCCTGGTATAGCCTGTTCCTTGCGTTGAACAAGAAGCTACCCCAGCAAAAGTACGTTTTTGCCAGCAAGGCTGCACCTCCAGGAGGGCCGTCACCAGGTTGGAGACACCGAGATTGCAGTACAAGCCAAGTCATTTCCAGTATGGGCTCGGTCTGGGACATGGGCACTTGGACAGCAAGGTAGCAGCTGCCAGTTTGCTACCTCAAAGGTCCCAAGGCCCAAATAACGGTTAATGGACCCACCAGATATGCTAGACAGACAACAGTAAGGAAAAAAAAATGGATTTCTAGGAATGAGGAGGATGAAGAAGAGCAAATTTGCATCTTTTGTGAAACACAGCACTAGGCTGCTCTGTTGCCTAACACACTGCAGGCCTGACTCCCCTTCACATATGCCAGGGCGAATCGGGGATGCCTCCACCAAAATCAAGGAAGCGACACTACCGTATGAGAGAGGAGAAGAGAAGCACCATGTGTAGCTGCTAATGGCATCACAACCACTGCGGGACCATTACACAATGGTTAGTTCTTTAGGGTTAGTAATGAAGAAAGAAGTGGAATCAGGAACAGAATCTGAGACAATTTGCTGTTAGCTTCGCTGAAAGGGAACGCCAAGAAATCTCATCAGGGCACACTGCCTTTTCACACTCCTCTCCTCGCAGGCACCCAGAAAAACCTTTTCAGGAGTTTTTCTAAAGGCAGGAAAATTCCCTCACTGCAGCCAGCAAGCACAGAGCAGGTAAAAAAAACCCTAACAAATGAGAAGGAAGAAAGCTAGCAGCAAGGAGGGCAGGAAATGATTGCCACTCCGGTCGCTCAGAAAAAAAAAAGTTCACATAAATCAACCCAGGGGAAAAAGAGTTTCACGCCGCAGAAAACCAAGGCCGAGTTAAACCTACATTCAATCATAAATTCCAGGAAGGAGAGGTCTTTCCTTTCTTTCTGCAGGATGCTTTTTATGTCAGGGATGGTTTTAATTAGCACAGCTGAAGTTTGTAAGCAGGGCTGTGGAGATGAGAAAGCTGGCCCTTTTACGGCCACAAAGAAAACCCACTGCAGCAGCGGGCTCGGCAGCCACCCCAACACACCCCGCCAGGAGACTGGGGGCAGAGCATCACGGCTGGGCCCGTTTCCCAGCACAGGGGGAGCTCGTTGCTCTCCCCAGAGCACTATCAGCCCTGCAGCTCTGGACAGGACACCTCTGACACAAGGCCGGAGCAAGATGGGCAGGCAGGCAATGCAGGGTGGACAGGGTGCAGACATGCAAAAGAGATCCCCAGGTACATCAGAGGCCACTTTGGGACTTCAGCAGTCAGCCCCAATTAGGATGGCCTCCAGCTGTGGCCCTGTAGCTATACCAGCCAGGTCCCTTCCACCACTGAACATCACCCACCTTGCCCGGTGTTATACGGTCACTGGTGTTACACATTCAGCTCTTCTCATCAGTAGCCAGTAGCTCCTGCCTGAATGCTGCTATGATCCATGTACACGAATGTCTACTAACCTACATGCACTCAGTTCATCGACATATCTCAGACCCAAGTTGCATGCCTCGCTGCTCTCAATGCCTGGGCAAAGTAATGTGAGAAGGTGAAACTACTTTTCACTTGGCCTCGACCACCCATTGCTCAGATCTCAGTCTGACACCCAGCTCTCACTGTAGGGTGGGGAAGTTTCTTCTGGGGACACCGTCTCGTCCTAGCCCAAGGAGGATCAGCCCTGTCGTGGTCTCATTAAAATGCAGTCTCATTGAGAAGTGCATGCGCATACTCCCTCGGAAATGAAAAAATAAACTCTGACCTCAATAAAATCTAAAACAATTAACTTGCTAATTAGTCAACAAATAACTGTTTCTCCCAAGTAGATATTAAGTTGTTAGGAAATCTATTAGTGTTTCCACTGTAATTTCATGCTTTGCTGATGATGAATAAAATACAGCTGAATAGGGCCCATTCACTTCCAGAGCACAGAGCCTATTACCTTCATCCAAAGAGGCAAATCCTGAGATCCAAACCATTAACTGCACCTTCTGTGCCATGGAAGGACAGAGACAAAACAGAGACCAAAGTCTACTGTTGAGAGGAGGAGCAGGGAGAAGAGAAGGAATTACTGGACCTGCTCAATAAGCCAAGTTCTCCCACAACCCAATCAAACCTGTAGACCAAATTCAGCCCTGGTGTAATACGGTGCAACTGCAGAGACTTCAAGGGAGCAGGAGATGCTGGCACAGGGTTAGCTTGGTCTCTGTTTACACTGAAGGCATCAAATGCATCTCCATCACACTACACACATGCACAACTCAAAACAGTTGCAAATCTGACACAAGGAAGCCCATTCAAATGCTTCCGTTCCTAGTTAACCTATTGGTTCAGATGACAAGCCAGCTATGGGGCCTGACTAAGAGTCCAGAGGTGTGTCTGAGACTCATTTAGGACTCACACCAGCAGCCATCCTGCAGGCAACCTTGCTGTCAGTTGGTGGTCAGTCATTCAGGCTGGGGAGTCACAGGGGGCTGGGCAGGACGTATGCCCCATCACTTACTTGTGGGCTGCTGGCTAGAGGTGTTGCCATGACTTAACCAGGGTAGGTAGGTGGGCCATGCAGACTCAGGTGGCCTTTGGCTGTCTATAAATGGGGCTATCAGACAACCATCCATCTAAAGAGAAACAGAGTCCTTAGGGCATTCCCTGAAGGTTTTAGTTCTCAGACCAAGGAGAGACAAGCTCTAGCGCAAAGACCCCTCCCAGGCAAGTCCTGTCCCCAGCCCTTCCTGCCTCACTGAGGGCCTCAATGGATCACAACAAATGCATGAGGGTCTCATATTGGAGGGGCCTCTCAGAGTCCACAGTGTCCTGGACACTTTCCAGACAGACAAGAAGAGGCAACCCTACTCCCCACCACTCCAGGGCTTAAAACTTAAGGTCAGAGGCTAAAAGGACAGGAGTCTGCCATGTAAGGGTGAAGTTACACATTACGCTTAAACCATACTAGTGGCACTTAAAACGGGAGCATCTGCAAGTTAAAGCTTGTTAGCTCACACTAAGCACCCTTTGAGCATCTCAAAGTTATGCCACTTCAGGTAAGGGTTAATTCTGGGCCGTGCTACCCAGCTCATGATACGGTAACTTCAGTCTGCTCCATGGAGGTAAAACAAGCAGTTACACTCCTCCAGCATCCCAGGATTCTCTACTTCCAGCCCCCACACCCAGCACCACTCAGAGGAGGAATGGAGCCCAGGTGTGCTGGCTCCTAGCCACACTCCAGGGGCAAGCCAGAGCTGTGCAGGCAAGAAATGGTATTAACCCTTAATGTGCAACTACTCACAGAACCTTCTAACTATACTATCGCTTACTATTCCACAGGTTTCGTATGGTCTAAGTGTAATGTAATGTTACCCTAAGTGGAAGAGTTGAGCTGGCAGAGATCACCAGGAATTTTAGGGTTTGCAATCTGCTGCCTGGATGCGACTGATTAGCAGTAAGAAAGCCAATGTTACACTTGGCTACAAAGGCTGGAAAGTGATATATAGTCTGATACATGAACTTTTTTGTTAGGCACTGGCCCAACCAATCCCATGGATCCAAGTTGTGTGGATAGCCATGTCCTGACTATTGGTCCAAACTAGAATAGAGACAGGGGTCAACTATACAATTTGCAATGGTGACCTATTCACTTACTAAACAGGAAAGCTGCACCCATCCAGGGCTGTCCATATAGCACTTTTAACCACCACTTAATTCACCCTTTAACTAGTTTTCTCTTTAGTCTCCAGTCACCTTTGCCATATCACTAAAATGAAGGCCAAGAGTCTGCGAAACATGCCCGACTGCTTGCTCAGCCCCCGCAGATGGCACTCAACCCCAGCTTCCTTTTATCTTAATACATGCTGGCTTTCAAAAGAATTTGCATGTTAGAACAATTAGACGTGAAACATGACATCCCTTATCTCCATTATATTATATAATTGGATTTGCAGCGCATACAGATAATGAAAGCCAGGGCTTCCAGCAGCCCGAAATATAAATCATGAGCTGCATTTGAAGTTCGGACATATTTTTAAGAGGCCCCAGTAAATACATAGCTCATATTAAGAAATCGAATCATGTTATTAGGGCCTCAATTTATCCAGTAAAATCTTTAAAAAGCTCGTAAAGTCATTACTTTATTAGGCCAGACTTATTATATGTATTTGAAGTAATACTCAGAGGTATTGTTAAGCTGCAGCAGGCCAGGACTCCAGGTCTTTATGCCTTTTCCTTTTGGTAGCAGCAGATGTCTTGGAAGCTGCAGCTATGCAGGATTGTCCCCTGGAAGCCCTTATCTTCAAAAGAATCCCACAGAAAAGGACAGTTTGTTGGTAGGTGCAGAGGTCTTCAGTATATTGCATATGGACTGCTGGCCATTGCATATTGCATATCTTCTGTTTTCCTAAGGACCATTCACCACCACTCCCTCCACCTCATTGCTGGAGGGCTCCTGCAATGAAGAGGCCTTGCTGCTATGCGCACAGCAGTCTTGGAAGCCAATAGGACAAAACTAAGACAGCAGCAAGACGCAGCCCACAGACCTCGCCAAGGAGGTCTGTGCAGGGACTGCAGAGAAGAGGATTCCTTCTCATTCCAGTCATTACCCAAGCCCCTGGCTGGAGCAGCAGCCTGAGCTGATGGGCAGACCTGTCATTAATGCATTCCCTGTGTTCCTGACCTCTTCCTTCCACACAGATGCAGAGGCAGCAGCTGCAGAGCAATGCCCTGTAAAAGTGTCCCATAAGGCCTTGTGATGGCACACTTTGCCCCATAAATCCTGTGTTCATGCAATGGAGTCAGCGATGCCTTACTGCGTTTAGGAAGCTCTGCTCTTGGGAGTATGCGGGGAGGATGGGGCAGGAGGCCAACTTGGGGGAGGCTTCTAAAAGCGAGTAGCTCCAGACTGGGTTGGAAAGGAAACAGAGCACAGGATGCTTTGTGAAGGAGCAGGTCTGCACTGACCGTGAGCACAGGCCCCACCGACCTCACCAAGCCTTGCATGGCCCGAAACACAGATCCCTGCCTCCTGCACGTACTCCCCTGAACTTTGACCTCACCGGCCTCCTCCCAGGAATGAGGAATGCCAGGCTCGAGACCCCCTGCTCCTCCTGCCCATCAGGAAAGCTGCTGCGTAACGACCACAACATTTTATTCCACAATTTGCTCCTGCAGCAGAGTCGCTACTTCCTGCTCTTAGCCTGCGGAGCCAGGACAGTGACAGGAGGGCAGGCTGGGGTCTAGTCTGACTCGCACCTCGGGGAATGGTTAACTACACTGCCCTGCTGCAGAATCCAGTGCCGCTGTGACTGAAAGCTGGAGGGTTTATGCAAATGAGCCAAACACTCTCATTTGCATATGTGATGAATATTCATTATCCCATACTCATAAATGATGGCAAACATCCTAATTGCTAGTGCCTAAGCTTGACAAAGAATGAGCCACAGAAACAGAGGAATTGCTCTGATCCAGCACTGGCCTTGGGCTGCACCCAGGTGATTCTGATGAGTTTGTGAGGGTCTATCTGGGTTGGTCCTTGATTCAGGCTGCCCTGAGGGCTGAGGCTGGACTGCTCAGGCAGCTGCTTGTGTTGGCAGGGTGATCTTCCTGCCATGCGCTGGCTGGACTGCCGGCCATAACTGGGTGCCAAGCCCTGGCTGACCCATTCTCTTGTTGCTGGAAGGAAGAGACTGCTGAAGCATCTCACCTTCCATTAACAGATATGCACCTCCAGTGCAGAGGGCTGCAGAAAAACCATGGCCCCAACACACCAGACAGCTAACAGAGAGATCCCCAAATGCATTTGTTTCCAGCCCTGTTGCATGACTTCCAAGGGGTGGGTTGGACTCTGGCTTTCTGACAGCTTAAGGTTGCCCATTTCACAATACTTGAACCCGCGCTCACCCTGCTTGGCTCCCAGGGTTGGCAGCAGCAAGGCTGAGTATCACTGCTGCTCAGCCTTGTCCCAGAGCCACAGAGGGGTGCAGAGGAAGCCTTTCATCTCCTCCAGGGGTAATGACCCTTTAAAGGGCAGTGCCCAAATCATGGGCAGCGTCCTGCTTTGGGGCACTGAACATTAGCACCAGAGTCAGTTTTGGATGGTGCACTGCATGTGTCAGGGACAGCTGGACGGGCTGCTGGATGAAATGTGTCAGCCCATATGGTGTGCTGTGTCCTGCTGCCTCCTCTCTCTCCACTCCTTCCCTGCAGAAGCAGCTGTGGACCAGGTGAATACATTCCACGGGGTGCGTGTGCCTGGAGAGGCTGCTCTAATTGGTTCATAGCCTTCAATCAACCCCCATGACTCCCCCTCAGACCCCCAGCCTAATGCCTGGATTGCTTTGAAGCCCGGCTAATGGCAAAATGACATCCTGCTCCCTCCTCCCATTCTCTCCCTTTGCCTACTAACAGGGGCCCCTTGGCTTGACCTTAAGGTGTTACCGCTTTGCAAATTCAAAGCAGAAAGAGCACTCAGAATGGAGGAGCTAAAAAGGCTACTGGGATGTTTCTTTATGGAGGAAAATACCAGGTCTTGGAAATGGGATATGACTTGGGCGTCCACCCTAACATGGCAGCATCATGGCCTTCTGAAGAACAGGCCTGTTTGTGCCAGATTGCTTCTAGTGCCCATAACACAGCACTGGGATTTTGGTCGCTCTTTCACCCCCATCTCACTACAGCCCTGCAAGGTCATCTGCCACTTCATGCCCCTCTGCTGCCGATTCTGACTTTGTGTTGCAAATCAGCACTTTGCTTTTGGGCCAAGGAGACCAAGGAGAGGGATGGGTGTTCATGGGTGATATCTTTTGTTGGATGGGGATTGATTTAGACAGACAAGCGCTTGAGTGCAAAGCACTCTTCTTCAGGTCAGTGAAGAAAAGCAGGCACAGCTTGAGCTTAGGATGTTTTTCCTCATCCTTCCTGCCAGATATAACAGTAGCAGATTAAAAGGAAGTTGTGGGAGCTTTTATCCCGTAACCCAGTGCCTTCCAGGTGATCCAATAAGCAGTGGCCACTGGAGCTCTCCAAGCTAACGGGGTCTAAATACTTTATAAGGTCTCATTATGGATTCACGTGGGCAGTGACCTGATCTTTTCTAAGACGTGTTCCCAGGAAAGGATCAAATAGTGCCTCATTCTCTATTTGATACATCAGGTCAACTCCTCTTAGCCCATCTCCTGTGCCAAACACCAAAGGCAGTGGTAAAACTGCCCATGCCTACGCTGAGAGCAGACGCTGGTTCTTAATGTGTTAAAATGGTGGTGTTTTGTGTTCTCATGGGAGCTGCATTTATTTACATTGCAGGATTAGGTTTGTGAAGCAATGCCTTTAAGTTGCTTTGTGGACTTCCCTGAGCTCCCATTCAAGTCGACGCACTCAGCCCCAGGGCCAGGACAGCATTTAGGTGTCTAACTTCAGCTAGATGCCTAAATAACTTGGAGGGTCCAAATCTCAGTCTTACAGAATCAAGCCATAATAATTACCAGCTGTTGAAGGGAGAGGCGACTTCTAACAAGTTTTATCCTTCCTCTATATCCCCTCCTCCCTGAGAATAAAACAAAACAGTGAAAGCTCTTTAAAATCCATTCCCAACCCTCCTGTTCACACGACTGCAGAAAGACGATGTTCTTAATCTGTCCCACAGAAGCTTAATATCCGCAATCGGTTACAGGAGGCTCAGATGTATTTAATGGGATGTATAGCATGAACAAGCCACACTGTCCTATTAGGAGCTGTGGATGCAAAACTCCATTGCTGGCTGCCGCAACCATCATAAAAGCCATTAAGGGAGCTACTCAGCCTAAATGCACATAATCGGCAAATTTATGGCCTGTTTCTCCTGTTCAGCGTGGAACATGGCTGAGGCAGGGGAGATGCGTGATGTTTAATGCTCACAGGCAGGGTTGGCGTGTGGCTAGGAAACGGTGTCTCCGAAGCCAATGGTAGTTAAAAGTAACAGTTTGGTGTACACGCTGAGATCCGCATGTTACAGCGGGTCCATCACACACATATACAAGGCTGCCTGTTTCAGTTTAATTGATTCCCCCAAGGGCTTTGGTATGGGTTTTATAGTGCATAACTAATACTGATAAGCAGGCATGATAAGGTAGTGTTATTACCCAACTAATGGGTCACTTCATCCACAAATACTTTCTAATTTAATTGAAAACAGGAACACGAGCTACAAGCAGTCAAAACCTTGAGTATCGTCGATGCTCGTGTTCCTTGCCCTCTCTCTTCAGCAGTTTTCTGTTCTTTTCTTTTTTATTTTCAGTATGATCGTGAGCCACTGCAGGTGTCACAAGCCAGGGTTGTGTGTCTGCAATGCTAAAGCCTTCGTAATAACCTGTTCAGCCTCCACAAGAGAAGGCTGAGGGGGGATCTACTGGCCTATTACAAACTAGTCAGAGGGGACCAGCAGGCACTGGGGAAGTCCCTGTTCCCCCGAGCACAACCAGGAGTGACTAGAAATAATGGTCACAAGCTGGCAGAGGGTAGATTCAGACTAGACATCAGGAGGTGCTACTTCACGGTCAGGGCAGCTAGGATCTGGAACCAACTTCCAAGAGAAGTGGTGCTGGCTCCTACCCTGGGGGGCTTTAAAACAAGGCTAGACAATCACCTTGCTGGGGTCGTTTGACCCCAGTACTCTTTCCTGCCACGGCAGGGGGTCGGACTTGATGATCTGCTCAGGTCCCTTCCCACCCTAGAAACTATGAAACTATGGATTAAATTTGACCCTGGGGTAAGACAGTGCAGCTCCCCAGGACTTCAATGGAGAATCGCACCCAGTTACAGCATGGTTGAATTTGCCTTTGCCTTCTAGCTATCTCCCTGTGCCCTGTCAAAATAGCATTAAAGAGAGACTACTGGAATAACTTTCAGGTATTTAACACTTTGGGCTCAAATACAGCACCCACTTGTTAAATAGAGATTGCAAGCTATCCAGGTCTCCAAAGTTAAGCTCTTCACTGATCATTTACAAAAGTAAAATTCCAAACTCTGCCATAATCTCATCTACTTAAAAACTGGATAATCCAAGTCTCCCTGCAGGAAATTCATGAGGAACACTGCAGCTATTAAGCAAATTGCTTTTGTTTGAATTTGGGCTCCTCCAAAGACAACAATGGTGTTTCAGTGGGATCAAAGGGACTTCTTGGAGATTTCAGGTACTAATGAGAAAAGCAATTCCTTCTAATTCACACAGAAAAAAAAAGTCTGCCCAATGAATAGCTCTCCGTTTGTAAGGTATACTACCTACAAACCCTGCCTAATGTCCCTCTGCTCCAGGAACATAGAGAACCTGAATCAACAGAACCTGATGACGAGGCCATCACAAGCATGCAGTTCCAAGATCCGCTCAGATCAAAGATACATCAGCCCAGTTTCACTCCTCTGTGAGAATGGGACCAGGTCCTCTATTTGATGTCCTTTAGTCCCGTTACACTGCGATGTCACAGACTGACTGAAAACCAGACTGCTGGCTGGAGCAAGAATGCTTTGTGCCTTGGTGACTGTGTCACCCTCTAGCGTCTGCAAACCCTGGATGTGTTTATGACTCCTAATTCTACTGGTGTTTAACAACGGAGATTCTCCTTTTACAAAGCAGTGGGAGAGACAGTGCCATCAAGTGGATCTGCCAAGATTTCCACCTCCACTTGCTTTGCACTATAGCGGAAGTTAGTACAGTTTGGACCGGCACAATGCGTTGCTGGTTGTACATGGGAAAGCCTTGAAGTGTATGACTTTGAGCACAAAAGCATTACTGACTCTGTGTATGTGTGTATGTGTGCGTGCATGCGTGTGCACGTGTGCATCTGTGCATGCACGTGGGCAAACACATTTGAGAACACACCTTCACTCTGAAATACACTTCCTTCTGCACAGCAGCAAACTCTTAAATGAAAATAAAATGGTTTCAAACCTTGCCCGCAGTGCCTTTTTCCTTGATTAGCACTAAGAGCAACGATTTAACTAAGGGCAGCTGGGGGATAGCAAGACCAATCCAAACAGTTTTACTTAAATTCAATCTTGGTGAACCTTGTTCCCAGTGCTTTTAGCACTGGCAGGATAATGCATGCCTATTAAAGAGCATGTCAAAGCCCCAGTCACACAGTCTGGGCATTCAGTTAAAGCGAAGGTCACAGATCTGTGCCCCGGGGCCATGAGAGAAAGCACAGAGGAAGGGGCGTGCCCATCTACTCTACTACTTATTCAGAGGTCACTGCTTTCTGTCACACACCCCAGTGGCCTTTGACTTCTAGGACTCAAAGAAGGAGGGGAAAAAAAGATGGGCATGATGAAAGTGGGGCCCTGATGTGGTGAGACAACTCACGAAAGGAGCTCTAAGTAAAAACAGCCCCATGCCCTGCATGGTTAAAGGAGCACGATCACTCATTTTCAGAGCTCTCTCTAAAATGGCTGGTTAAGGAAGATCACATTTTACACACACACACACGATAAAAACCTGAGCATGGAAAAAAATTAATCAATTGTTACAGGAATGGAAGGCATAACCCATCAACACTACAACAGCTCAAACAGGGTAGGAACCATCTCTTGGAATTATAAGTAGTTGGTAACTGAGATACTCAGTGGGAAGCCCAATAAATGATGGAGGGAATATAAATATACATCCAAAAATCTATATGTGTATATATATATATGTATGTTGTTTGCAGGGAAAACAAGAAAGAAAATGAGAGGGAAAGAGAAGTACAGCATATTTTAAAAGCCTATTAAGTGTCTGGTGATTGCAATACTTGAAACTAGGATTGATTCTACTCATACGTGGTGCATTTGTATCCTGCTCTGTAATGGGGGGGGGGATTTGAGGAGAATCCACTAATTGTTCTGTTCACGCTGCAATTTGTGAATAGCATCATTTAGAACTGCTGGCAACTAAGAGAGAAAATAAACTGGGGAGTTATAAAAAGAAAGGCTGGTTTCATATTCTTAGTAAAAGATAAATGGCTCTTGACTTCAGTGACACTCCCAAAGCGGCTTGCTGGTTAAGACTCGATTCCCAGTTGCTAGCGCTCTTATATCTGAACAAAGTACATTTGGCATTAGAAGCTAAAAAGCATGTTAGTGAAGCTACCTTTTGTTTTTATAGCAAACAGATCTGTTGTTCATTAATTAAACGGTTCTTCCAATAGCACACAGAATTTCCCATTAAGAGAAATCTCCTCTAGAAATTGTTCCCTGCATGTCTGAAAAAAGAAAGAGACTTATCTGCTTCATGTTAATCTCTGATTTCTCCGAGGTCTTGTTGCCTGAAGGGTGCTGTTGAAGTAGTGATACACATGTTCCCACATCAAATGTCAAGGGAAGGTGGCGTGGCTCTAAGGCAGGGGCAGGCAATTATTTCGGACGGAGGGCCACTTACTGAGTTTTGGCAACCCACTGAGGGCCGCATGACAGGCAGCTAGGAGCAGATAAATATTAATTTTCTAAATTTTTTAGGGGCCCCGTGGGCCGGATAAAATGGCCTGGCAGGCCACATTTTGCCTGCGGGCCGCATTTTGCCCACCCCTGCTCTAAGGTGTGCATGATTTCAGAGAAGATAACGCCACTGAGAAAGAAAAAACAGTAACTACTGAAAACCTACAGGCCACCCTGCAAAGTCTAGGGAGAAATATTGGAGTGATGAGCACAAGTTTGGGTTCAAGTTCAGCCCTGCAGCCCCAGTCTGGATCTGCTGCAGTTTGGAGCTTATTCTAGATCCTTCTTTTCCAATGGATGAAACATGAGCTCCATAGAAGTCAAAGGCAAAACTTCCTTTGAATTTGAAGGGAGCCAGGATTTAAACGAAAGTTACTATTATCACTTCATCAGCTCCTGAGCTGCCATCAGTCACTGCAGCCCTATCAAATGGAAAAATACCAAACTGCAGCAGCTGATGATCTGGCCCACTGCTTGCACTGCAACATTTTTAAAACTACATGGGAAAGCAGGTCTTATACACATGGATCAGTCTCAGAAAATAATGAACGTGCTGATTCATCCCATATTCCTCATGAATGAAATATTCCTGACAAACAACAGGCACTAGGGATGTGGACAGATGAAGCAATTATACTAACTGAAGATGGAAAAGGGACTTACCAGGGTTCAGTTCAGCCTGCAGTCATGGTTTTGTCTGTCCACTCTACCTTGAGGTAGTAATAGTAGGCAACCGCTGATCCTTCAGGATCATTGTGGGGGGGCGATGTAAGAGGTCACTGGTACCTTCCATGTGTATATCTAGGCAGGAGTATGGAGGAGCAGAGGCTACCCAGATCATCCATCCCCCCTTTAGGCCATTGAGACAGAATCCAAAGGCCAGTCTTGAGTCCAAACATTCAGTGCTTTGATGGCTGTAGTTATATGAGTATCAAGAAATCAAATCCGGGTCCCCGATCTGAGTCAGATCTGGTCCTGAAGGCCATGTCATCTGGCCCATAGGGCTTCCCATGGATCCATGGTGAGCCCCATGGACCACAGCCCTGCACACTAAATTGGACATGCAGGGTGGCAAAGGCCCTGCTCCTGGTGCACAAGGCCAATCAGGGGCAGTATGGGGCTGCAGGGCCTGATTCTGGCACTCAGGCCAGGACAGGGGTAGCATGAAGCCAGGCGGGCCCAGCACAAGGCTCTAGGGCCTGATCCAAGCAGACAGAGGTAGCATAGGGCCCCAGGGAGCAGTTCCAGCAGGTGAAGATGGCACAGGACCCTGGGACCCGATCCTAGCAGATGGAAACAGAACGGGGCCTGGGCCCGATCCCAGTGGCTGGGGGTGGTGCAAGGCCCTTGGGCCCAATCCTGACACACAGAGTCCAAGCTGGTCCAGATGAGCGGCCCCATGCCATTCATCTGGCCCATGGGGATAAAAGGTTGAGCGCTAACTGGTCTATCTCACCCATGCAGTTGGTCCACCAAAAAACATCACCCACAAGGATTCTTGCATATTTCCTGCACCATGATGACAACGACGTCACCTTGCTACTACCATAATTTCTCACCTACTTCATTCAAAAGCAAGTCACTATTGTTCAGGTTCACTTACTGTGGAACAGGAGCACATAGATTAGATGGTTATAACAGCTCACTGGACACAGGCTGGAAAGCACTAGACTTCTTCCCCACTTTAAGACAGCATCATGCCTCATCTGTCCATGCATTGAAATGGATTTAGAAGCTATTTGTAAATGAATGGAAGAGTGGGGTGTATCGAGAGCAGCTAATCGCTGTGTCTCAGCACCCAAAGAGAGCAAATCACTAATTATTTGTATTGAAAATAAGCAGCAGGAAGAGCTTATGAAGTAGGAAATCAGCCCCTGGACAGACAGGTATCCTTCCTCTATGTCATCAGAAGATGTCCATGCACGCTATTAACACATGGGATGCACTGGCAGGTTTCCAAAGATGTGGTATAGAAAGGCTCCAACCCAGCAAAACAGGGAAACCCTTGTGTAACAGGCAACATGCAAGAGCAATGCTGATTGCTCTCTTCACTGGGACCATCCACATGCCTAGGTTGTGTGCGTGCTTTAGGGTTTCACTGTACCGCGACCTTCCTCTGGTCATTTTCCCGTGTAGAACGTATCTAATCAACCCACTATAAAATCATCAGTTCTCAAAAATTCCTTCATTTTCTCCAGATGCATCAAACTAAGTTGCTCCCCTATGTCCTGAGCAATCTGGATGCAATATGTGTCAGCAGCACAGCAGGTCTCCAGCTGATAGGCCCTGCTCTCCCCTGAGGAAGAAAGGGAAAGCCTGCCCCATCTCATCTGCTCTTGCGTGGCAACAAATGAGGATTCACACTTAGCACTGAGGAGAGGATGGGCCTGCCAGAGGAACGTGCTGTTAGAGGAAGAGACCCCATCACCTCCTGGAGGGTCCTGGCTTGCTCTGCTGCAAGCGTCCCTGCTGCCCTGAGAAGAAGCTGAAGCAAAGGACCTCCTCCGTTAACACACTCGCTCTCGCCTTCCCACTTAGCAGGCCAGGGCTACCAGCAGAACCTGGCACCACGCTGAGCAGTAGGGATGGGACCCTGGGAAGCCCTCAAGGTATGTAGGACCCACGGTTGCTCCCAGCAATGCCAGCAACCAAACTCCGACAGATCCCCACTTCTATGCCCCTGCACAGGACTGGCCTGGGCAACAAAGTCGCTGCTCCCAAATACCAGAAAAGCCCCTTGCTGCACAGAGCATGCAGCCCTTCCTCTCCTGGGTGGCAAGGCTACTGCTGCAGCCCACTGCCCTCAAAGAGCCCAGGAGGAACCTGGGTAGGGGCAGCAGCCCCAACTGGACCCCTGCACACCTCAAGGGACCCCAGGTATAATCTCACTGTAGTTTTCCAACAACCCACCTCAAAGTCTAATCCCATGGGCTCCCAGCAGGTACCCACTTGCTTTCTGGGCTAGTAACAGGCATCTTTTACTGGACAGCTTTGCAGTACTCTGAATCACAGTCCTGGTCCCTTTCCCACTAGGCTTTCCCGCCCCTTGACTTCTCCACGTGACTGTGAGAGACAAAGCCATCATTGTGAGTCTTTTCAGTGCCTTGCCAGAAGCAGCAGCTTTAAAGGTGCTATTTCCTTATGGGGGAAGAAAGCAATGCAGCCTGGTGGGAAGATGGGCCAGTGTTTCGCAGTATCAGCCTTGGCTTTGGCAGAGCACCACCCCATTACAGCGAATGCTGCTGCTGTTGTGACTGGTGCTAACAGTTTGCTGCATTTCATCAGGCACCAAAGCACATTTAACTTCACAAAGCACAGGCTCAGAGTGGCTCCAAGAACTCGGCCTCCTGGCGTGCTAAGATGTTACAGCTTCCAGAAGGAAAGACCTGGCCCCGAGGGAACTAACCCAGCGACACAAGGTGGGGGTACTTCCTGGCCACAGTGCTGGGGCACCGCATCGCTACAGGCTTGGGCTCTCCTTCAGAAATCATTTCAACATTCAGTGAACTCTGTTCCTCCTCAAACTGGCTCTCAGGAACAGCCTCGCATGCCTCTGAAAGCATGCAGAATGCTCTCTGAACGCATGTCTCAATGCTGTACTGGTGCAGACTGCTTTCCAGAATCAGGGTGTCAAAACTGTATTATTGCTTGGAATATAATCTTCTCAGCTCCGTGGAATGTACATGTTTGCATTCAGGAAATGTTGCCGGATATCATATTTTTATGTTTCAAATTTTCTTCCAGGCACTGGTGGTGGGTAAAATTTAACTATAAGAATACTCTGGTCACAGATGACGTATATGTAACACAGGGTCCTCAGTGCTCAATTGCTTGGCAGCAGCTCCTTTGAGGTTCGTGATGTTGGATTTGGAGGCTGCTAGGCAGATGGACAAGGTCTAGAGACCTGGGTGACAGAGTAATATGCATGTGCTGCTATGCTGAGAAAAGGGGCCTTCACATAAAGTGGGAATGGGGAACCCTGAATTGGCTAGGGATCCTAACCCCAGTGCTCACATTGACTAGTCCTGCAGCTTGGGCCCAGCCATTTCAACTCGCCACCTCAGTTTCTCTGTCTGTTAAATGGACAGCATGGAGAGGGTCCAGAGGAGGGCCACTCGCATGATCAGGGGACAGCAGGGCAGGCCCTACGAGGAGAGGCTACGGGACCTGAACCTGTTCAGCCTCCACAAGAGAAGGCTGAGGGGGGATCTTGTGGTCTGTTATAAACTAGTCAGGGGGGACCAGCAGGCATTGGGGGAGTCACTGTTCCCCCGAGCACCGCCAGGAGTGACCAGGAACAACGGTCACAAGCTGGCAG
>NW_017728996.1:6867914-6888410 GCF_001723915.1 Gavialis gangeticus | reverse complement strand
TCTGGAACCAACTTCCAAGAGAAGTGGTGCAGGCTCCTACCCTGGGGGTTTTTAAGAGGAGGTTAGATGAACACCTTGCGGGGGTCGTTTGACCCCAGTACTCTTTCCTGCCATGGCAGGGGGTCGGACTAGATGATCTACTCAGGTCCCTTCCGACCCTAGAAACTACGAAACTATGAAACTGCCACTAACACTATCCCAGAGCCGCTCCAAATATCAACCTATACGTCACTTTTGGTACAACTACTGACCTGACCTGACTTGCTGGAGGAGCCAGTGGGAACAGTACGGCTAAGCCTTCTTCCCCCAGAGCCTTGGCTCTGGGACTTTGTTTGGGACTCAGGTCAAAGGCTGCCCCCAGAAAGATTGTAGGCTGAATTATTCCTGAGCCCCCTTCTTCATGTCTCTCAGGCTACTTCTCTGGACCAGCCACCTCTTATGTCCTGTCATAAATAGGCTGCCATTGGCATCATGCCGCTGGCTTGTGGGAGCCTGCACGTGCTCCGTCAGCTCCAGGGGCAGGGGCTGGTATTAGATACTGGCCCAGACAGCACTGGGCAAACATGAGGCATCCCACGGTGACATCATGGTGACAATCAAGCAATTATATCAAGTAGCAGAATCATAGAAAACAAGGGCCGGGAGGGCTCTCAGGAGGTCACATCTAATCCAGGCCAGGTTTATCCCTGCCTCAACCACCCCAGCCAAGTGTCTGCCTCTCCTGTTCTTGAAAACTGCCAAGGGCAGAGACTCCACAAGCTCTCTGGGTAGCCTGATCCAACACTGAACCCTCTGCAGATGGAGAAAGTTCTTCTTCCTAATCTCCATCCTAAATTTCCCTCGTTGCAAATCATGGTTAATAAACTTCAGAGTAATAATTACAAACATTATCATCCTAATAACACTCATGGGTAGTATCCATTGTGAATCATGCGGCCAGAGGGGAGAGCCTATGAAGTCCCAATCTTAGACAACAACCAGGAAATGTTAAGCTGGAATTAGGAAAAACTTGCTCACGAGGAGAGTGGTTATGCATTGGGACATATTGCTTAGAAAGGCTGCAGAACCTAAGTTTTTAAGAGCAGGTTACACAAGCACTTGGATGAGACCGTTTAGACAGGGGGTTGGACTAGATGACCTGAGGGCCCTTCCAGCCCTATGTTTCTATGATTCTACGTTGCATGTTTCATGGGTCAGCATCATAGACTCTGGCAGAGGCCAAAGTGAACCAAAAATATAAGGAACCTCCCAAAGAGAACAGTATCATCTACTTCTGGGTAAGAAAATAGGCTTTCACTCTATTTCACAGTAAGGAAGGGCTGCCTAATTGATCTGCAAAAATAATTAAACAATGTGCTGCTAAGACTTCCTTGCTAATTTACTTACATGTCCATGTCATCCACACAGCAAATCACAGGCAGGTCTGTTCATTTACAACTTTATGTATAATGTATTCAGCAAATGGCATAAATTGGCAGGAATACAGGCGATTCCATCTCAAACCCTGCAGTTGGTAAATTAAATCTATTTGCAGCAAAGTAAATTGAAATACGCATTGGACTTATTACAGTGTCTACTTTAATATCCACAAACAGACTGGATTTCTTCAGGTGAATATTATCTGCATGCAGTGAAAGGGATTCGACTGGTTTGAAGTCTTTGTCTGATAATACTGCAGTGATTCCACGGCAAGTTCTTAGTCCTGCTTTGCAGAGTTTGGGTAGGGGGACGTTATGCCAGTAATCAATATTATTCTGCTTCGTCACCAAATTTCAATGCATGCCCTGCAAAGAACAATTTTCCAAGTAGCAGAAGGAAGATGCGCAAGTATTTGAATCATATTACTTTTAAAGCAGTGTCTGAACTTAGCGTGCATGAAGGTTGCCAGATGGACTGTCCTGGAAAACACAGTTCTCTGTTTGCTGGCAACAGAGCCAGCAACACTTAGCTCTCTCAGCCTCCAAGCTCCCTCCCAAAGTATGCAGGCATGCCGGTGAGCTAGTTCACCAGCCCAGGAAGATTGATGACACCCTAGCATCTGGTGCAGGCCTCTTCCCCAGAGCACAATTTATTGGCTCAACAGAAACTCAGGCAAAACATCAGCATAAAGCAGTTCCTCTGTCCAACAGTTCAATGGGGATTCTCCCTCCCCGCTCTCAGCCAGCACCCTTCCCTGCAGAAGGACTCACACAGGGCCCTTCTACATGCCCAGGCCACCCACCTTGGAGTTAGCCAATAACTGGGCTCTTTCCCAGCAAGGGCACTACTCCCTCTCCAGCGCTGCTTATGTCTTGCTGGCACTCATAAGGACCAGAAGCTCTTCAAGCTATCACCAGACCCCCCCAGCTCCATCAGCACCACTGGCAAGAAAATTACTAGTCAGGGGTAAGCCAGGGCTGCTGATGTTTAAAAGGTCACCCTGTTACAACCCATTTCACAGACGGAGTTTGGGAGAGCTTGCAGCTCCCCCGACTCCCATACTCATGCTTTCCCCACTGGATCACTCCAGTAGCAGCAGTGCACGTGTCCTCAGATCACGCAGGCCTGGAGGCACCACTTGGGAGGGGAAGAGAGACCATCGAGTCTATCCAAGGCCATAGCCTATCAACTTGCCCTTGGGACACATGGAGTTGGATTCTCATTTTCACTGCACTTGGCTGATGCGTGTCCCACCTTCCCTGAAACATCACAGAGTCTGACTTTAAACTCCCCAAGCAGGCAAAATCTCCAACCATTTCCATGGGTTTCTGGCTCAGTTTTCTCCAGGCAAAATCTGCCAAGAAAGTCTATGGGTGTGCGGCCTAATGAAAACCCAGCCAGGTTGACAGGCCCAGCGATCCTGGCGAAGGGCGTGCATGGGGCCTGTTCCATTTTTGGAGAAGTGCCGCCCTTCTTTCATTCCCCAAGAGGCCACTCTGAGTCTCTCTGGCTTTTTTTTCCAGCTGGAATCGTTACGGTGGCCACTTTTTGAAATACTTTCTACCCACAATGCCTGAAAGCCTCCATCCCCCAGCCTTTCAAAAAAGTCTACAGTTTATGAGGTTAATTGAATGCACATTGATTCCACTAAGTGTCCACAAGAAGAAGCGCCATTCTTTAAGATGTCATTTCTTTCCCTCTCCCTCCACCCTCCCTCCCAGATACTGCTGGGGCTCAGCACCAAGCCAGCCTGTCCCTTAGCATGGCAGCCCCTCCAGCCTCCACCAAGATACTGTTCCCAGGCTTGGGGGAGGCTCAGAAAAAAATCTCGCATGTCTAAAAAAGAAGACGTAGTGCCAGAGCTAACCTTTGAGGATTGCTTCCCCCCTGCCCCCGTGACCTCGTCCAACCTCCATTACTTAGGAATTCCCCAGACAAGCCCTGAAAGGCAGGGATGGAATTTCGGACCCTCGTGCTCAGTTGTTTGTGCAGGGCAGGGTGGTCTGCAAGCATCCGGACTGAAATGGAATTCATTTGCTAGGAGAGGGGGATTTTTTTTTTGTTATTAGTATTATTATTATTCCCTTTCCCCTCTCTGCTTAAAATTGCAAATCCCCGGCTGGTACAATGAGATGGGATTGTAATACGCTTTGTGCAGTCGCTTCGCTCCAGCCTTAGAATTCACAGCCTGGTTTTAGGGCTGCAGACTGAAAAAAGGCTCATCTACATTATAAAACTGAAGCATGTTCCTCTTGAGAATGTCTCTAGTGGGGTGAGAACTTGGGAAATGCTCATTTCGGACATCTGCTTCCCAACGTGCCTGCAGCCAAGCTGAGCAGTGAAAGGGTATTAACAATGGCTCTGGGGGCTGCAGATCTTTAATCCTAGGAGCACACAAAATGGGGTGGATAGATAGATAGATAGATTTGATCCATCGATGTGCTCATGTTAGAAAAAAGCCACAAAGGTTATAAAGGAGGTCTGCAAGCACTTGTAAAGAGTCAGACTGAACTAGAGCCCTGGTAACATTATTCCCCCAATCTCTCCTGCCAGTTGTGTGCTGCTAATTATGTTGGTGGTTTTCCAAATGATCGCCAAGGGATCCAACATATCACTATACTGGGGAGGAGGGGGACACACACAAGAAGTGATAGTAGCTTGAGACACCCCATCTACCTAGCACAGCAGATTGAGGTGTTGTTTCCACCAAGCCCTGCTGAGTAAAAAATAATAAGGAGCAAATAATCCCATTCCTCACAGATCCTCACATTGCACTGACATCCCTGACAACGCTGCTGGCTACAGCTTCTGCCTTCGGTGCTGAATGACCACCATGGAAGTGGCAAAACCCACCACACCTGACGTACCCAGGACACAGGAAAACATGCCTGGGAGGTCTGCCCTTGTGAGCTCTAGGAAAGGTGGCCTGTGTCCCCTACCTCACAGGATGCTCACCTGGCAGTGGCAGGTTGGATATTGGGGACAGAGACTCGGGAAGCAGTCCTGGGTCATGAATCAACCGCAGCAGGACAAGGCCCCTTCCTGCAGATGTTCTTTGCTCCCCAGATGCTCTCAGTGAATCACAAAGAGCTGGGAAGGTGCTAGCCCATAGTGCCCACACAGGACCTGGGTCTGAAGCCTGAGTGCACTTGTGCCCCCTCCAGACCTGGCTCAGGTGCTGCTGTGGAGCTCTCCACGACTGCTGCCTCTTCTGAAGGGGCGGGGGGGAATCACCCTGGACCTACAAGGATCCACTGGGCTGTCTCTCGTGAGAGTCAAACTATCGGCCAGGCCATTGCCCCACGGCCACTCCACTCCTCCCACTGCGTGACTTTGCCCCAGACATGCTCTGTTCTCCTACAACCGCTGCAGGGCCACAGAGCGTGCCAGCAACACAAGTGCTCAAAGCCCCCAGGTACGTACCACATAATCTAGGCCCCCTAGCTATGCACCAATGGCAGAAGGGAGCATGGGAGCCCTTGAAAAGGAAAGTTTCTCCCCCTGCCCCATCCATCAAGAGAGCTTGGCGCCCATTCTTTTGCTAATCAGCCCCACTTACAGCTGCACCTTTTCATCCTGAAGGGCCGAGGGGATTTTGCACCCGTTGGGTGGTGGGAACAATGCCGCCTCCGGCTTTGTAGTTGGGGGAGTAGGGGGGAAGAAAATTCTCTCCACATGTGCACTGGCAGGTGACAAAGCCTGGCTGGGGAGGGGGGGAGAGTAACAGCCTGGCACTTTGCTGTCCCATGAGCTATTTCCTGAAAGAAGTGTGAAGCAAGGAGTGGCTCCCAGAGCCCCCTGCCACCTTCCTCAAAGGGCTCATTTGTCCTGATAAGCCGGAAGAGCTCGAAGCTGAGAGAACTTTGATTGAGTCGAGCCAGCATCCAGAATCAGTGTCGAGCCCAGGTGGCAGCAGGCCCCTGCAGAAAGTCCTGGCTGAAGAGCTGTATTGTGGCTCAGCCAGATTTTGTAAATTTGGGGAACAAGGGAAGTCAGGCACCTCCTGGGCCAGGAAAAAGAGAAGCTTCTTCAGAGGCACTCAACCACGCAGACCCAAGAAAGCGCAGCGTGAGGAAGAGCAAGGAACGACCTGGAGGTTTATTTACAGTCGACCTCCTGGGCTACTCAGCTTTCTAAGACCAAGCACTTCAGCCTCCCACACCTTGAAATATTTATGGCCCTGCTTGCCTCTACAGAGGGTTTGATGTGGCCTAGCTACTCAAGGAGCTAGGGATGCGCAGACAGCCCGTGTCTAGGAAGAGAGATCCTGGCCCAAACTCATGCCTGAGCTTTACAGCCAGCACAGACATGCCCCTTATAACTGTAAGGCACAGTTCTCAGCTAGTAAGTACCCCTGGAGCAATGGTGCAGGAAAGCAGCCTCTGGGAGTCAGGGCTCTCCTCCTCCAACGCATTGCAAGGCAGCTAGAAAAGGCTTCCCTGGGGTCTGACGGTGATACCCAGGTGTGATGAACTTTTCATCTTTGATGCTGCTTCAGTGGACTTATTTCTGGCCTGTAGGTACCAGTGGCCTGTTCTTCCTTGTCTTGCGCCTCACAGAGTCCCTCCCACCCCAGGGGTAAAGTGATACCAAATCAGAGCTGGAACATTTGATACTGTTTTGCACTGGCTCGAGGAACTCTGCCAGGGGCAGGGCAGTAACTTATTCAACCTGGGGAGAGGACGTGAATTCTTATAAAGCGGCAAGATCCAGGAATGCAAACATGGGCTCCTGGGCTCTAATCTTGGGTCTGCCACTGATGGACTGTGTGTGTTGCCTCGGGCGAGTCACTTAAACAGCCTTCCCATCTGCAACACAAGGGTGACAACATTTACTCATCAAGACTTGCTAGCTAGTCTTTGTGAAGCGCTACACAGGCACAAGGCCACGGAGCTGATTTACAGCCATGGAGGATGTGTCCCATTAAGTGCTAAGGATCATTATTCGGTATTTAAGAGAGGATTTAGAAACAGGGTTATGCACACACAATGGCTCAGCAGAAGAACTAATGAAGGCAGCTCTTCTTTTGCGTAGTGGCTACAGGGCTGCCTGACTGGTTAATGGCTCAGTCTATATACAGTAAGGCAACACTCTAAATATGTCAGCCTTATGTCAAACAAACCTCAGAAGCGATAAGTGTGAGCGGAGAGCCTGGAATGTAGCAAGAATCACATTTTGAACAGCGTGCCTGATAAGCACAGGCGCCTACATGGTTACACGGGAGAGTTTGGAAGTGACCCTCCTTCATCACCTTTGCTTGGCTTAAAGCTTTACGTACAACAGAGGTCAAACAGCCACACAAGAGACCCAACAACTGTCCAATGCCTTTCCTCTCTGCCCAGCAAAAGCTCAGCAATTTGCCTTTGCAAAATGCTATCCAAAATTGTTCCCCAGGTGATAAGCCAATACACTTCCTCATACAATATGGTGTCTTGGGTTTTGTCTAAACCTTATATGCATTGATTAGGAATGTAAAAACCTATAGCTACATCCCAAGTAGCCAAATCTCATGTCCCCTAACGTGTATCAGACATTTTGAAAAACCACACGCTGCTGTGAAAACCCGTCGATCCTCATTATGTTTCCGTTCCCTCTCACTCATATAAATGAGGTTTGACTTCTATTGTGCCTCTCTCTTTCCTTGTGTAAGAATAAAGAGGCAAATAAATGCTTAATTGATGCCTTCCTAGAAGGTACTCAGATGGAGTTCATGGACCTCCAATAGAACAAAGAAGCAATAGGGGATCCATCAATAGGAATCATAGGATTGATTATCCATCCACTTATATCAATGCAAGTCACTCGACTGATGCCATTGGAGTGACTCCAGATTAAGAGCAATGTGAATGAAAGCAGAAGCAGTACCTCTGACTTCTGGATTCCACCAACTGAGGTCCTTTAAGATACACCAAAAAATACACAGTGAACAGTCACCTTCCAGTTCCAGTCCTGGACTGGGCCCCCAGCAATGGGACACTGTCTGGTCAAGCTAGAATTCCATACTCTATTAAACATGCATAAGCTTCTGTGGGCTGGAAGGTAAATGATAGCTGGTTTATTTGAACAGAGCACTGTGTTTGTTATTGCCAGGGATTTTCCTGACATGCACTGCATACCATCCTAATCAAGGAGCAGAGAAAGGTTTCAGGAGACTTATATGAAAGCACAGAACACACGGCAAACTCAGGAGAAGAAAAGGTTTTTCCAGACTTGCTTAAAACTTAAAAAAAAAAAAATAATCAGAGCTTTATATGATTGTCAGGGGACAGCAACCACAGGGCAGCTCTGATACAGCTCTCATGCTCACCTGAGAAGAGATTACCAGTAATTCACAGTGAGAGAAGCATTTTGGTTACTGTCTGGCATCACTGCAGCAGGCTGGATTTGAATGAACTGTCCCATTCTTCTGAGCTTCATTGCTATTAGGGTCAGAAGGGACCTCAGTAGGTCACTGAGTCCGACCCACTGCCCTAGGCAGGAAAGAGCGCTGAGTCAGAGGACCCCAGATAAGTGCTTGTCCAGTCTCCTCTTGAGGACCCAAAAGCAGCAGTCACCTGAACAGGGACTTGAACCCTGGACCCTCAGATTAAAAGTCTGATGCTCTTCCAACTGAGCTACCCAGGCTCCATATAAGCTTAACTAAGTTTCCCTCTTTCCTCTGATACTATCAGAGCACAACAGCTCAGTAGCATTAGCTCAAATAGCATTTTCCCAGATTTCTACACACTGGGTGCAAGTGGCATCTAACTTGACCTGGGAAGGAGACAGCAGAGAAAATCTGTTCCACCTAAACTCAGGTTAGCTTCTTTCTGATATGCCTGCCCTAGCCGGTCACCTGACCATGGGCAAGTATTTTGGAGCACCCACTACCACACTTACATGCTTCACAGAAAACAGGTTAGGCTCAGTGCTAGGAACCTACATGTGCCGTGGGCAGAGGTCCAAGCGAAACTCCCAGTACACTACAGGAGTCAGAGGCCAAGGTCAATGTGGCAAGAACCATCTTGTTACATGTTTGTGCAGCACCTGGCACAGCGGGCTCCTGAGTCAGAATGGATAATTAAGACTCAGCAACTGCAGAAGTCCAAAGCTCAGCCTCTCCTCTCTGAGCAGACCAAATACACATCATTATTGCTGGTGCCTGGGTGGAAACTGCAAGCTCCCAAGCACAAGACAGAGGAGTGGACGAACAAGGGGAGAAAACTGCTTTCCTTTGGCCAAAGAAGGTGGTAATCCCCTCCAATATCCAGGCATTATTCTATAGTAATAATAAATACATTATATGATATGCACGTTATTGATAAGGACATTAGGAGAAACTATACTTCATCAAAGACTCTACGTTAATGAGAGTAATAATCATCATCCCTTGCATAATTCTTTTTCTAAGTGGACTCAAAGTTCATCAGTCATGTCCATTCAGTTGTGCTCCTGGAGAGGGCTGTGATGTCTTTAAAGCCTTTAATGATACCCAGGGAAATGAATTATATGGATCCTTCCCCACTCCCCTTCAGTAGGTGCTGAATCAAGCCCTTCAAATAAATAAGAAACATTTCTAACCTATCCTGGCCACTTGGGCTGAAATATGGTTAGGTGACTGACTGCATGACTATTACCACGAGATTGCTGGCGGAAAGGATTACCTATCTAGAGGCAGGTAATCCTAGCCGCATCTTTGGCTGAATTGCCCTCAATTTACCGCTGCTGACTCAACTCAGCAGGTGGATCTATCAACCTCCCACCCAGATAAAGAGACAGAAGCAACTCTTTGGCTAGGGACAGAAGTTACATATAAACCAGTTTAGGTGATCAGAAACTGATTTAAACCTGTAACAGAAGAGAAGTTCAGTACACATAAACCACTTCCAAAATAGCTGAAAGTGGTTTAAAATAAATCTAGTTGAACGTAGTATCAGACTTAACTAATTTGGGTCAAACCAGTTTATGAAACTTCTGTCCCAGACCCCTTCCTGGTTCAAGTTAAATCACAGTCACCCAGCATGCTTTCTAGACCTGAGCTGGGCTACTTGCTCCAGCAGAAAAGCAGAGGGAGAAGGCAGGACTGCCCCCACCAGGCGTACCCCTGCTGGGATCTGGGCCAGGCAGGGGGGTTAAACTTCCCTTCCCCCAACTACAGAGCTCACTCCCTGCCCTGCCCTGCCCTGCCCTGCTAAAAACTTACTGCTGGCTGTGACTGTGGACAGCAAATCCCAAAGGCACCTGGAAGCACTAAGAGGAAGTGATGAGCAACCCTGCAGAATCCTGCTGCTGTGACTGTGGACAGCAAATCCCAGAGACCTCAGGAACAGCAGGAAGAGGAAGCAAACACACAGCCGATGCTGGTTATGTGCCAGAAAGCTGTACTCTAGTGCTCCCCAGCTTCTCACCTGAGCCATTGAAGGTATGTGATTGCATTTCCTCAATCAATAGTGAATGCCTTTCCAGCTGTTTCTCGGTTTAATCTCTGCAGTTTAGACTAACCTGCAAAGACTGAACTGATTCAGCCTCAGGCTTTTTGACTGTCTGTACTTAGCCTCTGAGCTAAAGAGAAGGACAAAGGCAGATTCAGGAGGAAATCCTAGGAACAGCTAATTCTCAATGGAGACAGCTGCTGTTTGAGTTACCTCTACAGTCAAAGCCCAGTAGGGCATGCACCTAGA
Source organism: Gavialis gangeticus (assembly GCF_001723915.1). Classification (NCBI taxonomy): domain Eukaryota; kingdom Metazoa; phylum Chordata; order Crocodylia; family Gavialidae; genus Gavialis; species Gavialis gangeticus. The sequence goes on along the minus strand of NW_017728996.1, from coordinate 6,878,331 downwards.
CCTGTGATTTTCAGCCACCTCAGAAAGGAATAGTGACTAGAACCGACCTCTACTGAAATGGGTAAGATAATGAGTCAGCCTCTTGGACAATGGTAGGGATGGGACTGTAGCCCTTTTTTATCAGCTGCCGAATAGGTGCATTTAATAAACTACAATGCTGGTTTGTTCCTCCATTTGGAGGAGGATTAGCATGAGAAGCAGAGTGAAGAGGAAACCACTGGATGGAAAAATACCTGCTTCAAGCAGATGAGGACTGGGAAACACTTCACCGTCCACAATAACCCCAGGAGTTCCAGGCAAAATCCATAAAAAGGGCCCCCAAAAATGTCACCATTAAGCTGTCTTCCATTTATTCTCTATTAAAAGGCCCAGTTTTGTCTAAATTGGATTCAAATGAATGTATTTACATTTGCAGTAAGTACCTGAAGTCAAGCTGTCAAAATGTCACTCCGTCACTCATGTTTTCACAGCACCCCGTCACAACAATTAGACGTTTCCCCCCTTGACAGCTTCTTTGGACACAAGAGAATGAGTGACAGAAAGGAGTGCAGCTCTGAGAGTGTCTCATAATTACGCTGTAGTGGAAAAGTGTTATTTGTCTGTTAATTCTGGCACGCCAGGCCATTATTGTCATTGGCTGTCAGCCAAGCTTTCCCAGTACACAAAAAGTCAATTTATGTCAGGATTTTCATTGACTCACTAGCCGTCATTCCTCAGTTTTGGGGGGCAATTTATTATGAAAGCCACCACCAGCCATATGTGGAGTTTTCATATAACTATTCATCCTAATTAACAGTAAGCCAGGATAGAAGAAGAAATTACAATGGGCTGAGACTACATTCACTTGTGAAAAATAACACATTATTAGTCAGGACAATATGTTGTTTGTCAGAGCCCACGTGATGACTTTTGCTTTCTTTAGGGGGGAAAAAGGAGAGAAAGGAACGAAACCTTCTTGGACCACAAAAACAAGCTCTAACAAGCAAAACTTTGTGCAGACAGTGAAATCTAGTTAGTGAAAATACATTCCAAAATAAAACCAAGATTTGCATTGACCTGATGGTGTAAGATGAAGCAGCAGCAAGAACTCAGAGTTCAGCCAATTATAATAATTTGGCCCTGTTTGCACCAGCTATTATACAAATGCATCGTAGAGACAGCCCGTGCCCTAAAGATCTGTAACGTGAATAAACAAGGAAAGGCTGTGTCAAAAGACAGTGTATCCCATGTATGGATGGGCTGCAAGTGCTCTGGCTTTTCCACCTGAAAACAGAGAGGGATCTCCCTGGCAGAGAGGGGTGATGTGTAGTTTGATACTATCTTGTCCATTATAAACCCCTCCTAGTATGACCTCTTTATAGCACTACATCATGGAGAGCAGCTGGTTCTGCAGGACAATAAACCAGCAGATGGCAAAGCACTGTCTCTTCAAAATATCCACGCTGCAGAAATGCCAGCGAACATCCTTGTGATGTCAGGATAGTGCAGGCCTCCATAGGAAATGATAGGAACTAAGTTTTAGGGGGTGCATCAGAAACGGAGATGAACAGAGATGTACGCACTCAGGAAGGATTTGCTCTGAAAGCAGCTAATGGAGAAGCAGGTTTCATCTGGTGTTTTATCAGCAGGAGAAGGCAGCGCTGTGTACTCTAAGACCAAACCTAATGCTAAGGTCAAGATATGGAAAAAAGAACAGAGAGTAACAATAAGAAAAGAGGGATTGTCTCCTGAGAAGACAAGACTGATGCTGCACCAGCAGTGAAGACACAGGAGTGCCAAGGTTGGAGAGAAGCACATCCTGCTCAGCACGTGAGCCCGGATGCATCAAGCCAGGCCCAACTCCAAGGCACCCACTGCACCAGTCAGATGCTAGGTGTGACTGGGACCAGTGGAATGGAACAAGGAGAAAAGGACTTGGCTCTTGATTCACCCAACGTAAAAGGGGAGGAGGGAGCCTAATCAATTCAATACTCACCTGTGATCTGCAAGGGCCTGTGGCCCTCTGAGAAGAGCCAGATGCATTCCTAGGCCCACCCAACCCCTTCCTCAACATGCCTCCTTTGCCAGCCAGTGGCCAGCAGCAGTTGGTATTCTTTTCTGAACCATCTAGGAAGCTTTTTCCCAGAAGGATCTTCTGCAGGGGAAAGTCTGCTGCCTTTATTTTACTGGAGTAGTGTGCAGGGACAAAGGGGTTCTGGTCCAGCACAGAACGACGGTGCACCTCGTGGAGAAATCTGTGGTGAGTTCAGTGGATGGCAAAGGGGTCACGGGCTTCTCTGTTCCTTGTGTATATTCCCTCCATCTTCGGACATAAAGGATGGCTAATTAACTTAAAGGACGGGGAGGAAGGAAGTGGCAGGAAGGAGTTATGAAGCAAGTGCTAACCCACTGCTGCACCAGCCTGGACATATTGTGGGATTTCACCTCATTTGGAATTCAGGCTGCTCCTCTCCCCAATTCCTCAACCCAATCAATGAACATTAATCCAGTTTATGGTTCTATTTTTAGGAGCCTGTGTGATATTTCTGCAATTAGCTTGCAAATGTGATGCAGCATTGAACTACAAAATCTTCCATAAACCACAAGAGGGTAAACTGACAGCGCCACAGAACAAAAGTCAGCGTCAGCAAGGCTCCGAAATAGAGACCCGCTGCTCGTACACTGGTAACTTCGTGCATCGTGAGTCGTTAATGAAAGGCAGAGATTTTAGAGCAGCAAGAGGATGCGTACAGCTAGCACTAGAACAAAACGAATTATGGCAGACAGGAGCAGCAACACTTCCCATAGGTAATGGTAAAGAGAATGTGATTGCTTAGGCTGCAGTTAGAAACATTCGGAGTCAAATCTTCACCTGGTGTCAATCAAGCCAACTGAGGGTTTTGGCCATGGGTACCACTAAGAAATCAGCCTGGACCCAATCTACCTCTGGCACCATTCCACTGAAGTCAATGGACTTGGCCCCTGAATGCACTCTCAGCTGAGTCTCCACCACAATTACACATTGGAACTGCAAGAGAGTCTCTTGCAAGTGGAGAGATCTGCAGTACATCTCACTGAGTCTTGGGGATGTTGTCTCTGGGAGGTGGGCACCACACAAGTAATGATAATGCATATTAATAGGAGAGCAAAGCACATGATGGCAGACCTTACGAATAATGCCACATTAGATCAGCCACAGAAGACAAGCCCATCCCCAGTGACCATATACCCAAGCTGTGGAGGAAGACTGCTGCCCCTATTTTTGGCTTCTATTTTATAAATAAGTAACCTGCCTTACATCTTTCTCCTGCAGTGTACGGTTCTGATGCCTCTTAAACTCTCTTAAAGCTCTCTGTCCTTCTCTCTTTCCAGCAATGCAGCTACCTCTGGGTGGAACATAACAGCCGCTCAGCATTGCTCAGAAACACTGCCGAACAGTTGGAGTCAGAAGATGAGGAAGAAGACTGTCCAGCAACAAGCAGGAGGTTGGCTGAATTACTGACAGTGCAATTTGGTCAGGAGAGTTGAATTTACATCTCTATCTTTGTAGCACACTCCATGGAATTATGAATGATGAAAGGTTCAGGAATTATTTAAACAACAGCACCCCACTACTCCATGTACACCATGCTGGAGCTGGAGCATACCCTTTGTTGCATGTTTTTTGACTGACCAACACAGAAAGACTGGGGGATAAGTGCAGAAGCACCAGTACCGGAGTTACCAAGGGCTCCCATCCAGCCATCAGGCAGCTTGTGAATGCTGACCAGTGATCTGCACTGGCTTTATGCTGGTTTCTAAGTCAGTAAGTTGTGGTATTTGGGATGTCTGGAGCTCATTATCACAAAATATCACTAAGAGAAAAAACTTAAGAGGGTTGTGAAAATGACTGGAGCCTTCTGTGGATACTGCAGCCCTGACTGATCCCATGGCTAGACTGCGAGTCTTCCAATACTTGACATTACTCTTAAAAGCCCCAAACCTAGAATCACGCAACACATGAGAACTCCAGCTTTTGTTAAAGAAAAAGTAAAGTTCCCCATCCTCCGGGCCTTGGAAATAAATCCTGCAAATGCAAAACAAACGCTCAAAACCCAAAAGCCCATTTAAAGATCCCCACATTTGTTATTTTTAAATGCTTCTGACTTTGTTTATAACCACTGAGATTCCCCATCCCAAGTGCCAGGAATATCCAGCGCTCTAAGCATAACTGGAGTAGAGTTTGGGAAGGGACAGGAACCCCCCAGCTTCAGGGCCTGAGCCCACCTCTAACCATTAGACATCAGGAGGAAACATTCCCCATGGGCCCTTTCTCTGAAGTAAGCAGCCACGGTCAGAAACATGACGTGGGGCAAGAGGAACCATTGTTCTGATCTGGTCGGGCAATTTCTCCGTTCCTGTGGGACGCTGCTTGTTAGCTCCTCTAACCAAAAGCTAATTTTACAGAGAATTTGATACCTGCATTCTGCACATCAGCAGGGAAAAAAGAAAAAAACAAAAACACACAAACCAGAGACCTAATTAGCAAGGAAACTTCCAGGCCTGGAGTGCTGCACTAGTGTTTCATCCTGCGAGTTACACAATAATATTAGCTGTCCTGAATCTTGAGTGGGGACTTCCTTTATGCTGCTTCCATAACGTGCCGTAAGTGATTAGCATTATTTCCCTCACTGGCGTCTTGGAAACAATAGCAATTACAAAGTCATCCATTCATATCTAAGGCCTCCTTCCCAGACTACAACTTCCCTCAGAAGGGAAAAAACATTTCATTGAAGCAATTATTTATGGGGCATTAAACTGTTTTTTCAGAAGATGCTGCAGTTTCTCTTTTTGCATGCATAATGCAAAGATCAATGGGACAGCATGTCTGTCACCTGAGCGTCACACAAAGACGGGCAGATTTTTGCCTGCTTAAAAGGCTGCTGTGCACCAGTTTACCCACCAGCTCTTGCCACATTGTGTTGACTTACCCAAGGGATTCCACATGCAGCCCGGCATCCAGTTACAAGAAGATGTTCCCCTTATTCGTTTTTTTAACTCTCCCCATGTCATTAAGAGGGTCTTGTGATACTCGGTGGTTTGGTGAAAGCCCCCAGCTCAGGGAATCTTTTGATGATGAAAACAAACCAAGATTCACTTTCCTTATTCTAAAGATACGAAGTTTATAGCCCTCAGGACCCTAGGCCTGAACACGTGATATAAGTGTGTCCTACCAGCTCAAAGACCCACAGGTAAATGAAGGCAATCCATCACTTTTTAATTTTTAGCCTCATGATTGTCAAAGCCAATGTCACAATTGTTTTTTTGGGAGGGCAGGGGTTTGAAGGAAAGGTCAGGCTCATAATTTCTGACTACAATTGAATTCTTCTTGCTGTTCTTCTTATCCCCCAGGGAAGGGGAAGTGTGCATCTTGCAACAATCGGAGATCTTGGCACAAAGGGAAATACGCTCCTTCTTTCTGTGCTCTTTCTGTAAGAACTGATAATAGTTTCAACTTGTTTGGTGTGGACTTCTTCTGACTGGCACAGGGCTTGTCGTGCTGTTCTCAGACACTGGCACATAATAGTGAGTCCAACATGCAGACTTTAAGAGACTCGTCTTTTGAAGCAGGTGCTGCATCTGATTGCTATGCCTGGTGTTTCACTGGAATTAAGTGACAAAAAGAATGGCAGTAATAATTGCTGCCATTAGTACCTTGCATTTGAGCAGCACCTGGCCTACAAGGACCGACTCTTACTCTTAGAGCTTGTTTAAGGTCAGATAAACTAAGACAAAGTGTGTTAAGCAACATAACCAAAAGGCTGGAGGGGATGGGGCTCAAAACAGGAGTGCTGGCTCCTAGTTCCCTGGTCTAGCCACCTTCCCTACACAGTAGATGCTGTTCATACTCCCCACTCCAGTGGTGCTCAGCTCAGTGCAATGAAACAGCAACACCAAGTAGCCAGCAAATGCCTTCTTGGTTCCCAGATGCGTGCATGCATGGGAAATCAGAGGTCCTAGTATTCTGCAGGCTGTGGTGCATTCCTGGGGAGGTGACAATTCGGCACCAGCCCAGCTCCCTGACGGGGTGCTATTCTGCACAGCGCTCCTCTATTGGGGAAGGAGTCCAGGTCAGCAGGACCCTGGAAATCCAGAGGTCTGCCACCTTCCTGCCATGCACCCCAGAGCCCAGCCCTTTCTCTGGAGCCCTGTGCTCATTCTTCCACATCTCCTTTTGTCATTCACAACCCCTCCTTCATGCCTCTGGAGACAACTGACCTTTCTTCCCTGGGAAGTCCTGGTCTGGACCATCTCCTGGCTACATTGTTATGCTTAAGCCCCATGTTGCAGTCAACCATTATATTGGCCAGAGGATGAACTTGTTGCTAAGGCAGGAGCTCAAGTATGCACCATCCGGCTCTGTCGGTGTGAGTGGCAGCCCAGGGCTCGCTCCGCTCTGCCACAGCCGCTTTTCAGACCGTTCTTTTCTCACCAAAATGAGGTTGCAACAATGGGTCCAGCATCTGGGTACCTTGTGCTGAAACACTTGCTTTGCATGTCGAGGAAGGGGCTGGGTGAAGCCCCTGCATGCTGGCTTGCGAGCCTGGGTGTAACATTTACCTTCTGCAATAAAAACTAGTGACTCATTAGCCAGGACATACTGAATTAGACCATTTGGCTTCTTACACGCACCCCTCATCCTACTTGGCCATCGCATGAGCTGTTATAACACTGCCAGTCACTTGCTGCTGCAAAAAAAAGAGGCATCTGACAAAGGCCAGTTCCAGCTGACTACAAGCCAAAGAGCCATCTTAACTGGGCACTCAGCCCCTCCACTAGTTCCACGACTAAGTCCAGGTCTCAGTCAAATAATTCTGGCCAAAAACCAGCCTCACTCCAAAGACAAAAGACCTCATGCTGGCTTAGCCTTTACTGTGGGCACAGGGATAGGGAACAGCTTTGTCATGTGAGAGACATGCAAACGCAGTCGGAAGTAAGGGGCATGGCAGCAGTGGCCAATGCCTGAATCCTCAGAGGAAGGCACAAAAAATGCAAACCAGGAGCTTTCATGAGGGGCAGAAAATTCCTTTCTGATGGCTACAGGTAACCAGCAAAAGCCCTGGAGCATGGAACAGCCAATCACCTGCCGCCGTGGCAGGGAATGACCTCCGGACAGAGCACGGGGGCTTGCAAATGTTTGATTCTGCACATACTCTGATATGGAGAGGCCACTTTTCACAGCATCGCCAATGGACTCTGGGCAAGGGATCCTTTGGGCACAAAAAGCCAATGCCATGGCCCTGATACTGGGCCCTCCACCTGCTTGTTGCTGGGCTGAAGGAAAAGGGACAGGGCAAGGACCTGAGTGCCCCAGGTAGCAGCAGCCACAGGGGTTTGACGGGTGCTGTGTGTCCAGCCCTGGAACCTGGGCAGCGGCAAGGTGAACTTTATGGTCATCTCCCAGGCTCTCCGCTTTGGCCTGGCACACTGCGGCTGGGGAGGAAGGGCTGGCCCACAGACTCCACCTACTATGCATATGCTGATGGCCTGCAAAGAGTTCGTACCCAGCCCTCCTTTACTTACACAAAGGGACCAGGCGGGCTGTGGAGATTACATCCTGAACTTTCAGTTTCCCTCTCTTCATTTCAACTCACTTTTAGGCCAAGCAAAAACCTATGACATTTCACCCCTCACTTCCCTCCTAGTCTCATGCCAAGTGAACCACCCTGCCCTCCGCCATCACCACTACCACAAGGGACCAGGTTGGGCAATAAGCAATCCTTTGCTCCAGCAAGATGAGCAGCCTGGATCCACAGCCGCAAGGTAGAAGCAGCACTGGTGTCTGCAGGGGGCCACGGGAGGAGACCATGCTTTCTCCTGGGCACAGAGCTTCTTTTCACTGGATTCCTTCTGAATGTTCAAACAACAGCTAATTAATCACAACAAAGACAGGGCGATCAGAAAACTTGGAGCCAGCACCCAACAGCTGCTTTTTTGTGGAAAGAGTCTATGCCTTGTTCCATCTGTGGCACACAGAACTGTACCCTCTCTGCCCAGCCTCTCCCCAGTTCAGGAACATCCCTAACTGACCCAAGACAGCACCATGCTGCCCCATGAATAAATCCATCAGGATTGCAAATGCTTTGAGGCAAGAGTGCCATAAATCCCAGGCTAGCGTATTTTAAACAAAAGGTTGGGGGGCAAGGGCAGCAGGGAGGAAATAAACCATTGCAAAGAAGTGGACTTTCTGCAAGATTATTCACAGCAGGAGACTTAGGGGGTTTTTTTAGTCCTACAATGCAAATCCTATGACATTCTCTGCTCAGCTCTGGTTTAATAGCTGCTGGTACTCCCCCATCCTTTTTTGATTACTACAGCTGAAGCCCGAGTGTTCTTGCTCCAATTAATCCCTTCTCCCCATGAAAGGTTTAGAAGACGTCTATATTCTGGACCACTGCAGATTTTAACAGGATGAAATCCAGAGGTGAATTAAAAAACAAAAAAACCCTCTGCTCCCCCCTCTTAGGATAGATGGATTTTAGTGGCTTCACGTGAGGCTCCAAACTAGCATTTGAGAGTGCGTCAGCAAGAAATTCCAGTGTAATGAACCTGCCCCCATCCCAAATGACTCCCGCTGAAATGGAGAAATGAGCAGAGAGGTATTATGATCCCTCACACACCAGATGGATGCTCTGCTTTGTTCTCCACTTACATACAGTTTGGATTATCTTCATTGTAATTCTAATCACCACCCTTCTGTAAGCGAAGGGGCTATCCATGCTTTGGTCAGGAGACCTAATTAAAAGCTGTGAGTCATCCAAATGTCTTCACACATTGGAAATGCTCTTTGGAAGAACAGGTACCCTCATTCTTTGGGGAACCTCGTTAATCAAAGAGAAATTAATGCAGGCTTCTCTGGAGCTGGAAGCCAGGCAATAATAGCAAGATGCCAATTTCCCCTAACAGAACTCAGCAGCCTGGACCACGGAGGTGCTGCACACACCCACCAGCCAGGCAGTTCATGAAAAAAGGAGTGCCCTGCACAGTCTCCATTGATGGCAGTCGAAGTGCGCATGTGCGCGCGTGCACACACGCACACACACACACACTTACACACACACCCCGCTTCTATTCATGCTTCGTTTTATATTTGTACCGCACGACAGCCTACGGGCTTCACCCAAGTTCAGGACTCTGCTGTGCACGGTGCTGTACAGACACATGATAGGAGACAGCCCGTGTCCTGAAAAGTTTGGATTCCAATAGCCAGGGTGGAGGCTGGCCAGAAGGGAGTACCTTTAACTCCATTTCACAACTAGGCAATGGAGGCACAGAGAAGGCAAATGAGTCTCTCAGGGCCCCACAAAAAGCCTGTGGCAGAGTCAGGAACAGGTTGGAGCTTTCCCAAGTCCTGAAGCCTTCACTGTGAATCTTCCCTTTATCCAGAGCCTTAAAATTAGGCTTCAATATCCATATTTTGGACCTAAAATAAAGAGCCTCATTTAAGCAGGGCTTGAGTGCCCATAAATTCTACTCTGGGCAATTCTGGTGGTGCCTCTTCCATCTCCAGGATCAAAAAGGCCCTGACCTTGGCAGCCAAGGACCCAGGGTCCACAGATAAACTCTGGTGGTCCTGTTGCCCACTTTACACCTGTTTTAATCCCACAGCACCAAGTGGGAGGACAGTGAGTTGTCATTTCCTCAAGACAAACCCCAGCTGCCCACAGATTCCATCTTTCAAGCTTTTTATCCCTTGTAGTCACTGGCCCCAATCCTGTGACGAACTTCCTGGCATCCCCTGGAGCCAGCTCACACAACTAGGGCCAGCACCATACATAGACTCCTGGAGGTCCTGGACAAATGTTTAGTATTGGGCCCATCCTTTGCCAGAGATCATGATAATAATAATTTTAAAATTACCACTGTTGGGCCCTCTTTCTGTCCAGGCTGCCCATGCCTGTGCCCTGCCCAGGGCTGTGCCCCCAAAGAGCACATCAAGCCCTGTGAGCAACAGGTGCCATGAACCGTTAGCTTAGCAAATGCACTGGACTATCAGCATGAAGGAAAGTGGGCTGCAGGGGCATGGAAAGAAGGACGAGGGCACCAAATGGCTGTGGCAGCAACACTTTGTTACCCAGCACCATGCCCCGGGTTGCGCTTCTCTGGCAAGCAGTCCCATGACAAGAGGCAGCATCTGCACTGGCTTCTCCCTTCCCAGGAGAAAATGCAGCCCCAGGAGGAATTCGCAACATGAGAAAGGAAACAAAACTGCCCCCCAAAGCCTCCCCCCTGCCCTCCCCAATATGAACTCTCTGAATCCCTCAGCCTACGAGGGTCCGTCTAACCCCACAGAAGAAGTTACAAGATATTCTTCCCACTACTCATTAAACTTCTCCAACTCTCATTAGCTTCAAGCCAGGCTTGCTTAAAAGAAATTCTTTTTATCAAGATTTTTTTT
>NW_017728996.1:6852952-6867745 GCF_001723915.1 Gavialis gangeticus | reverse complement strand
GAGAGAGAGAGAGAGAGAGAGAGAGAGAGAGAGAAAGAGAGCCCAATTTGACCCCCTTGGGGCCCTCCCTCTCCCCTGGCCCCCTCCTCTCTCTGTGCATTAGGATCGCAAATGAAAGACACAATCGAGACTTTCCCTCCCACCCCTTTTATACATTTCCATGGGAAACCACAGAGAGTTGGATGGACTCCGCCGCTCTGACCAAACAAAACGCCTCAGCAAGCATTCGCTGCTGGGAAGGAACCGCCAAACCGGAGGGAACAAAGGGGCTGGACTTTTCTGCATAGCCCAGGATCGCGGGACAATGAAACTGGGGAGAGATCAAGACCGGAGCGACCGCATTGATGGACGAGAACTGCCTCGCTGTACCCTGGGAAAGGAAAGGCCATGGAGAAAACAAACAGATGGGGGGATCCTGAAGCTGATCTTTGAGAACTGTTTTCAGGGAGGAGCAGAAATTGCAAATGGGAGATTTAGGCTGGATACTTGGAAGCACCTTCTGACTTTGCGGGGGACTCTGAGGTGGGAAAGTTTGCCTAGAGGGGCTGTGGGATCTCTACTGGTGAAAGCTTTTATGTGCAGGTTAGAGACACGCGTGGCCAAGAAGGTTGAGACAAGAACAGTCATGCCTTGAGCAGGGGATTGAGCAAGATGTGGCCCCCCTGAGGTTTCCTCTGGCCTGGTTCTTCTCTAAAAACAGTGACCCTGAGCTCAAGCTTCTACTGGTAGAGATCCCACAGCCTCTCTGGGCAAATGTTTCATTGCTGAGCCCTGCTCAGAGTTACACAGTGCTGCCGAGTATCCAACCTAAATTGCCAGGTATGAAAAGAGAATCTGTCATCCCCACGAAAGAGCAGAGCGAGCAAACTAGAAACCATATGACGCAAGGCTCCTTTGCCTTCAGAGGGGTGTAGCTTTTGTAGTGAGAGAAGCTATAACTTAGAGAAGCTTCCTAACAGGAGGGAGTGGCGAAATGGGAGCTGGCCCCTCAGTTAGGAAGCAGCTAGCCGGTCAGTTAAGTGAAAGGCAGACAAAGGGTCTGTAGAGGTTGCCTACTGCTCTTCAATTCAAGTCTATTGTTAGTTCTTCTTATCAATTCAAGTTTATTGTTAGTTCTTCTTATTCATGTATACCTGTATTTATTGAATAGTATGATCACTACAACTTTGAGCCAAAGGCTTCCAAAGGGACAATCTGTTGCTGTAAGCCCGGGTTAAAAATGTCTCATGACCTCTTTTCAGAAGTACGGAGCCCCCCACCAACTGCCAGAGCTGCTGGGGCTCAGCCTCCTGGACAAATCAATCATAAGAGGTTGCCACTTGGTCATCAAGAAACCAGATACCCCAAACATGGGCCTCAGGTGGTTCTCGGATTCTGGCCCAGTATATTTTGTTGGGATGATATTTTTCTCTATCCCTGTTACTGCTATTGCAAAGGCCAGTGTCTGAAGGAAATATCCATCTTCACTTTCTAGTGTGTCACCATTATTGATCAACTTCAGGACAGTGCTGGCCAAAGACCCCAGCCGAGATTGAGATCCCAAGATGCCAGCTGCTGTTTAAACACAAAACAGTCCCCATCCTAAGGGTTTCCACTCTAAATGAACAACAGAAAGTAAGGATGGGAGTGGGGGAGAGAGAGGAAGCGGAAGACGAAATGACTTGCCCCAGGTTCACACAGAAGTTCAATGACAAGGACAGAAGCCAAATTTTCTGATTCTGAATTCAGGGCCTTTTTGATTCAATAGCAAAGTCTTAAAGGTTGTCTTAAGTTCGTGGGTCTCAACCTTTTCTAGACTCAAGGCACTCCTTGACTTGACAAATTCAAGGCATTCCCTGACAGACTCAAGGTGACCCTTGGTAGACTCAGGGTGCCTTTTGGAAAATGCCAGCTCTTCATTTGCACTCACTTTGTAACCACCAAAAAATACTAGAGCAATTCTTCTGTTGCAAAGTACTCAGAAAGACACAACAGGTCAGAATGTTTTTAACACTATGGATTCCTATTTGAAATCTCTCGTTTTATCTTATGAATTGTGTTTGCACATCCATCAGTGCTAACACTGCATGGCACCCTGTGACACCCTTTAAAGGATCTCAAGGCACCCCCTAGTATCACAGCACCCTGGTTGAGAATCACTGGCTTAAGGCCATCAGAGCCTTCTGCTGTCTGGAAACAACACTGATGTTGCATGTTCACCAACATGACGCCATTGCGGAAGCAATGATAGCTATGAAGATGGAAAAATGGAACCCTGATACAGGCAGTTCTCGGACTTACAACACAATCGGTTCCTGAAAAAAGCGTCTTAAGTCAAAACTGTTCCTATGGGAAAATCGGTCCCGAGTTATGAATGTTATAAATGGGGGATTGATTCCTGAACCAAGGCCCAATATTGTATTTTCACCAAAAATAACCCAGAATGTTGTGCTCAGTCAATTACAGATGAGTAATATAACTACATTAATGTATTTATATTGTAAATAGCAAGCATATTGATTTGGAAGGACTTCATTGAGGTGACTTTGTTGGACTTTTTGAAGGGCTCTTGGCTGGAGTCTTCTCAGGAGTCTTGGCTGCAGGTTTTTCTGGAGTCTTGTCTGCTTTCTTAAAGAATTCATCCAAGGAAGTTTGGATAGATGTTCTCCAGGGAGATGGGTAACACAGCAAACTTGTTCGCTGGTGTGGCGTGGCATTGGCTCAAATATCATAAAGTCAAAACTGATGTCAGAAAGTTGAAACAGGGTGCCAATTTATAACGTTGTAAACGCCATTCATTGCAACTCAAAACGTCTTAAGTCGAGGACTGCCTGTATTTTGAGTTCTGGAATGGGCCAAGTGTAACAAGGAAACAAACAAGACGTGAGCAGCAGGTGGATTTCTGTTTAATGCACATCCAAGGGGAGGTGTCCCCTGTTTCAGCCCAAGGCCTGGAAACCTAGACAAACATGCAGTTCCCACCAACTCTCAAAGGAAATATATCCTCAGACAGGGTACATGGGGCTGGCCTTTCAAGCCTAAAGCTTTGGACTTTGGATGTAGAGCAGTACTTTGCTTAATTTTCCTAATTTGCCTGGTGTCTTAACTGCCTCAAACCTTTTCATTCAACTTCTGTACAAATAAGGTAACAGGTGAACACTGTAACCATGATGGGGGTCTGTGCTTGGTAAATAAAAGAATGTAAAGAAACCAAGGCAAAGGAAAGTGAGACCACTGCATTTGCTGGCTTTGAGCAAGTGATGGACAGCTGTCACTCCAGGGACAGCAACAGATAATATAAGTCTTCATGAACCTCTCTTGAACATACAGCTAGACATACAGCCCTCCAACTGATCATGCTCAAGCCAGATTTGGCCTGAAACATCCATTTTTCAAAAACAACTTGACCATTTGGACACTTATAAGACTGAGTCTCCCTGTTTAACAGACAGGACCAGTCCCATGGCTGGATCCAGCCCTGCATAAATTTCTTTACTGGTAGAGAAAATCATATATGAGTACCAATCTGCTTTCCTCTAAACCACTGCATTCTCACCTTCTTGCCATCTCCCCCCCAGATACCCATAACATCTCTCCTGGCAACATCACTGTCTCTTCCCAATCCATCCATGCGCTCCACTTTCTTCCTCCCTCTCACTCATTCCAGCTCATGGCATCTTCCCAAGGCAGTTAGGGTTTTCTCTTTGTGCCAGAGTCTACTATCCTTACCTCAGGGATCATTCTATTTTGCAGATCACTTCATTGAGATCACAGATAGAGCGACAGTCTCTGGCTTCTTGTCAGCACTTTGGGGCAGGGACTATATCTCCCTCTGGGTTTGCACAGCACCGGGGGGGAGGGGGTGGCTATGGTGCCATATAAGTGTTTTTAAATGAAAAATAAGTAGTGTGAAATACAAGTCTCATGACTCAAGACATTTAAAACATCTTATGGAGATCTGTGCTGCACACACTTGGGAATGGACTTGATCTCGGGGGCCTTTTCTCAAGATTCTGCACCTGACCTTCCTGGACATATTAGGTTGGAAAATGTTTTGTTTTTCTGACATGAATATGCACAGAAGCATGGAAGATGATCAAATGCAGCTGAGGGGAATGCTGTGGTTGAAGTTCATACACACACACACATACACACTGTCTTTCTTCTTCTTGCAAGCCCTACCACTCATTTACACACCAGCAGCCCTAAAACTCTTTTGTATGCCCAAATTGATCCTTGCTCTTAATTGGTGCTCTCAGTTGCAGCAAAATTTCATTTGTTTCTTCCAAATGTAGCCTGATCCATTGTCCCTCTCCCGTGACCTGTGAAAATGAGTCATTGAGCTCAGTGACAGTGGTAAGTGCAAAATGCGGCATCAAAGCGACATAATGGAGGCCTCTTAGGACTGACAAAGAAACACCATTAATCAAGGAATGCTCGAGAGGTGCCAGCTTATTCAGGCATGTGAGTCACTGCTGTTCCTTGGGGGAGAGATGGGGGGCAGAGGGGGAGGGCAGTGGGCCCTCCAGGAGAAGGGCAGCCTGCAAAGAGGAGCTGTCCAGTCCCAGAAAAGGAGCTCCCCAGCTCCCCAAGGAAGGCCAGCATCTGTCTGGCTGGATACACACAGGTCCTGGAGCAGAGAACAGCAGCCATCAGTGTTCCTGGGACTGGGCTCCCAGGGGGGTACCTTTCCCCTCAGCATCTCTACTTGCTTCACCAGTAATATTCTTTTCCCTCCCTTGCATCTTGCTTCATAGATAAATTGAGGTAAATTGAGGCACGGAGCAGTCTCTGGACTGCTCAACGCAAACCCCCACCCGCCCCACTGTAACCAGGAGGCCCCCTTCCCTGTAACACCTATGTCCTCACTCCAGAGCGTGTGCCTGACATGACAGGGCAGCTGCTACATTGGCCTGCCAGGTGGGTTTCACATCTGTGGCTCCGGGGAAGGAAGTCCACCTGGGAACAGCAGCATCAGAGGAGTTTCAGGTCTGGTCTCCCCGATCTCCCTAGTGCATTGCAATCTAGGCAAAAATCCCACTTCTTTCTGCCATGGCCCCTTCTGCTATGTGCTATAAAGCGGCCAAGAGCCCACTACCTCGTGGGTCATGGTGGGGTCATAGGGGATGGGTAAGCCTTCCTTGTTCAACACATAAGGAGCCAGGAGTAGCCACATCCAGGCAGAATTGAGGTATACAAAGCCAGGGCTGCCCTGCCCCATTGTGAGCAGGGTGTTCCCCAGCCATCCTGCTTGATGGGGCTGGGGGCACATTGCCAGCTGCTTTTGGCTCAGAGAGAAGGACAGTTTTACCCTGAGAAAACCGGGCGCAGGTGGAGAGTGAGAAGATTTCTGGACCTCTGTAATGATAGAAAGTCACAGGGAGGCAGCTTGGCGCCCTCGCCTGAGAATCTGCGTCATTAAACCAAACCATTTAGCCACAGCTAAATCAAGCTGGCTCCCCCTCTCAGCGCCCGGCATTCAGAGCCGCACAATAGAAAACAATGCAGGAGAGAAAAGGCCGTGGATCTTGAAACTGCTTTCAAGAGGCCATCTGGTCCAGCAGTCACCGCCAAGGCTGGGAACAGGGAGAGTCCTGGGTTCAGATTTAATCAGAGTCACTTACAGGCTGACCTCAGGTGAAGCATTTGACCTCCTTTTGCCTCTGCCAACCAAGCTGTGAAATCAGGTTTAAACCAGAAACCCTCTCTGGAAACCATATGCTGTGTCCGGGGGGAATGCAAGTGCACTCCACACATGGGGCTGAGGCTGAGCTGGGATCCATGCTACAAAATGGAGCACAGGATATTCAGGTGACAGCCCTTTGCCCCCGGGTCTGCTCACAGCACACATCGTTGTCCCAGCAGCACATGTTGCTAATGAAACTCATCGAGGCAAGGGGGGAGCTCACTGCCTGCTCTCATTATGCACTCCAATACCCTCCTTGGGGAGCATGGGTGAAGAGACTCCAAGTTCTGGCCCCAGCTCTACCACTGACCCCAGGAAAGGCACCTGGAGCTCTCCACAGCAGGTTTGCTCACCTGTGATAGGAGGACTGTAAGAACAGCCTCTCCCCCATGGACCCTGTGAAGGCTCATTAAGGACTTTAGAACCACGGGACCTTTATACAACTCCTACCTTGGTCAGTGCAGACACCCTCGCATTTTGCTGGAGGCTAAAAAGTGCCTTCAGTGCCCAGCACTACAATTAGGGGCCCCGTTTTGCAAAAGCACAAAAGTAACTCAATAGGCAAAGTCTCAGGGGTGCCTACGACACTTTAAGGGGGGGAAAATAGGATTTAAAAGCCTCTGATTTCTTCTTTACTGCTTAACAAAAATGGTCTGGAACTAAACCTATGAGCTGTCAGTCCCCAGATGCAGCAATACACGTCCTTCTACATTTCTAACCAAAAGCCATTTCCAGCACCTTTTATTTTATTTCCCTCTTTTTAGCAATTTTCAGTAACCATGGGTCAAACCCATGATTAGAGCAGTCCCAGACATCAAGACAAGTGCAGCCATCCCTTTAAGTTACAAAGAACCACTAGTTCCCCATCAGATCAACATTATTGATTTCCTTGGCCAGATGGCTTCAGAAAGTCAATTCCTACTCACAGACTTTCCAATAAACACTTGCAGAAAAACAGAATCATCTCTCTCACCTGGTAATCAGAGCAGCCTTTCTTCCTTGACTTTGGGGGCTCTTGACCTGTTGATTGGCTTGCAAGAGAGCAAAACTTAAGATTAAGTGAGCTCTCCACCCTCTGTGGCCAAAGTGAATTCCCCATAGACAGCATTAAACAAGTCTCTGCTCTGCTGCAGCACCTTCTCTCCCAGGATCTCATTGTCCTCCACAGTCTTCAACGAATTAAGCCTCACGTCCGCGCCTCCCACATTGTAGCAGGGAAGCATTAACCTCTGTTTACAGATGGGGCAACTGAAACACAGGCCAGTAAGGTACTTCAAAGTCACCTGGAAGTCACTGGTACAGCAAACTGAGGCGAGGACCCAGAAGGGTTGCAGCATCAGTGCCCTGGTTCAAAGGTCACTAATACCAACCATTAGATCTAGCCTGCTCAGACATTATATACATAAAGTAGTGGAATAATAATAATTACTAGCTCACAGGTATGTGAGAAATCAACACATGTAGGGAGCACATGCTGTCTAGAAGTCAACAGCACAGAGGTTCTGGGGTCTAGCATCCAGCCTAAGGAGGGGCATGGGGTCAAGGATAATGTCCCCTGCATTATGAGGTCCTAGGTATGGAGCTTTCCAAGCATCCCAATGCCCTGGTGCAAGCTGATGGTATGTTTCCCAAAATAGCTGTACAAAAACCAGCCACGATATCTTCAGTCCCATAAGTGCAGCTTTGCCTGGCACACAACATACAACATTTTTTTCCACCCACCCTTGCTTATTTGTACCATATGCCAGCTTCCTAGACTGTGTTGATGGAGACAAATTACATATCTTCCCCCTGCCTCTCTACTTACACTTGCCACAGTCTCATCACCAGACTGCAGCAGCAGTGTGTGCACAACAGCATGCTGAATCCATCCAGAACTCAGCACAGGGCCAAAATTAGGACTGGATTCAGAGGCCTCCTCTTCTTTTTGGCCCAAAATGACTTAAACCTGTGGCTATGTCTCATTGATACTTTCCTTCTATGCGGCATTGGTCAGACCACAGTTGGAGGACTGCATCCAGTTTTGGGTGCCGTAGTTCAAGAAGGATGTTGATAGACTCAAGAGGGTCCAGAGGAGGCCATTCATGTGGTTAGGGGTTACAGGACAAGCCCTATGAGGAGAGACTGAGGGACCTGGACCTCTTCATCCTCCGCAAGGGATCTTGTGGCCGCCTACAAATTCATTAGGGGGACGCAGCAAGGGATCGGAGATGCTCTGTTCACCAGGGCGCCTCTTGGGGAAACAAGGAACAATGGTCACAAACTGACAGAGAGCAGATTTAGGCTAGATATCAGGAAACATTTCTTCACAGTACGGGTGGCCAGAATTTGGACTGGGCTCCCAAGGGAGGTGGTGCTCTCCCCTACCCTGGGGGTCTTCAGGAGAAGGCTGGATAGGCATCTGGCTGGGGTCATCTGACCCCAGTGCTCTTTCCTGCCTAGGCAGGGAGTCAGACTTGATGATCTGTTGAGGTCCCTGGCAACCCTGGCATCTATGAATCTATGACTCCTAAGGTTCATCCTTAAATCTCCATATGTGTCTAAGTGCTTTGCTGTACCTATCTGGTGTGAAGGTTTGCCAGCTGGGAGCATTTCTGGCAATAAACTTAAATTTCAAGCTCTTTGGATAAAGTCTCTCCATGAATTATTTGTATTCCTGGACTCTGTGGCAATTACATGCATTCCCTCAGTTTACTTGACATGAAGCAACCTGCATTTGCTGTGTTTCCTGACACTTTGGCAGTAAAGGCTTCAAGCTGCCAAAATAAGATGCGACAAATGTCTGTAAACTGAGTTGTTAATCCACAGTCTGGTGATATCTCCTGAAACCCTGGGCACTGGGATGATGGAGTCCTCCCTGCAATGGCCATCACACACTCTTTTGCCATAGACACTCTGTGTGGAGGCCCAGCCTTCTTCTCCCAGCTGCAGTCACCTGCAATGAGACTTGCTGCTTCTCTCCTTGTTGGACTGGCACCACAGCTGAGCAGTACAGACACTCCCAAGACAAAGGCTCAAGCCAGACAGTCTCCAATTCAAAGCAAATGCAGCTCCAGGCCACTGTGGATGAAGAGGCCAGAAGCGGATCCAAACTTCCCTAAAATTATAAGCATATTTCTATTTTCTGCCAATCACCAACTATTAACAGATGTATCAAAAGGCCATGTAACAGGTAAGAGTTTCTCAGCAGATACAAGCCAACGTTTTCACTGGCTGCACAGGATGGCATTTTTGCACTATAAAGAAACACCAGTGGCCTGCTCTACCAAGCAGATGCTGAACAGTCACGACCCCAGCTAACACACCAGAGACCAAACCCAGAGCCTCCTAACCTAAAACCACAAGCTTCTACAAACTGAACTAGACAGCACAGCTCTTTTCAGGGGGAGGGACTGTCGCAGATTGTGGACCAAACTCCTGCTGACCAGCGGGTTTTCTGTGCCTTGGGAGAGCTTCCCCCTACCAAAGAAGACCTTTGCAGCTCCCCAGCACAAAGGCCATCCAGAAGCGTGTTGTCCAGTGCATGTATGGAAGTGTGCTGTACTTGCCCAGACACAGCTGAGCACAGTCTGAGCAATGCATTAAAGGCTCAATCCTGTCAGCTGTGGTAAAGCTGAATAGCACCTTATTTCTAGCAGGACCCTTGACTGAATTGTCAATACGGAGAGCAGATGAGAAGGTCATCAGAGAGCACTGCACAGACAGAACAGAGATTGTAAAACAGAAGCAAACAAAACTGAAATGCCAGGAGCTCGATTCTCAGCAGCTGTTAGTCAGCATTGCCCGCTGGCTTTTCTGGGGCTGCACAAGTTTACCTCGGCTGAGGCTTTAGTCCTAGCCACAAAATCACCTCGAACTTTGCCTGGTTGTGTCTGAGACTCTGCTGTTTAGATCCTGCTGACCTTAGAGATGTCAGAGCTTCCTCAGCTGAGCTACAAGAGTTAATTGAGACAAATAACTCAACAGTGCTACCATTAATGAAATTCTTCTGATATATTTCCCTGGAGCCTTCTATAAATGACTAAGTGACGTTACTGCCTGGAGTACAAACTCTTCTGCAAGAGAGAGAAACAGTGCTGGGACTACAGCTTGGCTTAGCTACAAGATAAACGTTACAGAGAAGAGCGAGGTTGCATGAAAATAGTCATCACGCTGCTACAAAACCAGGGTCCTCTAAAAGAAAGATGACCTAAACTCCAAAGTGCACATTCTCAAAGGCGCCTAAGAAACTCAGGGGGATAGGTTGTAGCTGTGTTGGTCTAAGGACATAGGCAGACAAGGTTCTTTGGATAAATCCGATATATTTTATTAGACCAACTCAAATAATTAGAAAAATTCTTCTTTGCAAGTTTTTGGGTATAAACACCCTTCATCAGGCTGAGGAAGCAGCTGCAGTTGGAGTTTCCATCCAGGAAGAGCACAAACCAACTGCATAGATTCATAGATTCATAGATTAAGGGTCGGAAGGGACCTAGTAGATCTTCTAGCCCGACCCCCTGCCAGGGCGGGAGAACAACAAAAAAACCCCAAAAAGAGAAACGGGACTCAAATGAGTCCAGCCAGGTAGGCATCCAGCCTCTTCTTAAAGACCCCCAGGGTAGGGGCCAGCACCACTTCCCTTGGAAGTGCAGCTGCTTCCTCAGCCTGATGAAGGGTGTTTGTACCCAAAAGCTTGCAAAGAAGAATTTTTCCAACTATTTGAGTCAGTCTATTAAAAGATATCAGCAGATATTCTTATGGTAATATCTTTAAAAAAAACTCAGGCATGCTCCAAAACTCAATGGGAGGGCGGGATGAGTGCCTGTCTCTTCCGGTCCGCAAATCAACTAAAATTCCCAGCCATATGTCCAATTTTTCTTGGACAATCTGAAGTTTGGGAGGGTTCTCCTACGGTTTTCTTTTGTCACAAGAGATTTCCAGGACACCCAAAACTTTCTGCTTTTTTTTTACTCCAATCAGAACATCTGTTTTCTTTAAAGATATGGAGCCGCAGCCAGTACAGTCTGTTCTACATTTACCAAGACCACAAAGAAGGACAGTTCGGAGTGATAAACAGCGCTCAGAGCTACGAGATTTGTCAAAGGAGCATAGAGAGCATCCCAGCAGTTCTTCTTCTCAGGGTGTGTTAAAGATGCTTGTATTTCAGGGCAAAGCTGACTAAGCAGTAAATGATTTGCAGCACAACATTTTGTTCGAGGGTGCGAGGAAAATTTACCATGCAATACCACAGCAAACTCAGTCCTCTTTCCTGCCAGGGGCAGGGGGTCGGACATGATGATCCATTGGGTCCCTTCTGACTCTGCAATCTATGAAATCTATGAAAATGCCAACTGTATGCAAGCCATCTGTTCCCACGAAAAGCCCTGCACTGCAAGGATGCATCCAGCTCAGCCTCAAGCCTGAAAGTGGCTGGAGTGACATCAGACATGCTCCCCCTTTTATTTTTAAAGAAAAAAAAATGCACTTTTGCCCCATGCAAACATTGCAGCACACCAAAAAGCATCACTACAAAAAGGGCCCAACTTTCAGTTTGCCAAATATATCAACTTTGTAGTGACCGAAGTTATAATTAGAGATGCTCCCTAACAGGAGACTGAGGGAGTTGGGAATTATGAGATGGGCCCTCAGAGAACAGCCAGGACAGTGGTTCTCAACCGTTTTGGACCCAAGGCATCTTCCACAGCATTTGTGAATTGAGTGGCACCCAATTCCAAAAATGAATTGATAGATCACAGTGCTTACTTCCTTGCAGAAGGGCCCGACAGTGAGGATGGGAGATCAGCCAGGCAGGGAGAAGCCTGAGCCCACACTTATCTGCTTATCTACTAACACCCCACTCACCCCTCCCAGGACCCTTCAAGGGATCTGGTGGCACCCTGGTTGAGAATCACTGAGATAGGAGTTCGAGAGCCACACAAAGGGTCCGCAGAGGCTTGCTTACCGCTCCACAACTAAAATGCGTTGTTTAGTTCGGTTCATTCATGTCTCCCTGTATTTATTGAACCTAGTGATCACCACACACTGAACCTCAAATTTGCCACCAACCACAGCCCCTCCTATAGTACCTCCACCCTGCGTCTCACACACAAGGAAAAGCAGGCGGACCGTGCACGTGACGACTGCAAAATTTGCAGAAGCGTTTGAAAGTGGCATCCCCATGCTGGCATCGCCCAGGAAATACCTTGTGGACAATATTGGCGCCACCTTATTTAAACCTTCATTTCAAACGCTAACTTCATAATAAGTGGAACAAAACTGTGTAAAAACATTTTCCACTCTAATCCCAGGCTGATCCCTCCGGCAGGGCTTTCTTTTGTAATTACATCCCTTTGTGATCTCATTCTCATGCCTTGTATTGTGACCCATACAATAATCAGCTCCCTTTGTCTCTCCTTAATCCTTTTAAACTTCCTTCTTGTCTCTGCACTCCCATAAATGCTCCCATTATCTGGGTTCAGCGGCTCTTCTACCGCCCCACAACTCCAACGGAGTTTTGCAGGTTAACTGCACTGAATGAAGGCAAGGCAGGGAGGCCGCCAGCATGAGAATGTGGCTGCTTTAAGTAAAAAAAACTCTCCCCAAGCCCTTCTGCAGCCACATATAGCTTAACGGGCAGAACAACTCGCAGGAATGTGTGAACACCAGGCTTTTTTTTGCAAATGACCTTGAGCCCCTTGCCCTGGAGGTCAAAGAGACTGGCACTTTTGAGCAGGAGCCTCAGGGCCTGGGGAGAGAAGCTGCTGCTGTTGTCTGTAACAGCTCTGAGGAATCAATGCTGAGAACATAGGTAACATCTGCCTTGCCCAGGCTATCAATCCTCACCTCCTGCCAGCAGGGTAAGTGCTAAGTACACACAGGCACAGTGGGATGGAAGAACGGGGCTGGGGGTAGGGAGAACAGAAGGGGGAAATGTCTGCCGAAATAAGGGAGTAACAGGGTACCTGGAGGGTGACTCAAGCTAGAGGGCAACAACATAGGTCCATCTGCACCATAGACCACAGGCAACCACATGCCCTGCAAGCTGGGATCTCAGTGCCCAGCTCCCCACAACAGCAGAGCCACTGCTGTCAGGAAACCCACCCAGCATTAAGCCATGCACTGTCCTTTGCACACTCTCCCTCTCTTTTAATACCATCAGCTCACACCATGAAAATTGCTAGAATCAGGCTGGGTATGTGTGGCGCCTGCCCCAAGACCCAGTTGGATGGTGGTTTCCAATTAGCAGAAGCTGCTTGTTATCGAGTGATACAATCAATGGGTCCTATCGCATGGGCTGGGCTGTGATTTATGATCACGCAGGGCAGCTCCATCGAATGACAGTACTGGCAAAAAAAGAAAAAGGCTGGGAATGCTGAGAAACAACATGCTGGCCCACAGGCAAGCCCTTGGCAAACAAAAGGGGGTGGAAGCTAGGGCTGCAGCTATGCTGCATCTCATAGGGCTATTGGGCTCTTCCGCAGGGCACTGAAAGCAGGAAGGCCCCAGCCACCACAGCACAGGTGTAACAGAGTGGAAATACAACTTGAGCCTGTTCCTTGCACCACTGTCTACATCTGGATGGGGCAGGGCTGTATGACCAAGGCTACCCAGCAGGGAGGGCTCCACTTTGGCCACCAGCCCCTTAGACCCGCTTGGGGTTGCACCGGGTGACCCTCAAAGTCCAACCCAACTCTGTCACTCTGTTCTTACCTGCGTGGGGGGCAGGCGAGTAGGAATAGGCAGAGTGTGGCAGGTGATGTGCTGAGGCCTTGCTCCACTAGCCCACATATTTGTACATCCAGGGGAAGCTGCTGTTTCCCTGGAACAAGTGGGAAGTGGGGAGGAATTTGTTGTGTGGGATAGGATTTGCCCCTCAGCTGCTGCATGAGCTCCATCTGGCCTCTCACGTGGCTTTACCAAGCATAAAAGCACAACACGCAAAACCACCCCGTCATGATCATTAACAATAGTAACTCATGTGTATAAGGAACTGTCCTCCCTAGATCTCTGTTCCCAAAGACATTGCAAATGTCCAACCTGTTGCAAAGGAGCTGCCCACTTCTACTGAGCACAGTTAAGGAAACAGGCCCAGAAAGGGGATGTGACTGCTTCAAGGTCACGAAGCAGATCCATTTTGGAGCAAGCCTTCAGCCTCCCAAACCAGGCCCATGCACTGAAAGATGCAGCTGTTTTTAAACCCCACATCTGAAGACTTGGAGGAGGAAAGGAGATTTAGCATGAAAGGAACAATAACAGACAGGATCTAAGCACCTTGAAGCAGCTTTCCCGAGGACAAATTAAAGATCTTTAATGCTGTTCTATGCCAGCATGTCTAAACCAGGATCTCCCTTTCCCCACACTGGCCACGGATCTATGAAAGCCAGAGAGATCTACCGAGAAGCATTTAAACATTGTCCAGGCTCCGTGCCTCTGAAGAAGCCTATAACCATGCAATGATTTTTAATTAAGACAACTGGGAGTCATACAAAAATAAATTATGAAACCGTTGTTATAGGGGAAAATATCTGTAATCAATAACCTAATCCAATTGTGAAAGAACATATTGCACACTATGACCTTTCAACGCTGTTGCCTGGGTTTGAACAAACACCAAAAAGGGCAGCTGAAAAGGTCCCAGATGAAGACACCCCAGGAAATATGTTAGTAGGACAGAAGCACCAAAGGCTTGCGTTTAGTTTAATCATACATGTACTTCACGGATGCTTGAACTTCTTCAAAACTAGAGTACAGTACAAAAATATTGTACACAGGCATTTTAATTTGTGCTCTGAAAAGCCTTGTGAGAAGAAGCAGCCAGTTTCTGTTCTCTGTGGAGTAACATACAGCCTAGGATTTTGATGACAATGCATAGCCTCTCTCTTACACTTTTAACTGAGGAAAACCAATCACTCCACCCCACAGAGGTAGGCAAAAAAGCACTATTCCACTCATAGTTTCATAGTTTCTAGGGTCAGAAGGGACCTGAGTAGATCATCTAGTCTGACCCCCTGCCATGGCAGGAAAGAGTACTGGGGTCAAATGACCCCCGCAAGGTGTTCATCTAACCTCCTCTTAAAAACCCCCAGGGTAGGAGCCTGCACCACTTCTCTTGGAAGTTGGTTCCAGACCCTAGCCGCCCTGACCGTGAA
>NW_017728996.1:6850316-6852566 GCF_001723915.1 Gavialis gangeticus | reverse complement strand
ATGCATATTACTCTGTCACCCAGGTCTCTAGACCTTGTCCATCTGCCTAGCAGCCTCCAAATCCAACATCAAGAACCTCAAAGGAGCTGCTGCCAAGCAGTTGAGCACTGAGGACCCTGTGTTACATATACATCATCTGTGACCAGAGTATTCTTACAGTTAAATTTTACCCACCACCAGTGCCTGGAAGAAAATTTGAAACATAAAAATATGATATCCGGCAACATTTCCTGAATGCAAACACGTACATTCCATGGAGCTGAGAAGATTATATTCCAAGCAATAATACAAAGCCAGGGTCTATAACGATGATATGAGACTAACGGCATTCCTTTGAACCCCGTGAAAAGTATAGTAGAGCTCTCTAGGGGCTCTGCTTTGTCAGATTCCTTTTACTTCTCAGCAGCGCAGCCTTGATCAACTTTCATGATTTTTGTTTGTGAAAGGTTTTTATTTCTCCCTCACTTTTTTGTTCACATGTCAGCATCAGAGTGAAGGGCAGATCTGCAGGGGGACTGGGATTTAGCCCCTAAGACATTATTTACTCTGTTTCATCAGGGAGGTGGGGAGAGGGGTGGGTAAAATACACATTTTCTGCCTTAAAGGAACATGCTGCCTGCTTGCACTCAGGCTGGTGGACTCAAAGCTCATAAGATTCAGAACCCACACCACCAGGCAGCGAGAAGGCATTTCTGTGCTCGGTGCATGATGTGGGGAAGCTGACTGAAAGCTGATATTACCAACCCCTCTAAGCATGAGCAGGAAGTGTTTTTGCTCCGCGTCTGTACAGCACCAACCACATGACTGTCCCTCTCTGTGATCAGGACTCACAAGCAAAACCATTGTGCAAAAAATGATCCATGAGGCTGCCACTATGGGAGTCCAGTGGAAAAGACAGCCCAGCAATGTCCAACCTGCTACGAGAAGGAGTCTTGTGGTAGGACTCAGTGTATCAGGGTTCAGCTCTCCTACCTTGGGAGAGTCACCTCATCTTTCTGTGCCAGAGCTCATCCAGCTACAAAGCAGGGAAGGGGGTAACAATCCTTTTCACTTGTCCCTGTTTCTGTTTCCCATGTATAGACAAAGATCTTTGGGGCCCAGCACATACCACAGGCCATACCTATTGGGCCTCAGACTCACCTTCGGCCTTTATGCACTACTGCAGCTCATTCTCCAGAGGGTTTGTCCACGTTTCGACCACACCTGGAAAGAAGTTCTCTCTAGTCTGTAACTCACCTTCACCAAGGAGATGTCGGCATGCCCAAGCCTGGGGATTTAGATTCCCCCCAGCTCCAAACAAAGTTCTGTATTGAAGTTCTAGTTTTGGCCCACTGGCAAACGTCATCATTGATTATCAAGCTGTCAGATGGTTGGGCTGTTTCCGCTGACCTGGGTTCCAAAAGAACCAAAGTGGCAAGCCACAAGGCAATAAACTGCCACCAGGCCCAGGACAGGCCCTTGCACCCACTGATGTCTGCAGGTGCTTCCCAATGTCCTTAATGAGAGAAAAGCCAGAACACACTTGGCCTCCACTAGCAGTCAGTGAGAGTCTTTCCCCCTTGATCTCTCCCGTGCCAGAACAGGGCCGGGGAGAACAGCTGTCACTGCGGTTTCCAGAGAGGACTGAACCCAGGGCCTCTACAACGAGAGCAGAAAACTTAAGCCCCTTAGCTGGCACCTCTAGCCTTTCTCCCCTCTAAATCCAGCTCACCAGGAAACACATCATACACAGTGAACAGCAGAGTATAAGAGCCCGTGATTTTTACTGTGCCCATGTTGTCAGCCCTCTGCAGGGCAATCCTGGGCAAATGGTTCCTGTTGAGCGTCAGGAACCTGCTGCGCGAGACAGGTGGAAGACAGAGTATTCTGCACGTGGCTTTGTGGCATATGTCAAAGAAGCATGAGAGAGCCATGCCCAACACCAGACGATGGCCTAAAGCAGCTTCAAAGCAATTAGTTGCCATTGCAATTCACGTTGAAATATGATTACAAAAGGAGATGCTACTTGGGGGCACACAGGAACTGAGGCAGCACTGTTCAGCAATGATCTACTATTCCACAGGTGATCCCTCTGGCTCTCACGTCTCCTGTTTGCAGATCCAAAATGCTCCGCTTGCATGTCAGCCACCTCCCAGCTCATAAATGACAAAACTACTCACCAAAAGTGCTCTAAGGTTTATTACTGGGAGACTTGACAAGTTAAAGATCCAGCTGCTCCTCTGGCATAGACCCAAACTCTGTGATTCTTGA
>NW_017728996.1:6844397-6845316 GCF_001723915.1 Gavialis gangeticus | reverse complement strand
CAAAATGCTCCGCTTGCATGTCAGCCACCTCCCAGCTCATAAATGACAAAACTACTCACCAAAAGTGCTCTAAGGTTTATTACTTGGAGACTTGACAAGTTAAAGATCCAGCTGCTCCTCTGGCATAGACCCAAACTCTGTGATTCTTGAATAATGGCATTGCCTACGGAAAAGCTGGGTTTTCAACAGCCATCCCAAGCTTTCAGGGATTGTTATATACAAACAGGGAGAGTCCCTTCTTAGGGCTGCCAGCCACCCAATTCCATTGCCTGGAAGGGAGGAAAGGATTTCAATGATCAGTGTTTCAGGGGCAGCAGGGCCAAATGTGGACCTTCTGGGGCATGCTGCCTGGCACTCTCACCCTGTCCCTTAGTAGATGCCAAAAGTGCTCACAAACACAATGGATGTGGTTTGAAAGAAATTATCATCTTTCCGAAGGGGCTGTGGGTCTCTTTCAATAGTCCTATTTTTTTCCCTACAGGGCCAACACCTGACAGTGCCCCCTGCCCACTTCATGTCCTCATCCCCAGGACTGGGCCAAGCCATGCTGCACGTCTCAGTGGCACCTGGCTGAACTCCACATGCCCCTCTGGGTGGCGTGCAGGCAATCTGCAGCCAAAAACAATGCCCTCCCCCCATTCTGTGCAAACCACAGATACGTACACTGCTCCAGTTGTCATTAGCTGCTACCGGGGCTGGGGCAGACCTCAAAATCACAACCAGACAGATAATTAAAACCACAGCACTCAGGAAAAAGTGAGCAACAAGGGCAGCGGTTCTCAACGCCATGGGATAACCGCGCTCTGTTCAGAGCACCGCAACAGGACACAGAATCACCATCCCAGGGCCTGCTCCATCATTTATTTTCCTCCCTTCTTTTTTTTTTTTTTTTGAAATTTCATTCACTCTTTGACATTTC
>NW_017728996.1:6838688-6839397 GCF_001723915.1 Gavialis gangeticus | reverse complement strand
CCAGCTACAGGGGCAATTACTTGCCTTCTTTTCTTGCTGCTTTAATTGCAATTCTTTCTTGCCACCTTTCCATTTTTCTCCCGCCAGCTCCCACAACAGACCATCTGTCTTGTGTTGTTAGCTTTGCCCCCAAAGGCAACAATACGCTGCAGAGTAAATAAGACTCACGGCCTCCCCATTACCTGCCTTCAATAACCAAATGAAAGACAGAAACTGTGACCTTCACCAGGACTTTGCCGGGGGATGGGCAAGTGTCGCTGCCTGTGCAGTCTGAAGCAGGGTGGAGAGGCAGCGCAGCTTCAGACCACAGCACAGAGGGGCCGGGAATGATGGAATAGCCTCCGTGTGACTTAATGCAGTGGGCTTCTTTGGGACAGGGGATTTGCTACTGTGAGATCTCTGTATTTTTCTCCTCCCAAGAAAGGATTGATTAGCTTCCCTTTCATTTAAGCACCATTCTTCTGAATATTATATTGCTGCCTCTGCTCCACACTCCTCTCTCACTCCATCCTCCCTCCCCACCCAGCCAAGTGTCCACACAAGGGCAGCCACCTTGTGCGCAAGTCTGCAACTCTCTTCCTACCCCCACAAAGAAGAGCCATGAGATGAGTCTCCATCCTTAGATGTGGAATCTCCACCTTGGGGTGTTTAAGACCCAGATAAGACAAAACCTTGGCTGGGATGATCTAGCTGGGGCTGGGGCTGGGGC
>NW_017728996.1:6829175-6838660 GCF_001723915.1 Gavialis gangeticus | reverse complement strand
GATCTCCTGAGGTCCCTCCCAACCCTCATTTTCTATGATTCAGTGAGTCACTGGCACATTGCTGTGTGGGTTCTCAAAAGCAGGGAGGCTGGGCTGGATTCACCCTGGTCACACCTCCCAGCTCCAACTAACCCCCTTCCAGATTTCACCAGTGGAGAGCAAATTTAAGCTCTAAAAACCCATCAGCTCTTCAGGGACAGAGTTGCAAGGGCAGGCACATGCTCAACTCAACAACCCAGTCCTGATGCATGCTGGCTCTCCAACCTGCCTGAGCCCCAGGTACCTCCCCCAGCTCTTGGCAGACCATTTGCTATGTCTCCAGCCAACTGGCAGAACTCATCCACACCCTTGAACACAACCAGTCAAAAACCCCTCACACAGACCCCCCCAGTTCTGCCAGGGCACGGACACCCAGACAGGCCAAGCCCAACACTTACTTGCTGCCTGAATCCTGGCCTTCCGGCTAACCACCAGGCCATAGTGGTTCTGAGCCATGCAGTCGTACTCTCCCTCGTCAGACGAGCCATCCCCCCGGAGCTTCTGGAAGTGGGAGACATAGAGTGACCCATTGGCCAGCATGAAGGTGTTTTCACTGTCCACAACCATCGCCCCATTCTTCCTCCACGTGATGGCGATGGGCTGGATTCCTTCCACCTGGCAGTAGAGTATCAGGGGCTTCTCTTGGACAGCTATGTCATCGCTGGGCTCCACAACAAAGGCCAGCTCCGTGGAAAGACCAAAATCTGGAAGGCAGAGAAGAGAGGTGCCAAGGAAGTCAGTGATTCATCTCTCCGGAGCTCCCTGGCTAAGGCTTCAGCAACACGGGGCCCAACAAGCAGCTAGACTCATCAGTGTGCAAGTGCCTCACTCAGGCACTGGTGTCTCCTGGGTCACAAAGGCTTGTTCACCTCACGGCCCCTGAAGGAGGAGGGAGGAGGACAGGGATGGATGGATGGATGGATGGGTAAGTGAGTGGCTACCCAAGTCAGAAAGGAACGGCTCACAGGACACAACTTCCTCAAGGCACTGAAACAGATGGGAATCTGCTGTCCAATAAGGCATGGGAAACTTCAGCCCCTCTGCGACTGCCACCAGGGAACAGGCCATTCATACCCAGTGGGCATTGCTCAGATAGTTGGCGGCAACTGTTCTCCTCTGCCAAGACATATCTCCTCCTCTGTCCTCTAGCCATAAAGAAGTGGCCATGCCACCCCACTGTGGCTTGCTCATGACCCAGCCTGGTTGGGTCGCACGCACCTGCTTTGGGCTGTATTAATTCTAGGATCTTAGGAGTGGAAGCCCCTTGTTCTGCAGAGGGTTGTTACTGCCTAGCACATGTGCCAATGTGTTGCATCGGTCTGCTTCATGTCACAGCAGTCAAGTGATGCTGCTATTAAATTCTTAATGAAGAGCAAGTTAAGCACAGCAATGTTAACTCACAGCCTTACAGAGCAGAAACACAAAGGGCCTTGTGCTAGCCAATTATGCTAAACGATGTCTATGGAAGATCAGTTAATGTACAATTTAATCTAACAATAGGCCAACCCAGGCTTCGCACAATATAGATACATACTAATTTTTCCCATTTGCCAACAGAACGTCTAAACACTGCATCCTTTGTATTTTCTGCTTCATTTAGTCCAGCACACCTTTTTTAGGGTATAATTTGCAAGGTGGTTGTGATTATAGACTTGAAGGAAAGGTGGGAATAGGCCTGCAATTTAAGGATTAGCCTAAAATAAAAGTTTATCAGCTGACCTGAAATGCAAAAGGTGACCAAGGAAGGTGTGAAAATGTGAAGGGTGTGAATGCCTGGATGGGAAAGAATCTTATAAGGTGGTGGAGAGGAGGGATAGGGCCAGGGCACTGAGAAAAAGAACAGAAATAAGCTAAATGTAGGAACTCTCCCCATGGGTGCCATGAGAGCCTACATTTTGGACATGCCTTCAGACATGATTAGAGATGAAGTCAAGAATAATCCTGTATTCCCAAGAAAGGACAAGGTCAACTGTGTCTCTTCTATCTGCTGTTTCTAGGATTCACCGACCAGAAAAGCCCTTGCTAGACTGTGTTTGTAACATAACTGGAGCCCATCCATGTGGCAAGTGGGGGAGAACTTCCCCATCTTGCTCATTCAACTCCCTTTTTGTGCCGCCTGTTGTGAAAAGAAGTTTTGTCGTGGCTTTTAGAGGCAAACACGCAGGGGACTCTATGGACTGCTCAAGTAATAGCTCCATGCAGCCTCGCATTACAAATGAAATGACAAAAGTCACTGAAAAATTAGACCAGATCCAGGTAGCATTTCTTTGGTAACTGGATCCCTTCAGATCTGCCTGCAGTTCCTCTACTGCAAGGGAAGGAAAGAGGATGCAGTGTGATCTAGTATAATGCCGCCAGGAAGCACAAACAGGACCATTTTCTGTGGCCTGTCACCATCATGAATGATCAATCTCCCTTCATTCCTCAAATCCTAGAAGCATGGGACAGGTTGCCAGTGATATTAATCAGCCGGGCCAGCATTTAATCAGCAACGTCCTGAACAGGCAGAGTCAGCAAAGCACAGAACGCACTAAACCCAGCCCCCACCGCAACCATGAGCAAAACTCCCACTGACTCGCAAGAAAGCAGGAAAAAGAGGCAGTAGCAGCTATAAGCCTCAGCTCTGCCCAGGAAGGGCAGCATCTACGATGAAGAGGCATGTTCAGCCTCCGTGATCTAGTAGGTCCACTGCCGTGAAATCCCTGGACCCAAACACGACCCTACAGTCACGCTCATAGATATCAGAGTAGCGATCAAGTCAACTTCACTGGTGACTTCCCATTTACCATCCTCTCTAG
This sequence comes from Gavialis gangeticus, assembly GCF_001723915.1. Classification (NCBI taxonomy): domain Eukaryota; kingdom Metazoa; phylum Chordata; order Crocodylia; family Gavialidae; genus Gavialis; species Gavialis gangeticus. The sequence continues at coordinate 6,835,823 of NW_017728996.1, read as the reverse complement.
TTAGTGCTAGAGAACCAGTGATGGCAACCACTGGCTCCAACCCCTATGTAAAAGAGAGGAACACCTAATCACCTACCCCAGGTCAAGCACAAACCGTCAGTCCAGCTGGCTCAGTCTATGAGAACATGAAGCATTTGCTTTTCAGAAAGAAGTGCAACACCGTGGCATCGAGTCACTCGAATCCACCAGGCCCTACATACTCAATTAGTTTCCTCCTGGCTACAGAACAGATAATAGGAAAATGAAGCAAGAGGGCAATCTTGTTCAGTTGGATAAAGATACACAGGCCAGTTGCTAGCATGGTACCAGAGCCGACCTTAGGAAAAACAGCACCTGGGGTGAATGTGTATATTGGTACCACCCCCACCCCTAACAGTGCCCAGCCCGGCTCCCCCTAGGCAGTGGCTGGAGGCGGGGGGCAGGCTGGGCTGGGCACCGCTTCTTCTGCCTGGGGCAGAGATTGGCTGAGGCAGGGGGACAGCGCTGCTGTGAGCACAGGCTGCTCACTCATGTGTGTGCACATGCCTGACCGCAGCACCCTGAGCTGTCGCCCATCCCTAAGGCCAGCTCTGCTTGGTACCCAGGGAGCTCCCAATCATCCCGAATGGCAATGAACTCCAGAAGTAATCACAGAATCAGAGAGAAATGGGGCTGGAAGGGACCTCCACAGGTCATCTAGTCCAACCCCCTGCCTGAGGCAGGATCATCCCTGTCCAAACCATCCTTCATAAATTCACTGTCTAACCTCTTAGCAAATAGGAAATATGCTACCAAGTTCTCATGGGTGGCAGGTCTCACTCTTTGGAATAATCCAAAGGGGGTTTCATTATTAAAATGGCTGACCCACTCAACAGATTCCCAAATCCATCATATAAAGTGCTGCGGAAATTTGAAATTCTGCCATCAGATGGTTGGTTGGAGCTCATAGCAGCTTTGCAAGTGCATTTGTGAACCAAACAGAGCTCCACCGGGTAGGTCTAATATGGAGAGAGAATCCTTTTGGATTATTGGACACTTACGGCCTGATCCTAAAGTAGCTCTTCCTCTCACCCGCAGGGTCCGAGGGGACTGGTCCTTCCCGAGCACTGGTTAATAGACCTAGACCCTGGTGGAGAACTATGGAAACCCAGCCACAGCTTACCTGTATCCACTGCAACGGTCTAACCCAGAACAGGAGCCTGTTGCACTCCCCACAGCATGCAGTACACAGCCCTTTTTGTGTCTTTTTTTCTGCTCCTTAAAAACAAACATGGAAAGATGACAGAAAGGTCCTATCTCTAAATAAAATGCCTGTCCTTTCTACTTTGCAAGCCCTGGTGCATCTGCTTCTCTCTCTCTCCTTTTTTAAACCTCTCGCCCCTTTCTACAGCAGCTCAAATTAGATTATGGGGGATAAGCACAGGGTGTAACTCGAGAAGAGGCAGATGGACAGAGCAGACAAAGGCGCGGGGCTGCTGCACAGCAGGTCAAAGGTGCTGCTGCAGAGGTATGAGCATGCACACAAAACAGGCAGACTCCATTTAGCAGCAGGCACCTAAAGTGACCCACGTTTTTTTCCACCATTTTATTAACCCATTAAGCGTCTTAAAATGTCAGACTCTCCTCATCCACTGCGGTGATCTATCGGCCTCTCCAACTTCTGTTTATGAGACAGCCCCGGGGTTAAAGTACAGCCAGCACAAACCATCAATTAAGTTGCCGTGAAAAGTCAGGAACTGGAGGAATGCTCTGCATTTTTCTAGAGGGGGCCGTCATCAAAACAGCATTGAACACAATTTCTGCAGGGACTGAGACCCCAATCTCTGCAGCAGCTGGTAAGCTGTTCTATCATTTAAAAAAGAATAGTAATAATACAGACTCTTACTCATTCAGCTTCCCCATTGAGTCTAGTGGGAATCTGGCCTGAGTAAAGATCACAGTGTTTGACCCAAGAGGCAATCACTGGGGGGGAGGGGGAAGGAAACTAATGAAATAAATTCCCCATCTCCCCCCTTTATTCTGGCATAAAATAGCTTATTATTATATGTACAATAAAGAGAAGAATCAACATAATTACATACCCTTCCCCACAATGGCTGTCATTATAATAACCATCATTAGAGGCTGTGATTGGGAATAATCATGTTTACCTCCATAAACATTCTGCCTGGATCTTCGTTCTAAGGCTGCTTGAGCAGGAAGATGGATGGGGCTCCTGATTAAACCTGTTGCTCTTAGGCAAGAGCTGGCTTGGGCTACTGTCTCCTGCTCCATGCCAGGCTGGAGGCACCCCAGGGTAGGACACAACCTCCAGACACCTCCACTCCACTCCACTCCAATTCCTACTTGCTTTACGGCAGATTTGTTCTAGCAGCCATGGAATCTGCCCTGTTTTATCTGTGCTGGCTGGCACTTCAAGGCCAGCATAGCCCTCTGCCAACCCCCCAAAATGGCAGACATACCAGCTGCTTGTGGGAAGATGGAAGATAAGAGTGGTTAGAGTGCCAGCCTGGGACCCTCTGCTCTGGCACAAGGTTCCTACATACCCCCAGCTAGGTCAGATATTTCAAAAGTCTATTGCAGCACTTTGTGGGTTTCCAAAGGAAGTTAAGCATTTCGTTCCCATTTGAAGCACCTCCATACCTCTAAAAATCCAGCCCTTATCTTTCCCTGGCCACAGTCCCCTCTTTATAACATGGGAATAGCTCTGTCCTCTCTCTGGTGGTACCAACCACAGACACCAGGGACCAACAGACTCTTGCCAAGGCTACTTAACCTCAAGTTTCCAGCAGAGAAGAGAGGCAAGATGGCCTGTTGTTATCTATGGACCACACTGCACGGCCTCGTGGGACCCCCGCAGTACACGTGTTGAAAATTGCTGATGCCCCATAAATGAACAAGTTGGAGAAGCACTTGGATAAGTAGCTGAAGTACAGAGTTAGGCTCCTGCGTACTCCAGGGTGTAAGGAGAAAGAGTCTTGCTCCTTCAGCCCCTGAGCAGATCTGCAGCGCAAAGCCCAGTAGCACCCATTGTGAAGATGGGCACAGGGTCTTTGTGGAACGTGGCAGTACTAGCATGGCTCAAAAGCTGGCTTTTCACCCAGCCAAAGCATCTATGGAAGAAGGCCTAATTCTGCTTAGTTCTCAAAGCCAATGCAACAAAGCCCCTTGGGTGACTAAGGGTTATTAGGTATGATGGCCCAGGAGAACCCTTTCAGCCCTCTGATTCTGACTGCGTGGACATTTTGCCTCGATAAAGGGCAAAAGGTCCAAGGTCCTGCCTTGCTTACTTATATAAGCAATCAGGATCCACAAGGGACAGGGCTGTGCTCTCCCCTGCAGGCCTTCAGGGATACTTTATTTCCTGAGTAGTCCTATGGTCACTCAAGGGCAGCACGCTCTGGCCTGCTGACAGCCTGACCTAATGTCCGCTTCGCCGAGGCACCCATGGGGGAGAGGTGCCCCTGAGAGCTAGGGACCCTGAAAGCCCTTTCTTTGTCTCCGACAATGCTCTGAAGTCCACCTGTCTTGAGACGTGCTGGAAATTCAAGTTTTTGAGGATGTCTGTGGGATTACTCACATGAAGGCACAGATTTACAAAGACTTTGGGGCTGGTCCTCAAAGACCTCCCTTATCAGGCTCCAGATCTGGAAGGCAAATTCCAAACTTTGAGCTCAAGTTTTCACCAGGACACTCAAGAGCCCCAGAAGGATGATGTTCACGCTGGAATCCCCCCGTGGGACAAAGGTAGATTTACTGTAGAGGTCAGCATGCACACCCGGGAAAAGAAGGTGAATGTGCAGCAAGGAGGTAATTTAAGAGAGGGGGGAATGTAAACTCTATCACAAAGATTCTCATCCTTTTTAGACTCAAGATGCCCCTCATTGGACTTGAGGCCCTCTCAGAAAATGTCAGCTCTTTTTTCACTCTTTTTTGGACTACAGAAAAATACTAAAGCAATTCTTCTGTTGCAACAAACTCAGAAAAACCACAACAGGCCAGGTTGTTTTTAACACTATGGTTTCCTACTTGAAATCTCTGGGCTCATCTTGTGCATCATATTTGCACACCTGCTACTAAACACTGTGTGGCAACCTGCAGCACCCCGAAAGGAGCTTGAGGGACCCCAGGGTGCTGGGGGACCCTGGTTAAGAATCACTGCCCTAGCTGCCCTTGAGACACCCATTCAATGTAACAGGGAAAATAAACTTCATTTTCTAATCAAAGGCAATCTATAAAACTGGTTAATTAATTGGGGGGAGGGGAGTGAGGAAGGGATATTACTTAGGCTTACACATTCATTAGACAAGTCTAATTGCAAGTTATTTCCTAACACACCTGTCCAATCCATGCTGCATATCACACTTGAGCTCATCCCAGCCAAAGTCCTGCAAAGGAGGGATTTATGACAATGACTCCTCAATCTAGTGTGTGTATTGCAGTCACTGCGTGCAGAATAGAAAACATTTCTCAATTTCTCCCCAGCAGCTGGCTTGACTTATTCGTCAAAGGGACTGGGTGTTGTTTAGCCAATTAAACAAATGCTTGTCGTAACTCCAACTGTCTGTGCTCTGGAATCTGTAAAAGGGAAAATTGCTTTACCTTCTATTACCAGGGGAGAAAAAAAAGTATTATTAGCACTGACACAAAGGCCAAGAGAAAATGACTGGAGTGCTCATTCTGCAAGTCCCCCTTTGAGAAACAGTTAACATCTTCCTGAACAATATGATCTGTGACAGTGTGTATGACTACTGAACAAAAAACAAACCCAACTCCTCGTATATTGATCACGCCACAAGGCATGCTGAGAGAAACCAATTATTACCAATGCTTTTGAACTGCCAGATTTACGTAGTGTAGAGAGTGGGAGAGAGTTCTGAATTAATGAAAAGCTTAAAACACCTTGAAGTGCCTTTATTTTTTTTTTTTAGAGTTTTATTTTGTTGCTGTGGTTGAATGCTGTTTGCGATTCCTTTTCGAAGCTTCAAAAGAACTTTTTCTTCCACTGATTTTTCTCTTGCCACTTAGTAAATATTGTTTTTGGGTTCTCCACCCCCACCCCACCCACCCTGCTTTCAAAAAAGCTTCAATTAACATGGCTTATTTTACACCTATTAATATTATTATTATTATTATTCCTGGAACTCATCCAAGCCACATCTCACAGCAGGGCCCTGTAGTTCTGGGCACTGTGCAAATACATAGTGAGAAATCATCCCTCCCCTGAAGAATTTATGTTCTAAACAAGACAAAGCAAGTATTAGCATTATTCCCATTCCACAGATACAGACAATGAGGCTCAGATTCAGTTACTTGTGCAAGGTCACACAGGAAGTCAGTAGCAGAGCCAAGTGATGAAAGGTGGCCCAGTCCATCTCAAGTCCTCCAGGCCTCACCCTGTCCCTTCTTCCAGTGCACACTGGTGGAGAAGCTACCCATACTGCACAACAGGAATTCTCCAGGCCAAATCTCTGGACAGCTTACGTTGATCATGCAGCACTTCCACAGCACAGTGCAAACCCCCTGCGAATGAAAGGACTGACCAAATGTCTTACTGAAAATATGGCGCCTGGCAGTGGCTACTCCCAACATGCACAGACTTATCTCCAGGAATTGCCCCTGCATAAGCCAAGAGTAGCAAAGCAATGAAGTAAGCCCACACACTCCTAAAGCAGACAGAGCTGCCACTGAGGTCAATACAGATTCTACCCAAGTACGGAGGGAGTGTGGGATGAAGGACCAGGCTCCCCAGCAAAAGATTGCCCCCAGCTGAATGTCCAGTTGTTATCTGGACCATTTCCAGCCAGCAAACATGAAATACAGCTACAGATGGAGAATAGGGAGGAAGCATTCAGGACATCAAAGTTCTGTGAAAAAATAGCTGCAGCCATTGGGAGTCTACACTGGAAGGATGATGATCCAGGGCTAAGGTACCTGTCTCAGGACTCAACAAGACCAGAGTCCTATTGTCCTGGGTGCTCTGCAGGTGCTCAACCTCCTGCCCCAGTGAAATGCAGCCTAAACAGACAAGACAGACAAAGGCAAAGTGAGAACTGACTTGCCCAACACAGCAGCTCCTCCTGCAGTGTGCAATACAGCCCAGAGCAATTAGATGCACCCCAAGGCTGCTCTAACAGTGCACAGGGAAATGGCCCTGTGCAGAGCAGCATCCACTCCAACTTGCATTCTGTCACTTGCTATGATTCTGCCCATAAAACTTTGACCTGTAACTTCCATCTAACTCCTTTAGACACAGGTCTTTGAGAACCCCTACCCCGCTTCATTCATAGGTTAATAAATGGAATACACCCACCTAATCCCAACAACTGAATGCTTCAAAAGAAGCAAAGACTCCCAAACCCCTTAAAATACAACCACGCTCATCAACCTCTCAGAAAGCAAGTTGTCTACTGCTTCCAAAGCAGAGTGGGCAACGGGAAGGTCCACCCTTCTCCTCCTCCATATCTGGGAACATCCTCTATCCCATTTAGTCCTTTTTTAAGTACATAGGGAGAAGAAAGAAGGCCCCAGGAAATGTGGGGCCCTTGCAGGACAAGACGGGGAATCTGGTTGTCACGCCAGATGACAAAGCCAACATATTTAATAACTTCTTTGCCTCTGTCTTCCTCAGTAAGGACCAGAACTGCCACCTCCCTGCTGGGCCCCCTT
>NW_017728996.1:6823052-6828964 GCF_001723915.1 Gavialis gangeticus | reverse complement strand
TGAACCTGTTCAGCCTTCAAAAGAGAAGGCTGAGGGGGGATCTTGTGGCCTGTTATAAACTGGTTAGGGGGGATCAGCAGGCGCTGGGGGAGTCCCTGTTCCCCCGAGCGCCGCAAGGAGTGACCAGGAACAATGGTCACAAGCTGGCGGAGGGAAGGTTTAAGTTGGACATCAGGAGGCGCTACTTCATGGTCAGGGCGGCTAGGGTCTGGAACCAGCTTCCATGTGAGGTGGTGCAAGCTCCCACCCTGGGGTTTTTTAAGAGGAGGTTGGATGACCACCTTACTGGGGTCATTTGACCCCAGTGCTCTTCCTGCCATGGCAGGGGGTCGGACTAGATGATCTGCTCAGGTCCCTTCCGACCCTAGAAACTATGAAACTATTTTACGCTCATCAGTACTGCTGGGCCAGCTACACTGGCCAGAAGAGTCCCTGTTCCAGAGGCTGCTGTAACCCCAGCTTGTCTCCATCACTTGCATCTTCTGCACTTAACATCACAAAATGTGGAGAAAACACACAGCACTCTTGGCACCCAACCACTGTATCATGCAAACATGAAGGCCTTGCTACAGCCATGCAGCTGCTCCTGAAACAAAGCACTGTAGGGGCCGCCAGAAGGCTCCCAAACCATTTAAAGGGGTAACGCCCCCTTGCTTTACCACACACCTGGAAACAACCACCCTCACACTTTAGGATCAAGCCATCTTTTTATTGTATTATGTCTATCATTTTTTTTTCTTTTAATCCTTCTTCTCTCCTTGGCCCCCATTCTTCCTTCAAGACACTTTTTATCTCGATTTTGACCTCTCCCCAGTCTTCACCTTGCTCCCCTCCTCTATCCTTGAGGAAAGGGCCCAGAAGAGAGGGGCTCCTTGCCTTCCAAACACAGCAAAGTCAATAGCACTACATGGCAGGTTGGAATTTCCTTCCTGTCCAAAAACACAAGGGTCGTCACAAGCCTGCATCTGAGCCCAGTCGAACATCCATGAGAAGGGAACCTTCCTCACTGGCTGCCAGGGGAGGTAGTCATACCTCCTAGCTTACCTGTAGACAGGAACTGCCCGGCACGGGCACCTAAGCTCATCAGCACTTTGCATTGGCAATAATTCTGGGGTCTCAGTGGTGGGTCACTTCTTTCTTGGGCTTCTCCAGCATGGACCCAGCAAGTGCCACCTATGGTGGAGAGCCCCACATCCTCTGTGCACAACATCCCAGGTATGTGGTGCTTCACACAGGGAATGAAAATTGGGACCATCCACAAAGAGGAGGACCATACCACAGTTTGCATGAGGTCTGAGCAACAGGGGTGAGCCAGAAGTAACAGAGAGGAATTCTTACGGGGGACTAACAGGCCTCAAAGGTCTTGCACTTGCCTGACAGCCTGTGGCATCAAAAGGCAGCACCCAAGGTCTCCCTGCATCCTGAACTCAACAGCTAATGAATGCTGCCTATTCTACAGACAAGACTGGAGGCTGGGGAAGGTGAGCTAAGGCAAGGTCTCCGGGAGGGAAGCACCCTTAGATATTCTTCATCTAAACTTTGGAGTGATTATTCATTTCTGGGGCAGGCTGCACTAGCCTCTTCCACACCCTCTGATTCCCTTTTCCTCATCACATCTCACTCCACACCTGAAAATGAATGGAGATAAATCAAGTGCTCCGTTATACTGAGAAGCAGTAAAGTACTGGAGAGCACAGGATCAGTAACAGGTCCCCAATCAGGGGCCATCTGTTCAGTGGGCCACACACTAGCATTTCCGAAAAAGCAGCACTCTCCCCTTTCATCCTCACTCCTGGCTCAGAGCAGCCAACATCCCTTTGGCAAAAGCACTGGTTTAAAGCGGGGGGTGGAAAAAACAAAGTCCGGCCCTTTGTCTTACGATTAGCTTTGTGAAAACAATGAGCAAAACTGAAACAAATCCTTTCCTCTGCTATGAAACTCCGGTTTTAAATTACCAAAGCTGGAGCAGGTCTGGATTGTTAAGTGACTCGGCTCCATGGAGCGGAGGTTGCGATGGAACAGCGACATCTGATCTAACAGCAGCCCCAGATGGGCAGGCTATGCGCTTTCTTCAGGCTGTCAGCCTGCTTGCCTCTCTTCTTTTAAAGTGCAATTATTGACATGTTCACCTCCTTAACCATCAGGTTTATATGCTTGCCAAGGACTCCTGAACACGTGTAAACAATTATTTTTATTTTCCTGCAAAAACCAAAAACGTTACATATTCTTTTGGATAAAATGACTGGGTAGGTTTTCATGAGCCCTGCTCCATAATTTATTAGTTTCTAAACTCTGTAAAACTAAAAAGCTCCAGTAAAAGTTCAAATGCTTTAGTGATTTCAAAGCAACCTCAATCGACTCTTCCTCCTCTCCCAATATTTGGATTTAGGCTTGTTCAGATTTAAGCTCTTCATCTGCAACAAGCTTCCCCGAATTGTTTTGTCAGGTCGAATAAAAGGATGATACCACGGGGCAGAAACTCAGTCATCCAAGCATGAGATGAAGAAATAAAAAGAAAGCATCTTCTGGGCTGAGGCAGTGACAATCTGCAAAATGAAATGTGTGGCGTGCTCTCTAATCAATGCAGAATTAGCTTTCCGCTTGCAACAGGAGAAAGTCAGGAGCTGGGAAGCAGTCTCAGCATGGAGCTGTGCTAACATGCCGCTTCTCACACAGAAACCACACGTTTGGGGCCCCATTCTGCTCCCAGCAAAGTCAATGAGAAAGCTCCCACTGACTTCAATAGGAGCAGGGAGCCAGCCTTTGAATCTTAAAGCTGCACCATGGTGATAAAGCCAGGCTCTCTTGATCTCAACACACCAGACAAAGAAGTTACTTTTGGGCAGTGGGGAAGGGACGGCATGGGGGGCTGGGATAAAAAAAAAAAAAAAAAAAGCACACACTGGATGGGACTACTTCGGAAGTATTTGCAGAGCGCAGCTGTGAAGGGGCTGGTGCAGCCTGGCGTCCGTGGAGCATGCTTGCCCTAAGAAGAAGGCAAGAGGGGAAGATCCCAGGAACAAAGGAGGGAGGCAGAGAAATCAAGTCAGCTAGAAGAGGGAGGGAAGAAAAGCATTTCTCATTTTTATGCATAAAGTAGCAGTGTCTTTGCTGCTGCCCAGAGCTGCTCTTGTTTACATCACATTTACCAGTAAAGCCTGGGGGGGGCAGGAATGGTACAGGACTAGTGAGAGAGGGGGAGGAATCGGGTTTATAAGAGAGATCTTGGGTCCAAATCTGTTTTCGTTACATATGCCCAAATCCTACCAGGCTCCAGCAGGATCTGTGGGGTGATCAGAACAGTAGAGAGAAATCATCACACCCAAGTACAGACTTTCTGTGTGTGTATTACCGTAGCACTGCTTGGGGAAAGGACTGTCATTTGCCTTACGCATGTACAGCATCCAGCACAACGAGCTGCTGCCTTGCCTGGCTTTTAGGTGCTGTGGCAGCTTAAATAACAACTTGAGCCAGAATAAGCGCCCCCAAGGCATCAGTGCTGGGAAACACATGCATGCGTGGTTAGGTATCCATATATCGGGTCGATATTCGCACACCCCGCGCTCTCCGATCTCACGTGTAACTTCGCTGCTGCTAGACGAGCCTGGCTGTTGTTTTATTAACCGTGCAGTGCCGATTGTAAATGAAAACCGATCAACTCTTGGTACTTAACCGAATTCTCAGGCTGAACTCCCCAAAAGAAACAAAGGCGGAACACAGGTTTGAATTTCATACATCGTCTTTGAGTTTTATTAGGGAAATGATACCAGATAGCCTGTATGTATTTTAAGAGAAAAGACAGGGTATTACACCAATTTAGGAGAAACCAATCCTTTTCCACATTAAAAAAACCTAAAGCCGTGTAGAAAAGGAATTAGCGAAAGCTTATAGCTTCACTAATTTAGAAGTTAAGCCTACTTAAATATAAATGACAATATTTAATTCCAAGGCTGTTACTGAGCAGAGCCTGGGTGCCTCTCATATCCTGTGCCTGTCTTTGAATGTAGGGCTCAGCAATAACAGACAAAAGCTGTCCATCACTCCGAACAAAGAACTCCAGGAAATTAAGAAAAAGGAAATACCGTCGTGTTTCTGCACCCAGCTCCAGTGAACTGAGCATCCAGGCAGGTCAGTTTTCACTTGGTTTATTTAAGGAGGCACTGTGCCCTAATTTTGGAAAGTTTGAAAAGAAAAAAACAATGCGCACGCATGAGGATGGAGCTCCGGCATTATGTAATGGAGAGAGCAACCATCCCAAGAAAAACGACACCCACTGAGACACAGTACCCAGGCAGGCAGGGCCCTCGAGTCCCAGCTTTGCTCTCAGTGAAGCAAGTTTCCGTTTGGTCCCCGATGGACATACACATGGAGTACTTTATCAAATTAAACGGGGCACAGAAACTTGCACCTCGCCGTTACCCGCGTCCAAAGTGTGGAAGAGGAGACCAGCAAGAGAGGAGAGGGGGGAAAAAAAAAAAATCACTTCTTAAATTGCTGCAAAGCCTTCTCAAGAGGGACCAATACAACACACCAAAAAGTCAGGTCCCCTACTTCACAGCATGGAGAGGTGGGGTAGGACAGCGCAAAGAAATCTAAGCGGATCCCTAGACGATAAATTAGGGGAGAGCTCAATTTATGAAGATCAGCTTTCAAGAACATGCTTCCCCCCACCCAAAACAAGAGACGTTACTTCATTCACTTTAATCACACTATTATCTGTCCAGGAATCCCAGCAGAGTGACAGCGAGGAGACCTGCCTCCTTACATTCAGCTCCTCGGTGTTTTTCTGTTTTCCAAGAGTTAGGCGCACACCCGCTACCTTCAGCTGCTACGAACCAGGCTGCTGGGTCGTTACAGTCTGAAGCACCACCCCGATTTCCCGACAGCTTTGCATAACGGGCACCTGCGCCCAAAGCAACCCAATTCTCCCCTCTTCAAGGCGGTGAAGCCCTTTCCAACCCATCCCAATAGTCTTAAATAAAGCCGGGGGAGAGAAGTCCATCTGTAATCCCACCTTGGCCAGAGAAGACCACTTTCTTTCCCTGGCTTTTCCTCCCCCAACCACAATGATCTGGTCCTCAAAGAGCATTCAGAGTCGGGGGGGAAATCGCGGCTTTAGAGTTTCTGGGGGGTCGGTAGGTCCAGGGGAAAATCCCTTTGATGTTTTTGTAGTTCAGCTGCAGTCCAATGGGGGGTGTTGCTGGGTGTTTGCGTTCATCTGAACCCCAGCCAAAGCTTTGCATGAGACCGTGGTCCTGCTAGGTTGGAAATAGCGGGCCGCTTGCCTTCTAACTTCCCCGCAGGCGGATCCCGACCCCTTGCCCACCTTGCCAAGGCCCAGCATCGGTCTTTGGACCCGGGACCGGCCCGGCCCGACTTGGCGCTCAGTGGCCACAACGAAAGCCTGACACCGCCTGGGCTTCATCCCCATACAGAGACGGAGCAAAGGAACAAGAAAGCGGGGTTCGGGGGATGCCAATGAAGAGCTGGGGGGCTGCCCATCACACCCTGAAGCCCCTCCACATCTGGGGGACTTGAGCTGCAACTTTGCAGCCCCCCAGCCGGCCCTGCCCCGAGGGATGAGGGGGAGAAAGTTTATCCGACCCCCCCCCGGGCACCCTGTAGGGGAAGGGTGCTTGTTGACACAGCCATGTGCTCGCCCCGGCCCCGCTTACCTCCTCGCAAGCCGAGCAGCAGCAATCCCAGCAGGCAGGCGGGCAGGGGGGAGCCCGCGGCGGCCATCGCATGCCCGGGGCCCGGGCGCTGCGCGCGGGGAGCCCGAGCTACGTCCCGCCGCCGCCGCCGCCTAAGACAATCGGTGGCTGGAGCGGGCTTGCGCCATCTTGCACATCCATCAGGGATCTGTCAGCATCTCCCCGCGCGCCGGGCACCGCCGAGCCCCCGCCCCGCCC
>NW_017728996.1:6810416-6822894 GCF_001723915.1 Gavialis gangeticus | reverse complement strand
ACCGCCCCTTCTGGGGAACAAAGGAGCCGCCCCTCCGCCCCCCGGTCCTGAGGGGTGGGTGCGAGCAACGGGCAACGGCCGCCCGAGGGGACCGCGCGCAGCCACGGCCTGAGGTAAAACACCGGCGCTGCCAAGAAACCCCCCGGGCACAGCGCGGCTGCTCTGCTAGCGCGCTGCCCCGTCCCACATGGGTGTCCCGGCCGCCACCTCGTGCTACTTCGCTGTACCGCGCCTCCGAGGCGGAGACCTGGTTTCACTTCGCGCTGTAGCGAGCAGCGTTTCCAGGGCGCGCGCCTCAGAGTGCTCCCCGGTTTCGCCTCGCGCTGTTTCGCTATAGCGCTCCTTTCAGATCGGTACCGGACTTCGCTTAGCGCTGTTTCGCTGTAGCGCGAGTTTGAGATTGATACCCGCCTTTGCTTAGCGCTGTTTTAGCGCGCATTGTAATGGATACCGGACTTCGGTTAGAGCTGTTTCGCTATAGCGCTCATTTGAGGTCGACACCTGGGTTTCACCTCATGCTGTTTCGCTATAGCACTCATTCAAAATCGATAGCTGACTTCACTTAGCGCTGTTTCACTATAATGCTCATTTGAGATCAGTACCTGATTTCACCTCGTGCTATTTCACTATAGCACTGGTTTGAGGTTGATACCTGGTTTCGCTTAGCGCTGTTTTAGCACTCATTTTAATTGATACCTGGTTTCGCTTAGCGCTGTTTCAAATGAGGACTAAAACAGCACCAAGTGAAATCCAGTATTGGTTTCAAATGAGCACTATAACAAAATAGTAATAAGCGGAATCGGGTATCAATTAAAATGAGTGCTAAAACAGTGTTAAGCAAAATCAGGTATCCATTTCAAATGAGCGCTATAGTGAAACAGCGCCAAGCGAAACCAGGTATCAGTTTCACTGTAGTGCTCATTTGAAATGGATACGGGCAACCCCACTTAGCACTCTTGCTTGGTTCCTGAAAAACCCAGCATTAAGCGAAACTGAAAGTATTTGGTGACCCAAAATGGCAACCTCAAGTGTTTTTAATGACCCAAGGTGGCAACTATAACAATTTCAAATGAGCGCTATGGGAAAACAGTGCTGTTTCGCTATAGCACTAGTTTAAAATTGATACCCGACTTCAGATAGCGCTCAGCGAGTTTCATGACAACGCTCACAGTCACCACCTTCAGTCATTAAAAACATTTGCAGCTGCTGTCTCGGGTGGCCAAAGGCTTGCGGTTTCACTGGATGCTTGGTTTTTCAGGAACCAAGTAAGAGCACTAAGCGGGGCTTGCCTGTATATGAGTTTCCCTCGCTTTATGCGGGTTCTGCATGCACAGACTTGCTCTGATGCAACGACCCTTTTTATACCAAAAGTTCATTATCTACGAGGTAAATTCACTCTTACGCGATGGGCATGGTGGAAGCCCACAGTCAGCTGCTTTGTGCCGTGCGTGGTGGGAGTGACGCACACCAAAATATAATCTCCAGGATGGATCTGTGCTCCTCCCCTGTTGTCCGTGACACGTGTTTCCGTAGTTGCCATCCCCATTATGGTAACATTCACCATCGCCCTGAACACCGCTGCGTGCCCCTGGAGGCTGCTCAGTGGGGCAGGCAGCGGAGGCAGTGTCAGTGGCCCGGCAGCAGCAAGTGGGGAGCTCCCGCAGGCAGCCACAGCAGTGTCAGCAGCTGGAAAGGGGGTGGGGGGCAAGCACTGACCAGCAGTCAGCAACTACCCACAGATGCCACTGGCAGCAGCCAGCAGTGATCGGGGACCGCCCGCGGACACCACCAGCAGTGTCAGCTGCAATGGGGGGGCACTTTTCACAGGGGGTGCACGTGTACCTGTGTGTACCCCTTACACATCACCAATGCCCACCACCCTGTGCCTCTGTTGTGTGCTGTTGGCAAGTACCAAAATTGTCTGGTAAAAGTGCCAGATATGGGTCTGGGGGTCAGTACAGTCCAGGTCTTGGAACATATCCCTATTTGTTACATTGTAAACTGGGTTTCCTTTATGCAAATTCAAGTTATGCACCATTTTCCAGGAACACATGTACAGCATAAAGCAAGGGAAACCTATATATATATTTTTAACAAGCTCATGTGAGCAGAGAGCAAACTCTAAACAAAATGTTACTATCAATTATTTGTATTGCCCTGGGAAGCCCTGAACAAATCATAGCACGAGGAGCATACCTCACAAATAGTCCAGGCGAAGCACAGGAGGAGAAGCCAGTAAATGAAGCAACTGTGATGGTCCCCAGCACTGGTCAAGGGCCTTTCATTCATGGACTTCAAAGCAGCTCACTGGCATTATCCCCATTTTACAGACTGAAGGTGGGGGGGAAGAAAACTAGTGAAGGGGAGGTGTGTAGCCACCTGGCTCCAAAAAATGAGTCATCACAAGGCAAAAGGGTGCTTTGCAGGTGTTGCGTTCACTTCAGCGAGGTGAGGGTAGGGCAGGGGTGGGCAACGTGGCCCGCCAGGCCTTCTATCTGGCTCATGGGGCACCTAAAAAATTAATATTCATCTGCCTCTGTCTGCCTGTCATGCAGCCCTCAATGGCTTGCCAAAAACTCAGTAAGTGACCCTCCACCCAAAATAATTGCAAACCCCTGGGGTAGGTGAAGTTTGTGCACATGGTGGGTTAGGTCTCTCATCTGAAGCTGCACAGAATAGAAAGGCCCTAATGAACCAAAGGCAGCCTCCAAGGAATGGACCTGTGCTTAACCCGTGGGCCTCAAGCATCTATCACAGTGGTTCTCAACTTTTTTAGACCCACAGCACCCACAGAAAATACCAGCTCTTCACTTTCACTTGTTTTTGGGTTACACAACAATAATAGAGTGATTCTTCTGTTGCAAAGAGCTCAGAAAGCCCATAGCAGGTTTCTGACTCTATGGATTCCTATCTGAAAGCTCTGGGTTTATCTTGCGAATCGGTGTAGGTGTTTACACACCTAACAGTGATACTTTTGTGTGGCACCTCATGGCACTGTTAAGAGGATCTTGTGGCACCCAGGTTGAGAATCACTGCTCTACCTGTTGGTCTATGAGGGAGCCTCATTAAGCAAATGTGACAAATGTCTACCTGAACAGCCCACTGGGCTCAGCTGTATGCAGCGTGGCCAGCTTCACATCTAGCCATCTTGGACTCGTCAGCCTGAATGACCAGGTGCACACTGACAGCCCAGTCAACCACAGACAGAGCAGACTTGATTCATGCCTCCAGTGCTATAGCAAGACTCCTTAACTGCTCTGCAGCTGTGCCCACAACAAAATGCATCTTTTATTCTACATTCAGCCCAATTCCTCTGCCCCACACTGCCATGTTTAGACTAAAGTACTTGAACTGAGCTCATCAGGGTGAGAGGTGGCAGATGCCTCCCTCCCTCATATCCCAGCTTCTTCCCCACAACTTTGGGACCAGACCTGCATGAGCTGGGCCCACAGCCCCCAGCTGTAGCCCCCACAACTGGGTACGAGAGCCCTCGGGAGAGCAGGGAAGGAAGTTGAATGGCTCCACCACACCCAGCCTCAGGAAGTAGCCAAAGTCTTGATTGTAGGCTCTGGCATTTTTTAATGACTCTCTTGCCCATTAGGTTTTAGCATCAGACAACTGCGTAGAGGCCTGGCTTTTGAATTCTTAACAGGGAGCCCATTTAGTACATCCTCCCAACAGTGGCTGGGTCAGGTGCGTCTATCCCACAGCCCCAACAGACATTTGTCTAACCCATTCTTAAAAAGATTCAAACAGGGACAACTCCATCCTCCTGAGCTCATCAGTTTCAGTCCTTGGCCACCCTCTTGCTTGGACTACAGTTCCTAATAACTGAATTTGCAGCAAAGTAGATTTAGATCATTTCTTCATGCCATACCCCAAAACAAGGCAACTATGCAGAGAAACCTCACTGGATTACCAGAACACCACTCAGGTCACTTGGCCAGCCTAACTCTCACTGGACTCTGCTGGTCAATGAACTTAGTTTCACTCTGCCAGGAACTGGAGCTACCTGCTTTTTTGTGGAAATTGGAACCAAAAGTATGACATTAAAAAACAAGAGCAAAAAAAAAAAAAAAAAATAGAAGAATAATTTGATTAAATATCCACAGTCTTTCCCACCTCTGTCCATTTTTTCCACCCAATTCTATGAGGTCCAAGTTCCTTGGTCACTGGCCAGCCCACATTTAGCACTGGTGGATGCAGATGACAGACACACTAGAAGGCAGCGAGGCTCTCCTATCATATAGTGAAAAAGACAGAGAATAGCATAAGAAATTTAACCAAAATGGAAGGGAGGAGATGAAAGTTATAACACGGATGCAAATGTTTGCAGAAGCCAGGCCTGGTTTATCCTGGCTTTTCACTGAATTAAGTGATTGTGCTGAGCTGATCAGCTTAAATAAAAATCCACATCAACCAGCTGCACTCTCTGTTTGGCCGGCTACCATCAGCGCATGCTCTTAAATATAGTCCAAAAGAGATTTAGCTCCATCCCTACATGCTGCCACTGTTGCAACTGGCCCACCTTTAAAACACAGTTCCCCAACTGAAAAAAGCCAGTGCAGGGAGACATTCCCAAGCAGAAGAACGATGTGGTCTGTTTGCAAACCTTGCCACTGACTTGATACTCAGCGGCCTTGCGTAAATCTTATTGAGCCTCCTTAGAATGCTATTTCCCCGTGAAGAGAAGGAGGAGAACACTTTCCCTGACAAGTACAAGTCTAAATTCACTAGTGGTATATTTGCTTTGAGCTCATCCCCTGGAAGAGGCTGTAGAATCATTCATTATTACTGTCCCTCCCTACTGCCTATGTTGTCCTGGGCTACTGCTCCTTCCCATCTCTTCAGAGCAGCAGGGAAGGGGACATAACATTCTCTTTTCTAGAGAAGCTAAACTGCCTTTGCATGATTTTTAATTATGTGAAGTAGAATCTGAGAGATCAAATTTGGACACCAACTAATTCCCTGGCTCAGAAACAAAAAACCAAGAGATACCCAATGGTAAAAAGTTGAACTTAAGAGTTTGAATGGATGGCAGAAGAGTGAAGGAGAGAAAACATCCATCCTGACTCTTTTCTTACCACCCCAAACCCACTCACCAATCCCGACAAGGGCTGTCTGGGACCACTAGTGGTATCTCTCAAGAGCCTGCTTTTCACCTGTGGAGTGCGCCAAACAGGACATAGGTAAAACTGCGTTTCTAGGTGGAGTAGGGAACCAGTACCTTCCCAGCCTCCTCCTGTGCCCCCCACACCCACTCCCATGCGTCTTGTGAATTAATCACGTGCATCACTGGCAGGGAAGGCTCAAGCTGACTACTCATCACAGTAACAGCAGACATCTAGAGAAGAGGAGGAGGTGGATCTAGTAATCCAGTATGCTCAGGGGGCTTTCACTCAGGATACTTTCTAACAACGTCCAACCCATGGCTGGCTGGATGTTATAGAACTGACACATATTCCGATCAGCTAGGAAATAAGGAAGACGTCATTACATCTGCTGCACGTTAAAGGTTTGTTTTAAGGTTAACTTAACAGGAGAGCAAGGGACAGACAGGGCTGCCTTTGAATAAGGCAGAGGAGGCACTAAATTAGATTTACTGTGCACTGAGCAGACCCTGCCCACCTCTCAGTTACTTCTAAATTTCTGAGCTGTTCCTGACCTTTCAGCACAAATTCTTCACTCCTCATTCTCCATTCTCCTGCTTGCTCTCGGTAACGCTGCAGGGGCCCACAGCAAGCATTTCCATAATGCTAACAGCTATTATGGGCTCTCACAAATTCCCAGCAACAGTGCCACAGAGTGGAAGGCTTGGCTTCAGCATACATCAAACTACAAGTAAATCTAAATGGAAAAGAGGGAGGACTCCCTCCTCCCCCAAACAAGTAAGTTTCAAATTTGGAACTTTTTAAAGGAGTTTCTGCTAAATTGCAAATCTCTCACATCCAGATACTCTAAATCTCTCCTCTCTCAATATAGAGATCCAGTGTTGGTAAGCCTGGTTTCTGTGACCTAGAACTTGAGAAGAACAGGAAACAGAATAGGGCACTATGTTATGCGTCTGTACCAGATTTGAGCCAGGAGTCCTAAAGATGGATCTACTGCTTGGCATCATAGATTTTAGCTGTTGCTTTGTGAGCTATACTTGTCATTGCCCACCACAAGCATTTAAAGAGCACAAGGTCCTTCTCTCCCTCTTCCCTCCAAAATAACCCCTAAAAATCCACACAATTGGCTTATAAGCCATGAGATTTTCTTTCACAGAACTCTATGATGTGTGCCGTTTTATTTCCCCTCCTAAGTTTTGAACCTGTACGGTTCACATTTTCGAGTTTGCTTTGTAACCACAAAGGCTAGCCAACTTCCCATGCATTTTAAATGGAAGCAGCCATCTGCACATCAGCACTCAACTGCAAGCACTGGGGATTTCAGGAAAACATCCAACTCTTTTGCAGAGCTCTGATGCCATCTTGAGAATGACCAATGCTGCATCTTTTTGCAGAGCACTCAAGCATTTGGGGGAAAGATCAGATTCTTGCCTCCCATAAACTGCACAGGGTAACCTCAAAGGCCTGTTTCTCTATCTACTTACACTGGTTTTTACAGTGGCGCTTGATTGATTCCAGTGATATTACTCCTGATTTACACCAATGAGTTGAGAACCCCACCCGCAGATACTCAATTCCTCCTTTTGATGGTATCACCAGGGCCTGTCTATACAGTATGAAGCAGAACTTCAGATGAAAAACCTTTTCTTGGCTTTGGGTCTGTAAAGTCCCATGCATAATTACAGAGCTACATAAACAGTGGTGCCTTGCGCAGTTCCACGCATAGTATACTTGTACACTGTTTACCATCAGGCAGAAGGCAGAATACATTTGTACCTTATAGACTAACCAAATGTATCATCTGCAGACACCATCTCAGCCTGATGAAGGGTCTTTGTGGCCAAAAGCTTGCTAAAGGGAATTTTTCCATCTGAGTTGGTCTAATAAAATATATCAGATTTACCCAAAGAACCACATCTGTCTATTTAGTCAATACACTTATTTTATTTAGTTAGTTAATAGATTTATTTTGGTAGTCTACAAGGTGTGTATTTACCCTGCCTTCTGCCTGACTTCAGACTAATATGGCCAACTACCTCCCTCTTTTTACCATCAACCATATTACAGTCCTGGAGCCATATTTCACTCTCATCAAACACCACATGACTGTTAGACTCAAGGCTTTCGGTCTGCACTGGGTTTGCTGTTCTGTAGAACAACCCAGCAAGCCTCATTTTTATCAAGAAGGCTTTTCGCTAAGCTCAAGGGGCCCAGTTTAGAAAGATAAAAACCTAATCGGATTCTCCCACCCACCTTCCACCTCTCTCAAAGGCCTGAAAAAGGTCAGCTTGGTGTGGGATTAGTACAGCTTTTTTCCATCCCTGACTGGAAGCAGGACCCAAGAATAGCCAGCAGTTTCCTAGGAAGTGTGCACATACTGAGGATGCTGTTCTTGAAAGATATACCCAAACCACTGTCATTACTCTGTCAGTGCAATGGAAACTTCTGCGCAAGAGAATGTCAGACAGTCCGTGCATGCTCAGCCCTCTCAGAGCAGCCACCCAAGTCAACAAAGCCCCTCACTCCAACCTGTTCCAATACCAACCCCAGGACAAGGATAAGAGTCCCTGTGGTTGTCACCTACAGCCCCCAGCTTGGACATGTCATTAATGACTTCCAGCCCCTCCTGAAAGAGGACAACTCTCTCAAAGTAGTCATGGGGCACAAACCTGTCTTGGTTTAGAGGCAGCTCCCAGCTGCAAATGGTCTCCCTCCAACAACAAGCTACCCAATTCTGAGTCTCACCGAGGCATCAGGCCTCACAACAGACCCAGATGCCTTCCATGTCCCAACATCAGTACAGACTACATAATTGCTGGACCGAATAACACAGATGATAACATCCAAGGTCCATTCACTTCCACCAGTGTCATAGATACCATCGCCTGCTCACAGCGCACCTCTGCTTTCTACATCAGACAGATGGGGAGATTCCTACATCATCAAGTGAATGAATACCAACCTACAGCTGATAGCAGAAAGATGCACAAGCCTGTGGCAGAAGACTTTAACTGCCCTAGATGCTCCATTGCCACCCTGAGGGTGGCTGTTCTCAGATGGCAAGCTTTTAACAAATTTGAACGGGAAAGTGCAGAACAAGAAATCATCCACAGACTGGATTGTGTTAAGCATGGTTTAGATGGGGACTAAGGATTCTTATCCCATTACCTGGATTAACTTTTGTGACCCCTTTGTGCCTATGGATTTACTGCTTATTTGCCTTTCCCAGCACTCCCCCTTCTCTCTCCCTATCCCATACCCTCCCTTGACTTTAGTATTCTAATTTCTCCCTTGTTCTTATACACTGCTTTGTGCACATCCTTTCACAGCATCTGATGAAATAAGCTTTAGCTCATGAAAGCTTGCACTAGATAGATCTACTTTGGTTAGTCTATAAGGTGCAAAGCTAGCCTGCCAGTACCACCTCCAAGATTTCAGCCAAGGGTACCTGCTGCAAGCAGTCAGGTGGTGGCCCTAGATTTTAGGAGGTCGAAATTCAACGAGCTAAGGAGGATAGTTGGAGAAGAGCTGAAGACTCAGAGGGGAGGGGAGCCGGGTGTCCAAGGCGAGTGGTCGCTCCTTAAGGAGACGATCCTCCAAGCCCAGAGGAAGGTAATCCCCAGGAGGGTCAAAGGGGGCAGGAGAGCATATAAGCCTCCATGGCTCACTAAAAACATCCGGGAATGTCTCCTTGCCAAAAAGGAGGCTTACTCCCAATGGAAAGGAGGGGTCATCACTAAGGAGGACTATTCAGCAGTTGCTCGGGGATGTAGGGGGATGGTTAGGAAGGCCAAGGCAGAGATGGAACAGGGGCTGGCTTCCCGGATTAAGGACAACAAGAAGTCCTTTTTTAAGTACATAGGGAGTAGAAAGAAGGCCCCAGGAAATGTGGGGCCCTTGCAGGACAAGACGGGGAATCTGGTTGTCACGCCAGACGACAAAGCCAACATATTTAATAACTTCTTTGCCTCTGTCTTCCTCAGTAAGGACCAGAACTGCCACCTCCCTGCTGGGCCCCCTTTGGGCCCCGGGGGAGGCTCACCTGGGCCTAGAGTGAGTGAGGATTTAGTTAGGGAGCTTCTGGAGGGGCTGGATGTTTTTAAGTCAGCCGGCCCGGATGATCTTCACCCTAGAGTCCTAAAGGAACTGGCTGGGGTCATTGCAAGTCCCCTGGCACGGCTTTATGAACACTCGTGGTGCTCTGGAGAGGTGCCGGAGGACTGGAAGAGGGCCAGCGTGGTTCCCATCTTCAAAAAGGGGAGGAAAGAGGACCCGGGGAACTACAGGCCAGTCAGCCTTACCTCGATCCTGGGCAAGCTGTTCGAGAAAATTATTCTGGCACGCATCCAGGAGGGGCCAGCAGGGAACGGCATGCTCAGGGGCAACCAGCACGGGTTCATCAGCGGCAGGTCCTGTCAGACCAACCTGGTGGCCTTTTACGACCAGGTCACTAAATCATTGGATGCAGGGGTGGCAGTGGATATAGTTTTCCTAGACTTCAGGAAGGCTTTTGATACTGTCTCTCACCCCATTCTCATTAGGAAGCTGGGGGACTGTGGCGTAGACACCCATACAGTCCAATGGGTCGCCAACTGGTTAGAGAGTCGCACCCAGAGGGTGGTAGTGGATGGGTCCTTCTCGACCTGGAAGGACGTGGGAAGTGGGGTCCCACAGGGCTCGGTCCTTGGGCCCGCCCTGTTCAACATCTTCATCAGTGATTTGGATGAGGGGGTGCAAAGCACCCTGTTCAAGTTTGCTGATGACACTAAGATGTGGGGGGATGTGGGCACAATAGAGGGGAGCAACAGGCTACAGTTGGACCTAGATAGGTTACAAGGATGGGCGGAGGAGAACAGGATGGGGTTTAACACGGACAAGTGTAAGGTGATGCACCTGGGGAGGAACAATCGGCACCACACATACAGGCTGGGGAACTCCCCTCTTGTCAGCACGGAGGTGGAAAAGGATCTGGGAGTCATTATTGACTCCAAGATGAACATGAGTCGGCAATGTGGGGAGGCGGCTAGGAAGGCCAACTGCACCTTGTCGTGCATCCACAGATGCATCTCGAGCAGGTCCAAGGAGGTGATCCTCCCCCTCTATGCGGCACTGGTCAGGCCGCAGCTGGAGTACTGCGTCCAGTTCTGGGCGCCGCACTTTAAGAGGGATGTGGACAGCATCGAGAGGGTCCAGAGGAGGGCCACTCGTATGATCAAGGGACAGCAGGGTAGGTCCTATGAGGAAAGGTTGCGGGACCTGAACCTGTTCAGCCTTCAAAAGAGAAGGCTGAGGGGGGATCTTGTGGCCTGTTATAAACTGGTTAGGGGGGATCAGCAGGCGCTGGGGGAGTCCCTGTTCCCCCGAGCGCCGCAAGGAGTGACCAGGAACAATGGTCACAAGCTGGCGGAGGGAAGGTTTAAGTTGGACATCAGGAGGCGCTACTTCACGGTCAGGGCGGCTAGGGTCTGGAACCAGCTTCCAAGTGAGGTGGTGCAGGCTCCCACCCTGGGGGTTTTTAAGAGGAGGTTGGATGACCACCTTACTGGGGTCGTTTGACCCCAGTGCTCTTCCTGCCATGGCAGGGGGTCAGACTAGATGATCTGCTCAGGTCCCTTCCGACCCTAGAAACTATGAATAGCACAAAACTGGGACTCAGGAAACTGGATGTCTAGTCCTGGCCCTGCCGCCAGTTTGATGAGCTACCTCAGGGATGTTGCTTCACCCTCCTGGACCCTCAGTCAGCCCACCTATAAATAAAGATAACGACCCCTATCTTGTAATGCACTGTGAGTGAGGTGCTAGGTAAGAAATAGCTCGTTAGCACAGTGAAAACATATACTTACCTGCAGTCCTTTCGGGGTAGCATCTCCCATCTGGGAACAGAGATCTCTCCAGCTCTGGAGACCCATGCATGTGTGTGCAGGGAGGGAGGAGGGAAGGTGCTAACATCCATGGATATAAAAGAAAGTACTAAATCTGCATTGCTTTTACCTCTACAGTAAGATTCCCCCGCCTCCCGCCCGCTTTTTGAGAGCATGGAGGGAGGTTTGGGGAGTAGGAATATGGCCTACTCCAAGAAGGGAGCACTCCATCTCCCTGACAGAACAAAGTGGGAAGGGAGGAGGAGGGGAAGGACTCGCTGAAGGGGAGCCTGGCTGCTCTCCTCACGGACTGCAGCCTTCTGTCATCTTCTCTAAACTCGCTCGTTAGGCTATTTAACGCAGCCGCTGTTTAATAAACTCTCTGCCACAGGGATTAAGTTTCACCTCTAGCATCTTTCTGCCAAGAGCAGAACATTAGCCAGACCCCCCAGTCAATGCCAATTGGGTGGAGCTGGAGCCAGAGCCAAGTCAATGGACACCAGCTGGAGCAGTAGCCTAGGAACCAACTCCTCGGATGGGATGAGACTCTCGGCGCTGCTGAGACAAGCAAAGAGGAGGAGGCCCTGCAGGATGAGGGGTGACAGAGCTGCAGAGATGCACCAGCACTCAGAGGGCCTCAAGCTGGATCCAGGCAGGGGAAGTGCAACACATTCCAGAGGGGCACTGCAAGCACAGGCCTCCCCTCTCCCTGCTTCCCTGCAGCCTTGACAGCTGCTTCATTACAACAGGAATGAAAGGCGCAGAAGCCCCCAGAGGATTCAAAGACTCCAGCACTAAAACTTTATGGCCCTCAAACTCAGGCGCAGAGCTCAGAGGCCACTGCACTGCAGTGAGGACAGATAAGTGCTCCAAGCCCACTGCAGATGCAGCAGAGGCCCATGGGGACCTTGCCTGGAAGTCGCTTTCTCTAATAGAAACCCTTTGTTTACTGCCCTAATCGTAGCGGTTAAAGAACAGCCTGAGCTGTTTCATTACAGACATAAATAAACAGTGGCTGGTGCCACTGTACCTTGCTCTGCATACGCCAGGGGATTTCTCATGGCAGTCAGCTTCCTGAGCTGAGGAAGAGCCATATATTCTCAATTAATTGAAAACAACTGTGCCAACGAGCCAACAGTTTTGCTATCATTGGAAACGAGCATGTGGAGTCAGCACTAATGATGCCTTGGAGAAATTGAGGAACATGACAGTACATCCCATACAAATGAGATGAGCTATCAAACTCAAGCAAATAGCCTTCCAGCCTCTACATCACAGCCCTCCCCACAGCCCCATCACATAAGCTCCTTGGTTAAAAAAGGCAGTGCTTTAATGCTGATGATCATCAGATGCAGAGCAAGATCTCAGCCCCATCTGGGAGCATATAGAGACATGATCCAGATCTGACTAACCAAACCAGACTGGATGGGCCAGGATTTCTTTTAACTGATCTTGGTAGAAAACAACAGCATAGCTGAACTATGTGAAAGCCATTATCATCTTGGT
>NW_017728996.1:6802076-6805416 GCF_001723915.1 Gavialis gangeticus | reverse complement strand
GGGCCAGGATTTCTTTTAACTGATCTTGGTAGAAAACAACAGCATAGCTGAACTATGTGAAAGCCATTATCAGCTTGGTTTGCAGAGCCTGATCCATAGCCTGTTGAAAGTAAGTGCAAAGATTCCCAAAGCGCCAAGGTGTGTGTATGGTGCAGTCACAGTGAGTGCAGTCTAATGTAGATGTACCTGAAGCAGGGTTGGGTATTTGACTGGTCAAATAAAGTTTGGTCAACTGACCAGTCAAATATTGGTCAAACATTGTAAAAAAATTGCCAATGGGTCCAAATAATACACAGGAAAAGCACAAATTTTCCATTAAGAATTGTGTCAAGAACAATTTTTAAAAAGTATATTTTTGTCAAGAAAACTATATACAAAAAGTAGTTTTTGTAAAATCTTTGACTGGTCAAA
Organism: Gavialis gangeticus; assembly: GCF_001723915.1. Classification (NCBI taxonomy): domain Eukaryota; kingdom Metazoa; phylum Chordata; order Crocodylia; family Gavialidae; genus Gavialis; species Gavialis gangeticus. The sequence continues at coordinate 6,805,005 of NW_017728996.1, read as the reverse complement.
ATTATGCAGTCACTTGACCAGTCAATTGACCAGCTTGCCAACCATAACCTGAAGTACTCTTGCAGTAGCTAGATTGGGCACTGTTAGCTTCTCCAGTTGGTTTTTCAGTCCAAAACTATATATGATCTCACCCCCTCGGGTGTATCTACACTATGCTGCAGCTACTGCAGTGCAGACATGCTCCGAGTGACTTAGGAGCCTAATACGAGTTTTGACTTAGTGTCCACTTAGTTTACTCTGCCTCTGACCATGCCAAAATATGCCCTGCCTGTGCACTCCTGCGCATGGCAGGCAGGGAAGAGCCACTGCAAGAAAAGCACTGTTTATTAGAATAATAATAACGATAATTACCACTACTACTACTATTAGTAGTATTGTCATATATACTACTCCTAATAATAGGTATTATATGCTTCCATAATCATAGTGGATCCAGTTATCAGTAGGTGTAATGCAGCGCTGTTGACTTCAGTGGATGAGCACAGATTTACACCCACCAAGAATTTTGGCCCTTCTGTTCCATCAGGTACTCACACGCACTGCTCCAGCCAAGACCAGCAGGGAGAACAAGCTGCAGCCCAGAGGGTCCAGTGGGTTAGCTGTTCTCTGTGATAGGAGCAGAGAGTTTGAAATGCCCACCCCACCCAAGGCTGCTGTAGCCAGGCACCTTCCCAGTGCTCTGCCAAGCTGTTTTTCTCCAGCTGTTGAAGAGGGAGTAGTCAAAGTAGCAAGCCAACACAGATGGTGCTTCTTGTCCTAACCGTTGGTTCAAGAGCTTAGAATGACACCGCATAAACTGGAAGACCTCGTATGCTGGTAAATAACCAAATGATTCCTTTCTCCAACAGTGGCAACCTGAATGAATGAGACCATCCATCCTGCAGCTCTTTGAGGTGAAATGTTGTTTGAGATATAAAATGCCTCTTCAAGGTCTGAACCTCATTTGTCATGCTCTGGTTAATGATATTTACTACCAACGTAAGTGAACTCTTGTGATACATTTAATCTAGCTGGAATATAATAAATACCCAAGAGATGGGAGCTGTTTTATTTGGGTTTTGTTCTGAATTTCAGCCCCACCTCTCTTGTGTTGTTGCTAACGTTGTAATGCTAAAGCACACGGCTAAAACCTGGTAATATAAGCATATAACCCAAGTTAGTTAGTTAGCAGCATCTGATACAGCTGACAGAACTGGGCTAGTGTCTGGATTTGGATCAAAATCTGAGAAGGGATGGTCTGCTGATGGACTCAGACATTAGCCTAGGAACAGAGATCAGAGTTCCTGTAGCACAGGTTTCTGTATGTCCTTGTCTGGTTTCTCTGGGCCTCATATTCCCATCTGTAACACAAAGATACCATTTTCTCATCTCACAGGGTGTTGTGAATACATTACAGACCAGGAGGCACCCAGATATTAGCACTGTAAGTGCCTTGGGGAGACATGAATAAGTGTTTGCTGAGCCTGCCTCTAAAGCATGGAGCGAGTCCAGACACTGTTTTCCATGTCACATGTCAGAATATTTTCCCACACAATCATACCAAATTTTAGACAGATTTTCAAGGACCTGCTTTGAAATCTTCTTTTAATTCATTGGTTTCAACGGTGTTAATACCATTCCCCACCCCCCTACAATTAGACTAGATTTTCTTACGGGTTGCATCTCTGTTCTGCACTCACTTATTTTGGTGGCTGAAATCAATCATCACCAAGTGGGAGGGATGTATATGTACATAGGACAGGCTGACCCAAAAGAGAGTCTCCTATTGTCAAACTGATACTATTGTTAAGAACTCATCAATGTGTCATTTTATAAATCAGCTAACCAATGCAAGTACAGTACATTAATTGTATTATAAGCTGAGTTATCACCACTTTATTTTTCCATCCAGGGATTTTTGCTATCTGACTCGTGTATTTTATGCAGAAAATGTCACCCAGCCATGGCATGAACAGCTGAGCAGGACTGGCTTTGGCACACCTATGAGGCACTATTTCTAAGTACGTAGTATAGGATTTGCTTAGAAGACCAGATGCAGTCCAGGTTTCCCAGGGTCACCATTTGGATGCAGCCATTCCTGAAAAAGTCCAATTTTTCCTTGGCTCTCAGTGTATCTGTTCACAGTTATACTTACCCCAGCTGATGTGCCCTTTGCTGTAGCTCTACTGGATGATGCAGGAGACACTGCGCACTCCACAGGTGAAACGCTCTGGACACAACCTTCTGTAAGACGGTGAGGACTTACAACGGTGATAAGTCACAAGACAGCCTACAATGCCTTTGCTTACAGACTTAGAGCAGCACTGAGATGGGAGAGAGCAGAACAGTACTGGGAACTAGTCATAGTGAGTAGCCAAAGGCTTGTGTATATGAAAAACATTCCCAGGGGCAGTTAAATTGATCCAGCTTGACTCAAAGGAGGGCAGGCACAAGGATCCGACCCCCTCCCCTGCCACTTCTCTCTGCCAGCCAGCAGCAGCATGGCATTGGGGAAGGGCCTGGCCACAGTGCAGCCAAAGCCCACCACCGCCAAACACCACCAAAGTCTCCACTCCGTGGGCTGAATCTAGTGGCTCCAGTCATAGGTTGCCAATCCCTGCTCAAATGCCTTGTTCCACTTGAACTTGTTGTTTGGACAGGGGTGCAAGCTTTCAGAACAAGAGCAATCTGGACAGGGAGTTATACCGGTCTAACCACAGAGGTTGGTATCATCGTACTGGTGCAACTGGGAAAGCTTCTCTTACAGACAAGACTTCAGGAACCAGCCCTACAGCTGGCCTGAATTTACATCTGGCAGCCAAACCGAATCCTGCCACTGTGTTTTTCTGGCCAGCCCTTGGGACTCATCAGTGCACTTCCACTTCCTGCCCCAGCACGGGGCCATTTTGTTTTGGTCCTTCAGTCATGCTCCTTCCCCTGCTTGTGTAAG
>NW_017728996.1:6748760-6797076 GCF_001723915.1 Gavialis gangeticus | reverse complement strand
GCCAAACCGAATCCTGCCACTGTGTTTTTCTGGCCAGCCCTTGGGACTCATCAGTGCACTTCCACTTCCTGCCCCAGCACGGGGCCATTTTGTTTTGGTCCTTCAGTCATGCTCCTTCCCCTGCTTGTGTCCTCCAGCTGTTCTAATTACAAAGCCCTTTGGGACAGGGGACTGTTCTGACCCATTTCATACAGCATCAGGGACATCCCTGGCACTTTCCCAGCAACCAGCAGCAACTCTCTGCTGGGGCAAGGGAAACTTCAATGACTCTACTGCATAAGCACCTTACATGGGCCGCAGACAATACTGCTTTTTCACACAATTTGCCTGGAACATCTCTGACTAGACCATATTATGTTACAGCCAATGGCATCCTATTATAACAGTTGCCAGAGAGTAGAGCTGCAGAACTCATTGTGCCTTACAGCTACTGGATTACATAATGCCTCATATCAGATTAGACCCCAGGCTGTAATATTGCCAGCTGCACAGTAGCAGAGAGCATCCCAAGGTAATGAAAGGCAACAGAGTGAAATGCAAGCTAAGGCATCATTCAGCCCCCTTTTTTTTTTGTAGACCCAAGCCACATGATGATAAATTATTGCAGACGCTCCAATAGAGAGACTCCCTTCAAGTGCAAGAAGAAAAAGCAGAAAGTCCCAGCACAGATGTACCCTTCTCTTATTCAGACAGAATTGGATGTTATGGTGCTGGAGTCCTGGCTGCCTAAGGGGAAATGGAAACTATCATCTATGGTGCCGAAGCCACTGAGAGCAAAGGGAGAACACATGACAATTAAATGGTGAGTGCTGCTCAGCCTCAGGGCACAACTTCTCCACCTCTGGACCATGCAAGGAAGTACAGCATCAAAGCATACTAAATCCTGCCACTGAAGCCCCCTGGGAGTGTGTCCATCAGTTCTCTGGCTCAGGCAGCTACGCTTCCTCAGGGGTGTATCTCCCATCTCAGTACTGCTCCAGGTCTTAGAACAACAGCATTGTAGGCTCTCTTGCAGCTTACTGACTGGGGTGGGTATGCAGGACTTCCTTACGGTGCTCCCTTACACGGTCCAGCAGTGGTGCAGCTATGCCTTGCTGTAACCCTCAGGGGTTACACCAAGGGCCTTGGAACCAGGCTTCCTGGTGGCCTTGGTTCCTGGCTTGGCTCCTGACTCACCCTACACGTTCTGGGGGGTCACAATCTCCCTCTGCCTCCTTTTACTTTTTGGCTCCCTTGCTGGTGCAACTGGGGGGGTGGGGAGGGGGAAAGAGTGCTTTGGTTTATCGTTTTGCAGCCCCAGGGCACCCTGGAGATAACCCCTGCCTTTGTCCTTTGACCTGAAAATTAAGGTTATTGGGGAGGTTTGTACTGCCCATCCCTCAATAGGAATAACAGGGGAGGAGAGTCTCTTTTTCAGAGGCCCTTGACTTTGGCCTTGGGTCCAAGAAAAGCTGGATCTGCTGTCTAAGCATGTGGCAGGCTCCATCTCTTTGCTCTGGCCTGCTCTGAATGGGCAAGCAGAGCTGGGAGGTTCCTCTGTGGTAGATGGAAAAGCATCGTCCCATCATCGCTGATGTTATTCCAGGCTGGGTTACTATTGCAAGTGAGCTTAAGAAAGGCTGTTGGAAGAATCTGGCTACTGTTTGCTGGATACTTCGTCTTTATTTCAACTCCAAAGATTCCAGGCAAGATCAAGTGTGAAATATTTCAAGTAATCTCCTTCCCTTCTGCTTTAGGCTGGAGTCTGTAGTACAAGGTGAAGGAGATATTTACAGGCATCTGGAGATCCCTGTGCAACCCAGGCACCAGTCAAGGTAAATCACCAAAAGGGAGTGAGATTTCAGGGAGGGAAGCACCAAGTTCCATTGACCACCCATGAGACTGGAGCACTTAAACCCCTGGAGCTCCTTTGCAAATTCCTAGTCTAAACTGGTTGGGAGTTTGGTTTGGAGCATTCCCAAGGATGTGGACTCCAACTGCCTCTTCAGTACTGGTCTCTTTGGAGCAGACACAAGCTCATGAATTACCAGACCAGAACAGGCCCAACCTGCTGGTCCAACCTCCTGTCTCCTGCTGTGATCTATGCCAGCTACTTTGGAAGACAATTCTGGGCCCCGAACCCTGGTGCTCTCTGCAACACACACAGATAGGCAGGACACCAAGGCCATGGGTTTAAACTGCAGCAAAGGCAGATTTAGATGACATCTCAGGAAACCTTACTAGCTGTAAGAGCCATGGGAAGCTGCAAGAGAATAAGCTGCCTGGGAATTTGTGAAATCTTCTGTACTGGAGGTTTTCAAAGACAAGCTGGATGGGCACAGGTCTGTGGTGGTTTAGGAATGGCACATCCTGCATCCGTGCAGGCATTGAACTACTAGATGGCCCTGGAGGTCCCGTCCCAACCTATGATTCTGTTGTAGGGGTTCCCCCCCCAGGGAATCACCAATGGGATGGTCATTTGAATGTATCTGCATAGGCTTTTGCCATCACTAAATTCAACCCTTTGTAATTTTAGCCTGGATCTTAAATCTTAGAGACAGCATCTCCTGTACAGCGCGGTACCCATGAGCCTGTGAGAGGTGGTTCTGAGGAGCGCTGGTGAGACCACACACAAATGATCCCCAGTACTGGGGAAGTTTGGAACCAACGGTAAGAGTCAGGTCCATCGCTAACTAGCCCATTTGGTAGGTGAAGCGCTTTCCTGCAACCATGCTTGTGTTCTGCAAGGTAAATAATATATAATGAACCATACTCCAGAAATGTCCCAGTCACTCTACTGGAAGTAGGAAGACACCAGAGATCCCAAATATTGTCAACCCCTCAGTGGAAAAGATTTTGTCTTGGGAGAAACAGCTACACACACACCAAACCCTAAATCACATTCAGTCCTTTTTCAAAATATTTTATTAATAATCCATTAGTTAAGGAATATAAGGACAATATCTTCTTACACTTTAACACTAAAGAGTGTTCATGAAGAATAATCTCTGAAGAAAGAAAAGTTATAATTAAATACAGCATGGAACCAAATACAGACAAAATCTTTTAACAAGATCAAGTTCTGGTTATACTTGCTTATACAGCATGGAAAAAACCTATCTGAAATTTAATTGGAAAATATTAGCAAGGGAATTATGATAACAGAACTAGATGATAGATTTTTGCTGGACTAGACATCTCTTTTCTAACAAGTATACTGATTATAAAAGACGCAACAGCCCTTTGGAAAAGGACCTATTTCTAATTAGATCAAAAATATATATAGTGTTACATTAGAATGGTTGCTTTCTTGTATAGCACTCCTTCTGGGCTGACACCAGAATTATTAGCTATTTACTTAAAAAATTCACAAACCTAAAAGGTTACAGAGTATCTCAGAACTTTACTGTCTGTTAAGTAAGAAACCAGATGAACAAAAAGAAAAGCCAACAAGAAAATGTTAACTGAGTCATACCTTTCGCATAATAGGAAATTAAAAGATTTAAAAGTTGCGACTTTCATGGCAGCATGAAAAACATACAGTTGTGTAGCCAAATGAAGACACCCAGACAACAAACTTATGTTTGGGAGACAAATTTGACATTTTAACAATGTAAAAACAAAGTACACAGGTAAGAAACTGGACAGCAATAATCTTTAGTGTTACTGAGGAAAGGGAGGGGACAGAGGGGGAAGTTTCATGTTTGGTAGCACACATGAATTATGATGTGTGATTAAAGGTACCAACACTACTGAGCATCTCTGAGAAAGCTGCAAGAAAGCTACTCATCTCATGATAAAAAAAATATATGCACTGGTTGTTTCAGCTTTGTACACAGAATACACAGAATTTACCCACCTCGCTCTCTTTCTGGTCATTGAGACTGTAAAAACCCCACTAAGTGAAAAGCCAGGGAAAACAGCAAATAAATAAGGACACCTACCTAACCCAACCCTGAATGTAACCCACTGTGTGCACTAATGCAAATCACGTAAAAATGACTTCAGCACAGCACTGGCATCAGATCCTCAACTGATGTAATACAGCACAACCCTCTTGGCTTGCACGCCGACTGACGCCCACTGCAGCTTTGGCTCATTTGCTTGTAAGCTTCTCGCCAGGCCACACCTGCCGTCACTCCAACACTTTCGTGCTGTCCAACGCTGCAATAATTCTGTTTGGTGGAACAGGATCCAGGATCCAAAGGAAGGCTGGAGGCAAGGGGCCAACACACATAAGCCACATATGCTGTCTACCTAAGCAATAGTAACTAGATTAAAGAGGATCATTTGAGTTCTCAGCACATCTTCTCCAGGTATCTCAAAACATTGAGCTAAACCTCACAGTGCCCCGTGAGGTCTGTACAGAGGGAGACTCTGCATCTGGAGCCCAGCAAGGAAGTGGCTTTGATGAGGAGCAGAACCAAGAGTCCTGGAAACTAGTCCTACCATCCACTCACACAAATACACCCCCTGCCCAAATGAGAACTGAACCCTAGCAGCCATTCTTCACAGTATCTGTATGAGCCCACGCTTTGACCAGCAGCATCCATCAAAGCATGACACTCATCAGGTAAGATGCACCCAAATGTCATGGACCCATTGACAAGCCACCAAGGTTGTTCTCCTTGGATTGCATTTCCAATTGTAGGTAGATTTAACCCAGTGCCTGTTCCTGATGCTCAGCCCTGGGGGCATTTCTGGGTCACGGCAGTTGCAACCGGGTATTTGCAGAACGTGTGAAATGATCCTTTCATGGATTCTGCATATTTGGGCTAGGCAGAGAGACGGATCATCACAGCCATGGCCAATCTGGTCTCTTCCTTGCAAAGACACTGGAGAAACCTGAAATGCCTAATAGCCAGTAAGAAGGTAATGTGAAAGACAGAAAGGGCTGGATTTCAAGAAGTTTCCCTGCACCTCCTACCTTTCCATCCAACACAGGAGACAGCAAACTACCTCATACCAATTAAAGGCCCATTTAGTTTGGCATCACAACCCTACCTGCAGCCAGCATCAGAGGCCCAAAAAAACACCACTGAGACCAACTGGAATAACACACACCCAAGGATAGTTCTTCTTCAACCCACGAGGGAATGGCTGGTCTATGTTCCAGAACAAGAGGGTTTCTGTCTCTCGCAAACAATTTCAACCAATCTAATGTAATTGTGAGTTTTCCTTGTGGCTCACAGAAACATTCAATTATTTTTATTTTTAATCCCATAAATAAGCTCTTGGCCTCAGCACCATACAGCACCAAGTTCCACTGGCTGACTAACGCATCTTCTTCCATTTAAAATGTGTTGTCTTCCCATTTCCTTGCTCTCTGGACATTGTTAATGTATCTACCACACCCCTCCACATTCATCTCCTCCTTACAAGACAGTTGTGGCACTGGACATGCTCCAGTGTAACTGAGATAAGTAACACTTGCTGTCTGCATTACCCGGTTATACTTTTATACTTCACTAGTTTTTGTATTGGGAATACAAGTAAGGAGGACAACTCACTGGGTTATCAAAGGAAAGGGACAAGCTTCTACCCACCACCATGTGCCTGTTTCCTACATTTTAGTCTCATCTCTCCACAGCCGAGAGATTCTCCAGGCCCTGAATCATGTCCAGTGCCTTTCTCCAAACCTTATTTCCGCTAGCTCCTTTGAGCACAGCCTGTCCAAGAGGAGTGTGTATGATGCCCTCCTGCATTCCTGAAATCTTTCTTAGCCCCTTTCTTAATTAAAATGAACTTCTACTTTCCTTTTGTATCGCTGCTGCAGCACCCAGAGCATGTGTCCATTGCAGTGGCCACTCTAGCAGATGAATCTGTTTCTTGGGTGGTTCCGTAAGTGTGGGTACCGCTGAGGCTGTCACCATCTGTCTGGCAGGCATTATCACTAGCTGTACGTTAGTCACATGGACAAGAGACTTCAGTTGTACCTGCAAATATCTGCCCCTCTCAAAATGTGAGTATGTTCTTTCCTCCCACATAAATCAGGAAGCTGGCTGGCATCTCATTTGGATTCAGGCACAAACTGCATGCCTGTAAAAAGACAAGCATCAGGATTTGTTAGGCAATATCTTTTATTGGACCAACTCTATGACTGGGAAGGATGTTAGATAAGCATTTGGGAACAGAGCACCATTCCTCTGGTCTGGGAGAAAAGCAGAGCCAGGTAAAATAGAATACCAGGTAGAACCATTTTCATTTAAAACAAAACTCAGTGTTCTCCCTTGCTGTGTAGCTAAAGCTGTATCTGCCTCCTTCCCAGACATAAGGGTTCAGCATCTCTCCCAGCTATGCAGATGGTCTGGACTGTACACCAAATACATCTTGCTCCTTCGCATATTCCCTAGGCCATCATGGCTACTGCAGCCCCAGTTCTAAAAAGGGTCCTGTCCCCCAATTAGAAGTGCTATTTGTTCTCAAAAGGTCATTTTGCAGTCCAAGAGCAGCCCAACTCTGGCCTCACCATTCCAAGGTCGTAACGCTGGGCCTCGTGGTCTTGCAAAGAATGGCTTGCGCAGGAAGCCAGGGAAGCTCATGCTGCTTCATTTCAGGGTGAGCGAGGTTGGCTGCAATGTGTGTCACCCTTCATGCCACTTGGAAGAGGCTACACAAAGCTCCAAACCATGTGGGAAGAACAGCTGCGCATTGAGGGACCTGGAAAAGTTGAGTGTACACACAACGGGCTGGAGGAGGAAGAGATATCCTCACACTCAGTACTGCAAAGGGCATCCTGTCCACATCCTTTGGCCCACAGGGGCATTGGACAGGCCTTGCACGTTCCAAACAGCCACCAACTACCAGACAGAGCCTTCCCTGCTTGGCTATGGCAGGCCTGAGCGGACTGTCAGGGATCTGGGTCTTCCCCTTTATATGCACCAGATACTCCCAGAAACACTACTGTAAGTAACTTGCAGGAACTAAGGATACAGCAACTGCTGTGGAAAGAGAGAGGGCCGCTCATCCGACACCCTGCCAGAAGTCGAGGAGAGACCGAATCCTGAATCATTTACACCGCTGGGTAAACAGCGACCTTCAGAGAAGCTGCTTCCCACCAGCCACGGCCAGAGGCACCTCGGGCAAGAAAGTAATGAAGAATTCAAGGGACACATCTGGTCAAACTCAGATCCATGTACGGGGCCATACTCCTACTAGGAACAGCACCGTGTACTACAAGTAGGAAGTCACGGGGCCACTTAAAAATTCTTGTGCTGCTCGCTGCATCACTGGATTTAAATGACAGATAAGTCAAGACCAAGCCTCAGAGCAGCCCAAGGGTCTCCATAAGGATTTGGGGTAATTCTGATACAACAGGGGCTTTGGAGGGGGCAGGGGGAGAGGAAGGATGGGGTTTTTTTTTCACTTTTGATCTTATTCTGACAGAGAAATGCAGAGCATCTGCCAAGTGCCCTCAACACCCAAGAACTTCAACAGGAACTTCAGATCCTCAGCGCTTGTCGACATTTGGTCCCACTTAGGGTTTTTGTAGCTCCAACACAGGAGCACTCTGAGAACGGCTAGAGGCAGACCGATTCCTTCTCAACCGGTCAAACCAAGAGGGGTGCCCTAAGTAAACACACAGCACGAATAATGAGAAATAGGTGAGATAACATTACATCTGTCGGTGACAAAGCCAGGTGCCAGCTGGAAGAGAGGAGTATTATCTTCTTTTAAATTTAGCAGCATCCCTTTAAAACTCCATATGGGCTCAAATCCTCAAAACCAAGCAGTGGCTGTGGGAGTCCAGCTCCAGACACCCATGACACAGCCTGATTTTTCACAAGCTGGCGAAGTACCCACACTCTGGAAACAGCCTCCTTTTCAGGTGTCTCCAGCTGATCAGCAACACTGACGCTTCCCAAATCACTAGCTGCCTCTGAGAACACTGGACCTTCATCCTCTTTACTAGTACAAGCCCCTTAAAAACAAAACACTGTTAAACGTCCCCCCACCTTAAACGGTCTTTTTGTCACCATCTGCATGAAGCTTGCCACTCTACGGACAAACGCAACCGATGGGAAGGTGACGTGTAGCAACACATTAAAAGAAACAAAGAGTCGTGCCCTGGGGCACTACTCATTACAAAATATTCAACAACCAGTGCAAACACATTCTTTAGAAAAAGGCAGTATAAGCATAAGTTAAAAACTAAAATGGACTATAACAAAAGAGTAAATCGACTGCTTTTTTTTCCCAACAGACATGAGGTAGTTGTGTTGTTAAGGAGGAAAAAAAAAACAGAAAGAAAAAAAAGGGAGAAGTAGTAAAAATGCTACTCTATACCACACACTACTCCACTCTATAAAATTAAATAATATAAAGATGCTCCAAAGAAATAAAAATACACTGTCGTACATTAAAAGGAGAGATGTGTACCTAAAATATTAGGTACCAGAACCTATGTAAAACGAAGTCCAGGGTGGTGAAATGACCCAGATGCCGGAGAAGGTTCTATATAGTACAAGTTGTTAGAGGCACTCGTAGAGTGTGTAATAAAAGGCCACTACATCAGCCTGCTAGTAATAGTTACTGTGGTAGTGTACAAAGAGAGCCTTAAAATCATTTTAACCATGGGTGAGCAGAAAAGGCCAAGGGCTATGGCGAACTGAGTGTCAGTTTGCAGTCGTCTCCTCCCACTTTGGGCATTTAATTTTACCAAATCTAGCTGCAAAGCAGTTGGCAATGCCAGGGCCCTCCCTGATGGAGCCGCGTATTCGAGAAGACCTGCTCAGTGCGTTCCTGCTTCTTTCTGGCAACAGGGATGTCCTGTCAGTCCCCGTCACAAAATACATGGAAGTGGCTGCACAGGTTTAAGCAGGCATCATGATTTTGTGGCAGACCCACTCCCCACTTCCATAGATTGTGTGAAGCACTGAGCAGCCCTAGCTCCTAGCTGTGAGATGTGGGCACTCGCCACCTCGCCGTATTGACTCATCATCTCATCACCAATGCCTTGGAGTCGAGGACGATTGTCTTCCATGACTGCTTTATTGTGGGTCCAAAGACGGTTGATGAGGCTAATCCAGATCTTAGGATGGCTTTAAGGAAGTTTTTCCAACAAGTAAGTTTGCAACAAATATTGACTACCTTCATGGCGAGCAGAGGGCACCTGACACAAGAAAGCCCAGATGGACTATGGACAAACTTCTAGCTCTCCCATGAGCAAAATCAGATTAATTTCCTCTTAATGATTATGGACACACATCATGTTCTCAGATGCTGAGGATGAGTTGATGAAGCAAGAGATACTACACAGAGGCGCTTCCTGCTGGCCTGTAGAAAAACCTTGGCACTTGACTGGCTCTGCGCTCTCTCTGTCTTGTGCAGAGTTCGAGTCCCTGCCTTCCACAGGATCCAAGCCATCCTGGGGCCTGTGGAAGCCATTGGTGAGCCTGTGAGCGCAGGCCGGCTCTACCTTGTTAGTCTGCCTCCTGTCAGTACCTAACAGCACATCCGGGGGCTGAAGCTCAGACGGGCCCTCAGGGTCCCCCAGTGCCTTGCTGACATCCTGCAGGGTGGTGGCGTGCGTGTGAAGGGTCTGGTCCTCGGAGGGGAAGTGTTCTGGGTCGTGGTCCTCACGCTCCACCTCATCAACGTCCGGGAGCTGCACGCTGTAGTCTTTGTCAGAGGCTGAGAAATCCGAGTGGACGATAACCTCGGCTTCCACCTGATGGTGGCTGATGGGAGGGTGGCTTTTCTTCACTTCACTCTGCAGGTGAACAGAAAGCAAAAGGGCCAAGTGACTTGCTGCACACCACACAGACCCCCCAGCCAGCTCCCCACCCACCTAGGCCTATCCTTAGCGTTAAGCATCAACGTCACTCCACTGATGTCATGTCATGCCTGCTTTAGGTTAAGCCTATCTTTACGCACTTCCCCAGATCAGAGTCTTGCACCTTGTTTGGGCTGAGACGGGAGCCACAGCCAAAGCAGGGGAAACACAAGATGGTTTTATGGCATAATGACTTGATACCTCTCAAAAACCAGACCAAATGTAGGCAGCTTCCATGCTGCTCCTTCCAGCTCTGAAGTCGAGGGGGCTCTTTTAGCCCAACCAGAGCTAAGACGACACCACCTGAGTTTAATTGCATTTTCCATCAGCTCTCAGTAATTGACGCTGGAAATAAAGTGTGCAGCTTGCAGACAGAGCTCATTGTACACCCAAAGCTAAATACGTTATTTAAAAAAATAAACATCAGGTCATGGCATTTATAAAGACAAACAGTCCAACAAAAGCCTATTCAAATCGGTCGCCCAGAGCATTTCCGGGCATTCGTCCACATGGCTTTAGATGTTTGTGATCCCACCAATGATTGTGGGAGATGAAAATACCCTGGGCTCGGCTCTCAGTGAGTGAGCGAGGTGGGAAGAGTCTTCCCAAGGCTTCACACTATGCCAAGTATTAGCATTAAATTCATCTCCCTGGTTTGAGCGGCTGATTCCCCCCAACAGTTCTCTCTGCATAATGGGAGCACTGTCCTCAGCAGAAACCCCCACAGCGAACAGCAGGACTGTGCAAAACACCATCGTTTCGTTTCAACGTCCGTTTCGCCGTTTTGAAGGGACAGTGTTTCATTTCAGCATTTTGTTTCATTTCAAAGCACCGTTCTGTTCCGTCAAACCTGTGTTTCACCCATAGCCTATAATGGGGAATCATGAAAATGCCTAAAACTTTGCCTGATTCAGGTGAGAATTCCAGGGATGGTAGCCCCTTCTGAGGGCATGAAGCCTGCCAAGTTTCAAAGAGACAGGCGCAGAGGTTTCTAGGAAACTGCACCTCAAACTTTTCAAACAAAACTCGTGACATTTGCTGGCAGTGGCAGCCTCCTGTCATCTGGCGCACAGATCTGGGGGCCTGCACTCCCAGGAGGGCTGCAGGGCTATGCTGGACTCCTCCCGGAGGTGCAGGCCCCTAGATCTGTGCCAGATGACAGGAAACTGCTGCCTGGAACTGGCGCTGGGCGCAGGCTGTGCCCAGCACCGGGGAAGATTCCTGCTGCCGCTGGCCCAAGGCAGCAGAGGCAGCCTCCTGTCATCCGGTGCGCAGATCTGGGGGCCTGCACCTCTGGGAGGAATCTGGCAGTGCTGGGAGGACAGATTGAGCTCTGTGGGGCTGGCAGAGCTGGTCGGAGCACAGCCCTGTCTCTCCCTGCCTCCCGCCACCGGGCTGTGCTCTGCAACCCTGGCTCTGCCCACCTCCTGCTGCCAGGCTGAGCTCCGTGGGCTGCGGAGCCGGTTGGAGTGCAGCCCAGTGGCAGGAGGCAGGGAGAGCCAGGGCTGCGTTCTGACCAGCTCCACCTGCCCCACAGAGCTCAGCCTGGCAGCGAGAGGCGGGGAGAGCCAGGGCTGTGCGCCACCTCCCACCACCAAGCTGAGCTCCACAGGGCTGCGAACCCGCCCGGGGCACAGCCCTGGCTCTCCCCTGCCTCCCCCCACTGGGCTGCTTCGAAACATTTCGAGTGCCCTCATTTCATTTCAAAGCTGTTTCGAAGCTTTTTGTTTCGTTTCGATTTTGCTGTTTTGAGCTCGAAATGCGATAAACCAGCTTTGAAACAAAATACCCGGCGAAATTTTGCACAGCTCTAGTGAACAAGGCAGCAGGACCACATTTGCAGGATGACCTCCCATCACAGGACCTCAAAAGTCTCAACAGATGTATTCTGAAGCAAAGAGCCCCATTTCACAGATGGAAAAACAGACCCAGAGATGGGAAGGGACAGGCCATTACGACACAGCGAGCCTGTGGAACAGAACCCCTAAATCAACCTTAAGCGGCAGATGCCAGGCTCCCTGGCCCACACAAATCCAACTGCACTTACAGAAAGGAAACCAATCTCCCTGAAAAAAAATTCAGAACGCAATTCTATTCAAAGGAGCTAAATTGCTCCCACATCCAGTTTTGGCTACTTCCATTATTTTTTTAAACTGTTTTATTTAAAAACATTCTGAAAACATTTTAAAAAGTTACCAGAAAAGTTACTGAAAATTTTCATTTACTCAAAAATCTGCATTAAAATATTCTACGGTTATTTGATGCTTTTTTTGTGATGTTTTCAATGGGGCTTGTCCAAAATGGTGAGAGAGAAAGTGAATGCGGCCTGCCCTCCCACCACTGTTTCCATAACCCACCTCTTCCTCCCATGTTTCACTTCTGCGCAAAGGCCATTTGTGGATTAAGCCTCTCTCAAAATAACAAGGTCAAGCAAGTCTCCAAGACCCTGTCTGCTTCACAACTCTAAGGTGTGGTAAGCTAGATACAGCAGAGCTGGGTCCACAAGCCCCTGGGGCAATCCGCTCAGCATGGCTAAGTGACCATAGCAGTTAGCCTGCCCCATGCTTATTAGCCATCTGCTTTCACCCTAGCTTATGACCAGGGGTCCTGGGTTTCTCTGTTGAAAACTTGCAAAATCTCTTTTTTTTTAAAAAACCCACAAATCCAGGTTTTTCTGTGATTAAAATGAAATGCCACAATCTGTATAGGTATCAGGTGAACACAATATTTTACTGATATATTCACCATTTTAAAGCAATTTGGAAGCCTACCAGTGCCTCAATCACTATACTAAATTCTAAATACCTATAAATTTTGGCGTTTGTTTTTTTTTAATCATGGAAAATCAGAGCTCTCCCTGCCCCTTCACTCACTAGGATGCAGGTCCAGCTGCCCCCTGCCCCACACACTGCACTATGGTGCTGAGCAGCCCTGATATGCTAGGCACTGCCCCTGCCCCTCACTCCCAGCCCACAGCCCCCTGGCCCTGCTGGTGCCCCCACAGCCCCCCTCACCAAACTGCTGCCCCCTGCCCTAAGCCCCGCAATGTAAAGGGAAGGGGGAGGGTATGGGCACAGGTGATGGGGTGGGGAAGACCACAGGCGATGCACTGGGGGGCAGTAGGGGCACGTGCTTCCCCAGTTTTCTGTACCCACAGTGGGGCACAGGGCTGCAGCCAGGCCAAACCAGTTCCAGGCAGGAGCCGCTTCTGCAGCCCAGTGGGCAGGATCTACCTCCAACCCAGAGCTGGTCTGGCCCGGCTGCAGCCCTGTGCCCTGCTGTGGGTGCAGAAATCTGGGGAGGCATATGCCCCCTGCACCTCCCTGATGTGTTGCCTGTGCAATGGGGCGGGGCAGGGGGCATAGACTTACCTGGAGGAAACTGCGGGAGCTGCTCTCCACTGCTGCCTGGCCGCCACATGAATGTGTGCATGTTCACACATGCACATGTCCCCCTGCGTCCTGCTCCCCCCAGCCCCGAACAGCCCCTTGCAGGCTGGAAGGCTGCCAGCTTGCAAGGGGAAACCCATGGTTTCCCCTGGTTTTCTCCTTTAAAGGAGAAAATCCACGTTTTTCCGCAGCAAACTGAAAACCCGGATCCCTGCTTATGACCTGCAAAATACACTGAGTGGAAAAGAGCAGAATAATTTTGCACTTGCAGCATCTAACCAACGTCCAGGGGTATTTGAGTCCTCTGCAATTTGCATGTGGGAGTTCTCATGTCAGATTCACACAGTCTTCAGGACAGTCAGCTTTCCCATCTTTCAAATGCCAAATGCATTCACTGGTGAACAGCTTCACTTACAACAGGGGTGGCCTGTGTAAGGCACGGACATGGGCAACTAGCATCTCCCGAGCCTGAGGGGGCACCACATAGCTGACGGACGTGGGAGGGTGTCCCCCACTGGCCGATAGCCAAGCCCGAAACCACCGCCAGCAAAACTGGAAGCGCACTTCTGCTGGCACTTCCAGTTTCACAGCTGGCATTTCCAGGGGTTACACAGCTAATCTCAGGGGGTGCACTCGCACCCGCATGCACCCTGTATGTGTCGCCAATGCACGCAGAAGTCACAAGTAGCATAAGTAGCCTATGTGTGTGGCACGTGGCAGACTGGGGAGGGGACAGGCAGCACAGCAGCAGATCAGAGAGGAAGCAGAAAGCAAAGCGGCAGATCAGGCACGGAAAGGGGCCTGAAGTGGCACTTGGGAGGAAGTGGGGCTAATTTGCGGCACACCTGCCAGACAGACTGGCCTGTACAGAAAGGGAACAAAATGAGGACGTGAAACACTACGCATAACCCTTGTGCGGAGGCCAACTTTGTGCATCATTTACATATTATAACACTTCTCCCCCTCTGTTGACAAACTCTGATGGTTGGCTAAGCTGCGATGTAAATGGCTCTCTGTAATTGGGTTGTAAAACATTGTCTTAACTCTTTACACAACATTAATTACATCCTGTGTATAATTGATTTTCGCACTGCTATCTAGGAAGGAAACAGGTTACTTAGAGGTACTTGTTAGAGGAGAGAGAAAACAAAATCTTAAAGCAATAATCAAGCAAATCTCTTGGTAGATAGACTTGATTTGAGCTCATAACGAAGTGCTTCAATGAAGAATCTACTTAGAAATTGTTAGTGCGGCAAATGCAGTGTCAAACACGAGGATAAATAATTATTGCAAGAAAGCATTAAAAACTTGGATTTTATTCTGATCCATCTTCCAAAGATAAAGGAAGCAAATGCAATGGAAACTGCTTCATGGGGAAAGAGGCTTAAGTCAACCCTCAATCTTTTGTTCTTTTCATAGGCAAAACTGCAGTTCTTTCCACAGTAGTATAAGAGTGACGTTGTAGATGCAATGGTCCAGAAATGATGAGAGCGCCAAGAATTTCTTAGGGTGTTATCTTGTATCGGACCAACCATGTAGCTGGGATTAAGGCAGACACGGTTTCGAATGCAAGGCATTCTTCCTCAGGTCTCCGCTCACAGGAAGCCAGGCAGCACACAGACAGGGACACCGCAGGTTTGCATAAAGCAGGCCATGAAGTGGCTGCACTGCCATGGCGAAGCCAGGGGGATTCTAGGATCTCCCCAGACAGCAGCTTCTCCATCTGATAAACGAGCTAGGGTCAGAAGGACACCGTCCACGATCCAAGATCTCAAGGATCAGGGAAAGGAAGACGGGGAATACAGGAGTCACTGGGGGGAACAGAACTCCTGGAAAATAAAACAGCTTTTACGAACAGCTGGCAACTGCACATGACCATGTCAGACTTGGGCAACAGAATAAAAACTCAAACTGAGAAAAACTTGATAGGGCAAATATTTTCTCTCCTGCTGTACACGAGAAATGAGGAACAGACGCACAAAGACAAGCTACAAAACCCCCGCCCGCAGCTCAAACATTGAAGACACCCACCGTAACAGCACTGTAAACCAGGGCTTGTAACAAAAGCCTCTGTCCTGCATTAGCTGGAGGCTTCAATGATCCATTCGCAGCAAAAGGAGGCTCTGGTGTCACATCTCCGTACCTGGCCAGGCTATTTGTCCAGGTCTGATTAACTGGTTTAGTCCATGATGACTGCAGGGAAAAAAGGAAAGAAGTGATCAGGACACCCATTCCCACCTCAGAAACCTGAAAGAGCAGGCAGCCGAACAGCAAAAAAACACTGACGTGTATAAAGTTCTACGTCAAACTGAGCCCTGGCCCTTGATGCTGTAATAAGATGCTAGCTGCGAAAACTCGTCTGACCCTCCGACACATCGGAGTATAGTAGACTGATTTTTTATATTGTGATGCAGAACAACCAGCTGACGAGGATTTTCCCAGATCTGCTCTTCCCACAGTACACAGTGATGCAGCTTTGGTCCAAAGCTAACGCAGAGGTTTTTCTGTTGACTGAAGAACGTTAAAGCCAACAAGTGTATAGTTTGGCACCACACTGCAGGTATCTTCTGTTTTAAGGCTTGGTTCAAAGCCTGCTCTAGTCTGTGAAAACACTCTCTTTGATTTTCATGAGATTAGGCCTTAATACATCTGCATCTCATGACAGGGTCAGCAGGAGCAGGAACAATACCCTAGCCCTACGTAGCTCTCATCACCTAGGGACCTCACAGCACTTTACAAAGGGGCATAAGGATGATTGCCCCCCGTTACAGATACTGAAAATCAAGTGCAGAGATGATAAATGTCTTGCCTTACATATCAAGCAAAGCCAGGATGAGACCCCAGCTGCTCTGACTTCCAATGCAATGCACCACTCTGCCTCTCCATGAACCCTATGTGATGGCTCACACTCTTACTCTTGTGCAAGTTACTGGAATGGCTCTCACCCACAAAGTCCATAGGCCACGGGAGTGCGCACGCGTGCATGTATGTATGTGTGCGTTCTCATACGTACATTAATAAAAGTTATGACCTAAAATATCCCATCCTTTATGCTGTTTAAGTCAGTTATGAAGCTCCTCTTAGGAAAACTGGCAGTAGTAAAAGCAGGCAAGACAGTCTGGACTGACGGCACCCTCTGTAACTCTTGTGAATAGCGTGGTACCTAATTTCAAAAACCAATCTGTATGTCACAGTGCTGACCTCCTTACAAAGGGGCTGGATAGTGGGGGCAGAGAACTGGTCAGGCAGGGATAAGCCTCAGCCTGTGCTTACTGACTTAGCTTATCTGCTTATCACATTAGGGCACCCTTCAAAGGACCTGGTGGTACCCCAGGCTGAGAATGACGGGTCGAAGCCAACCAGAAGGCACGGATGCTGCATGGTACTGACTCGCTGTGGTACCCACAGAGCCCTGGCACCTCAGCACTCATCACACACGTGCCCACAACAGATACAGTTGCTGCAACTTCTCGTTTCATCCAGTTAACAGGAAAAAAAACCCAACGGTGTCTCAAAAGCATCTCAGCATCGGACCTCGCAGTAAGACGAGCACAGCTTGAGATGCCTCCTCAAGATCTGTCTGTCTTAAGCACCTTTGACTTCTGGAATTACTGTGCTCAAAATGCAGTTACCAGCTGACAACAGAGCAGTGACGTCACTCTCATTTATCCTCTAGCTGCCTCAGCAATTACACACACTTACCTGCCCTGCCCCAACGACTGCTTTCACAGTTTGCCTTGTATTATAATAGCGATCATTAGCCATCTTGACACCTCGCTGTAATACTTCTGTGACGGACGGGTCTGGGATGAGCCTTGCTGAGTTTTATAGCAGACTGCAAAGATGTACCGGCTGTTGTCAGCGCCCGGCAGAATATGAAACAAGTGACAAATAATCAATAGAGTCCCTACTTTGATGGCATGTTTAAATGGAAATAAAAATGTGTCGTTTCCACTAAAATTTTCATTGAAAATGTTCGTGGGCTTTTGTCAGAAAGTGAAAAAATAAATCTTTTGGGGGCAACTAAAAGTAGAAAACGTTTTTGAGTTTAAACTTTTCTGACCCACCAATTTTTAATGTGAAAAAGCCCAGATTTGTCCAAAAGCTCATGGGGGGGGGCCCTTAAAAGAGCTAAAACCAAACATTTTGGAGTAATTCTACTGCTGAGGGCTGAGACGATGCAGAGCGACAGAGGCCAACAGAGCGCCAAAACAAGGAGTGGGGGAGTCGCCCGATGGCACCGGCAGGGCTGAGGATGGTTCTGAAAACCCCGAGGGAAGGTCGCCAGGAAGCTGCGCTGGACACGGAGGCCAGGCGGGGAAAAGGCAGCAAGGGAGCAGGCTAGGAGTGTCCCTTGGGTTGGAGGGAGAGGTTGGGAGGGGAGGTAAGACCGTATTGGGGTCTAGGTGCAGGCAAGAGCTGACTTGCACAGCTGCACTCCACAGGGAGAAAGAGAACGCGGGCGGACTTTTAATTTCTTTGGCCGAATGATAAACTCCCTGATGGGGAAAGCTGCCAGGCCAGGAGGAGACCAGGAAGTTTCGATCCCACTGACCATCACGCTGGTGGCAGAAACCAAGAGCCTGGGGGAAAGTGCCGGGGATTGCTCAGCAACGTCTGGCGGGTTTTGCTTTGGTTCGTGGCCCGATCTGCACTGAGCAGCAAGGCCGGCACCTCGGGACACTGTCAAGGCCTGTTCCAGCTGGGGCTGGAAGACCGCTCGCTTGGCACGCTGTGAATGGATTTCCTGCCTGAAGCTAGGGCCTGGGTAAACAAATCTGGAAGCCCCCTCAATACAGGGGCACCACTTTTCTTTTTTGTAGCAGACCACCAAGCTATTCTTTGCTCTGCTTCGAGTCCCCTGGGCAACCAGTGTTACCTTGTTTGTAGATCTAATTAAATTATATGGGCTGAACGCAATTTGTTCTGGGTTCTCTCAGCTTCCCCTTGCAATAAACTGTTGAATGCACACCTCTGTGCATGGGGAAAGTGGCCCTTTAAGAGCTGAAGTTATTTAACAGCTCAGACTATTAGTTCATGGACAAAAAGTATTTTCTTTACAGACCCTGGTTTTACTGGGCTACTTTGTGTTTATGTGGGCTCACCTTGCTACCAAGAGTTCAGGGTGGATGCAGCAACTCCACTTTCTCCCTTGGATTTTGTTCCTTTGGGGAGCTATTTGCTCCACAAACATTATCGGCTCCCAGAGGAGGAAGGCAGGGGGTGCGAGAGGGCTGCAAAGAGGCCATTTAAAAATGGAAGGCAATCTCTCTGTATACAGACAGGGATGTGTGGCCTGATCACGTACATTGTAATGCCCAGCAAGCAGACCACAGAGGCAGTTTATAGTGATGACAGCAAGGAACCGCTGGAGGTCAAGGTGACCCTGAGTGAGTCATCTGAGCCCCTTGTGCCTCAGTCCATCTGGCTGGGAACAAGGTGTTCTGATGTAAGCCCTTTACAAAGCACCAGTGTCACAGTGGGACGCCAGTGCCAGCAAAGGGCTGGTTAAAATAAAATGCTCATGTACCTGCTGCGGGCCCGAGACCGCACGGCGCTGAACACCCCGTCCGCTATGACTTCAACAAGCTGCTGACTGTGCTTAGCAGGTGGCAGGATCAGACTAATTCCTAGAACCAAAGCCTGCACCCAGGAAAGGTCAGCCATGGCTACAGGGCACACCCCGAGACACCAGACAGTAAAGCCATCCTTTATGCAACTCTTCTTAGGAAAACATGCCACCTGAAGCTGCAGACCCTTGCCTGTGTCTGCAATAACAAAACTAACCCCAACTCCTGAGAAACCAGACAGGTGATGGCATGGAGCAGGGAAGAACGAGCCATGTTAAGGAAGATTACTAAATGAGAGCATGTTTGTCATGCATTTAGTACAATTATTTGCTCCTACTGCTCACTGGTTCTCTGCAGATAGGCCAGGGACCAACAGATTGTGACCCTCCGCTAAAGAACGTACAAGCACTAAACAAAAAGCACTGGAGCAGGTCACCCAGAGCGGTGGTGGAGTCTCCATCCTTGGAGGTTTATAAGACCCAGCTCAACAAAGTCCTGACTGGGATGATATAGCTGGGGCTGGTCCTTCTTTGAGCAGGGGGTTGGAGTGGATGTGACCTCCTGAGCTCCCTTCCAGCCCTCATCGTCTGTGATTCTAAATAAAGCCTGGAAGTTTCAGACTTGAAGGTGTAGGCACATGCATAACACACGTGTCCTCTTCTAAATACCTGAGCACATTATCACACACCATGCACATGCAATTATAGCACACATGCTGTTATAGATACCTAAACCCATATTGCACAGACACACATACACAAAACACACACAACAGACCTCTACACACACACTATTACAGGATACCCAAACACACACACACACACACACACGCGCGCGCGCGCTATGATGGGTACAGGGTACACACACCCCCCTTTGTGGATTTGCAAACTTTCTTGCAAGTTTCTAGTGAAAACCAAACACGTAGCAAGAAAGAGCAAGGCCAGAGCGGTCCCCAGAGGCGCAGCTGCCAGCGGAAATGTCAATCTGCCGTGTTTACATAGGTTCTGACGACTTGGGGAACAGCCTGTCCAGCTCTGGCTGAAATTAGCTGTGATGAAGAACAAACTTGTTTTGTGCCAGCTTGCTACTTTCCACAAACACAAAGCCCCCGGGCCTCAGGAGGCAACATTATCCCGCAGGCTCCCAAAGCAGGTTACGCGCGAGAAAGAATTCCCTCGCCCGGAATTCAGGCCTCCGAGGTCCAGCACTTATGATCAGCTCCAGGTCTGGTTTTTAAAGCCTGGATTGAGAAGGCAGGGGGAGGGGTAGAGGGAAATGGTTTCTGAGCCATTGCAGTTAACTCCGGAGGATGGGGCCAGCTTAAAATTTAATGTATAGGGAGGAAAAAAGAGTCCCTGGGTAAAAAACTGCCCACTGCAAACAGGAATGACAGCTAATACAATCATCTTCCAATCAAGGGTGCTGGAGCTACAGCAAATCTCTTATCAAAGGAAACAGATTGCGTCATTTTTGCCTCCGCAGGACCAGCAACAACGAATGGCAAGAGCAATCCTAGCTCCTGCCACTTTTGCAGCTACAAGCAGCAATTTCCTGCAAGTGGCTGAGCTGGGGTCCGCGTCCACACGCGGGTATGAGTGTCCCAGCAGAAGGTGCCAGGAGCGCCACAGGAGACAAGGCTGATGAGTCTGGCTGGAACCAGTCACCACCCAGACCCAGGATTAGCAACTGGGAAATGGCTCCTACCTTGGGAGCGCTACCACTATGGCACACGGACTTCTCCTACTTGAGATTGAGGGGAACATCCGGTAGCCACCAGCGGAGGGGCTCTTACCTAAAACTAGTTAGAGAGAATGGTTTTCCTTTCCCACATGGAAAATACTGGTCAAACTTGGGGGAGGAGGGGGAGAATCAGACACTGCTGCCTCTCTCCGAGCCACGGAGGAGCTCATGGGGAATGCAGTCGTCTGGGGAACCGGGCTCACGGAGAAGGAAGCCAGCATGGGGCAACCCCTTGGAACCACGTTGGTGGCATCTCCCAAATGAATTTCCAAATATCATTTTGGAGGAGATCTGGCTGAGAAGCTGGAGGGTTCAGGTTGTCAGGCTTTTGCGAAAAGATGAAATTTTCTATGCTGAACACATGCATTCCTGCCCCCACTCCCCAAACTTCAACTAAAAAAAAACAAAACAGTTTCAACAATTTCTGACCTGTCCCATTCTGCTTTTCCCCAACCACTAGTGAGCCAGCACTGCCTCCCCTGAGCTAAATATCACATTGCTGCTCATGCCCTGCCCCAGGCGGCCAAGGGTGCTGGAGGTGAAGAGGCCCATTTGGAAGGGAGACAGAAGGGTGCAGGATGGGCTGCCCGTGGGTGCACTCACAGCTCCAGGAGGGGCAACTGGGAACCCATGGGAGGATGGGCAGAACAGTGCTGCAGAATGGGCAAACCCTGCTTCTAGCCAAGGGCGCTGTCCGCAGCGTGCGGGAGTGCGCCTGCTGCTGACAACTCAACAGTGCTCACTGCAGCAGTGCACAAGGAGGAAGGCTGGGCTCGGGCATGGGTCCTAGACTGGGGATGCAAACGCAATTCCTAGCTGTGCAGATGCCCTGGACTTCACGTCTCTGCTCCTCAGCTCCTCGATCGTCAGGCTGGGGACAACGCGACATCCTCCGCCTACTCAGACTGGAAGCGCAGTGGGGCAACAAACCTCCTCCTTGCACAACGGAGGCTCGAACACTAGCTGCAGCTCTGCAGCCTGACCGTACTACAAATGACAAAGGGACAGACCCCATTTCTACTGACTGCAGAGCAAGGAGTGTGAGCACCACTCTAAGCCACGTGCAGGGGAGGTAGCTCGAGCACTGCTGCCGGCAGCCTGTCTTCTGGGGATATGATCGATGGGTGCTTTACAGTCAGTGGCAGAGAAGAGAGAACGGCTTGTCTGGGCCATGCCAATGGCTATGGGGTCTACAGGAGGTGCAATGGCCTGGGATTCAGGAGCTCTGGGGTCTAAGCCCAGCTCTGACACTGGCTTGCTGAGTCACCGTGGGCTGCAGTCTCCCTAGGGGCCTCATCTGCAAGGAGCTCTCCGTACCAGCATGGGAGGAGCAGTCCTGCTCCTTCCAGTTGGCGTCCAAGCCCAACACCTGCTAGAAATGGCCCCGACCTCCCTGGAGAGGGCTGCTGGGAGGTGCAACACCGAATGCCCATGTGGAACGAGTGGGTGGTCTCCAGTGAGGGCCCCAGGGCCAGGCCTCTGGCCAGCAGCTAGGGGTCACTGCGCAGAAGTGACAGGTGGGCAGACCACAGGCACCCACTGTTAAACTGGTCCTGCTGGGGGAGCTGGCACCGCCCAAGGCTTCTGCCTCCGTGTGCTGTCCCCTGAGGAACTGCTGTATTTGGACCCTCTGCAGCCTTGAGCTGTGCGAGTGCAGGGTGGATGTTGCAGGGGGTGAGGCTGGGCACTGCCACGTGGGACTGGAACAGTGGGACAGCAGCCCTTGGACTGGCCCCACCTGGCACAGGGGGAGGACCTTGGCCCCTGGATGAAGTGGATGAGAGAAACTCTACAAACACCAGGCTCTCCCCCCTTTCCTAGGGCTGGTGGAAGGTCTGTGGGAGTGAGGAGATGCCCATCTTCCCAGTGACAGGTCGGTGATGGCCCTTGAGGACTATCCTGGCACCCAGCAAAGCCTGAGGGCACTGTGGGGATCCACAGCCAGGGGCTCCCCAGGGATGGGCAATGGCACCATCGGCCTCCTTGTGAGGAGACTCAGCAGAGGCTAGCAGTGCCATGGCACTGCGCAGCCATGAATGGAAAAGATGTGCTGTATTTAATTGCTGCAGATAAGCTATGCCCCAACATCAGTGCCCCTGACTGGGGGAAAGTAGCACCAGCTCCATGCTGCAGATGAAGAAACTAAGGAGCCCAGATGATAAGTGACTTACCCAAGGTCATGTCCAGAATCTGTGCCAGAAGCAAGCGGCCGCAGCCTCTTCTCTTCTGTTCTACACAGGATCAAACAACCGCAGCTCCCCTACAAGTTTCGAAGTCCAGGTGCCCAAGGGTCCTGGCGTGGTGCCCATGGCTGGGGAGTGCACGCTTACTGCATGCTCGTGTTAGGTGCACACACGTTTCACGATGTGGAGGTTCGGAAGACACGTGTTTACTGCATGTGATGAGGTCTCCCTCCAGTGGCCACTCTTGGCTGCTACCACAGCCTGTTGCCAGCTTCTCCTTTGGAGGAGAGGTGTCAAGGGCCGGATCACTGGG
The DNA here is from genome assembly GCF_001723915.1 of Gavialis gangeticus. Lineage (NCBI taxonomy): Eukaryota > Metazoa > Chordata > Crocodylia > Gavialidae > Gavialis > Gavialis gangeticus. The sequence continues at coordinate 6,774,127 of NW_017728996.1, read as the reverse complement.
GGGGGGGCTTGCTAAGGTCTCTGTGTCCTGTACACGCACATCCAGGCTGTCACGGCTGCTCTTTGCAGAACATGGGCCTGTCCATTGGCATTTTGTCCCTTTGTAACAAAACAAAGCTCTGATTCTTTCAGCGGAAACCTTCTGAATCGTCTGCAGAGGGCTAAAGCACAGATGACTTCTGCCAGGTTTTAAAGTAGATGCAACTGAAGCCCTACATACTTGACCAAGCCAGCATCCATGCCCAGTAAGAAGTCAGTGATGGCAGGGGCTAGAGCTGCTGCTGAAGAAAACCCTGACTCTAAATCACAGGTTCAACAGCCTGCGGACCTCTGGTCCAATGTCTCTGTCAGATTTGAGCGCCTCCCAGTCTCTAATGCATGTGCCCCCTGCCCCGAGATACACGTGCTAGCGTCCCCATTTCGCAGGAGGGGACCAGACCCAGAGAGGCTAAATGACTCGCTCAAGGTCACAAAGCAGCCTGTGGCAGAGCTGTATGGACACCTCCCAAGTCCCTGGCTGGTCCCAGGCCATCGGACCCTTCTTTGTTTGAGAAGGGCTCGCTCATGTTGCAGCCCCGGCTATGCGCCAGGGCATGGGGAGGCAGGCCCCAGGTAGGCCCCATGGTTGACACCACCTCTGGAAGGCTGCTGCATCCAGGTGGGGAATCCATCACCCTGCCCTGTGGGCTGGCCTGGGGAGCAGGGATCTAGCCTCAGCCCCCAGGGTAACTCAGGCCCTGATTCAGAGAAGCTGTGAAACACATCCTTGACTCGATGCACTTGCTCTTCGCTGAATCAGGGCCCAGCTTTGCTGAGTTCAGAGCACCTGGCCTGGGGTAGAGTCTGAGGGCAAAAACCCTTGCACTCTTCCACGTGCATCCACCTAGAAGGGGCCAGCAGAGGAGTGCCCTGAGCATTGGCAGATCAGAGGTCTGGCTGACACTGCTGCTGCAGCCCTGCTCCCAAGAGGAGGATATAGGTTTCCAAGGGCATCAGGAACCCCTCTCTGATCCAAGGAGGAACCTGGGGGTGTCACAGTGCTGGGGTTTGAGACGCACCCATCTCCATAGTCACATTCGAAGGTCTCAGATGCTCTTGATCTGGGAGGCCATAAACTGGCCACGTGTCAGACCACGCTCTGAGCTGAAAGTTTGGGGCTTCTGCCTCTCACAGGCTCAGCCCAAAGGGCGGGTGACTAACACTCTGAGCTCCTGGCTCCTTCTAAGAGGAGAGCTTGCCTCGGCGAGAAAAGAGCCTACCTGGGCCCTACTGGAAGACAGATCTAGGTTTATTACACCCAGAAGGAGGGAGGAAAGGGACAAAATTTTTAAGCTCACAGCCCCCAGAACCAAATCTCAGGGGCTAAGCGACCATTTCAAGAAGGCATCACAAGCAGATTGGGATGTGGAAAATTGGAAGAGGCAAACTGCATCTGAGCTGCAGGGCAGCTCCATCATACCCCCCTTACATAGATTTGATTATCCCAAATACACCTTCGCACCAGTGACATACAAGCGTATGATTGATGCAAACATGAACTCCCATGTGCTCACAATGTGCTTGTTTTACTCAACCTCCTAATTACCTTACATGCTCTCGCTGGGTTACAAAGAAAGACATAAACAGATTAACTAAATTAGGCCAATTAATGGCTCCCTAATGGAATGAAATGCTTCAGACAAGCTTGAGAGAGAAAACGGGCAGGGAGAAGGGAGAGACAACCCAACGTCAGGCAAATTAAGCAGAAAGGAGAGAATACGTCAAAAAAGCACATTCCCACTGAGCTCATTCCAAAGGTGTTTGCTTCCCTCCTACGTTCACTCTGCACGGAGTCGAGCAAACGTGATACTCGCCAGAGTTCACAGTTTACACTAGAGCGTCTGTGCAACGCCGATGAATTTTGTGCATCTGAATATCAGTACTGGAACCTCAGCTGCTACACACTGCAGGACCACCTCCCCCGGCCACAAGAGCTCACCATGGCCCCCAGCTTAGCATGATCCACAAAAAGGTGGTGGAGCACGAGAACATCTGCAGCAACACAGGATAAAGCCATGGGCTTAAAGAACTCCCTACAGGTTCCCAGGAGATGCACGCTGGTGGTGCATGCAATGCTCGGTTTCTTATTTGCATCGCCCAAGCTCCCAGAACCCTGGTGGTACGCCAGGCCCCCATTTCTGGGAGGTGCTGGACAGACATGAGGACAAAGGTATGTCATCACCTTTCAAGAGATGGGGAATCGTATTATATAGTCCGCAGATGCACTGTCATCTTGTTCTGCACTCTCTCAGCAGGTGCTTCAACCTGCTTCCAGGGACTGCAAGAGAGGGCTATCACAATCACCTAGTGCAGTGGTTCTCAACCTTTTCAGACACAAGGTCCCCCTCAGAAAATACCTGCAGTTGGCTTTCACTCGTTTCTGACTGTGGAAAAATACTAGAGCAATTCTCCTGTTGCAATGAACACAGAAAACCCACAACAGGGCAGACAGGAATTCAGTGTCCAAACCCATCTGGAAGTGTTCGCACAACTAAGTGCCAATACTGCACAGCAGCCTGTGACACCCTTAAAAGAAGCTCATGACAACCTGGTTGAGAATCACTGGCCTAGTGCAACTTCCTACCTCCAGGCTGTCAAACTTCATGCAGCCATTTCTGCTCAGCCATTTCCACCCTCTGTCTGAGTGACAGCATCTCTTTTAGGAAGACATCCAGCTCTGATGTGTCTGCTGCCCCAAGACCCTTGCACAGAACTCCCGCAGAAAGTCAAACCTCCCGGTCACTGTGGTGAAATGCCACCAGACTTGCAAATGAGCCTGCCTTGCAAATGCAAATTAAATGGAGTTGACCACTCCCTTTCTTACCAAAAGGCAGGAAGGAATTCTCCCATGTAGAGCTGCAGCATATGGCTGGCATGTGCTTTGATGGACTCACTCCACAGCATGGTTCAAGGTGCTAACACACACCCTAACCTAAATCCTACTGAACTTAACACGACTCTTCCTTGCTACTTCAGGGGGCTTTCAATCCACCCCATAACCACTAAAGACTGGTCTAAACCAAACCCAACCCAACCCTCAGGTTGGGAGCCCAATCCAAAATGTTGGGGACTTTGGCTCATTTCTAACAAGCATCAGCATCCAACAGGATATCACTATGAGCTAGTGGGCCAAGTGGGCAGATGAAGTCCTTAATACAATACTGCTTCTCTGCCCACATTTTGACACAGAACTAAAATCTGTGACCAATCTGCATGACACCTCTAAGTAGGAGATCTCCATGTAATGTTTCTGCAGGCTCCAGCTCTTGGCATCTTATGGAAAAAGTACAGCAACACTACACAGGTAAGGAAGACTTCACAACTTAAACCTTCTTATAAAATGTAGCAGAGAATTATGTTGCTTTGAAAGAATTGCACAGGAGGGTAGAGAAAACCTTACAGAAGGGATATTCAGTCTCTCAAATATGGGAGAATTTCAAGGTAATTCAACAGTTGCTGTTAGTTTTCTACAGAACTCCATTAGTTCTAAAGCGCTATTAGATTTCATAACGCAGTGATGGTTTGGTCCTGTAGGATGGCCATGTTGGTGCTGCGCCTATGAAGCCAGAGGGAGAGACATGTCTTTTTGGATCTCTGGTAGTGAGGGGCAGCTTGACATACATGTCTTCCCATCCACAGTTACCAGCTGGGAATAAGCCTTTGCCTATCTCTATGTGGACAAGACTGCCTCTAGCTGGAGAAGAAATACTCAGCAACACCAATGCAGGGACCTGCAGATCTTCTCAATAAACCAGGGGCAGTGCTTAGTAGAGAGAAGGCAAAACTGGACATGTACAGCAGAAGCAGCCGGTCAAGATCCCGTGCCTATCCATTAATAATCCATTCACAATTTCACCTGCTCCCCAGGGGGGATCACTGAAGTCCTGGGATCCACTGCTCCCTGAAAGATATGGGAACATTCAGGGATTCAGGGATCAACTCCTCAGGTGCTTGGCAAACCAAGAGAAGAGGAGTCCTTCCTCTCCATGCTTTGCCCTGCCGAACACACAACCCAGGCACCTGGGGGACAAGATTTGCCTACTCCTAGCACTGATGTCAACAGAATAATTACATGGCTAATTCATGGTTTAAGAACTAGGGGATACTTAAGGTGCTGGATCCTCACACCCACTGTGTTTGCAAATAGTCCAGGACCACTGTATTGCAGAAACAAAAGGGAACGCAATTGATACTCACAGCTGCCCAGCATCCACTGCTACGGAAGAAGGTCTTGCCAGTACTGCACCCTGGCAATGGTCCACAGAGCTCAGCACCTTCCAGCCCAGAGCTGAAATCAGACCCAGTCTCTGCCCAGCAAGTGCAGTAATTACCTTCCTATTTCCGTGGATGCCATCGCCCTGCAGGCTGGTGTGGATGAGGCCATGCACTTCTGTCAGCTCCGTGATATCCGTCAGGGGCACAGGAGTCTCCTCCGGAAGTGGGGACATGAGGGACTCCAGCTCGTGGGCATCGGAGTGGGCGCTGGGTGCAGGCAGCCCCTGCCGGCCACGATGGTAGTAGGTGTGGTTTGTGGCCGCCTGAGGATCAACACCTGGCAGGGCCTCCCTGCAGGGGACAAGAAAATCCAACACAGGTTTTCCCCTGGGACTACCACAGCCTTGCTCTTGCCCTGCCAGGCTAGTAGATGCCAAGGCCCAAAGCATGAAATCCAAGTGCCCCGCTGCTGGGCCCAAGATAGGGCCCCAGAGGTTCTGCCCCAATCCTTGCACTTGTACTAACAGAGCCCGAAATCTTCCACCCACCCTGTGGCTGCTACAGCAGGTCTTGTTGGGAAGCTGTGGATGAAAGCGCCAGCTGCTGGCCCTGGCCCTGCTCTGCTTCGCTAGTGGGCACTGGGTCCGCCCAGAGCCCTGCACAGTGCATGGACACTGCAACCGTTCCCTCCCCAGCAGGTCAGTGGGTAAGGCTCAGAGCAGCTTCCTGACACAGAGCAGGGAGAGTTACCTCTCATTAACCCTTGCCACTCTCTTTGCAAGGTGACAAAGGTTGGTCATCCTTGTCTGCAGACACGTGAAGGAGGTGAGTTTTGAGAGGGCTGAGTGACAGGACGTGGGTAAGACTTCGAGGAGCTCCCGCCTCCCAGGCCTGCACCAGCCCCTTCCTACCCAGCTGACACAGCCTCTCTCTAAAATGACAGCTTTGGTGGACTCCAAACGACATCCTCCGGCAGAAGCATCAGGCAAGAGCGAGGCTTTTGGGGCTAGCAGAAGTCACTGAAACTGCCCCAAGTGTAGCTATGGCCCCGACCACGCCAACCCACTCAATTATATGCGGAAGGAAGGAGGTTTTCCTAGGAAACAACAGCCTCATGAGAACAAAGGGGAATGCAGGAACAGAATAGGTTTCCTAAAGGGAGACTGGCAGAGCTGTTCAGTGCCTTCATATCAATACCTGCCTGGTCCCTAAACAGCAGGATGCAAGCAGGAGCCAGTCTCTACCTGCACTAAGGGGAACAAGGGATGATACTCTTCTCTGACAGGGCACTTCACGTTCCACTGAGCTGCAAGAAGCAACGGCTTAAAGAATGCAAATTAAAGAGAAGCTAAATCAGGCAGCGTTCGTTAAAGCACACACTTCCAAGGACCATTTCTTATGCTGAGTGGCACAGGATACAGTCCTGAAACAGCCAGGGAAAACCAGCCCATTGGCACATGGCAAAGACACTCCTAGGCCCTTTTGTCTGGCCTCACATCAGCGCCTTGGCTCTCAACCGGGTGGCCAACATGTGGCGTACCTCTGCTTGCTGCTGCGGAAGCTGGCACACATGCAGAAGAGGATGCAGAGCAGGCCCAGACAGACTCCCACGATGATCCCCGTGACCGAATGGATGTCCAGGACATCTAGCAGGACACAGTCGAGTTGTCAGCTCGCACGTTAACAGAGAGGGACACAGAGAGCGTGGTGCATCCATATCAGCACCAGCTTCACCAAGGGAAATGCCAGATTTCCACACGGGCCTGAGGAACAGATCTAGTGTTCTCCAGTCAAGGGGAAAGGAAAGCTGCTGCCCCAATTTGGACATATACCTCATATATGTACATGGGAGTGTGTGTGCACACAGGAAAACACAAGGGGATAAAATGACTAGACAGTGATCATTCAAGCAGATTTGGGAGTGCACTAACATCCCCATTTAATTTCTTGCTGCAAGGCCTGGCACACAGGCAGCAAAGTCCACTTTGTGTGACCCTTCATTAGGGGGAGAGGTAGGTTATTGGGATCAAACCCTACCCAGGGACAGATACAGCCGTCAGCGAGTGCTGTGCACACGAAGTCTTGTGTGCGACACCTGGCATTGGGCTAGGTCTGTGCAGAGCCTGCAGTGTCATCAGGCCTTTTTGCATACATGCATGCAAGCCCAGCCAGCTGCCACTGCTAAATATAAGCACTGGTGGAGCCAGGTGAGCGACCCCTCCCGAGTACAGCCCAGGCCCCGAGGGAGGAAGAATGGTGCCCTCATACCAGACAGCTTCTCCCGCAGGGTGTGCACGTCCTTCACGTTGGAATATGGCCCTGATCCCACCACGGTCTTGGCTCCCATCTTAAAGAAATACCGGGTGTCACTTTCCAATCCATGCACTTCGGTGCTGAAAATATTTCCTGATCAAAAGCAAGTTAAAATGTGCCATTTAAAGGCCATCGCGGGGACAGCAGAAAGGTGGTCGTGGGCTCTGTCTCTCTGGCTGAGCTAGCAGAGTCTTTGTGCCACACACTCTCAGGAAACAGACTCCCGACACCAAAACAATGATGTTTCAGATGACTAATTTGTGGCCTTAAACCTGACCTGGTATGTGTGTAACTTGGACACTGCAGCTTCTGACACAGCTACACCTCCTTCCTGTTCCTCACGAACAGGTTCCCAGTAGGGATACCTGAGGAAAATCCCCAGGCCTGCACTACTGATCCTAACTGGCTTTTCTGGCCCGGACACCTGCAAAAATGATTTAATATCTGTGCCTCTAGGCCCTCCCTGCTAAGCCCATGCCACTGGAGCTAGCAGGATGACCCACAGGCATGGGGTTAGGCAGCGGGAAGTGTCGGCAGGATCAGAACTCCCCCCAGCTGTGAGCTCCCTTCAGTGGCTAATCCAGATGCATGTCTATGTACATGGCCGGCAGCCTCCGCCACTCAGCATCATCCAGCCCTGAGAGTGAGGCCCTTTCAGAGACATTCCCCCTCAGGGCACTGAGCAGCACAGCTCCTGGCTTCTCTCTGCACTTTCCCCACAGCCTTTCCACCCACCGCTGCTCCTAGCATGTGCTCCGTCTGCACTGTCTTCAGGCCCCCGTCCCCAAGCAGCACCCAGCAGATGGATACTGCCAACCCTGCTCTGCTCCATCAGCAAGCCACCCGTGGACACCCTGAGCTGGCCAATGTGCTAACAAGCCTCCCCCCCCAGGCCCTGCTTCCAAACACATGTCCACATGGAGCACGGCTTGTAAAGGGGCAGGCCTCTGGTCCAGAACCCTCCCCACCTCCCTCTTATCTCAGAGGCACAGCCCCATTGCTCAGTCAGCTGAAATCCCACCAGCTGCCTCTGCTTCTTTCCATCCCACTGCTATGATGCACAGAGAGCTCAGTGCTGCAGGAAGTCTGGGAGACAGGCAGCCCCCCACTTCTGGGGACTCGCCTTTCTCCTCCCATGTCCTCGCTCTCAGCACTCATAGCTTCACGCTCAGCTGTGGGTTCCCCATGGCCTCCTCTGTAGCTGGATTCCAGGGTGGCTCAGCCTCTCCTGTATGCTCCCAGCTCATTAGACTTCCCTCAGTCACCAGGATTCGTGCCTTGGAAAGCAGAGACACTGAATCCCATGAGAAGGCATCGAAAGGAGACAGGGTAAGGACAACCTGATCTGACACTTGGGTTGACACGTGCTCACCACCCTGCATTCTCCTCCTCACCTTCTCTTGTGAGCAGAGTCCACATGTCGTCAGGCTCCGTGTTGTTGGCGTTGTACAGGATGAGGTACTCCACAATGATGCCATTGGGCTCAGCGGGCGGGCACCAGTGCACCTGTACAGCATAGGGGTTTATCGGATGCAACCGGAGGTCAGAGGGAGGCGTTGATGGTCCTGAGGAGACAAGGACAAAGGCTGCCCAAACGTACACCAGGGAAACAACAGCAGACGAGGTGAACACTCAGCCCCGGAGGGATCACAGTTTCAGGAGGCCTTGAGTTCGGTGCCACCCACTCATGCAAACATGTAAAAGAGCTGTTTGCAGGTGTGGACACAGCATCCACCTCAGTGGCCTCCACATGTGAGACCTGCGTGAGCCTGGCTGGTGGCTGCCAACAGTGCGAGCAAAGGGCTGAGAGGAAGGATATGCCATGTCCAGCTTATCTGTCTTGGCTGGCAATGAAGAGTAATAATAGGAAAACCCTAGCAAAATGGCACGGCTCTGCAACAGGTACAGAGCTAGAATACTGCCAAGCTCTTCTTACGCATGGTTTGTTCTTGGGCGAGGGCAAAGGATCCTGTTAATCCCACCCACCCTTCTTATTTTCACCTTCTCTGCCTCCCTCACAACCCTGCTCCCATAACAATGGGCTCTCCACTCCACAGGAACTGGTTCAAACCTACCATCCAAAATGGGTTTCTGTAGAACAAGACTGTTCGTCCCCAGACCTAGCTCTCAGGCTCTGGTTACGCAGAAGAAAAAACTGAGGGTTAGCAAGCTCAAGCCAGACAAAGGCCTGAGCATTTCATGACATGAGTAAAAGGCCTGTTTTCACATGCACTCTCAGAATAAAAAGCATCACAAGCTGGGAACACACGTGGAGGGCAAGTGAGGGGAGATGAGGTGGGCCACGCTGTATTCAGCTCAGTGCCTGGGGGAATGTTTTGGCCACACTGTGGTACTTACTGTCTGGAAGAGTGAACCGCTCAACAACGCTGCCAAATGGCCCATCAATGCCAACTCCATTAGACTGCACTGCAAACTCATACTTGGTGTAGGGTTTTAGCCCGCTGATGAGGATATCTTCGTCAGAGCTGCCAAGAAATACATGTGCACGGAGCAGGTTAAATGAGGATGGGACCAGTCCTGCTGCATCAGAGCCTCACCAACAGCACAAGAGTCATAAAAGATGTGGGTGAATTAGGGTAGGTCAAACCCACACATCAAACTCATGACTTCATCACTAGTCTCATTCTAGTTAGGGTCTTGTTTAAAGCCCCAGCTCCTGGAGTTATGTGAGACTCTCAGCTTTAAAAAAAAAAAAAAAAAAGTAAATTTCTAGCCTTTGTGGATGACTGGCTTGCACTGGAAAGCTTGAAAACTTAACCCCATTAAAGATTTAGAATCCTCATTTAAAGGCAAATATTTAAAAAAAAGAAAAGGAGGGGGGGGAGTTTAATTTTAAAATTTTAAACCAGAACCAAACTGGTGTGGGGGAGGAGAGGAGGCATTTCTGAATATTTGGCACTGGCAATATTGCAATGGGCTTTCTTGTCAGTGCAGAGGTGCGGAAACTAGACTGCAGCACACAGAGTAGCCTGGGCCCTGGGGTCAAGACAGAGTCTGTGTTTGTCCATGCCACACCTCTGTAGTTAAGGTAGTGGACATTTCTTCATCGCAGAAGGCCACCCACCACGGACTGGCCGTCCTGACATGGGACTCAGCCACAGACACAAGTCAGAAACCCACGTTTCCTGAGCATCAGCCAAGCCACTGAGCTCCTCAGCCATCTCCCCAGCTGCTCATGTTTTATATCCCACCTGGATGGCATTCTCCAGGCCAGGTCTTTACCATCACACCTTTACCTTGTGTAGTATGTGACAAGAGAAGCATTTTTTAGCCCCCAAGGGCTGAAGCGCACAGTGTAGTTGACAATCTTGACTGTTGTAAAATCTGGCTTCTTCCACCTTAGCCAAATTGAGGTTGAGCTGTTGGACTCTGCATAGACCTGGACTGGGGGCAGCGGGGGGCCTTTCTGAACTGGAGGGTCTGTGGGATATGTAGGAAGAGGGAAAACATGCACACGTATAAATGGTACAGGAAGGGAATGGCCAGCTATCACCAATGCAAGGAGAGAAAGGAGGGCCCAATGGTAGGGTGTGAGCCTGGGGCTAGGATGACCCAGGTTCAAATTCTATGCTCTGTCACAGACTTTGTGCGTGACCTCGGCCAAGATACCTAACCTCCCCAAACCACAATCCCCATCTGTCAAACAGGAAGAGGAAGTTATAGCACTTCTCTGCCTTGGGTGGGAGTTGAGATGTTTATTCAAGTGTACATGGGGATATGTATTAAAGATGGTGAGGGACTCAGAAGTGCCACAAATAGATAGAATAAGCTTTAAGGATTCCACAAATGACCCGGTTAACACCACTAAGTAAAATAAGTAATGAAAACAAGTTCCGCATTCATCTCAATCTCTCTAGCAATGACTGACTGTGCTGCGCCAAGTTCTTGCTGTTTACTATTGCGTGCAAGGGAAAAATTATTGCATTTGCAACATTTTTATGGTACAGAGATCTGAGTGCAGAGATCAAGGCAGGCCCCTCCGAAGGGCTGACTTACTTGACCAGGCCAAGGGCAGGTAGGAAAATAGCAGGCTAAAGAGATGAACTGACTGCCCTAGAGATGAATAGCACAGGTATCCAGAGCCCAGTCCTGCATCCTTCTGCTTCTCTGTGACAGTATTTACTTTCCTTCCCTTAATATTGCCTTGTCGAATGCTGTTTTCACATTACCTTCCAAGTCTTTACGATATAAAGGGTGGAACCAAAACTGCCCTGGGGACTCCAACAAAAGTCGGGTTGGTCTGTCTAGCAATGACTGACTCAGCGAGAAAGGCTTTGAAAGGGGACAGCAGGAAAAGCTGTCTGAATTCAGAGCACCAAACCCACAGCAACAGGGACTGGGAGCCTGTCCGCAGCTTCCACCTCAAGACACTTTCTCATATAATTTACAGTGAAAAATTAATTTTGAGCCTGACAGCAAAGACCCCTCAACTCTTATGTGCCTGCAAGGGGTTTCCAAGAGACACACTGCAGTGACCTGCCTCCAAATTCTGACAGGGTCTCATGGGTAATAATTAGGCTAGCCCCCGGTGCTGGGATCACAACCCTTGTTTCTCTCACGTCCATCTCCATTGCTTTCATCCCTTTGAGAACCACAAGCAGAGCGGGACAGAGGTGACCATATGAGCAGAAAGCAGCTGCTGAAATCACTAAGCAGTACCTCAAAGACCCACAGCTGTTTCTTACCCGCTGCTGTGATGGGTGCCTTCTCTGTTTTGCCCTTCCACACTGCTGCGTAGCCATCTTCATGCTTAGTGAAAGCCACCAACTTCACCTCATAGAGTCTCCCAGGAGCTGCAGAAATCGACAAGGTTTTTGATCATACAAAAAGAAAATCCCTTGGCAGAAGTTGATCATGCTCCAAGACATCAAAGGATTTTAAAATCCCTGGGTTCCTTCCTTGGGTTTACAGGATTTCAAGTTTAAGCACTGGCTAATCTGTCTGCCCTGCAATGTGCTGTCAGCCCTTATAGAGGTGAAGAAACCAAAGCCACCAGCAGCAAGGTGACTTGCCCTGGGTCACAGAGGGAATCGGTGGCAGAGCACTCCAGATGTTCTGGACCCCCCAGTCTTGGGCCCTTGCATTTAACTACTGGAATACCCTCACGTGGCATAAAAACCCCATCGTATCAACTTCCTGCATGGCAAGAGGACAGTGCTTAAAATGCTTCAAGAGATGCTTGTGCTCATCTCGACTGGGATTCTCTTGAGAAAGTCGGAATAATCCTGGGAAAATCCATCTGGTTGCTGACCCTGAGTGCTTCACTCATATATTTTATCTCGCATGCTTTCCACAGCAATGTGGGCTCTGACTTCAGACTAACTGCCTAGGTGCAGTGCTGGTGAGCACTAAGTAATCCCAAAGACTGAGCTTACTACCAAAAAAAACCCTCTCAAGTTCCCCTCTCTCTCTCACGCACGCGCAGCAGTATGGATGCCGCCCATCCAAGATAAACATACACCCTGTACTGAGTTTATCCATGTGCGTTAATAACACCCTGGAAAATCTAGAAAAGACAGGGGGCCCTGTTCTCAAAGCCCCTCTCATTTGAGTGCCAACCCGGTGGGTGAATCTGTCTCAGGGCAATTCATGGCCTTGCTATCTCAGCGATGCGAGATCTCGCCCCCACCCCCAGGCATAGTTCTGATCAGAAAGAGACCTCATATCATCACACAGGGAATAAGATGACATTACGGAGCCACATCTGGTAGTTAGCTGCATGTCCAAAACTTCTACTGCAGTCAGCAAAGGATTCGGGTGCCCAGGAAATTACCGAATCAGGCCAAAGCATTTCTCCTCTGCAGACAATGACCCTCAGTTTTCAACAGCCAAGCAAACTACTGTGCCATACACACAAAACCCATCACAGCAGCAGCAGGAGCCTGTCCCTTTGCCAGGCAGAATCACCACCACAACATGGGGTATTTTTGGAAGGAACTCACCACCTCGGTGCCAATGGCCACGCTTCTACCGGCCCACGAGAGAGAGCTGGGCTCACAGAGCCCACCAGGGGCAGCGTCTGCCCTGCATTACAGACTGCAGCAGATGCCAAGCACAGCTCCGGCGCGCCAAAAGGCTGCTTCAAAGCTGGCTTGCCCCTTTCTTCTTGTCTTTCACAAACTCAGGCACTCTCCTGCCATGTTGGGGTACATTAGAGTCCACCTTGTATAGAGTCATTTATTTGAGGAAAGATGCAAAGTTTTTAAATAGAGACCAGCAGGCGATTATCTTCCCGGACACCCCGTCCCTTGTTGAGAAATGCAGTAAAAGCCGCCCGCAGTCGCCTTGGTTCCCTCAGCCACGCTGAGTTGATGAAGTTTGTTAATTAGGGATGTGCCCATTCACTCCCTGCCCTGATGGATCACCAGCTCCCTTGCCAAGACAATGCAAGCCACACAAAGGCTTCTTATTTATGCCCATTTTATTATTACTGCTCCAATTATGCTCCCAGGCCTTAATGGTGCCAATTACCCTGAGGGTGTTGGAAAGGCTCTTGCTGCTTCACAGCACATGTTCACATCCTGAATATAAAAACATCTCATCCAGATTTTTCTCGCTGAAAGGATCCCATAAGCAAACACGGTTTTGTTTGCCTCAAAGGCAGCACTGGAAGAAAGGGAACCGGCTGACCCGTATTCCTGCCCTCTCTGACCAAAGGGCAATTTCTGAAATGTGCCGAGACAGAGGGCCGTGAAAGATGGACGACAGAAGGGGTGGGTCCTCGGGCTCAGTGAAACATGACTGATTCACAGCCCTTCTTCCCCAGGGTGCCTGTGCGGAGTGCCACAAAGAGCACTGTTTTCTCCGCTTCACATCCCAGGAAGGCCAGATGGGAAACAGGTAAGCCATGAGGGAGTTCTGGATGTCCCAGGACACAACCTGCCTTGGAAGAGCCTGGATGATGGTGGGAAGGAAAGGACAAGTCTTCTCAAGTCAGAACAGGCTCTAACACCTGACTAAAGGAATAAGGATGTTGTCTCTAAATATCACAGGCGAGACTGAACAAAAACAGGAGCTCAAAGTTGAGCTTCTTGATCTTAAAAATGTGGCCAAATTGTCAATAGTATTAAGTAGCTCCCACTGGCATCTGGAATACAGTACAATCGGACCTAGACATGTTACAGGGGTGGGCGGATGAGAACAGGATGGGATTCAACACTGACAAGTGCAAGGTGCTGCACCTGGGGAGGAACAACCGGCACCATACCTACAGGCTGGGGAGCTCCCTTTTTGTCAGTGCAGAGGCAGAAAAGGATCTTGGAGTCATCATTGACTCCAAGATGAACATGGGCCGGCAGTGTGGGGATGCAGTCAGGAAGGCCAACCGCACCTTGTCATGCATCCACAGATGCATCCCGAGCAGGTCCAGGGCGGTGATCCTCCCCCTCTATGCGGCACTGGTCAGGCCGCAGCTGGAGTACTGCGTCCAGTTCTGGGCCCCGCACTTCAGGAGGGATGTGGACACCATGGAGAGGGTCCAGAGGAGAGCTACTCACATGATCAGGGGGCAGCAGGGCAGGCCCTACGAGGAGAGGCTACGGGACCTGAACCTGTTCAGTCTGCACAAGAGAAGGCTGAGGGGGGATCTAGTGGCCTGTTATAAACTAGTCGGGGGGATCAGCAGGCACTGGGGGAGTCCCTGTTCCCCCAAGCACTGCCACGAGTGACCAGGAATAACGGTCACAAGCTGGCAGAGGGGAGATTCAGGCTAGACATCAGGAGGCACGACTTCACGGTCAGGGCAGCTAGGATCTGGAACCAACTTCCAAGAGAAGTGGTGCTGGCTCCTACCCTGGGGGTCTTTAAGAGGAGGTTAGATGAACACCCTGCGCGGGTCGTTTGACCCCAGTACTCTTTCCTGCCATGGCAGGGGGTCAGATTTGATGATCTACTCAGGTCCCTTCCGGCCCTAGAAACTATGAAACTATGAATACTGCCAACAAGGACCATGCCCCATATCAAATGGCACTGGAAGCTAAGACCATGCTAAGCAGGAACATCTCATCACCGAAGCTTTTGGAAAATCAGGCTTTGCAGCCTGAGCCCTTACCTCCCCCTTGCTTATACTGCAGGGCCAGATGTTTGCGCTCCTGCAGCATGCAGCCTGGACATTTCATCAAACTGTCAAGACTCTCTACTGGAACTCGGAGGCCACATGAAAACAGATCTTTTCCTCACTTCCATCACACGTGTGATTAAATATAATCAGAACAATCTAGTCCATATAATTCCAAACGGGCAATCGGGATGATTGCGTAATCTATCCAATACGCTAACTACAGCGTTGCATCCATTTTCAAGGGGATTAATTTGGGCGCTAACTCTACCACTTTCCCCTACACCAAGAAATACCTGACTTCACTGAGATGACTCCCAGAGGAAGGTGCTACTTATTAGTTATAAATATGGACAGCAAAATTAGGTCCTTAGTGGTTATTTTCCTTTTAAATCGGAGCCCAGATTGCTGCATCCTGTCATTAATTATTAATTGTTGGAGTAAGACTAAGGACATATCTCCAAGTCAATGAGAGAGTTCTTGGAGCGCTACTTCTCTCAGGGTCAAGCCTTTGTCTAGATTTAGGGAATCTATGTCTGGATTAATGCTGTATTAAAACTTTTTCATGAATGAGTCTCCCACCCTGTAATGGACTTTCCAGACTGGCTACAATGGAGAGTCATTAAGGACTGTACTCCAGCCACACAATAGGCATGCTACAGTTATTAGCTGAAGGCCAGAACTGGAGGAAGCTGCAGTAGCTCTCTTACTGCAGAGGGCTGGATGATGGAAAGTTGCCCAAGGCAGGACAAAAGAGCTCAGTGTTAAAAGGGAGGCTTATTAACAGGGAGAATCCTCACAAAGGCATGTAGGAATCACTGGGCAGGAGAGAGGAGGTGACGGACAGGCTGTCATGAAAGGGAGGTCCCAGTCTGGCTATTAGCAGCAGCTCTATAAGCTGTACTGAAGATGCTGGCCCATCCCAGAGGATCCTGACTTGGGTCCAAAGAATACTGCGGAGTAGCGAGGAAACAAAGATAAGAAAATGTGGGCAGGATTTAATGCTTTTGTTTAGGTCTGTTGGACAAACACTTCGGAGTAAAGAGCAATGGTGTGTTCAGACACTCTGTGCAAAGCCCATCTGCATGTCTCTAGCTTATACCTGCCACATGCTCCTGGAGGACTCAACCACAGCCCAAAAGCCCCTGTCTCTGGACTCCAAAGAGCATTTCAGTTATGGGGGAAACTGAGGTGGCAACACCATTCCTTAAGGACCCACTCACAAAGGTCTGCACCTTGCAAGTATGCCGGGAGGCCCCAAGATAGAGGCAGCACCTGGACACCGGTTGCACTCCAGAGGCACAAAGCTTGCAGCAGAATCAGAAGCTGTTCCCTGCGAAGCGAGTGTCCTGGATCTGCAGCAAATGGCAGAATTACACAGACAACAAGGAGCTATTTCTATTTCCTACACAAGGAGTTTTCCAACCCCCTCACTTCCCACTGCTCCTTACCCAAACCCAGTCTCTCCAGCTGCTCATGTAACCCGTACTTGCTCACAGGTGAGCACCTACTCACGTGAACAGTCCTCTGGAAATCAATGACTACTCATCTTAGTAGGCACTTGCCAACATAAGGGTTGTATAAAATAGTCTCAGATTACACATATACTTAAGGTTGCATTTGGAGATGTGATTTATACCCATGCTAGCTCTCTGGTAACTAGCACAGGTCATGAGAAAGCTGTATTGGCAAAAACTGAAGACAAGACTACTACACCTTCACACACTGGTGGCTGGCCAAGGTGGCTCAAGGGCACCTGTGTGTGCTGCCTTCACACCTCCCCTTACAGTGAAGATATGCCCTTCCTCCAAATCACAATGGGCTTTTGCCTCTTGTTTCTCACTCCCAGAAGCTTTTGCCTTCTCAGCATACAACCAGCCCATCCAGACCCTTCCTCTCCCAAGGATGTGGGAGCAATCATGCGATGTGGGGAGAAAGGAGAATAAACAAAATGAGAACATCTCCAGTGGGAAGAAATCCGAGACTGTTCACAACACAAGGATAGTTAATGCACATCAACCAAATCATAAGGAAACCATCAAGACTTGATTGATGCCCAAATTTAAGGAAGTAATTATGGAGGAACAAGCAGTCTTCTGAGTATTGGCATGCCAGAGCATTTGGAACCAATTCAGATAATTCCTGAGTCACTATTAACCAGCCAGCCGGTGGTAAGGACAGCGCATGATAATATTCACATGCGGTTTCCTCAGTGTAATAATTACAGCTCTAAATTCTTCAGTAACTTGTAACTGTTAACACCCTCCAAATGCTACTAGGAGGCCCAGCCATCACGTGACTCAAGAAACAGACTCAGAGATGTCACAAGCTGTCTTTCTGTGCGTTGAAGGTCAAGGCATCCACAAGCAAGCCGTGGCAAGGTGAGACGTGTACAACAGGCCAGTGGGGGAAACGCTTGGACTGCTGTTCCAACAGCGTGGCTTGGTCAATAAAGCAAAGTTCGGTGTGACGTGGAACAGCCCCTAGGCTGGAGAAAGTCGGCCTACCTGCTGCGACTCTTGGTGGAGCAACACCAACCCACACTAGCTGGCATCTGTCCCCTAGATTCCCCTCTGCAGATTAACCAACTAGTTACCGGACACAACCACTACAATAAAGATGCATGAGACATGGAAGGAAAGGAATCTGAACAGGAGACACCCAGTTTAAAAAAAAATGCATCTGGCACGAGTGACTTCTTCCCCCAGTTCTTATTAATTGACTGATTAACTAATTACTGTGCATGGGCCTTGCTAGAGTACAGATTAATACAACCACTGGTCAGCACATACCCAACCCATACAGAGACCTGGCTAACGGCATGAACCAATGTAGGTCCCAGTGCATACACAACTAGGCAGCCACATATGACATGCATAGAAGTGCTGGGAAAGTAGCTCATTAGTTTGAGGAGCCTCAGAAGCCAACAGATAGAAAATGACTTGATAAGATGAGTACAGAACACCCCAAGAGAGATCAGAGTGACCTGGCAACCAGGTGCTGCGCTAAATACAAAGGGACCAGAGAACTCTTCATACTTTGTACTGGGCTTAGGGGTAATGTTCATGCTTGTACCATGTCTGCAAATAGCCTGGCTAGCACCATGGACCAACTGGTGATAGATGTTGGTGTCTATGTAGACATTAAATCTGGCCAAAATTTTGACACTACGAACTGAAGTTGTGACCTTTTTTTTTTGGGAACAATGAGACTGTCAGTCTGTGATGCCCCTATCTCCTGACAGCACATGTACAGGCCGTCCAAAGTGAAGGAGCCCAATGTGACCAGAAACACCTAGCCCACATGCAGCACTGGGAATCAGAGAGCAACACTAATGGAGTTTGCCCCAACAACTCTGATGACTCCCTGGATATCTACACTGTGGCCAGATGCTCTATGGTGAGCCCTTTGTAGTACAGCCATGCAAGCCTCTTAGCTAAAGTTTTTGTTTGGATCAAATTGTAGATTTTATCCCTTCTGTGCTTAGAACTGGTTCTCCAGCTATGAGCATTTATCCGTTCCGCCTCAGTTTCCCCTTTCTGTAAAACAAGGAGAGCTCTGGTTGGGGTTAATTAGCATCTAGATTTTTACTAGGGCAGGCCTCTCAGGTGTATCCTTAATTTATACACAGGCTTGGAATACACGGGTATGTGTCAGGCATGGTTCTGAACTCAATTTTTAGATAAGGCCACCCATACAGACACTACTACCATTCTGACACTAGATTTCATTAGAGGCGCACCAATATATCAGTCATATATCAGATCAGCACCAATAAAAGGAAAATTGACACTAAAGCCACTGGCTTTTCTTGGCCAGTCTAGTCAATAATGTCACCAATAAATGCCATGTGCATGCGCACAGCTACTGCATGCACATGGCCAGGAACACAGCCAGGCAGCTTGAAGAGCAGCATCAGGCCAATAAGTCTGTGGAGGGAAAGAAGCATGGGGGGGAGGGGCACAGGAGAAGAAGATCAAGGCCCTGACAGTGAGGGAGGGAGTGGGGTAGGGGCTGCCCAGCCATGGCACTGAATGCAACCCTGGGCCCAGGAGCAGAAGGAAGCCATGGGCATGTGCCCCACCAGGATTTATGTGCAGGGTGAGGGCGGGCTGCCCGCTGGGGACCCAGGGCCAGAGGCAGCACTAGCCTCTTCCTAGTGGGGGGGCTGGGGCTGTGCTCGGGACGGGTGGCAGCAGCAGCTAGCACTGGGAGGGGTGGCTATAGCCTACCAAGCTCCCCCTAGTGCAGCCCTGGCTTGGGGCTCTCCACTCTACCGCCTTTCCCTTGAGAGCCCTGCACTGCGGGGAAGGCAGGTGATGTGTGGCCAGCACAGGGCTCCCAAGGGAATGGCAGCACAGCAGTGTGCCCTGAGCAGGGGCAGCGCTAGGGGGAGCCTGGGAGTGGAGGGACCCCAAAATTACCCGCAGTGCCCCCCTCCCAGCGACACCACTGCTGCCCACCTTGAGCCCAGCCCCGGGCCAGCCCTGCTGCCAGGAGGAGGCTGGTGCTGTCCCTGGCCCCGAGCCCACAGCAGGCAGCCTACCCTCACCCAGCGCACAAATCTGGGAGGGCACATGCTCCCCACGCCTCCCCTGGGGGCGCACACAGTGGCAGGGAGCTGCCCCCCATCCCTGCACCCCACCTTTTAAGCCCCCCGGATGAACTGACTGTGGCTCCATCCCACTCCTAGCCCCGGGGGGACACTCAACACCCTGGCTGGGCAGCCCCTGCCCCAGCCCCACTCCCTCCCTCACCGTGGGGGCCTCAATCTGTCCCCCACACCCCTTTCCCCCACAGATTTACCAGCAGGACACTGCTCTCCAAGCTGCCCAGATCAGCTATTCGTCGATATGGCGGTTAATAATTGGCTATCAGTATCAGCCAAGAAAATCTTTATCAATGCACCCTTAGATTTACTCCTTAGTTAAACAATAAACTTTTACTATACTAATATTCAGGAGTCTCGGTATTTAAGTTCTGCCAAAGCCTCCATTTCAGAAGCCCTCTTTCAGAACTAAGTTAGCACTTGGGAGTATGGTGGTAGCTGCTCTTACAAAGAGCTGAAAGGAGGATTCACTTCTGCCCACAAATTTCTTGGAATATAGCCCTGCACTAAACCACTGGTGGGAGAAGCTATACAACTCATGCATATTTAGCAGACTCAGTAGTATACAGCAATATATATATGAAGGCATCACCAACAAATAGCCATGAGCCTTCTTAGCAGTTCTGGACTATGACTTCTATACCATAAGAGATGGATAGCATGAAACAAATGCACACTGGTAAAGAGAAAACTTAACCAGCTAACCTAGTCGAGTTAATTCATACTGCTTCACTTTCTTCTTTAGCTTTATGGGCCCTACATCCCAGCTCTCATCTTCAGCGGCGTCTGAGGGGCTTTCATCACTGGCTTCCTCCATTCCCACTTCTCGGTAGTACAGTTTGTAGCCCGATATCTGGGCATGGTTGGCTGGGGGTTGCCACGTTATCAGGAGGGACTCCATCCTTGCTCGCACTTTTAACTCAGTCGGGGCAAATGGAACTAGAAGAACAATGAGAAAGAGAGCATGTTTCAGAACTCATTAGCAGGTCCTTGCATCCTGAGGAGCAGTTTTCTTTCCACGTCTGATAGGCAGGCACAGTTATGAGTCTATTGCTACACTGGCCTACACCTCCATAGCAAGGGACCATGACAGCAGAGACTTGGTACTATGGTGGAAGCTGGCAGGGCAAGTCTGACCTTCCCTAATTGGAGCTAGCTTCATCTCAGTCTTTAACTGCCCATGCACTGGCTTCTGATTCAGCTTTGCATGTTGGTTTGGCTACCCAGGCATTTTTGATGGGCCTTTGCACCTCTTGAGCAGTCTAAGGAGTGTCTGAGGTATAAAGTACCACCAAGCTATCCAGCTTGAGGACAAGGGCAAAACATATTGGTCCCCTATAACAGGGAGCTACAGGTAGGGCTCTAGCGCAATAGGGATTCCACACTAGATCACCCTAGTGTCACCACAACCTAGCTAGCCTTGGTCAGGCCACTTGTCCACTTTCCAGTTAGGGTATCAGGATGTTGCCTTCCCACCCTCACATCACAGATAAGAGAAAGGAGCCATGCCAAGCATACGAGCACCTTACCGTGCGTCTGGTTGTCCCTGTCAGGAGTGCGATGTTGCGTCCACTCCGAGGGGGTCCCATAGCCCATGCTCGTGCTGGCTGCTATGCGCACTTTGTAGACTTTATTGGGATGGAGTGAGTAAAGGGTGATTTGTGTCTCATTTGCACCAACTTCAATGGAGGAGATCTGATCTGCTGGGGCCAAGGGGACACCAGTTAAATGTCTCCATCCCAGGCAGCGTGAAATTTGCTCCTGTGAAGACGGCCAGCAGCTCAAGGTCTATGAAAGAGGTTTGGGCGAGGTGAGAGACTTCTGTGTGCTGTGGCTTTCTCTCCAGGGCCAATCTCCCTCAACATCTCCTGATCTAACCCTGATCAGGAAATGTGCCCAAACTCTCAAACCTGCAGTCCATGGCCCCCTTCCTGCCCTCATTCGGAGTGACATTCAAAACTAAAAGACTCCCCTCCACCCCATCAACATCCAATTTGGACAGAGCTGAAACCATGAAACAGCGGGAGGCAGTCAGAAATCTGACAAGAACAGTCAACAGGTGAAAATTCCCACCACTCAGATGGCAGACAACTCATGAGCATTCAAGATAGCAGTCAACTTGTGAGAGCAGCCAACATCTGTGGCCATCATCTCATATTTCAGTGCCTTCCTAACTGCATCCAAACATTAGCCTTGATTCAACCTCAAATTTGAACCAAGCACCTCAACCCTGATTCCAGCCTAAACCTTGTCCCAACCCAGATCTGAACACTGCCTTCTCATCCTGTCGTGGGTCATAGGTGTTTTCAGTGGAGCAGTTTGAGACTTGCAGCAAAGCTACCACAATCAGCCTAGCTCGTGATGCAAAGCGCCTCAATGGTAAATGCAATGCCCATACTTAAATGCTTGAGCTTTGAGGAGTTCTGGCACAGATGTTTAACACTAAGCTGCCAAACATGCTGCCTGTGCTGCATGCATTTCCAAAGGGTTGCAGTGAATATCAGGTGCTGGGCAGGCATTTTTGGGTGCTGGGTAGGAAAAATAAAAACAAGAACCAGGTGTCTTGGTGCAGAACACAAACACAAATCACAGACGTGGGAAGGTAGCTGATACTTTGCCACGTGCTCTGACCCCTACTTGGCAGGAAGCATGTACCCTGGTGTGGAGAGGCTGCAGCACTGGCAGTGTTGGAACTGCAGCATTAGACAGTGCTGGAAGCTAGCACAGATAGAACCAAAATGATTCTTTGCATACAGCATAGGAAAGCTTTCCTGGCCCCGCTGAACACTTATGGTTTTGCTTAACGATATCAATAAAACCAGGCAAAGCCCAAACTTGGAAACTGCTATGTCCGTACTATGCCAGGATCTTTGTTTATATTTTACCATAATGGTCTGCTTTATTAGAATTGCTTTTCAGGTTAATCAAATCCACCTGCCCTATAAATATGAAACTCCTTTCAAAATACAGATAGTGCCAAGGACAGTCGAACGCTGTCACTCCACGTGGGTCATGTTAGACTGCACCAAAGGAAAATCTCAGTCCAGTTACCCAGGAGGTTATATCCACAAACAAAGCAATGGTAGTTCTCAGCAGACAAAGGCCAAAAACAGAACGGGATATAGGACAAATCTGCTATTTAATCCTTTCAAGGTGAAGTTTAAGGCCTTTTGGTATGAAGGACAGGGGAACCTGCACTGCTGTATGTCTATCGGGGCAGACAGAGGACTCCAATCCCTGTGTTTCAACCCTGGAGCCTTCTCCCAACACTATGTTCACATATGATACACTCTGGAGAACTGCAGTGCAAGCTACATACTCCAAGCTCTGCTTCTCATGTAAACTGTAGCCTTACCTTCCTTGAGGGTGCAGTAGTCAATTTTGTATTTTGTGATCCTGCCGTTGCTCAGCTCAACAGGAAGGGGCAGCCAGGTGACTCTGATGTCGGCAGGGGTTGTGCTTGACAAGGAGAGCTGAGGGGCTGCACTAGGCACTGGGAGAGAGGCAACAAAAAGAGATGAGACTTCTCTGCAGTCCGCAAGCAACAGCAAACAGCTACTTCCATACATGTGACTGGAGATTAGCTGTAATTTGGAGCCTACACATCTATACACTGGCACCAGTTCTTATTTCTCTTACTGTCCCACTCCTCCAGTCATGAGAACCCTGGTTGCTCTCTACCATACACTACCATAACTGCTGATAACCTGCTGTTGACAAGGATGCTAACCCTGGGCTCCTCACTGGTTCAGTGCCAGAGGACAGGGTGCGTGTCTGGGAAAGACAGATGATATACCCCCTGCATGGGCTGCCCTTATAACCTAGGGACAGCAATGGCACCTACACTGCTCTATCGCACAACATTCACAGACAGTGACCAGACTGCTCCGACAGCATGCCTGGATTTCAGAGAGCTGAAGACTGCATCCCCCATTGCCTATCTCCCTGTCTGTGGAACATAACCATTTCAGGACAGGCAGAAGTGGGTTTCAGAGACGCCAGCCTAGGCCTGCTCAACACACCATCCTCCAGTGTCTGAACAATGATGGGTGTGGATGTCCGACTCGCTCCCAGCTGGGAGTAAGCGACCACATAGAAGACGTAGTTGGTGCTGGGCTCCAGGTCTTTGACTTGCAGCTCCGTGGTGTCGTTGTTGACAGCAAACTGATACTCCACATTATCTGTTCCTAGGGACAGAAGTCAGAGCGCTCAGCAGTGAAGCGAGCAGCCAGGCAGTCACCAGCGACCTCCCTCCAAATCCCTTCTCCCATGGCCTCTTTGACATAGTTACTGCTTAGCCCTTCCCTTCCCCCTGCCAGCCTCCCCCAGGATCTGTCACCCATCACTGCCCAATGATGATCAGACTTCAATCTCCAGGAGGGAATTATCGGCCAAGCCCTAACTCTACCTCCGCGCATTTAAATGTTACTCACGCAGCCATGGTACAGCCTTCTGAGTGTGCTCAGAAGGGCAGGTGTGGCTGCACAGACTGATCTGCCTAAGGACCAAAGTGCCTCTTTGGCAGCTATACAGGGATGCGCACCAAGCACAGGCATGCAAAGGAGCCAAGCCTTAGGGAGCCAAGCCTCTGATTCACATCATAACTCCACATGCCTAACCTTAGACATCCAATTTGGATCATTTTAGCCAGTGGCTCCAGACACAAAGAACAACTCTGAAAATTTATACAGTTATTGAAGGAAAACATCATGGTAGAAGTAATAAACATGGCCTCTAAAATCTGCTGGGTGGAAGAATGATCGAAGGGCACTCACCTGCCCAATATGGGTGCACAGTAACTAACGGGTGCCATGCACTGCACGTGCGCAAGTGGTTATGCAAAGCTAAAGAAGGTCTCTGGTCTTTTGGTGCCAATAATGGCAAGCACAGCAATGCTGGATGAATTGAGGCTGAACTACTCTGAAACCCCTCCGACACACCAGACGGCACTAATCTACATGGGATGGTGATGATGTTTCAATAGGCACTATTTTTCTGGAGGGGTGTTGCAAAGCCCAGGCTTCTGCTACCTGAACTATCTTGGGCTAAACACCTCATTCCCCCCCCACCCCTGGCTGAAGGATGAGATAAGCAACAACCAACAGGCACTTTTGCTTCTGCAGCCCCAGCCACACTTTCTCCTGCTCCTTGAAGGGCCCTGTCCTACCTAGCCCAAAGGGAATACAAAGCCTTCGTATCCCTCCCCCTGCACACAGACAGCATGTACCTGCAGCCTTCTGGTAATGCAAGGAGAAGCCAATAATTTGCTCGCTGTGGTATTCTGGGCGCTCCCAAGACACCAAGACTGTCGTGCTGGTCAGGGAGACAGCGGACACCCTCTTGGGAGCGCTGGGCAACCCCTCCCGCACGATGACCGAGAGCTTGGCTGTGGCACAGGCCAGGCCCAGCCTGTTTTCCGCCATACACTGATAGTAGCCAGCATCCTCCAGCCCAATCTGGTTGATCACGAGGCTGCCGCTGCTCTGGATTTTCACACGTCCATTGGACTGGAGAGCCTCCCCATTCTTCAGCCAGTGGAGGGCAGGGGCTGGCTCCCCTTCTGCTTTGCAGACAAACCTGGCAGTGCTGGCGCGGGTACGAGAGATGGTTTCAGGGGCCTGGGAGATGCTGGGTGGAGCTGGAAGAAGAGTAAGGAGAGAAATCTATAAGAGAAAAAGCAACACAAATCCCTGTCTTGCTGCTCCAAGCCAAGCCTCATTCTATCTCTGGTCCCAAGCAAACTCTAATTTAGGTTACATCAACAAAAAAAAAAAGAAAATCTGAAATCTGTATCGACTCATATGCTCACAGCTGGGTTTCCCCGTCATATTGAAAGTTAATTGCTGATACCCATTTTCACAGGGGAACTTGGCAAGGGGGGGAAAAAAAAAAAAAAAGACTTTAACAAGGAAAGAAAAAATGTAAAGGTATTATGCTGCTGAGAAATCTTCCCTAAACCAGACAGTAATTCATTCTGATTATGTCCCCTCTCAGAAACAGCAGGGGCTGTGAGCATCCTCTGCCAGGGAGCTCCTGAACACAACTCCAGGCCATTGGCAATTACCCGGAGTCATATTTGTGTCCAAAATGTTTCTTCTCACCACTCACCAAGGCC
>NW_017728996.1:6731462-6743760 GCF_001723915.1 Gavialis gangeticus | reverse complement strand
GTATTATGCTGCTGAGAAATCTTCCCTAAACCAGACAGTAATTCATTCTGATTATGTCCCCTCTCAGAAACAGCAGGGGCTGTGAGCATCCTCTGCCAGGGAGCTCCTGAACACAACTCCAGGCCATTGGCAATTACCCGGAGTCATATTTGTGTCCAAAATGTTTCTTCTCACCACTCACCAAGGACCCGGAGCTCAGCAGCCGCCGTAACAAATTGTCTGGTCTGGGGTTTGTTAGCACGACAGACGTACACGCCCGAGTGGTGGGGCTGGGTGTGAGGAATCAGAAGGTTGGTCCGTCCCAGCACAATCACGTCGGTGGAGATGGGCTTTCCATCTGCAGAGGAAATGTGTGGCAGACACCAGGGTTACATTAGAGATGAGGTGCATTTTGAGTCTGTCTTCCATCACGGCCTTTCCACCTGGTTTTGGCCATGTCACTTGGTCTCTGGAGCCTCACCCCCTATGCTTTATCTTGGCTATTTAGGCTCTCTGCGGAAGGAACTTTCCTCCCATTAAAGGGCTGTCCAGCCTGGGCCCGTTCAGGCTGGCAGGGTCATGAACCTTCCTGGTTTTCACCCACTTCTCTGCTCTCCCCATTCTGGAAGGGATAAGAACCAGCCAGGCAAACCGCAGTGCTGCAGATTTTAGGGGCATTCACTTCCTTGGCTGTTGTGAAAGATGCACTTCTCTGCCTGCTTGTGTACCACGGCTGAGCCAGCTGGTTGACCAGGTCCACCTCAGCCTAGGAGCACACGGGCTACATGCCAACGCCTTCTGCACTCCTGTCATTGCCTCTGCTCAGTCCATCCAGCACAGCTTGGCTCTCTCTGCTCTCCACGGAGAGGCAGGTATCAGCAAGGGACCAGCAGCCTTGATGAGCTACAGAGAGAAGACAGGAACAGTGCAGAGACTACTGCAGAGCCAAGTGAGGGCTTGCTGTTAAAGGAGAGACAAAACCTCTGACCTGGACCCAAAGGACATCCCCCCCTCCACCACCATATGAAGGATCTGGCCAATAACAGGCTGAACCAGCTTTGGGATAATTGAGGATGCAGTGAATTGTGGGGTAATTGAGGATGCAATGAATTTTGCCAACTCTTCTCATTAAATTAGGCCCAGCTCTCAGCTGTTCCACACTGCTAGGACAGAAGAAGGGAAAAGATGGCTCTGACCCCAGACTCTAGGCTGATCAGGAGCCAAAAGAGTCACTGAAGTGATTGAAAATGATCTCAGTCCCTATGCCAACTGCACTGCTGTCTGGCAGGCTTCCTCCTGGCCCTCAAAGTGCCATCACCACAAAGTGGGCAAGAGCTGGTGATGTGGAGCCATCTGTGCCTTTGGGGGAGTCCTCAAGGAGTTCCCCGTTTGCTTTGTGCCACGAGGGAACCGAAGACAGTGCTGGGAGCTCAAACCCATGAGATCAGTGACAGGGCTTTATTTAGGCATTGTGAATAACCTGCAGGTTCTGGGCATGGGTTGGGGTGGCAGGCTCTTGGGCTCATCTCATCCCTGCTGTTCGCACCTCTGCACTTGTAACCCCCCCTCCCTGCTGAAAGACGAACCTTCATCCACTCTTCCCGGTTACCACTCTGGTGGTGCTGGCCTTTCAGAGATAAGAGGCTGAAAGCCCTTCCTTGCTCTGCACCCCGGTCTGGCTGCATTCAGTCAGGATCAAGGCACAGGCTCCCTGTGCCTCTACGCAGGGCTCTGGGGATCACAGTGCTATTCACTGCACAGTCAGCAGGGCATGTGGCTGCAAGTTCATGCCCTTGGCAGGACTGGCACCATGGCAGCATGAACTATGCCACTGAGCAGGGTCCCAAGCCAGTCAGGACCTCTGCTGCATTATGGTCATGTTTTAGCTTTGTTGCTTAGCCAAGGGGCCACAAACTGAACCTCTACAGAGGGCTGGCCTCTGTCAAGGCCAACAGAGGCCTGCGTGGATGGCCTCACAGTTGAGTAACACTGCATCCAAATGAGGAACATGACTGCACAGACGTTCTGCACGCACAGGCCTTGCACACACAGGCCTTGCTGAAAGGCTAAACTCAGTCCAGGCTGTAGTGCCCTTTAGCGAGCAGCCTGCAATAGGAAGCTCCTAGATGGGGTCCACACACCACTTTACTTTGGAGGGAGTCAACAGCACTACTGAGTGCCAGTGTCGATTAGCCTGCTTCCTTGCTGCTTACCCTACCTAAAGCAACACAGAGATGACTGCACTACTTCTGGGTTAAGAAAGTGTTAAGAGTGATGTTGTGGTTGTGACGGTCCAGGAATTATGAGAGGCAAAGTTAGATGAGCTTTCAAATGCAAGGTGTTCTTCCTCAGGTCTGAGGAGAAAAGCAACAGCTGAGCCCTCTCTAACCTCACTAGCACCTTTCAATGGCAAGCTTGGGAACAAAAATTCCTAAATTGCCTGGACACTAGGAACTAAGGACTTCACACCAACCCTGGTTAATGGCACATTGCAACATACCTGATTCCACAATTCTTCAGGAAAGCTGATAACAACCCTCCTTCCCATTGATGCATCTTGATCTCCCAGTAATCAGCTTAGTTCTTCTGCTAATTGTTTGTCTGCTACCCCCAGGAATTTCCCCCCTCCCCTAAATTGCATGGCTCTACCAACTACTTACTACAGCTTGTCATTGTGCTTGCTTTTCTCCCCAGACCTGAAGAAGAATGTCTCACATTCAAAAGCTTGTCTAATTCTGTCCCAACTATGCAAAAATTTATTGATCAGATAAAAGAATACCACCCTAAGAAACCTTTGCCTCTGGGCTACGAGGCAGCCTCTGCCTGGAGTAAGCAGCACTTTTCAGTTCTTCCCACGGGAAGATCTGGGAAGCTCAGTGTATGGACACGGCCCCGGCTGCACACAAGAGATGTTATATTCTGGCCGCCAGATGACACCCCAGGACTCAGTACCAATCCTGGAGGAACCGGCAACTCAGCGATGCAGACCTCGCTCCCTCCGGAGCATAGCAATGAATACTTCAGGAAACATGGGAAAGCTGGGTACAGCTAATTATGTCTTCAATATATGGGATGAAAGGCAAGCATTTCTGCCTGAATGATTTAACCGCCCTGCTTTGAATTTGCAATGCTGGGTCCTGTGAGCTGCTGCTTATTTTTGCAGGGTGGCTACAAATGCAAAAACATTGCCTGCTAAGGCTAATAACACACTGGATTGCTCCTGAGACAAAAGCTTTCATCCTGGGATTCTGCAGACTTACAAGCCCACAGTCCCTACGTACCTGTGAAGCACCATAACAACCCTGCACCCCAAATCTGAGCTAATTGGAGAGAGACTGCGAACAGCCCAAGTCAACCGTCTCCAGTGCTTCTGAAACACCTAACACAGCCCCTGTGATAGTAGCAGCCTGCTCCTGCATGTACATCACCAGTACATCTGCACGCACTTAAAAATACTGTTGCTCAGACTCAACCCCCACTGAGTCGGCCAAACCAGCATGCCCATAATGGGGATTTTATTTTTATTTTTTTATAGGAGGCTCTTAAATGTTGAAAAGATATTTCTCATGCTGGGCGAGCCGGCGAGGTAACACAGGTTATTTTTGCAAAGCAACAGCCGCCACGATGGAATTCCCACTAACCTTCTGGAACCGCTACAAAAGAAGTGTTGGGAAGCCGAGTGCCACGCGCTGACCTTCAAAAGCTCGGGCTCATGCAATATGACCATGACCAATTTAGATCAAAAGGCATCCAGTAACCAGAATTGTGTATACTTTACAGATCAAACGGCTACAAAATAAATGGCAAGCTTTGTAGCACTGCAGACTTAATTAGGGATCCCCACCTCAGAAAAGATACTCGAGCTGCCTCAGCTATGGCACCCATGTTGGGCACCCACATACCTTTTCCCTTTTAATGGATTTCAAAAATAAAAGCGTCTGTAGGTTCCTCTTGACATCAAAAGGCTCCTTGGCTTTGTTTCACATACCCTGGCGTATCCAAGAGACGAATGGCGTGGGGTCGGCGGAAGCCATACACTCCATCACCGCGCTCTCGCCAGCTACCACGGTGGTGTTCTCGGGGGCAGCGATGATGGTGACATCAGCAGGAAACGGTGGCTGAGAATCTAACCAAGGAAGAGGATTAAAAAAAGATCTTTTTAAAGCAGCACAGACCACATTTCATTTGTACCCCGACTTTCCTTACCTCCGCTGCCAAGACAACGCACCGCGGCAAACAGGCTGCTCTTTCCTGCACATCAGGGCGGCTCAGCCCTCAGCCCAAACGCCAGATCCAGCTGGCGGAACTGCGTCATCCTGCCCACAGGGCTTCTCAAGGGTCCAGAAATGCAGTGGTGGAGAAGCAGAGGCAGCGCTCGCTGCCACTCCCCTGCTGCCAACTTGCTGGACCTGAGGGGAGCCCTGCAGGCCAAAGCATGACCTCCGTGCCAGGGGCAGCAGATGATTGGATTTAACAGGCGGAGGGAGTGCAAGGCCAGACTGGGGTGGCAGGCAGGAGGTTTGGGGCAATGCAGAGCTGGATCCAAAGGTGGGTGGCACAGGGCCTGAGTGGCTTGGCCTACAGCCAGATCAGGCAGCACAGGGCTGGATCAGGGCATGCAGCTGGAGCAGAACCGCAAGGGGGCATGCCCAAGGCCTGACCCCATGCCATTCATCCAGACCCTGGGGCCACAGCTTGGGCGCCACTGCTCCACACAAGTTACATACTTCGTTTATGCTTGCATTTCACTCCACTAGCCTGGCCATTTTCACCATGGATTCTGAAGGCTTTCAAACCCCTGGCCCCCGGGCACTAATGCCATACTGTGGGGTTTGCAACAGATGCACAAGTCTGCAGTGGAACAAGACCTTGGTTCAGGTGAGCATTTCAGCAGAGACCTGGCCTGCATCACATGCCCTCAAGCCGAGCACCCCGATCGTTATGGCAGCTCAGCTCTTCATCTGGCTTTCTGCCCCTGGATGTATGTGAACAAATCCCATCGCGTGCACAGAGCCCTCCAGAGGCGGGGGGAGTCCTGTGTCAGCCCCATCTTCCATCCCCAAAGCTCAGAGGAAGGAGCAGCAAGTTTGGAGTCCGGATTCTTTCCAAGCCAAACCAGACAGCGGGAGCTGCCCGAACTCCAAGGAATTTCCACCGAGACAGTCAGCTCTGGGTGGACTTCATTTCTCCATTCATCAAATTTCTCTTCACTTCTACGACTTGCTTTTTAATTGAACAACATTCCGCTTAATTCATTCCTTAGAAGTATTAAATTCAGGACAAGCTCTGCTTGCCCCTGCCCCTTTTAACATAAAGGACATCTTCCAGAGGCAGTAATCCCAGTGGCTAATCCATGCAGAATGAACACTTGTACTCTTCCCTAGATCGCACAGCAAAGCCAGCAGAACTGGATGTCACTATGGCAAAAAAAAAAAAAGCTTCTGCTGATGGAATTTGTGTCATTCACAGGTCAGCCAATGGAGAAAAATCCTCTGCCCTCATTTACCACATCTCCAGCAGGAGGCTCTGGTGATGCAGCTATGCCAGCACAGCTGTAGCAGCAGCAGCCTCACGATGTAGGCAAGGCCCAAGAACAGCTGGTCAGTCATCAACACCTATGCTAATAGATCCCACTTATTAAAATGACAGAAGGGAGCAAGCTATTTTGATTGGGGGGTAAAGACGCATCTTAGTGTCCACAGGAAAGGGCTCACTTTGTTACGTACCTGATGCACTGCAAAATGCCCACAGTAATATTACGACCTAGGACTTACGTATAGCCTGTTCCATCAGGAGGTCTCTAGGAGCTAGGTATGTATTCTCCCTTCTGAGGCCCATCCCTGCCATGCTAAATTCCCCCTTGAGTGGGGAACCAGATGACAGGAGAAGAGGCAAAGCCAACCATCTAGAGGGGGTTTAATGGGGGAACTCCTGGCTCCTATTCCTGCTGCAGCAGCTCACTGGCAATGGCGAATGCAGTCTCTTGGGAAGTCAGGCTCGTGCAGCCCCTTTCACGCAAAGGGTTGGGCAAGATGATTTACCTGAGAAACTGAGGGCAGAACTTGAGTCCTGCCAGCACACCTCTGCAATCCAGACAAGGCCCAGCCAGGTCTCTGCAGGCTGAACTGGTCCTTAAAGCATCTTCACTGTAGGAACTAAATGGCAAATGAAACCAGACGCAGCGCTGGGACAGAAGTGGGGTTTGCTGACAGGGCATAAAGAGTCATAGTTAAACCTTATGCTTTTCAGGTAAGCTGATCAACCCTGGAAGGCAGCAGGAATTAGAGACACACACACACGCGTGCACACGCACACTCGGCCTGCTCTCCAGAGCCGTCGACTGCACAGCTGGGTGGGTACACTGGTATGGGAAGTGTGTGAGTTGCTCTGAAGCATCAACGATTTGTCACTGTGGGGTAGGCTACTGATTTGTTGGCAAGAGGGTTTATCTGGTCTGGGAATGTGTGTGTTCCCAAGAGTGCGCAAGGAAATAAAGCATTTCCATGGTGCCACCCTGGGGAAAATATTCCAGGAATTTCCATGGGACTCAATGAAGTATCTGAATATTACCGATTCCTTCATGCTGACTGCTCTGCTAACACAGCCTCTTTTCACGGCAGGAATACCAATTTTCTGACAAGGGCATGACACAGAACATCGGGTCTGGAGCATCAATTCGGATGCATGGAGAAAAGCAAAAAACAAAACAAAACCCTCAACTAGGAATCCAGCACTGAATTAGCATGACCAGGATTTTTCTGCTGTCCTCGATAGCCACCAAGATTGCAGCTGGATCATGTCACCCAGCAAAACTCTACCCTCTTTGCTAGGATCAGAAAGAATCAGATAATTCTGCTCCCGCTTCAGTCCTACTGCAGTCTCTTCATTCCCCATGCAAAAAAGACAGGAAAATCTCCTAGCCATTGCCATACCAGAGAAATCCTGGGTGCAGGTGCTATCAGTGATATGTTAGATGGAAAGCCTTCAAGTACATGCAATACAGCCACAACAGTGTGCTTACAAGCCTACACACATCATCATTCCCCCATCTTCCACGTTCTCATACAGGTACTTAAATGCCTGGTTAACCTCTGACTTAGTTGGTACAAACTCCGGTGCCAGCAAGGCAGCACATCCTTGTGCAGACACAAAATACATGAACTAGAAAGGAAATGGATAAGTGCCAGGGAGCAGCATTATCACAGCAAGTTTGCAATCGGGTTATTCTACCTGCAGGGATAGCACCTCTGACCTGTCACCTACCAGGAAGGAAAGGAAACTTCTGCATCTCCTGCTGGCTGGTACAAGGCACGGATGATACAGCATGCAACAAGCTGAACAGACTATGCTGCCCTCACTACCCTGCAAGCTGCTAGCGGGTTTTGATGACAGGTAGGGCCAATCCCCACAAAGCTCGGACCTGGGTCCCAAAGGCCAGGTGCGTTTGCAAAGACCTTTGAAAAGAGGGATGGATAAAATTCCCGAGCTTGGAACCTGTACCGCGCCCCACAGAAAAAGACCAGCAGCTAGCATTTGTCCACCAGATGGAAGCAGAGATACGACAAGGAGGCTGCGGTCCTCTACCCGGGGTGATATTTGTACTGGACATTCTTGTATCTTAACCTCCAGCCTCTTTCCAAATGCCAGAGCAAAGGGCTGCAACACAGTTATGAGAAAACATAGGTATTTCAGCCAGGTCTGAGCAGGGACCCTCTTACATGGTGACGTTATTACATTATGAGGAACAACTGGTGGGAACAGGCATATACGTGACATGTTTTCATGCTACCACACCGAGCAGCCGATTAAGATTTTACTACATTCATGGCATGGACTATTCATGCAGCCCAAGCCTGTAGCATAGGAGACTACAAGCTCTTTAACAGCCAAAGGTATGATTACGTTGCAGCAAAGCACAAGTGATCCAGGGATTAGCGTGCTGACTTCGCTGCCTTGTGTAGCACAGAATGGGAAGCGGCATTGCAGTCCCTACAAGTGCATACAGGGTCACAATCATTTAGATGAAGTTAGTCCAACTGTAAATATGGTCTACCGGTTAAATGTTGGGGGCTGGATTCTCTACCTTGTCATCCCTGGAGTCAAACCAGCTAAGAGCAGGATGAGAGAAGGAGCAGGGACTGGGTTTGCAAGAATCAGGAAGACTCCTGCTCCCGACACATGTGGGAAAATACTCATGCGAGGGACAGAGCAGTATGCACCTATCACCTGGAACCAGCTCTGGCATGAGTCAGCTGCAGCACCGTTGTACTGGCTTGTTCAGCTGTGAGCTTCCCTGGCATCGGCAGGAGCTGAATATGAAGCTGGACTTAAGGAGGTTAACCACACAGCCAGCAGCTAACATGTCAGACAATCGTGGTTCTGTCTTTCCTCACAGCCATGCCCTAGCCGCTCAGCCAAGCACTTGCAGCTTGGGAGGAATCACCTCCTCAGGCCACAGCACAACAGATCCCTCGTTGACAGAGTGAAATCACGCTTAGTGCAAGGGCAGCAGGACAGCACACAGAACAGGGCACCCATGCTGGCCGAGCTACAGAGGTGGAGAGGCTGAGCCACAGGGCAGGGAAGAGAAGATGTCAGATCAGTGAAGGAGACCTCCGAGTGCACAGAGAGCATGAGAAACAGGAGGGGGAACCCAGGACAAGGGGGCAGAGGGGAACAAGTGCTGGGTCCATGTTGAACAGACCTATGTAGTCCGCCCAGTTAGCTGGCAAGCACAGATGTAGGCTCCCACACAGGGTGGCAGCACCTCTGGCGTGCAAGGGGGACCAGAGAATGGGGCTATGCAAGCTCCCCTCAGCATCCAAAACATGACACGCTGCAATACCACCTGCTCTGCAACTTCATGCAGGGATCCCTGGAGCTGCGTGTTCCCATGTCCCATGGGCCTGCCCTGCTCTGCCCTCAAAAACCCTTGGGCACTGCCCGTCTAGGGCTGGTAATGGAGATGCCCTGCCCACTCAGTGCTTCCACAGGACACATGCTCCAGCTAGGATGCAGCCTTCCCTCGGCCCTTCTGGAAAAGCCACTCCCTCCGCTGAGCTTCCATGTGCGGGTGCACTAGCACCCCATGAAAAAGCGGAGCTTGTTCCCACCACCAATAAACACACCGGGGCAGGTGCACCGTGCTGATGTACCGCAGCCTGGGGACAAAGACCTGGCAGCACAGAATTTTTGCTTGAAAGCTTTCCCCAAAGTCACGGCAACGGGAGACAAGACGCATCAGACACCTCCAGGTGTTTCAAGCTCACTCTGGAGCAATGCTCAGGCCAGTGCTGCAGAAAGAAGCCCAGGGAGGAAAGGGAAAACAATTTGCTTTTTGAGCTGTACAGCCATTTCCATGCAGAAGCCTCCCCAGGATCTCTCTCAGGTTCCTCAAGGCCCCGCTGCAGTTCCAGCTCTCCCCTGCCAAACAGATCCACACCTCACACAACCCCCTTCCCCCGCCCCCGCACCTTCCCTAAAGGAAGTCCCAACTAGACTTTGGGTTTGGAGGGAACCAAACCCCACAGGCCACTAGTCCTTGCTATGGGAACAGAGGCTCCCTCCCAGCACAGCCCTCCTCTTTCCAGTTCAGCAGGTAGAACAGCTGAACCTGCGCGACCCAACTACTACATAATGCCTGCATTTGATGCTAAACAGCCCAGCCTGGGTGGTGAGGGAAGCACAGACAGAGCACACCCACCTCTTCCTACCCTGGGAGACCAATGGAAATGCCTTTCCCACCCTAGCCATAGCATCCTTTGCAGCTTTATAAAGCACCATCCACTAATAGCAGCTACCACTGAGCTACGTCAATTATCTGGGATATGGAAAACATGCCTTGCTATGAGGAGCTTAAGAAGCTCAATCTACATAGTACAGTAAAAAGAAAACCCCTAGGCAGCGATCTGGGGAATTACAAGATCTCTTTACCCAGCAACCAGGTTGAAGCAATCATTAAAAGCAGACTAAAATCCATCTGGAAGGTTGCAATCTGTTAGGGTCTCAGCAGCAAAGTGTCTGAAAAGGAGGTGGTAGTGCAAGAGTGATGCTGTACTCATAACGGTCCAGAAATTATGCCAGACAAGGATTTCTTAGGGTGATCACTTTTATTGGACCAACTATGTAGTTGGGATACAGCTAGACAAGCTTTCAAATGTAAGAGATTCTTCCTCAGGTGTCAGGATGATCTCCTAGATTGCTCTGTACCTTGAGCAGCGGGTAAAGGAGAACCAGGGGACATAATTTATTGATGTCCTACGCAAGAGGGTCATAAAGATGTGCCGCAGTCACAGGGTGAGAAGCAAATTGTTGTCCTGGATCAAAAACTGGCTGCAAGACAGCCAGCAAAGAGCTGCAGGATTAACAGGTCTGCTTTCATCATGCCAAAAGGTTAATGGTGGGTTGTTTCGGCTTTCTGCACCAGGTCCTGTGTTGCTTAATGTACCTATTAATGAGCTGGAAAGCAGGGTGAAAAACAAGGCGGGGAACCTGGCAGAAGACACTGAATTATTTAAATGAGTTAGGAGTAGAAAGGGTGTGAGGAAAAAGATCCAGCCAGGCAAAAGGAACAGGCAACACGATGGCAAGCGAAACTCAGTCTTGAGGGGAACATTTAAAAGACTTGTACAAGTTACAGGCTTCTGAATACCGATGTCCGGTCAGGAAAGGAACCTGGGATTACAGCATAAGGCAAACCCCTCATTACTGCACAGTCTGTCTAAAAACTAAACACAGCGTGAGGCTGCGCAAGGAGTGGGGTGCTGAACAATGCAGAGGATTTTTTTTCTTTTTTTTTTGCATAAATCCATGGTGAAGCCTAATCTGGAAGACAGCGAATCTAGATACTTTGCCAAAAGGACAGAGAGGAATCAGAAAATGACCCTGCTCATGCAATGTCTCTCAGATGGAGAGGGATGGCGATAAACAGGAGGGCACATAATGAATATGTACCAAACCAGGAAAGGTCTGAAGTTGGTAGGTTGGTTGTTTACTTACCTGGTGAGCAGTACTCAGCAGCGATGTTTGTGCGCGTATGAAGCTGGCCCTCCTGGGGTAGCAGCTGCAAAAGGCTACCAGCCACATGGGAGTACATTCAGTGCCAGGTTTCCCAGACTGCGTTCCATGCAGGAATCAACTCGGAGGGAAGAAAAAGCTCTGCTTGAAATAGCACATGTACTACACACACAGCACACGTGTGTAGATGGTCGCCATGTGGTAAGTGCAGAGGCATGTGACGGACACAGGCTCTGGTCTGCAACGAGGTGCTACAGGTAACAGCGTGAAAGCAGGGCACTGCTCTACAAAGCCGCGTTTTCTGCTTTGCGTGATCGCCAGGACTTTTTAGCCCAGACGCCAACTCTGTTGCCCACCAGTTATTAACAATGACGGTGGAAAAATGAATCCCTTTCAAGAACATTCCTTATTCTAAGTGAAAGCAATTACCTCATAGGCATCACATCCACACATCTGCCTTGTGTTTTGCGCTTTAAACCTCTGCAGCAGTGGCCTTCACAAACGGAAAACTCAAATTTCTTTCTATCCCGAGTCTCCATTGCATCATCTTTCATTTCTGAAACCTCTGTAGTGTCTAGTTGGCACAAAACACAAGCTAGTCTCATTTCAATGCTGAAGAGCCTCCAAGATCAGGGGCTAAGTTAAACCAAAAGGAGTTTCAGCTCCACGGAATCTGATGGCAGAATATTGAACAGCAAAACAAACTGAGCCTGTGCTGGCACTGCTGCTAAAATCGTCGCAGGTCAAGAGGAACCATTGTCAGAAGCCAGGTAAAAAGGAACTGCTATTTTCTAGGAGCCCTTCACCAAGTGCAGAAACGGATCACGATGCACAATCAGCGCTGTTCATTCCAGGAGACTGAAAGCTTCACTGGCCTCGCTTTTGAAGCCTGGTTTTTGAGGGGAGGGGGTTTTCCCTTGTTTCATGTCATGTCTCCGGGTAGGATGGCTGCTCCAACATGAGGCTTTGCATGTGGAGATGAAGATGCCACAAATTCATTTTTAAACCATTCCCATCCCTAAATCCAGCAGGGCCATTGTGACTGCTTTCTATTGGACAATGCGCTGCACTTCGCTCTGGGCTGACGGGGACTGCAGGCTGTGCAAAGTCAGCACTATCCTGCCGATGTCATAGAATCATAGAAGTCGGGTCGGAAGAGACCTTGTAGATCTTCAAGTCTGAACCCCCACCTGGGCAGGAGAAAAACTGGACTCAAATGAGTCCAGCCAGGTAGGCATCAAGCCTCTTCTTAAAGAGCCCCAGGGTAGGAGCCAGCACTACTTCCCTTGGAAGTTGGTTCCAG
>NW_017728996.1:6730680-6731090 GCF_001723915.1 Gavialis gangeticus | reverse complement strand
CTGTGGATGCACGACAAGGTCCAGTTAGCCCTGCCAACCGTGACCTCGCATTGTCGGCCCATGTTCATCTTGGAGTCAATAATGACTCCAAGATCCCTTTCTGAATGGACTGATGTCAACTGAAACCATCTGAGCAGCTGGGAAATGACCATCACCTGGTTTTGCATTTCCAGAAAATCAAGACCAGGTTTAGCAGACATCAGAGTTCCAGTTTCTGCCCCCTAGAGACCTTGGGAGAAATGAAAGGCCAAATTTGGGTTCCCTTTTTCTATCTGGTGTCACCAAAGCCCAGGGTACAGGCCTCATTTTCATAGTTTCTAGGGTCGGAAGGGACCTGAGCAGATCATCTAGTCTGACCCCCTGCCATGGCAGGAAGAGCACTGGGGTCAAACAACCCCAGTAAGGTGGTC
>NW_017728996.1:6723509-6729822 GCF_001723915.1 Gavialis gangeticus | reverse complement strand
TGCCAGAATAATTTTCTTGAACAGCTTGCCCAGGATCGAGGTAAGGCTGACTGGCTTGTAGTTCCCTGGGTCCTCTTTCCTCCCCTTTTTGAAGATGGGAACCACGTTGGCCCTCTTCCAGTCCTCCGGCACCTCTCCAGATTAGGCATTCCCAGATTACATTTCAAGTGCTTTCACCTCCTGAAAAACCATCACCCTACAGTCTCAGTGCTAGAAATCATCTGCAAGTCCTTCTCAAAGAAAGAGCCACCCTCCTTTTAGAAAGCGGCAGTTCTTTTGCAGGGATAAGAGTGAGCCTTGAATGTCCACAGATCTCAGTGCCTGATCTATGGGCAGGGAAAGCTTTATGACATTCAAAAGGTACTTTGAGAACAAACACAATGTGCCCGTACAACGCCTCCTTGAAAAGCTGGGCTCAAGAGTGTATATGAACTGTGTGCACATATGCACGTGTGTGCACGCACACACACATCCATGGTTAATGTCAGCTGTGACTGCCAAAGCACTTCTACACTGTTAAAGCCTGAGAGCAGGAAGCAGCTCAGTAATGTCTGTCCACCTGACTCACAACCATCAGGACCAGAAAGCCACCTTCTCAACCTGTAGCCTTGAGCTGGGAGCATGAGAACCAAATGGAGCAGAGCCCAGGTGAAACCATGGGCTACCAGGCAGCTGAATTTCATTTCCCTCAGCCTCCTTGCACAGCCTTTGTGGATTTGAGCTCAGAAATTAAATCTGTTAATGTACTTTTCAGCAAAGACATCAAGAGCCTCAACCAGGTGCAACTGGGAACCCAGTGACAGTCAAAACAGGAACATTTTCCCAGGAACCGATCTGTATCCCTCCCCCAGCTTTTTAAATCCTCGAGCCTCTGGGGCATGGAGTTGTATCAATGGGAAATCTCAGGTTGCTGCTAATCATTCGGCTTGGGATGCTGCCTGCCATTCAGCCTAGCAGAAAGCTGTCGACACCGGCCTGCTGTTTGCCTGCGCATTTGGAACCATTCTTCACAGCTCCAAAAGGGAGCCGTGCCAGTCGGACAGCACAATGCTTTCTCCTTGATTCACTAACAAACGTGAGGAGCCACTGACATTTTAATCACTCAGGCATTTCAGCCAGTCCAAATGCAGGTGTGTTTGTGATCCTCAAAGCAGGGTCTATTCAGCTGCTCTTGCCTCTTTCTCTTGGGGGCACCAGTCATCAGGAGTCCACACATCAAAGCCTTCCCCAGCAGGAAGCAATGTGCAAGCAGGAAGAGTGGAAGGGACAGACATGCAGTGAAGCTCTCCGGTTTGGAGCACTTCAAAATAGCTGCAGAACCATGCAGGGGCAATGCTTGAGGAGCTGGAGCGCAGGAATCCTTCCCTGCTGCAGCCTCCAGAGGGTCCTGAGGTCAGCTGAGCACATAGGAGAGTGCTTAGTGGCTGCCAAACCTGCACAGGATGGGGTAGGGAGTGGAGCACTGTGGGATGCCGGAGGACTGAGCGAGACACGCCCCCTGCCCCTCCCCATAATCATACATAATGAAAATGGAACACTTCAAAAGTGTTCCTCTTTTCTCAAGGGTCATTTCTGAAATGCTTCGGCCATTTTTTAAAACCATTCTTCGGGTGTGTGAACGCCTGTGCTCCGAGCGCTTGGAGCACTTCAGAGCATGCCTGTCCACAGCCAAGCAGCGGCAGCCATCCAAAGGGGAAGAGGATGGGAACAGGAGAGGAAAGGACCTTGAGTGGGGAGGGTGGTTGGTCAAGGCACAGTCTAAGATCAGGGCCAGGAGAGGCTCTGAGGATGAAGGAAGGGAAAAAATTATATCAACCAAGTTAAATAAGGGACATGTCTCTCCCCTTCTGACAGCTGCTTATCTGCCCCCCCTTTTCACTGCTCTAGGAGCAAACTAGCCATGCTGCCGAAAAACTGCAAAGCACGGGGTCTGCTTTCAGGTTCTAGCTGAACTGAGGGACCTGCAATGACGGCCAGAAAAAGCAGGAGGTGTTTCACGGGCTCAGAA
Source organism: Gavialis gangeticus (assembly GCF_001723915.1). NCBI lineage: Eukaryota > Metazoa > Chordata > Crocodylia > Gavialidae > Gavialis > Gavialis gangeticus. The sequence continues at coordinate 6,727,814 of NW_017728996.1, read as the reverse complement.
ACAGTCCTGCAAATCTCAGGGCCGTTCCCTGCATAACATCCGTCAGCAACAGTGAGGCAGCCTCGCTTGTCTTCAGGATAACTGGGCAATGGATTAATGATTCCTTCAAGCAATCCTTCAAATACTACCCATCTGCTGGAAAGTCAAGGATGGGAGGGAATGGCAAACCCTTAGAGAGACTGTCCGCAAGAGGATCTTTGTAGAGGCTTCCACAGTCATGGAGCCTTTATGCGGTGCGATCCAGAGCAATATCCTTGCCCTGCACAGGGAATTTGAGGCTTGTTACAAGGCTCTCCGACTCCCCGGCACAGCACATTGGCACTGAACCATACGAACCCTCACTGTAATTACCCTGTTACACCCTGGCTTCCTGCAGTCATAAAACTCGACAGGTTTCACTCCCAAAGACAGTGCGAGGGGGAAAGAATGGCACGTACAAAACTCGTTAGGCTTCAGTCAGTCACAGGTCACTGTTGGGCCATCTACAGAGCCCTGGCCACTAACTCAGTGAGCCTGGCTTCATAACCTGCCACAGGAATAACCTTTACAACAAATACACGGCAGATGCCACAGAAATTAGAGCAAGCTTGGGTAGCACTGATGCATTTTTGGCTGAAAGGAGGAATATAGACAAGAGCCGTTGGCAGAAGCACAGAATACGGAACGGATGACAGCAAGGATGGAAGCACTGGCTACTGTCACACTTGGGGCCTGTTTTCACTGAGACCAGCTTTACTGTTATTCCCCATCGTGATTGACACAAGAACAGAATCAGGCCCAGGAATGAGCTTTGTGCTCAACCAAAGTACCACCGCCCTCAGCATCATCCTACTATTACAGCCTCATTCCTCATGCCGTCCCACTCCCTTGCTAACCAGCCTCACTGCGGACCTGAGTGCTGACTGACGTTCCAGTCCAGAAGTTCATCGTCCCCATGTGTCTCTGGGACTACACTTCAGCCCTGACCATCCAAGTCCAGCATGGCTGGCACCTCTCCACTGACGGAAGATGTCTCTGGGAAATGTCTTCCCAACAGGTCCAGCTTCTCTGCCACTTGCTCGCTGGATGTCCTTGGTCAAGCCCCTTTGCCTCTCTCTGACATCACTTCCGTGGGCTCCTATAACCTGTCTGTCCCATGGAAGCAATGGGGTGGAATAACCAAGACAGAAGTTCTGCCAAGGCCCTGCAGGAAAGAAGCGCAAACCATGCAACACTCATCCAAAGCCATTTCAGCAAGGGCTAGATTGACTCTAAACATGCGTAACAACCCCAACCTGCAAAGAGCAAAGGGTCCAGAAGACACAGGTTCAGGAGTCTTGTCCAAATAAACAGACACCCCTCTTTCATCACCACCACACCCTGTATCACCTTCTCAGCACAATGACTCTCTCTCTACCAGAAAGGAGGTCCTGGGGCACGTGAGGAAGCCCACACACCACCTACTCCATGGCTGGACTCCAGTCACCACAGCGTCCAAACCAGTGCTGAGTCCTACAGGATGCCCTCGGGTGTTTGCGGCAGGGCTGCATGGGTGAAACTCTGGAAATGAGTGGGTAGAGGGAACCACAGCAGCTTGGCCAACGGTTGGGAATCTGATGCATGTGCCCACCCACCGCCTAAGGAATTCCTGGAAGCACGGTGCCCCTGCCAACTGCTTTTCCAAGAATGGGTTTTCCAGCACCAGCAAATCAATTTTCATGGTGCTGCAGAAGATGCTTCCAGGAAATAGCAGCACAGAGATGCCAAGGATATTCTATTACCCTGCTGTACTGACGGGTTCAAGAAACTGCCTCTCTTACCCACAGATCAGCAGCCCCACCACAACGCCTTATTGCATAAGACAATCCCAGGTATCTGTGAAGCATCTTCCAAGAAACTGCATTTTGGCTTCACATGCTGATGTCAGCTGAGCTGAAATCTCTTTGCACTGGACCTGTTTGCAGTTCATGCTAAAACTATAGGACCGATAGGGAATTATACTGATTGCACTGCACACGGCAGCAACCCACTGCATGCAGCTTTATGCTAAGTGTCCCAGCTCCACCAGCCTAGGGACTCCAGGGCTACAGTTTAATCCTTCAGAGGTATGTGGCAGGGGCAGCACATCACACCACACATGCATACAGACTTTGCACTGAGCCCTTGCACACCATTGCTCGTACCACCAGTAATACACAGACACAAACTAACAAATCCAACTTCCTTAGGTTTCCTCTCCCCGCTGGTGCATTGTGTGGTCTGGGGTTATCCAGGATCCTTCTGCAGCTCACGGTTTATCTTCTGAACCATGGACCCCTCCCAGCACAGCTCACCTCACCTCAGGTCACTTCTGCGAAAACCTGTGTCTCATCATCCCCTCTCTTGCCCAAAACCTCCTGGGTCCCTTTCTGCAAGGCCTTTTTAAACCCCTCCTCCCCCACCACTGCCTTTCTAAAGGATTTCAACAGGGAAGAGAAGTTTCTCCCATCTCTGGCAACTCCTTGGCATATCAGTGGCTCAATCAGAGTACAGCGTTTACAGCCACCAACATGCCTAGTCTGGGGGTGAGGAGCGAGGGAACTTTGCTGGCCAAGGGGCACACATGGATGGATTCCATGATGCAGGAACTTCCACAGTAACACTTCCTAATATCAGCCAGCTTTTGTAAACTGAGAGTCCCCAAATCATCCTACTCAAGGTGAGCAGACTAAAGGAAGGAACCAGTGTGAGAAGGTGCCAGCAAAAGCTGTCAACAAAAGGAGTCATCCCAGTGACAATATGAAAAACTGCATAGTGAAATTCTCTTTCTGAACCCATTAGAAAAAGATGCCTGAAGTGTCTATCCATCTGGATGTTCTTTTCATGGGGTTTAGCTTTCACAGAAGCAATCGATGAGTAGGAGGTGTCTCTGTTCCTGAAATTCTCCAAAGAAAATAGCATCCTGAAAGAAGATCAAAGCAGACCATCACCCCATTTTCTCTAAGGTCCTGTCTTCCCTGGGACTCTAGGTGTGCTCTTAACCTGAACTTGTAACTCAAGGTAATATATATTTGCCAAGACAAGCACTTTGTAGCTTAAACACGAGTTACCAAGCAAGCTTAATGCCCCTGCAGGAGTCTGATTTCCATCCTGATTTGCCTGCTCATGGCACAACTATGAAGTGCCTTGTCTTCACAAGGGTTTACCTCGAGTTGGCTAACTTGGCTTTTCTTTTTACTGACAGCCCAACCTGAGAAATGTCCAGGCAAACTTGATGCTGCATTTGTCCAGGGGTAGCCACAAATAAACTGACTTGAGCTACAGGTTCAGAGTAAGAGTAATGACAGCAGTGACTATATTTTGAAAATAAAGTAAAACTAGGAATTAGCTGTCATCAGCAAATTCAACAAAGTTGAACGTGAGAATCTAAGCTTAACTTGTACATTTAGATATCTCAGACTTGGAAATTCATTGGCACCCTTTCTAAATGGCTCTTTTTAAGAAGGTCACCAGACTATTCATTTCCTTTTAAAAAAGGAAGTGTTAATTTCCTAGTCTTTATTCAAATACCTTCTCAGGTTAAGCAGCACATCAAGTAAGTAAGCCTAAGGAAAGCCTTCCCTTTTTCTGAGTCATTTCCAAGATATAGGACAATCACACGGGCTCAGTTTGGAAGGTGTCCCAATGCTAACCTCTGCAAGGTTGCCTTCTGGGCCCAGTGCCATGCCTTTCATAAATATGAGAAGGTCACGATGCAGATCTCTTTCCTCAGCAGTCCTGAAGGCCATTCTGTCTTCCTGGAGGTCATGGTCATCATTTTGGTTGCTACCCTGCCACCTTCTCCAAGCTCAGCCATTTTTCACAAAACTCTGGTCTCACTCAGGGAGTAGAAAAGGGAAAGGGACTCTTCACATAAGCCACTCCCCTGAGACCAGGAGAAGCAGCCAAGGTCTTTGAAAAAGCTGGACCTGAACAAATCATTTGCAATGATGTACTAATTCAGTGAACATCACCTTCTCTTCAATTCTCGAGATGTCCACAGGCAGACGACCAAGTCCTCTAATGCCTCCATCATTTACAGTGATTTGTTCATTTGCTTCAGCTACTGAATCTTGGCCTGGAGAATAGAACAGCATGGGATTCCACACTGACAAGTGCAAGGTGCTGCACCTGGGGAGGAAGAACCAGCACCATACCTACAGGCTGGGGAACTCCCTTCTTATCAGTGCAGAGGCAGAAAAGGATCCTGAAGTCATCATTGATGCTGAGATGAACATGGGCCGGCAGTGTGGGGAGGCAGTCAGGAAGGCCAACCGCACCTTGTCATGCATCCACAGATGCATCTCG
>NW_017728996.1:6717947-6722927 GCF_001723915.1 Gavialis gangeticus | reverse complement strand
CAGGGTCACTTGATCCCAGTACTCTTTCCTGCCATGGCAGGGGGTTGGACTTGATGATCTATTCAGGTCCCTTCCAACCCTACTAACCATGAAACTATGAAACTACACGTGGACTGAAAATAGGAATATATGGTTCATGCTGGAACTTCTGCAATGTACATGCGGTCTGTTCTAAACTGCATATGAAAGAAGTTATCAAGGTCTGGAGAGGAACGGCTCTTTGTGCCTTGGTTCTCAAATCTGTACAAGGTGGTTAAAAAGCTTCTTTCTATCAACCACTGCCAGTCTTGCTGAAAGATACAGGAATCTCGCTGGAACAAGGATCCTTGCTTACCGTGGGTTTATACAGCACCTAGCACAAAAAGGCTATGATCCTGGTTGTGCCTCTAGTCACCTGTGCAAAACCAGTAATAGAAACAGCAGTACTGTCCTGAAATAAACACTGCAGCTCCCTTGGAACAACACTAACCACCTAGTGCAGGTTCCTCAGCTGGGAATATCTTCTCAAGTTGGCAATTCTTTTCTTTGCAGTTATTTTTAAATCGGCCTCAGTCAAGACCCAAGCTCCAACTGGGACCAAAAATCTCAGGAAAGGGCAATCTTGTCTCATTAGCTAGCTGAATCTCAGTTCGCAGCTCTAAGAGGCACTGCGCTGGTGGTGGCAGTGGTATCATTTCCCAGCTCTGAGAAGGGGACAAAAACAAAAAAAAGCAGCAATTCCAGCTGGGAGTCAGACACTTGGGCAATCCCAACCTTAAAGCCTGGTACCTTTACAGGTCATGGCAATGGTCCCAATGCCTACAGAAAGGAAAGAAGTGCAGGAGTTGAAGGTATGCACAAAACCTCTTTGGACCACAGAAATCCCACAGAAGAGGGTCTAAGGATATTGGATCAGCAGGCCTCAACACAGCAGCCTCTCTGGCACCAGTCCCTCTGTAAATCACATGCTCCCCTCACCAAAAGCACCAGAACTCCTTAGTAAGGGTGAAAACCCTGTTATGCAAAGGGTCACAAAGCTGCAAAGCACCACTGACATCCTGCTTAGGCAGAATCATCCACCGCAGCATCCCAAAATCACAAGTCATGGCCTAACAAGTTCATGTGGCTGGTTTAACCCCATGGAAATGTCTGCCATTTCTTGGATTCTTTTCCTTCACCTTTGTGTTTCTTTAAGGTGAGTTCAGGTGTCCAGGTTTTTCTGTGCCACCAGGAGTGACACCTTACTCCTTTTTTAATGAAAGCTGAGATTCTTGTGTAACCTCATGAACTCCAATGTGTGAGGCAGCTTCTGATGACTTTGTGAGAGCTGGCAACAGCAAAGTCAGAAAGTTTCTCCCCTCTTGTGTATGGCAGAGTGTGGACGCTGCACCGGGCAGTGTCACTTACTGGGAGTCTCTGCAGTGCCCAGATGCTGTATTATGTCACTACCACAATTAAAACTCTGGTCTGAGACCAAACCATACCAATCCTGCTGCTCTTTGGCTCACCACTAGCTGCTAACCTCATTGTTAACTCTATCCGTAGCTACTTCCCCTGTTTGATATCCTCACTGCAAAGGCCAGGCTTGATTCTTAAATTGTACCCAAGTAAATCACTGATTTCCATGGGGAGTCAAGAAACTCAAGAGAGCAGAAACGAATGAGGCCTGCTGTCTGCAGCCGGACTCAATTTATACTATTAGCAGGGACTTGTCTATGCTTCCCCAAACATCCAATGCTAAAACACAAAGAAACAATGTCTAATACAATGGACTGGTCTACCAAGCTGTCTTAATAAGAAAGGCATATCAACAGTTGAGAGGGACTTCAAACCATCAGCAATTCCAGCTGCCATTAGGAGTTTGACAGCAAGGTGCTTTGCAATGCACAAGCTTTAACATGCCCAACTGCTTTAAACACAATGTGCAGGTGCCAGTACCTCTGGGCATATCCCTCTGGACCAGGAGAAACAGCTCATCCCATACCTATATTCCCCTTCAGCCGATTCATTTCAGCAGATTTCCCTTGGCATGTTGGATGGTGCCAAACCCCAAGCTTTGGTAGCAAGAAATAGGGGGACATGAGGGCTGTAAGCCTGGTATCAGATCCATTGTCACCTGTGTCCCTCACCAGTGCTCAGCACCAGGGCCTTTTGGAACATTAGGGCTGATCCAAAAAGACCCTCAGATCCTCCTGCACTAGCAGGACACTTCTAATCATATCAAGCCAAGCCAGTCTCAGCGCCGCTGAGATCACTGGGACATCTTAGGTGCTGTAACAACCTTCCTAGGTTAGTTGGATAGCTTTGCACCATTAGTGATTCTTCGAGCAGAGTGACCTGGAGTCACCTCTCCAGGTCCAGATGGCTGTTGGCTCGCAGGGAGCTCATCCACCCTTTGACAGGTCTTGTTTTCAGTCCTGCTGGGTGTCCACACATCCTCCTCACTCAGGCTAGCCCAGGTGGGGGCACTGGTTTAGGTGCTGACAACCAGAGCATTGAAAAGGCTATGCTGGTTTACATGGTGCCAGATAGCAGACCAAGAGGGGGCTGGCCTGATGCATGCAGGACACTTGAGCAAAGCAAAAGTCTTCATCAGTAGCACGGGGCTTAAGACATGATTGATCCCATCCACTAGGGCAGTGAGTGCAGTGCCCCAAGATCCTTTAAAGGGTGCCACCAAGGTGTGACCTTGCCTGGCTGATCTCTGACCCCCACTGGCAAGCCCCTCTGCAAGGAGGTAAGCACTGTAATAAATCAATTCATTTTTAAATGGGGTGCTGCTCCATTCGCAGGAGTTATGGAAGGTGCCATGAGTCTAAAAGAAGTTGAGAACCACTGCACTAGGGGACAGCATGATAGACATACACATGCGTACACGCACATGTTACCAATGTGTGGGTGTGAGTGCATACACACAAAATCCCACCAGTAAAACCTTCCTTCCCTAGCTATATTACTCTGCACCCTGATTACTGATCATTTCTATAGCACCTACTGCAGTATCACACGCTGCTTCATGCCTGTTTGGGAGCATCTGCTGTGCTGCAGCCAAACCCGCATTACTGGCTCAGTGCAGAGATAACTAAGTGAAAGTTTACTGCCATGGTTGCCCCAGATGATTGAATGGTCCATGCTGGCTTCAAAATCTATTCATCTGCCTGGGTCTGCTTTCAGCCCTCCCCCACTCCTTGCCTTCTTTCAACCCTCCCCTCCACCCTCCAAGTCCCGTGATCACTTAGCGTCTCTTGCCAGAGAAAAAGGATCAAGAGCATTTTTCATGACCCAACAGGTTCATTATGCAAACAGCTTCAAATATCAGACACCTCGGAAACCTGAACCTGAAAACTCATGTAAACTGAGTCCACTGGCTCAGGGCTTTCATCCACTCAAAATAGGTTGCAACTCCCTGCTTAATAGCAAGTGAAAAAAAATAACAGAAAGAGAGAGGAGAGGAAAAAGGAGACAGAGGGAGACAGAAACCAGAGTTTTGCCACTGGTCCCTCAGGGACATATTGTGTGGCTTCAAAAAGAAACTGCAGGCTTGCAGAAGTGACTGGGCTCCACCCTGCTTTGCAGAGGCAGCTTTCAATGCTGATTAGTATGAAAGTTGCAAGACAAATGGGTAGCTGCCTCATTCCACACCAGAAGCAGCTGCATTTGTGGCAGGCTGAAAAGACCTCTTCCTACACTAGACCAAATCTGGAATACAGCCACGCAAATAAGGGGCTCTCTTCACAATGAGGGAGCGCATCTCCATGGACCCCAAAGTGCATGGGAGTTATTCAGGACCAGCGTTTCCAATCCTCTGGGACCTTTCAGCTGGGAAGGCAAAGGCCTGTCTGAACACCCTTGTCCCATAAAGCAGGGCAGGAATGCACTCCTTAGAACAACAGCTATCGGATGGCCGCGTGGGGAATCGGAGCGGGGAATGAGTGCGGCCAGCTGTTCACAAAGATATAAGCAGAAAGAAAGCTACAACCTCAGTAGCCCTGGCTGCCAAGAAAACCCTCCCAGGCCTCGTCCAGCCGAGGCAGGCTGGTCCCCCGGTGGCCTGCAAACGTGGGAATCCTATCTTTGGCCCGCAGGAAAGACCCCACAGCCTGGCTGCTCTCTGAAGGGAAATAAATGCCGCCAGTTTTTTTCCCCCCTCTCCAGATTCTCCAAGTCCAAACGCCCAACCTCCAACACCACATCACTCCTGCTGAACAAAGTTGGGCGTAGCTCTCTTGGGAACCCCAGACGGGGAGAAGGGGGGGGGGGGCTAGGGGTTCCCTCTCCTAGAAGGTAAGGGCACTACACCTCTCTGGTGCAGCACGATGTAGACAGCTCAGGACAGGCATCCCAATCACCTGGGTGCCACTACTCCACAAGCAGAACAACCTGGTGTGATAGCTCTCCATTACAGGGGACTACACACCTTGCCTTATCCCCAAAGGCACCAGGCAGAAAGTGGTGCTAACACCACCCCTTTGATTTTGTCCACTCTGTCTCAAACAGTGCTCTGATTTTCAGAGGCAAAATATCCCACCCCACAGAGGAGCATAAGGTCAAAAGATGCTTCCATTACCCTGCTGTGGGCCTTGCTCAAGCTTGGGGCTTTCTTGGGCTTGCATTAAACTGAACTCCATAGTGCAGAATGGCACCAAGTCTATGCGTATTGGTGGTGTAACCAGGGAAGTGCTACACAAAGGGCTGATGACGCCTAGCCGTTCATTTCCATGCACAACAGCCATGACTGTGAATATGCTCAGGCAATAGCTCATGCACTTTTGTGAGTGTGCTAGGTACTGACAGAGTTGACAGCTCGCAGGTGACAAACTAGGAGCCCTGTTTCTTGTCTGGTGACCTGCTTATCACTCCCCTCTAGCAGAAGTAACTCACCTGCAGGCTGGGCCTCGTCCCAAGTCTCAGGAGCAGGCCTGCTTGAATTTTTGTGGGCACCCCTATACTAGCACAATGCAAATACCACAGTAAGAAACAGGGGTTTCAAAACAGATGCTG
>NW_017728996.1:6711611-6712947 GCF_001723915.1 Gavialis gangeticus | reverse complement strand
GTCCTGCTTAATGAACTGTTCACCTTTAGTTATTAAAATATCTTGGCTGCTGAGGATCGATACTGAGTAAGGCGGGAGCTGAAGCCCAGAAGGGAATTGATGGTAGAGTATCCTTTTCAAAGTTGGCAACCACCAGAAGAGAAACAAAGGATACAAAACAGATGCTGAGCACCCTAAAAAGTTTGCCTCATTTAGGGCAGGGAAATATTTTATTGATCTGGGGAGGAAGAGAGTCTCACGAAAGCCAAAAGGATCACTGGCCTCTGCAAAGGCATCACAAATCAGCAGCACTTGTGCATCAGGTTTCTCCAATTCCTCGGTCTCGTCCTCGCAAAGGTGGCTCGGCTGCCTTTTTAGCTTAGTCTCTTATCATGCTTCACACAAATATTTGACTGAGAAACACTTTGCATGGGCTGCTGCCGTAATGAGCTCTTGCAACTGTCAACATAAATGATGTTCTGCCTCCAGCTATCTCCCAGTGTCATCTCTAATAACACAGCATTAAATCCCAATTCACCAGGAATGTGCTGGCCTGTTAAAAGACTTGCAGGCAGCGTTCTGGGCCCAGACCTAAGGATCCATATCTGCTGGCCCATCACACTGAACTGTTCAACCGGTTCTGTGCTTATGTCAGCAGAAGCAGGTAGAAGAGAAGGAGCTGCTTCTCAAACACAGGTCTGCATGAGCTGCCATAGTCCTTCAAAACCAATGCTCTGTTGCTTTATATCTAGTACAGGGAAATGCACTGCATGTTCTGAATCTTGGCAAGTGGGCTCAATTTGAAGGTATAACAATAGGCACTCAGGAGGAACTGTTTTTAAATGCATTCATGTAAAAATATCTGTGCAATTGCTGTAGCCAGCCACATGCACGCACACACGCACACAAGAAAATGGCTCAGCAAATGGCCATTCAGAAAACACACAGCATGGGAGCCTTGCATTTGCCACTCAACGACTACATGCATGCAGAGGAGGTGCAAACTTTCACCTGCCTGGACAGGCGACCTCCATCTTTACCATTCAGATTCCACGATAGTCATTTTTCTGTTTGTAACCCCTGGCAAACTGTTTTACAACATCCCCTTCTGACAGACTGAGAAATCACTGCCCTGAAGGTGACACATGAAGAAACAGGACCCTATTTACCAGGCTATCACACCCTAAGCATTAATATGTCAAGGTACAAACAGGGCACTATGAGAAACAGGGGAAATCTCAATTCCATTTTGCTTCTAATTGCTTATGCTTTCCCCAGCCCAGTCTTAACTCTATTAGAAATTTAAACTGCTTTTGGTCCCACAAAATGTATCTAGAAACACTGGGATGAATCAGCG
>NW_017728996.1:6699868-6706611 GCF_001723915.1 Gavialis gangeticus | reverse complement strand
TCACTGAAGGTGTTCAAACCAGTATTACTCCACCTTAATGGCTACCTCATGGCACTGCCTTCTTCATAAGTGGCAGCCTATATGACCATCACCCTGGGAGGAGGTGGACTTGGCAATGTGACAAGGCAGTTCCTGAAGGACAGGAACAAGTAGCCACACATGTACTTACTCCATGCTCCTCTCTGCCTTTTCCCCACCTCACCCTAACTCACAAGAGGAAAAGCAGCGAAAGAATACTAAGATCTGCAATGCCCCAGCTTTGAATTCTGGGTAGGAAAAATATGGCCATGTTCTATGCACAATCACCTTTAAGCTGGGGCGAGTCTAATACTAAGACTTGTCTCCTGCAGGTTATTCAGAAGACAAAATGTTTACTACAAAGATGATGAACCCAGCTTGGGTTATTTGAGGAGGAGGAGTTGTGGTTGTTTTGGTTTGGTTTTTGGTGGTAGAGAGTGGGATGCTTTCCAGTTTGATCTTTGCTTCAGACTCACAGTAACTAAGGGTTAGAACCAAAAAGGGGTCTCAGGCTGACCATTAGAGCATTTTGTTTTTACATAACCTAGTACTTAGGGGAATCCATAGCCCTGAGATAGCTGCTTGCACTTCCTGTACAAGCCACAGGGAGAGTTAGGCTCCTAAGAATGGGATCCATAAAGGCCAACACACTGTGCCGACTGCCTCTTAAGCTAGCCAGTAGGAATTACTTATGAGGGGCAAGGTTTAGGGCCCGCTCACCTTTCTCAAGGATTTAAACATCTAAAATTCTTGTAGCAGGACCTGAACCTAGGGATGGCCATGACACCACCTAGTGGTCGAATGGCTCCTGCTGGGCTCCAGTTCTAAGATAGCCCCCTCTGATGACTCGCCTGCCATGCAATGTTCTTAATAAAGATTAGGGCAGGGAGGCTGCCCGTGGGCTTTAGAGTGAGCTTTATTCCTTTGAATCACCAACTGGTCCCTCCCAGACCCCACTAGTCTCTACTCAGTACCCAGGATAAATGGGCCTGCTTGGCCTGTCTGTACCCCTCCTAGGCAACTGTTGCCATAAGGGCCAATTGTATGGCTCCATCTGCCCCTACACCATGCCCCAAGCCCCACAGGCGTTATCATTCCTGATGTTCCTTCCACACTTAGCCCCTCCCTGGACTCTCAGACCCTCTGAGTCACTCAGCCCTCTCTCTCTGGGCTCCTGGGCCCCCTGGTCCCAAGCTTAGTGCCTCCCTGGGCTCCATGGCCCTCTGGCTCCATACTTGGCCACTCCCTGACTCCCCTGCCCCTTGGTCCCATGCTCGGCCACAAGAAACAAAAAAAAAAAAAAAGGCAGTGAAATGCAACCCCGCAGCAGCAGGCCTGCCTGAAACCGAAGCGGGGGCCGTCTGCAGACAGGGTACATGGGAAAGCGTCCTGCAGCCAGTTCTTAATGCCGTTTTTGGCAGAGAGCAAAAGCTGGGATCTAGGGCTCAGTCACCATCTGTACAGGTGATGGGTGGTGGGGTGGGGTGGGCAGATGTGCTTTGCACTTGTAGCCTGGAGGCCCCGTCTGCTGGGGAAGCCGGTGAGAGCAAAGAGGAAAATTGGGTTGATCCCTGTTTCTATTTCTACAGCAGAAGGCCGCTGCTCTGTTTCAGGGAGGCATGACTGGGTCCTGTTAAGTCCTAGTCCCCTCATTCCTGCTTCGAAAGTCGTCTCCCCAAGGAATGTCTGGAAATTTACACCGTGAAGTCTGAGCGGCTGAAACATCTGCGGCCGATACAGCACCATTTGCCACAGTTGCTGCTAATCTGAGGCCAAAGCACAGCTAGGTCATCAAGACACAAGGCTGAGCGCTGGAAATGGAGGGAAAAGTTACACGGGCCAGGGGCACAACAGCGCTTTGGCTCCTTCGACTGCATGAGTGGTTCAGAAGAAGCACAGTGCAAATCCTCCTCTCTACTGAGAACACACAGGTAACCAGGAGCGTGGAAGAGCATCTCACTGCTGCATCGGAAACAGATAAAGGCAGAGGCTGGACGGGCCCAAGGCTGCTCAAATCCAGCTGTGTCTGGCAGCGAGGGGGCGTCACGAGGAAGAGGCATTTGAGGGTCTACGGGAAGCAGGTTCTGCAGCATATTGTTTGGTGAAAATACACTTCTGTGCCAGTCTCTGGCCTCCTGATCCCCACGGTCAGATCTCTGACCATGAGCGATGTTATCAGCAAAGGAGTCAAGGACAGGATGGAGCCTGGTGAGGCATTCACCACAAGTTCGTAGGGAAGAAGGGGATGTCCATGAGCTGGAGTCTGCTGGCTGGGCAGGGGCAACTGGTGCCTCCTGAGTCTGGGGCGGCACAGTTCGTGGGTGGGCCAAGGGTTGGCCAAAAGCCCCATATCCACTCCTATACTTCTGTGCCACAGCTTAGTGCACCCCTCAACATGCTGTCAGCTCACGCTAAAAAAAAAACAGGCCCCTGACTCAGCACTGCTCAGGATGGGGCAATCTCGGGAGGGAACATGCTCCCCCGTGCTCCCCCCACCAGTTGCCTGTGTGGGTGGGTAAAAGAGAGGATGCCCATCTCCAGAGCCATCACTGAGGCACCTTTTTCCCTGCACTAACTAGACCTGGTTCATCTTTTTGGCACCAAACCAGGGGTTTAACATTGGTTAACATTCACTGCCATTTAATGACTGAAGGGAGAGTGCAGGGGCAAGAAGGAGCCACTCACCAAAACTGCCCAAATACCACACTCCTGACAGAAATCCCTTGGGGGGGGAGGGGGGGAGACACCCCAAAAAACCTCAAAGCACCCATCGCTCCCGGACGGGCCTGTCACTTCCAGAAGCCGCCTCTGCTTCTCACCTGACTTTCCCTGCTGCTACATCTCCAGAGACTTCATAGAGACGCACGATTTGCATCCCGGTGAGCCCAATCAGACGGAAAAAGCCAACCTAGAGTGCTCCTCTGCCTGATCGGCAGGCAGCTCGGTGCCTGGGAAGGGGAATCTGCTCGGGCCTGCTGGCGTTGCGGCAGGAATGCTACCTGCTTAACCTCTTCCATGGCTTTCAATTTGCAAAGCAGATTAAATCTCTTAAAGTTACAAGGTGCAATTATGCAGAAAATAGAATGAATGACACTGGTATCCAAATGTGCCGTGTGATCAATACTACTTATCAATAGCCAAGCTGGGCAAGGCAGGGAGCATGCAGAAATGCTTGCTGGAAAAGCTCCCCTGTTACCCTGTGTTTCATTAGCAATGCCGAGGATCTGGCAGGGGCTGGTAATTAGATACAGAGTGTATGACGGCTCAAGAATTCTCTGTAGATTCCACACAGATTACCTCCCTAACGCAATTCATTGATCAAAGGTATATTCTTGGACTCCACAGTTAATTACACTCCCTGCTGATGGATGAGCCGCACAGGCAGCCACGTGAAAATGCACTGGTAGCGGGGAAGCCAGTGAGTCGCTTCAAAAAGGAAGACAAAAAAGGGCCTAGGAAGGGCTTCATAGCTTGCACTGCCTAAAAATACCTCAGGTTCAACAAGAGCCAGAGCAGAGAAAGGCCAAAGGGGTGGGGAAAAAAGCACCAGGACTCTTATGTCACGACCTCCACTCTTGCGCTGTGCCCCTGGGCATCCTGTCTAACCACTGTGTGCCTCAGCTTCTCCCACTGTAAAATGCAAGGGGAAGCAAGGTCTACCACGCAGGATGTGATCCCTGGAGTCTGGACGCCTGGCTTCACCTCCAGACTCTGGCCTGTCATATCTACCCCAGGGCACTTCACTTCTCTCCCTGCATCTCCTAACCCTACTCCTTTCTTGCCTATTTAGACTATAACAGGTGCTCCTTTCATTCAAATAACCACACTTCTTACCGCACAAGGGCACGGTGAGGGTTAATTAACCCAAGGTAGCAAAGTGATTCCCAGCCTTCAGGCAGAAAGTGTGAAGTGTTTTTATTACCACGATTATCCACGCAAGAACGAGCTGCCTTTCTCCCAGGGCCTATGAGCCTTTTTCTATTCCCACCTCAGTTATTCTGAAGCATTTTATAACTAGAAGGTGAAGGCCAGACCAAGGCTCCAATACAGCAGCATGGGGAGTCGTGCTCCATGTCCCCTACCGGGCCAGGCCCCATGGCTTCTACAAATCCACTCGCCTCAACCCCCTTGACATGGTAACACCCCCCTGCCCTCCACAGCCATAGGCAGAGCCACCAAACTGGTTTCAACCCCTCTGTTAACAGGCAAACTAAGCCCACAGTCTCTGCCTGCAAGGCCAATGCAGGACACCCCAGAAATCCTAGGTGATGTACTGTGGAGTCTTTAAATAGGTAAAACCCTGCTCTCCAGACATCAGGACTATCCATGCTCAAGAGCAGGAGGCTCACCTGTAGGCCAGTTGCAGGCTACCTCTACCCATGAGTATAGATGTTCTGTATGGAAATGTAGGGACTCTTCTGAGAATGAAGCACAAGCTCCTTTCAAAGGATGCAGTTTGTTCTGCTCTGTGTTCAACACCATCCACTCAGCACAGCCAAGACCAGATACTTTAATGGCCTCAAGTTTCCAAGCCCTTCTTTTTCCTGATAGGTTTGTAAGAAACATTGTGCAGGAATGATCGGCCTTTGGAAAATGTCCAAATGCCTTTTCTTGATTCCTCTTCTGCTGTCGCTTAATGTTACTTAACCAGTGATGGGACAGACCCAGAAGTACCAACCCAAACTGCTGCAGCTCAAACTTGCTGTACTTCAGTATCAAAAACAGACCACCTGAGAGGTTCCTCTGCTGCTCGCTCCAGAGCTGCAGGCATGCGAGCTGGGCTCCTGGGGCAGACCACGTGAAGTCATTACCACCATGGTCCCAAAGGAAGCACCTCCTTCTTGGAAGCAATAAGAAACACGTTCATCTGCAACTTCACCTTAGCACACAGTGTTTGAAAAGAGAGTCACCAAACAGGCTCTCATTAAGCCAAATATATCCCTGGGCTCTGTAATAAACTCTTGCTAAGTTGTCACAAGGAGAGAATCTCACTCTTCTTCATCTGTCATAAGGCTGTGCTGACCCAAAAAATCCCCAGCTAAAACTATCTTCCAAGTTTCCTGCCCAGCAAGAGAGATGTCCAGAGGGACAAAGACACAAAAGGCAACCAAACCCATGGGAGGAAAATGAGGATTTTCCAGAGACAGGGAGGAAATTCATGTGAACTGCATTTTCTCAAGGAGATGCATTAACCAACAACTGCACGCACGGAGCATCAACTCACAAGGGTGCCCAATGCTTGGTCACTACAGCCTGTCCGAGGAGGAAGGACACCTCAGCCCAGGGTCAGGAATGGTGGGATGTAGCAGATGCAGATCTCAGCTGCCACCATGGTGTGAGGGGTATGAAGGTCTAGGTTTCACAGGGCAGACAGATCCTAATCCACTGGAGTCCATGGATCTTATACCTTTCCGATCCCCCAGAGAACACAAACGTTATCAAGGGAATGGCGTATCCAGCTCACAACTCAGCTCAGCTGCGATGGAGAATGGATTCTATCTGCTTTCCCAGCTCTTCCCCACATCCCTGCAGTTCAAGAGCCACTTTCACTGCCTCCAGTCAGGAAACATCCACTGAACCGGTATATAAGCCACACACACAGCGTGGTGGCCAGCTGTGACTCTGGGCACAGTAGGATGTGCCCAGTATGACCCCCTGCCCTCTGGCAGAATTAAAACAAGTCAAGGCCCCCCTGAGGCACAAAGCACTGCACTACAGGGACTGCCCCCCGACCCTCTCAGGGTCTTTCACTCCTAGCCCTGGATTGGACACAAAAGAGCCTCATGTTTATAGTGCTTGTGGCATGGCTCTGTACAACCCCAGCTCAGCCATCCCACAGGTTATACATGAACACAGTCCACGTAAGCAACTGTGTGGGCATCCAGAGACTAAGATGGGATAGTCCAAGGAGCCCAAGTGAGTTAGAAGCCCAAAGTGCAATAGGATTTGGGCATGTTAATTACTTTGGTACCTCTGAAAATCCCACACTATTCATGCTGCCCCTTCAAGCCTTCTCCAGGTCAGTACACAGGGGCCATACAGAGAAACCAACACAGTGCCAGCATCACTGGCTTTAGGGTGCCTCAGTTCTGCTCCAACCTCCTCCCAAAGTGGAGCTTATAAGGTGCAAATGCCACCCCAAATTTAGTGTAACCTACAAAATGGAGCATGTGAGGAAGCACCAAGAAGCAACAGATGCAAACACATCCCATTAAAATAAGCCCAACAGTCCCAGCCACCTGCCACCCCTGGGAAACTAGCTCTACTACAGCCCAGACCATTGTGATGGAGAGAAAGAATACCCCCCAGTGCTTCACGTCAGCTGGCTGCTGCTTCTGAGGCTTACTCTCCCCCACAGACCTGCCCGGCCAGGCGACCCCAGCTGCATCTCACCTTTAAGCACACTCAAGATGGCATCACTGCTGTAGCGTTTCCGTGCCGCATTGGTCGCTACACAGCGGTAAGCCCCAGAGTCGCTCTCTTGCACATCCAGAATCTGGAGGACGCCATTCGGAAGAGTTATAAACCTGGGGAATTCAAGTAAAGAGCATCAGGGCTGCTTTGCATCACAGACATGATTCACATCCCGGCCACCTGAATGCAGTTATTCTAGTTCCTCCTTCCCTTATGCTGGAGAAAGGACTGTGTGTGATCCCTACAGGCCTGGCCTCAAACACAGGCAAGAGACCTTTTAACTTCCCAGGAGAAAAGCATTAAAAAAAAAA
>NW_017728996.1:6684008-6699705 GCF_001723915.1 Gavialis gangeticus | reverse complement strand
AAAAAAAAAAAAAAAAGTAAAATAAACTAATCTTTAACAGCAACAGATTCACTGCAGCAGTAGGCCTGGCTTTCTCAAGACTACTCATAGCCATAGAGAAGTGGGGCTGGAAGGGACCCCAAGGGTTATCTAGTCCAACCCCCTGCCAAAGGCAGGATCAGCCCTATCCAAACCACCAGCCCTATCCTATCCATACAACCATAATCTCAGCTCTACATCAGACTACCACCAAACCTGATTCAAGATAGTCCAAAGGCCTTTCTGCTAAAAGTGTTCTATTCAAAAAATACATACATAAGCACACAAGCATACATACCTACATATGCATATGTACTATATTTTCTCAGGTAAAATGCGCGCCCCCCCCCACCAGCTGCTGGAAATCTGAGTGTGCATTATATGCAAGAAATACAGTAAAAGCAGTGTCTGGCAGTTACCAGGCAGAAGCATAAGTAAAATCTGTACACGATCCACAGGGAGCACAACAAAGAGCAGGCTCAGCTCCCTTCCTGCTGCTATTCAGTTACCTGCTCCAAAGAGGTTTTTTTTCCTTCATGCTGCCTGTAAAAAGCAAGGTGCCTCTCTTACTCTAGGGTGTGTTGTATGTGAGAAAGTATGGTAGCTACAAACCTACTAGTTTGCATGTGGATATCACAAAGAGCACCGTCTTTTATCCAGTAAGAACATGCCATGTTGACCTAGGTTCATGCAGTAATGTTGTTGTTTGGCATTGCAAATAGATTCCTCAGGTCTTCAGATCTATAGGACAGGATCTACACTTGAGAAAAGGAATCCTGATTCCCATCGTACTAAGGGTAGCTGTTGGACAAGCTACGAAGAGAGTTATACAGCGAGAGATGCAGGATTCAGAGGGCTTCACCAATGTTGCACAGGCCAATCCTGCCAGGCACCAAGCACCCCCTGGCTGAGAACCCTGAAAGATTGGGTTTCCAGGGCCAGCTCGTTCCAAGGGCACTGACTCTGCACTCAGTAGTAGCTTGTGCTACTGAACCAGAGGACTTTCCACCATCCACAGGGGCTGAGTCAGAGCTTCGGTTCCTCTGGGCAGTGAGTCAAGCCAACCAGGCATACAGCTCAAAGCTATGTACTACTCTATTGGCAAGGCTCATCACCTTCTTTCCAGGCTGTTCCAGTACTGAGGGATATAACAGTTCCTGAGAACTGCTCTGAAGAGCCTGTTTCCCTTGCCTTCTGATGGACACGTGAGTAACAGGCTAATAATGTACATGTGGACAGGTGACAGAAATTATTTGCCTAGAGACTCTCAGCTGTCCTGCTCATCCTGGCTACCTTTGTCTGAACAAGGTGTCAGATACTCCAGGCATCTTCTCCAAACAGGATTTCGGGGAACCACCCTGCTACAGCAACCTAGCAAAGGTCTGCTTCAAAAGGACCTTTGACTATATGATTTTCTTGCGTCTCTGAAAGTGCAGAGAAATGGGGAGGCACCTTTTTCTGCCTGGATGCTGAATGCTGGGGACCACGCATCAGATCCACACAAAACACCCTAGAATTAGAAAAAGCAGAGCTGGAAGGGGCCTGGAGGGCACCTCAATTTCACCCCCTCTGCATCAAGGAAGGATCAGCAATGTCTATCCCACTCCCAAAGGTCTTTTGCCCACCCCGCTCTGGATGGAGACACAACAAGCTCCCCATATAATCTCTTCCAGTGCTTACCCATCCTCACAGCTAGAAGGTTTTTGCCAGCATCCAACCTAAAGTCTCCATGCAAGCTAAAGCCATTGCTTCTTCTCCTATTAATTATTGATCATTAGAGTCTGGCAAGAAGCTATCTTCTTAAAAGCACCTCCAAATGGAAATGGCAATTTGCTTGGAAAAATAAGTCTCTCAAGGATTCCCTGCTGTTTGAAACAGGAGGATGAGTGAAAGGAAAAGAACAGCTAAACTCAGGATTGTCTGTGACCACCTCATCTTAAATGGTCACTAAAGGGCTAGAGAAGGGACTGAAAGAGTCAGACTTACGAACACCCTACCACAGGTTTGCTGCCTAGCCCTGGCCAAGTCATTTAAATTGCTGTTCCTCAGTGATGGAGGAGGCAATTCCTGGCCCTTGGGCAGCGTGCTGTGCAGGGGCTCATTGATCTCAGGCCCACATGAGACTGCAGGTTTGGCCATGGCATTGAATGAGCCTAGATCTTTTCAGATATAGGGACACTTGGCCAGGGTGACAGGAGACATGTGGGCTCACCTCAGCAGCTGAGGCTGACCAATTGATCATCTACAGGTGGGCCAGACCTGGCAAAAGCTAGCTGGACAGGTGAGAGCCCTGGACCCAACAGCACAGGAACAGGGCAGGATGCACTTCTACTAGCCTGCTACACACCTCCAGGGAGGAAAGCAGTCAGGAGAAATGCTTTCTGCCTCCTGGACATCCTCTCCTAAGGCTGTGGGGCATCCGGTGACAGTTTTGTTTGGAACTAAAGAGGCTCCTTCATTTACTTCCTTACAGTTTTTGGCCTAAGGCTTCTAACAAGCTCACTGATCACTAGTGATACACAGCCCACCGGCTGGGAACCACTGCACTAAAGCACTTCTGCTTCCATATACTAAGAGAGCCAGCTCCTGATGGATGCCTGGTTTTGCAGCACAAACTCAAGCAGTATAGTGCTGAATAATGCAGATAATTAGCGATCAGCATAAAGCACAAGTGGCTGCCAAATTCCTTATTTTCTGTCTGAATTCCTTGATGGCAGCCTCTCTCTTCGTGAACACAAGTCACAAACCTCTATGAACTTCACCACCGAGTTTTGACAGGCAGATGTCTTGGTTGTGATGAGAGCCCTTGAATGGATGGACAAGAGAGACTACTCTGCAGGAGTGGACCAGAGAGGAGTGATGAGCACAGAGGCTGGTTTCTCAGCTGGGTTTGCCCACCCCAGAACACCCTGATGGGAAACCCTTGATATCTGAAGCCCCACAACAGAGACAGGTCCTTGAACCGTCGAGCCATTTAGATATCCATCAACACTCCCCATCTGCAGGCACAGCGGGGATGTGGCAGAGAACATCCGAAGGCAGCTCAGTTACAGAAGTGATGCGGTCTCTGTGGGCCCCTCCCTGAAAACCTTACCCACCAGCATGGTCTACCTCTCAGTTTACTCATGAGAGCAAAGGCTGTGGAATCTGAGCCAGATCAGCAGCTTCTACCCAGCCTAAATAGGCCCCAGAGGGGCTGCCATCAGGCAGCCACTGTCAGGACTCCTAGTTCAAATGCAGCAGTACCAAGACAAATATTTGCATCTCTGACTCCGTGCTGGGAAAAGTCCCCAGTCCCCTGAGGTTTATTTTTATCATGCATCTGCTCTTTGCATCCACAGTGACAAGCAACGCATTCCAGGCAGCAGGAAAGGCATCTACCAGAGACAAATATAGCACCCAACTGCATTTCCAGGAGCATATGGTCGATATTCATTACATAATCATACGCTGCTCAGGGTTCAGATTCGGCATCAGTCCATCCAGCTTGCAAAGGCCCTGGAGGGGTTTAAAAACACGTCATGGCTACTGGTGGCTACCACAAGCACGCAGCAGACACCGAAAGGCTCATGTGCTAATGATGCAGAGAGGAGAGGTAGGATGCGGGTGAGTTATGTTGATGACCTTCAGTTCTTTCTCAGCCTCACCACTGTTTCTTGCAATAGTCTAGTAGCTGGAGGTGAAGGAGTCATTTGGGCAGAGTTTCTGTGTCTTTGTACAAGAGAGGGGACCTGCAAGGTCACTACTGACTCACTCCAGAGTTGAACACAATGTTTTCTGAGAGTTCAGCAGCACAGGGGGGGCTTCATGGGAGAGCAAATCCTGTTGAAGCTATTTCCAAAAGAAATGCAAGCTATGCTAAGTGTTCCTCGCCCAAGGACAGCCAGGGAGAACAAGAGAGAGACTTTGCTGCACTTGTTCCTTCCCAATGCTTCTCAAAGCCTCCAGCTATTTGTGCTCACTGCGGTCATGCTGATCAACGAGAAGCATCAAAAGAATCCATGAGAAGTGGAAGCGGGGACCCCCCTTCAATGTAGCTGAGTTTGCCTAATGATTCAGAGTGTAAGGGGTGGCTCTGGGTATATGCTTTTCTCAAACGAAGAGCAGAACAATCATCTCTGTCAGAACAACTGCTGTTACAGGGAAGAGAAAAACAAAGAGCCAAAGTCAAATCTCCAAGAAAAACAGAAAATGCACCAGGGGGTAAAATCCCAGTTCCACTGACATCCCCACCAGCTTTGCTCTCACTAAGCTGGGGCCGGGAAATTGTTCCCAGCACATCCTTCTTTAACGGTCTCCACCAGCCTCAACCAAATGGAGGCCTACCTCTGCCCAGAGCACTGTATCATGACTGAAAGGAGCAGGACTCAGAACCCAAAGGTATCATCATTACATGCTGCTAGCCCTGCGTCCGCGGCAGCACAACAACCCCTTCCCCTTTGCCCATGGCCTAGCTGGCTTCCTGGTCTTTGATCCCCACGGGTCCATGCCACACAGGCAGCCACTCAACCATGGGCAGGGCTTGCAAGAAAGCAGCTGCAGTCAACTCAGCATCCGCTGCCCCGGAGCTAGTGCCTACAGCTCCTGCACAGGCTGAACGTTCACCTACAACTCGACATCCTGATTCTTGCTTAGTACTCAACACTGAAAGCCCAAAAGTTCCATGAAGAGGGAGGAAACAACCAGACAAAACAGAAGGTAAAAGGGTCAAAAAGCGAACCCTTAACCCATGTTCTGACCCAAAACTCAGAGGCACGTGAGCTGGAGAAACCACATTCAAAGATATGGCAAGCCCCTCAGAAAGGCGGTGTCTTTTCACGGCTTTCTACAAGCTGGGCCAACTCAAAGCTGTGGCGGTGGATTTCAGGCCTTGTTTTTAAAGTATTTAGGCACTCATGTGGGCAGAAAGGTCCTTGTGGGAGGCTTGGAAGCACTTGAGAGGGGAATCCAAGAAGCAGAAATGCCAGGAAGCATGTCCAAAAAACACAGGGGTGCATGCACTGAACTCTAAAAGGACAGCAAGCACCAATCTTCCCTTCATGTGTGCAGCAACCTATTCAACGAAAAACTACTGCCCAGCATCTCCTGGCGCAAACAGCCACATGGGATCTCAGCAGGACTTGGTACTTAGCAATGCGGTGGCTGCTCCATAATGCAATATCTTGAATCAAATGCTCTGTCAGTGCTGGGAATTGTAATGGCATAAAACCCCAGGGAAGACAAGGGTTGGCTTACGTATATCATCATTGCAACGCACCTCTGAGACCACAGTCTCACTGGCACCCATTAGAGACCTATTAGAATGTCAAAGAAGAGAAACTGATATCACAGCAAGAGCTATTTTAAGGGTTTTTTTCATTTACGCTACAGCTAAAGGAGATAAAACATAGTGACACCTTAATGCTCTCCAATAGGTCGGATTCACAGTCCCAGAGTTGGATTCTGCATATCCCACTAATCCTGCCAGCTCTGAACGCGCAAGTCAGAACATGGCATGCCTGCATGTCCAACACGGATATCCACGCATGCTGCTGTCAAGGTATGTCGCAAAGCATGCCCACAGCCCCCCGTGGCTGGGCTGCATCTGGCCTTGTCAAGCAATGCACAGGCACAGCAGAGTAGACAAGGAGACCATTGTGTACCCAGACCCTCCTTTGGACGCACATTATTCCCTCCCAAGCCCATTTTGTACAGTCAACAACAGAACAGCCAAGCTCCCTGAAATCTTCTATGTGCTAAACATGATTTAAAAGCCAGGTCTGCAGGTGCAGATTACCTCTGGCTGTTACACAGAAAGCAATTTTCAAGCTGCTCATGTTGAAAGCAATCTCCAAGCATGTTATTTCACAACATCCATCGAACTGTCATATTAAAAAGCTATTGCCCTATCTGGGGCATGCCTCCTTCTCCCACCCCCCCCCCGCTGCCATTTTTTTTTTTTAACACTTATTTTTCTTCCCATACAAAGCACCAGCCTCCCACAAACCTTCAGCTCACTACACATCAGCCTCAAGGATATAAACAGCTATTCTGACAAAAACAGCCTTTGTGCTGAAATTATTTCTCAATTTTAGTACTTTTCCCTTCCCCTCCCTCCCGCATGCTAGCTGTCCCTGGGAAGGACCAGCTCTTCCTGCAGAAACTCAAACCACAGCTGCTGAATCTGTAGGGGCTAAAAGACAGCATCATCATTTGACCCACAGACAGCAGTTGAGTGTACAGGCCAGGGAACAGCCTCTGTCTTTGTCTCCTCTCCCCGCCCAGACACACATTTACTCAGAAAAGGGAACAGTGCAGATGGATCTGTCATTTCCCAAGCAGGAAATCCATGCCACCGAAGTCAATGAACTCCTGAGGGGCCAAGGGGAATGACTCAGTGTCAACTATACCAAGCCTGTGAGAAGGAGACCCATTATTAATACCACCATAGGCCTCAATCCAAGGAAGGCCTACACCCACCCCTGCTTCTCTTGTCCAGCTCTGAGGAGCCTCCCTGCAATGCAGTTCAGCTCCCACTTACATCTGCGCAGGATTGGAGCCCAGCGTCAGAATACTGAAAGGCTTACTTCCCTTGAGACCTCTGCACTTTTCCTTACCTATGAGCCAATCCCTCAAGCATCCACCATCCGCTACCTACGTATACAGGGCCCAAGCAACCACCAAACTCTCTGGATGGGCAAGATATGACCAGGAGATGGTGACAAACTGTCATAAGGCAGTCCATTTTGAGACTGATGAGTGGACAACTTGTACTGACTGTCCTGTGCAATTATATTGCTTCTTAGGCAATTCCTGATTTTGTTTTCAGAGAATTACCTTTTATAGCTTGCACACTAAGTCCAATATGCTAAATGATGCAGGGGAAGAAGGAATAAGACTTGATCAATTTGTTTATTTCCATGTTCCTTAATTAATTTTAAGGATATTTTTCTGTTGGTTCAAGGAACACTAGGAAGGACTGTCATCTTCTTAGTGTTTTAATATGTTGGGGTGTTTTTTTTAAATGAACTCAAGGAAATCGAACTCCCAGCCACTTACCTGGATTCTGTCAGAAGAGCCACCTGATCCTTCTCCCAGGTGATGCTTGGGGCAGGCAGCCCTTCAATGCGGCACTCAAACCGGGCCATGCCATTTTCTTCCACTGTCTGCGACTCGGGCTGCTGGAAAAACCGTGATAATGCTGGAAAAAAAGGAAGGAGAAAAAGTTAATGTTTTGAAAAGCCTAACCCAGGCCATCCTGCTTCACTGAGCAAGCTAAAGGGTTCCTCTTCACTTGCAACTTGACCTCACTGAGTAGCCCAGCTGGCAAGTGCAACTCTCAACTGCCCTCTGACACACCTGTGGCCATGCCCTTCACAGTCCTGAGCACATTAACAGGCAGACACATTAAAAGTGGAAACTAAAGACTGGCCTCACATCTGTGGCCACAACCAATCCATCCATCCACTTCTCCCACTGCTTCATTGAACTGGCCCTCCATCTCCAGTCACCCCCATGAGACCCACACCACACTTTAGAAAAGGCAGGGAGCGCCAGTAGAGAAATGGGGAAAAGTCCCCTTTCTGGATAGACAATCAGATCTGAGCTCCAGGCTTGATCCTAGGGGAGCCACAAGCTCTGTACAGAGAAAGATAAATACCCCCCTCCTTCAATGCCAAGGGCCAAGCACAGCATGTGCAAGTGTGGCACTTGAAAGCCACAGCCAAGATCATAGCCCCATTGAACCAGGTTCTGTGTGTAAGTGTGAATGCACATGCACACGTGCACACACACACAGTGAGTAGCAGCTGCTACCCAAAATTGCTTCTTCCCCTCAATAAAACAGAAGAGAGTAATACTGTCCCCACTTGATAGATGGAGCAACGTGCCCAAGGCCACCCAGAGAGACAGCAGCAGAGCTAAGAACCGAATCACGGTCTTCTGCTTTCTAGCCCAACAGCAGCACTGCCCTTCCTCTTACTGAGGGGCCGATTCACCCTGTGGCCACCAAGACCCTCTTGCTTAGCAGCAATGGGCACATGTAAGAACAATGCGGAGTGCTGCGATCACACCTATTCTCTGCCCAAATCTTCTTCTTTTCCACATTTTTCCCCCCTAGAATAAGAAGCTTGAGACATGCTTCTGCAATAAGTCTTACTGTGTGGACCGATAGTCTCATCCAAGGTCAGTATCCATTCACCCACGCTCTGGGGGCCCAGTCTTCTTCCCATTAAAGTCTACGGCAAAATTCCCTCGGACTCCAGTGGAGCAAGACTGGTGCCATGGATGGAAGCCATCTGGTATATCTGCGGTTCTGCACCACACAAGGAAGGCCAGCCCAAGACCGCTGGAGATGCAGCAGAGTATCAATGCAGGTAGGCTACAGCCACTGAGGCCCTTGTGTGTCTCAGTAACACAATGGCATTCTGAACTTGATGCACAGGCCTCCTTAATGGGATGCAGGAAAAGCTTTTACTCCCCACAGGAAAAAGAACAGGGATTTGTTTTAAATGCACTGCTATTAATCCACCTGCACTGGGAAACCTATCCTGTAAATTCTTCTCGTAATCCTAGGGCATAAATGCCAGAAAGCAGGAGTGTGGCATAGCAATGGTCTTAGCTTCATAGAAAACATGAAACTACATTGCTAATCCAAGAAGAAAACTATTCAGATCATGATCCACTGACACTATAGTTAAATTATTTGCGCAAATCCCTCTTTCCCTCCCTCCACACACAAAAAAAACCTCTGAAGAATCTGATTTTACACAGCCCTGAAAGCATTTAGTTATATTCTTTTATATAAATAAATTGTTATGGCACAGCTATGAACCAGTTAACACTTCCACTGAAAAAACTGTCCCACTGGCACACCTCTCCCTCGAGAGCACAGAGATTTAAACTAAAAAAGCTTGTGAGAAAATTGTTAATTTTCTTTTTTAAGGATCTTTTTTAAGCAAGACCTCGAGAGAGAAGTTTTCAATCAGTAAAAACAGTAAAGTCGCACTTGGTGAAGCTGTTACCTTATCCTTAGCTGTGTCATTTAAAATCGGGCATAAGGGGGTCATGTCTTTCTGAAAAGAGTTTAAAATTTGATATGATTTTTATTATGTACAGAGGGTAATACGTGTATGCTTCGTAACTGGGTGTTATCCAGTACTGGATTGCAACTGGTGCTTTCACGTTCAAAGACTATTACCTTTTTCTAACTAAATGATCTAACCTGCAAAACAGAAAAAAGAAACCCTAAGTCTGGGAAGTCTGACACACAAGTATCTATTGAGTGTTAAAAGTGCTCCCTGTCATTATGTGAGGACGGCAGTAGCAAAATCTTTACCAATTTCCTATGGTGCATTTAAAAAAACTAAAAAAAGTTGCTTGGAAAATCCTTAAAAAAAAAGGAAAAGAAAAGAACAATTAAGAGCCAGATCCAGCCAAGCATTTGAGTGTTAAGTCCCACTGACTTCGCCAGATCTTAAGCACGCACTAGGAACACTTTGCTGAATCAGGGCCAAAATATCTCAGATAAAATCGAGTGGGATCCCAGCACACTTTAAGGTCCTGTCTAGACCAAGCAAACAGCCTGTTGCTGAGAACAGGTGCTAATAATGGATCTCCTTAGCTCTCTTCAGATGGTTGGAAAGATGGTTCTGCCCCAGCACAAGCAGGGCAGTACATTTTTAGTGCTCCTTAAAGCCATCCAGAGGCCGCATTCCTGGAAAGGTCATGGGGTTGGAGAGGGAAATCTTTTTTCAGTAATAAAAAATAAAAATGCAATGAATATAAAAGAAAACATGGACGCCTTGGGCAAGCCACTCCTAGCTTCCTTCCCATGTATGGTTGAGTGTAAACACCTCGGGGCAGACTTTCAGAGGCTCCAGCGAAGCCACAAAACTGTTCCCACCAGCTTAGACTATTCCCTGATACACAACAAAGCAGCTCCATCTCTTCTTCACCCCCAGGAACAGCTCACGCCCGCTGTACAGAGTGCCCAACTGAACAGACCAGCCTGGTGCACTCTCCTTTTCAGCCTGGGGCCTCCTCCTGCTCTTGCCCATGGTACTGGAAGTGTCTTCTGCCCAGGGCTATACTGTTAGGGCTGGGAACGTGGGGCACTGCGCATGTTCAGTCACAGCAAAGAGTCCTACTGGGAATCAGGGCCTGGATAGGTAAGGGATCCTCTTCCCTGTGGAATAAGCAACATGGGACGGCTGGGTAGCACAGGGGAATTGTAGGGCAGTGGTTTTATCCAGCAGGCTGCAATGGTAGATAGGGGGTAGGGAGAACCTGGAGAAGTAAGTTCATCTCCCTCTTCCTCTCCACCCCCACTTTCCCTTGGTGCCAGGCAGCACGCTGAGATGCCAAAGGGCTGCCTCCCTAAAACTCTGCAGACAGGCTAATTAGCCAAGCACAGTGCCATGCTAACACAACTCTGCTGCTTCCACTTTGGAGCTGGTCCATGAAGACCTACCCCAGGGGTCTCTGTCGCTGGGCACCCACGAAGGAGGCAGGCTGTGGAGCTGGGAACAGGTTATAAGCAGGCTTAGGGGTAAGTGGGCTGTGGGACTGGGGGTGAGGAACATGTGGGCCATATGGCTGACCCAGGGGCTGGACTATGGATAACAAAGCGACAGCTAGTGTTGTGAAGAGTTATCTTGAAGCATCTCTCTTCTTCAGGTTTCAGCTTCTCCCTTGACTAGCTCTGGTCCGGCACTAAGGACACTAATGGGAACCTGCCCCAGAAAGTCATCACTGCCCTATGGCTGCGCAGACTGCCTGGACAGCCCAGCCTTGTCCTGGACAGACCCGTCTCCACCACAAGAGTTACTCTCTCGAGTCTGGCACTGCTGCCTGGAAGACACGGCAAGGCCTGGACGGGCAGCCTTGCCTCCAACGGGGCTTTGGTGAGGCAAAGTCGAGGCATGTTGGTTGGGCAGTGAAGGGCAGGATGTCTTGCTGCTGCCAGTGAGGTCCCTGTTTTGTGGGGAGATGACTTGTTGCCAGCAGCTGTGAAACAAAGCTGAACACCTTACAGGCATCACTCTGCACAGCACCGAAGCGGGCAGAGATTTGCCCACCAGTGGCATGATGCCATGGCCACAACACATAGCCTATGCCTGGGGTGTCAGGAACAGCATTTTGCCACCAATGTATTTGTTCTCTTTGTTTCTTCCATAATGAATACCTATTCCTAGGATGGTGCTGTACAAACATGCAGTAAGAGGATGACTCAGCCTGAGCTGCCCTCCTTCTAAACAGATGGGCCAAACACAGGGTGACAGGAGAAACAGAGGCATCCAAGAGTAAAGTGATTTGCTGGAGACCGCACGGTAGGTCAGTGCCAGACCCAGAAAAATACCCTGCCTCTCCAGAGTCACCTTCCAAAGCCAAGACCATGCCACCTAGCTAAGCCTCATAGACACAGTTCCTGCTTTCATTACACAGACCAATCTCCCCTGGCTATGCAGAGCCTTTGAACTCTTCTGCTTCCAGGTCAGGAGAGACTGAAAACAACATCTGGCAACTCTCTAGTAGTCTGCCTATGAATGAGTTTATGATCTTCGCTTAAGTCCCACTGTAACTACATCTCCCCTGCCCCCAAACCACCACAACAGCTGGAAGTGTCAGAGACGATCTGTGCACAAACACCATGGTTCGACCAGGCAGAGCTAAGTACACTACAACCTTCAACTAGAGGCCTATTTGGGCAGGAGGGAGAAGATGGGTGTGCACTGCCCTCCAGAACCAGGGGTCACAAAATGAGAGGAACAGTGGGAAAAACCCTGGTCGTACCCAGTTAACTGCCTTTCAGCATCCACTCTGCACTGTGTGACACAGGAGACTGGGCAAGACGGACCTAGGGTCTGACCCCAGAAGTGGCAATTCTTCTGTTCTTATGCACCTGGCACAGCACTTAACCTGAGCACTTTGCTCCTTGGGCTGCTGATCCAGGGTCTTCCCATCACACAAATGCTGTACAACTCTTTGGAAACAAAAGTAACTCCAAGTCCATGTATCCCCATTTAAAAATGACAGGACACTGAATTGAATGACAACTGCTACAACCTCTGGCCAGCTAAGCCCCGCAGTATAAGCGAGTGCATTTCTCCTTCTACCGTAGCTCAGGTGCTTCTCCCAGCGCAACCGCACAACACCGGGAACACGTATCATGCCTCTCCAATAGTCATAATATAACATGTCATTCTGACATTCATTTTCAGCTACCGCCGGCAGAAACGTGATACAACGCTGATCTTTCCAGACACAGCAAACATCTCCCCGTGACAGCTACAATTACTGTAATTGTGCAGATCCTCCCTCACTCAAAACGTTTAAGGTAAATTAACAGCTTTAACACATTGGCAAGTGTGATTATTAACAGGTAAGGAGACATGCCTTCCCTCAGCACAGATCGCACACTGGAGAGTCATGCTCAGGAGTACAGAGGGCCTCTGAGAAATATGCAAATCTAATTAACCGACTAACCATCTATTTACATGACAAGCAGATGCAAGCTTACCCTGGTCTCACTTGTAACAAAACAGCAGATATCAGTGGATTTCCAGCCTGTCACATCACATGGGGCCTTCTATATCCCTGACCGAAGACGTAACGACCAATTTCTGCTTCCTGGGCAGCAATGGCGTCTGGGCCAGAGGCAGTAGCTACCATTACTGTGCCCTCTCTAAGTCACTGCACAGCGCTGGTGCTCTGTGTGCCTACCACTAGTTATCCTAATGCCCCCAACTGAAGTAGGAAATAAAGATAAGCTCTTTATCAGCACTCCTGCGTTTCGCCCATGTATTTCACCTGGCCAGAGCCTTTAGGCAAAATGAAGCCATGGGTGTGGAAATGAAGCAGGAAGAAGTCAAGCAGGTGCTGCAATGCCTCCAATTTGTCACGAAACCAATGGCATCAAAAGCAGAAACATCCCCTGGAGTCCGGTGACCGTTGCCATTTCACCCCCTACAAAGCCTAGAAGCCCAGCATCGAAGTCCCCAGAACAACACCAACTGGCAAGAAAAGAAACCCTAGCAGAGATCCAAGTGCCTGCAGCATACTCAGAAATCACCAGGTTATGCCGCACGCACACACCTGTCATCTTGATCAGATTCCTGGAGTGAGGAGGCCCCTGACAAAGGTACTGTGTTGGGATTGTGTAACATGGCCCCACTGAACTACTGACCTATATTAGAAACTGGCTAATGGTAGACAGAGGAGCAAGCTCTCCACCCTTCCAGACTGGGCTGGGCTGGTAAACCCCAAAAGCATCACGTAGCTAAGAATGCTGCAACAAGGCTGTAGACCCCTTACCCCTTTATCTTGGTATTTTCATGCTTGGAGGCAGAGGAGGTATCGGAGGAAGGAAGGGGTTGCGCAGGAGAACAGCTGCACTCCGCATGCACGAGCAGAAACTAGGGGCAAAATGGTTTTCCATCGCTGCAGGGTCGACATAACTGCCATCAAGACACCAGTTTCAGAAGTGATTTACCAAGCAGCCAGGTACAGAGAAAGCCAGTCAGAACTTCCTGGTCACTCCTTCCCAAACCAGAGGAGTAATTAATGAGTGTTTAATAAAATTAAATTAATTGAGTTAATGAGAATTTAAGCCCTATAAAGAAAACAGGTATGGGCTTTTTATTATTATTCTTAAATGCAACACACAGTCAAAGTGCGTGACTCCCTGCAGCCGGGTATCACTGAGCTTTACTGACATCCAAAAACGGATTAGACATTTATAAACAATAGCAGCAGCTGCTGCAGTTACAGCAGCCAGGACACAAATCAATACGCATGCTTCAGGGGGTATAATCAGCTCGGCAACTGAGGGTCAGTAAGAAATTTCCCCTGGGGTTCAGCGCTGCACAATTAAGTGCATTACAAGGGTTTCCTCTCTCCTTCTGAATCTCTCCTGACCCTACAAAGGAAATGAGGGCTTTGTACAACATCCGCTTCTCTTCTACCAATCCCCTGAGTTAAGAAAGAGCCATGTGAGGTCTTCCCCAGGTGCTCTGCATTCCCTATCACTTGGACAGTCCTGCTCATACCTTCCAGCCCTTCTCCCTCTCACGTTTGCCTATTGAGACAGGCTGTCTGCCCTGATGGGTCCATCTGAGTCTCTTGGCTTTCTTTCCCAGAAACCAGCTCAAAGGATTGTCACCGCTTATGCAGGAGGACTTGTGGCCTGGCTGGCCCGCTACTGCAAGCACAATATGGGAGTGAAATACACCCTGCAACACGCTGACAGGAGGATCTCAACCCAGAGGAAAGTTTTATCCCTGGCTCTGCTGCAGACTTGACACACCACTTTGAGCAACTCCCTCGGGGCTCTTGCCTACTTAGAGAGTTGTCAGATTGTTTTCAATGAGAGCCGAGCCCAGCCTCCCTCTCCATGTGAATACAACTCCCTTCTCCCATACAGCCCTGGGAAACGGAATTCATGAAAACGTGAGTAGCCCTTGGAGACCTTGCGATGCTTTATGACTTCTGGGTGCTGGTACAGCCTGCATCCACAGCGATCCAGCCAGGGAACTAAGCGCGCCCTTTCCAAGCGGCATCAGACTGCGAGCTGCCTTGCTCTCACTCTCCAAACAAGCTTTGCTCTATCACCTGATATTAATCAGCCCTGCGAATGCAATCAGGATGAGGAATGATTCCGTCTGCATGTAAACAGCTTCTGATAAAACACAGCGCTCTTCCCGTTACGCCCTGGAATACTCCTTTCATGCGAGCTGAATGCTAATGGAGCCAATGCTTCTCGCTGGCCCGCTAAACCAAACATGCCGAGGGATACATTTCGTTCATCAGCCCCCTTGCACTGTGTTCAGGGGCAAACACGCCAGGTGCAAACGCTCAATGCAGCAGCAGCCCCCCACCCCACCCCAGGCAGACGGTAATAAAATACAGACAGGAACACACAGCAGGGAGCACAGCTGAATTTGGAAGCTGCCTGGTGCCACTCAGAACATGTGCATGGGGGGGTGGGAGAGGTGAAGTCATTGCCCATGTTCTTAAAAAAACCCAAAAAACCAAAAACAAAACTCTGAAAATGTGGAAGCACAACCATGGGGAACTGGGAGCTGACCCCCTGCTTTCTGAGATCATATTCCCCTATGGCTCTGCCATCATGGAGCACTAGATCACAACCTCCCAGTCAGTGTAAGGATTTAGTAGCGAGGGCGCTGAAGCTCTGGGAGAACACAAAGGATGCCGGGGATTCTTCAGCACTCAGCCCTTCACTCAGATGCAGTGCTTTCCTCTAAAAGAGATGCTCTTATTCAGCCACTAGCAACTGGAGTCAGGCCAGAGTGAAGCATAAGGCCCGTTATGCAGGGGTGATGACAGCGATCCTGTCTGAGCCTGAAAATCCATGACCTCTGTTCTGCGTGGCTTCTTCAAGCCCAGAATCTCTAAGGAAGAACAAAAAGCCAGGCCACAGACAGCTGGGAGGCAGACAGGCAATTCAAGCAAGATTCCCTGGACAATGCAGCGTGGATGCTGGATTTCTCATCTCCAGCTGCCATAGCTCCCTTGGTGTCCCAGTGCCGGCATTTTGTGAGCCCAGCTGTTCGTTTAGTTCATCAAATTCCATCCCAGAGGAAAGGCAGCAAGAGGGCACAGTAGCCCCCCTGGCTCTCCAGGGACCTAGCAGACCTCCTGAGGCTAAAAAGAAAGGCCTACAAAGGATGGAGGATGGGAT
>NW_017728996.1:6677399-6683119 GCF_001723915.1 Gavialis gangeticus | reverse complement strand
AATAAGCTGTATCCTGAACTGCCAGGAGAAGTTTGGCCTCTTATGGACCTTTGTACTATAGACCCACCTAGAAGATCCAGCCAAGATCCAGGCCTTACCAGGCTGAACACTGTACTAACACTGGTCCTGAGAGTGTGCCCAAAGTGTGGGACCGGAAGCATCTCCCAAGGTACAGAGCAGGACAATCACTACAACATCTCACCCTTGAGGGCTTAGGAGACCTTACCTCTTGCTGAGGGCTGCAATGCTATGGATTCGACTCTGTTCTCATGTGAAAACAGCAGACACAAGACATGCAAGAGGCATGATAAGGTATCGTGTCTAGCGAACATGCACAACAGGATCTGGGGGCACGATTGTTCACCAGAGCGCCCCAAGGGATGATGAGGTCAAACGGTCATAAACTACTACAAGACGGTTTCAGGCTGGAAAAAAGGAAGAATTTCTTTATTGTCCAAGCCCCCAAGGTCTGGAACAGCCTGCCATCAGAGGTGGTTCAAGCACCTACATTGAACACCTTCAAGAGTAAATTGGATGCTCATCTTGCTGGGATCCTTTGACCCCAGTTGACTTCCTGCCCTTCGGGCGGGGGGCTGGACTCGATGATCTTCCGAGGTCCCTTCCAGCCCTAATGTGTATGAAATCCATGACATGTAGCTCCGAGGTATTCAGTACTACAAATGTCTGAGGAAAGGAAAAAACAGAGAGGCTTGGAATGGTCTCTGGAACAAGACCCACCTCATAGATTTTTAAGCAAAAAAAACCCCCTAAGATTATAACCAAATCCTCGGGGAACCAACCCCTGCAGAGAATCCATGTTGTGAGCACACCTTTTGGTTCCAGTAAGGTCACTCACAGATGGTAAGGCTAAGTCCATGCTCTTCAGGACTGAGATGTCCTTATCTTTCTACAAGAGGATCTTACCCAGCCAGATAAACACATTTTCACGTGTCAGGAAATCTGGGGCCCACAGATTCTGGGTAACACCAAAATAACCCGTGCCTCAGTTTCCCCAGAGCTAAATGGGGATAATGCTCCTACTGCATGCTAGGAAGCTGCAATTACTAGCATCTGGCAAGATCACTGCATGAGAGGAGTTACAGGAGTGGAAAATATCATTGCATTCCTGTTATTGTCTAACCCAGCATAGCACTTAAGTCAAAGAATGGTCATTTATCAGGGCTCATGTCCTTAAAATAACTCTGGAGACCATTTCTGAATGCAGGGGAATTTATTCCAGGACACTGAAGAGGGAGGTTTCATGTCTCCGATCTCAACGTTTCTTTTCCTGGGACTGAAATGTATGCCAGCTTGGGGTGAGCAGCTTTCCCTTTCATCTCCCTTCCATTTATAGATGGAAAGTCACCTCCTGGGGCAGCACTTGCATCAAGTGGGACCATAGGAGCCTCGTCATTTTGACAGGCAGCTGTTACAACCCTGTGCCTCGAACTCTCCCTCCGAGATCAGACGGAGGCCCTTCCATTACCAGCAACTGCTCCTTCTTCAGGGCCTCCAGGCAGGAGATGCTAGGCCACATTCTGCCCTCACTAACCTCTGTGTAAGCCCATCTGAAGGTCTGTCCTCACAAGGTGCTCAGAAAGTCACCAACTTGGACATCAAAGGTAGAACAGGCTCCGTTATGTCCTGCCTGTGTGTTTAAACTCTCTAAGGTCCTTTCACATGCTTTGTGTGTCATCAGCACCATCTGCAATGCTTTCTAGGTGTATCTGAGCACTCACTGGCATCAGTTCCAATCGCTCATAAGGAAGGTCCACTACAGCAGGCATCACAGCTTTATATTCCTCTTCATTGACAGCCCTTCCACTTCATACCCTGGTCCCAATCATTTAAAGAGATGCTTTCTATAGAGGCACTAGTAGATCCCATCTCAACCATGTTTCTGATGTCCTTAAGCCTTCTCCACTATCTTTAATTTTGTAGCTGAAGGCAACAAGGAGACACCGGACAGCGCTGTTCCCAGGGCACCCCCTGGGAGCACTTCAGTCTGGCAGGCTGGTGAACTGTTCCTGAGAAAAACCAGCCATGAACCTCCCCACCAACAAAACTTCCAGGCATCCTGTCAGCCTCCACCACAGCCCATCATTCCTATCTCAAGCTCTTGCTTCGATCAAGATGCTCCCAAAGAGGATAGATTTTGTTCCCTGACTGGAATGAAGACTTACATGCAGGCTTATGAGCCCAGGAAAGGGGCACACCGCACCCAGAGTGCTGTCATGGCACAGTGCATGGATGGGGACAAAAAGACCACCGGTGCAATGCAAAAGGAGCCCCCAGCAAGCCCCAAATGAACCACTCTCAGGCCACTATAGCAAACCCCAGCCCTCCCCTTCCCAGCTGGTTCTTATAATCAAAGTGGGAGGCTGCCCCTGGGCTCATCAAGGGGCAAGCTGCCCCATTACAACAGGGCGCTCAGCACCAGGCTGGAGACACTCAGCACCTTGCCAGATTGACCTCTCCTTTTGCTGTAGCTGACGTTTCTGCAAGGGAGGAGAACGATGCCTACAGCTTGAAAACCCCCTTCCCAGAGATGCCACTTGAGAACACGACCAGAACATCTCCAGTATCATTCAATCCAGTAAGAGCAATTGCTCTGCAAGTAAAAATAAAGTGAGCTCTGGAAACGAACATCATTAAGACAGTCTGGATGTGTGCCCAGCCCAGCACATTCAAGTCTGGCCAGTATCAGAAGCCAACTGTCCTGAGGGACCAGATTTCTCTGGTGTTGCTAACCACTCGATGACTAGAGGCTTACTGTACTCACTCAACACAGGAGGGACTTCTCTTTTAACTTTCTAAGGAAGTTACCACATGACAGGAAGGAATTAGAGCAGGTCACAGTAAGGCCACCTTCTGTGCAGAAAGTTTGACCTTTTGAGGGGAGGGTTTATGACAACTCAAACTTTTCCAAAGAAAGCAGACACACGCGTGTTTCAAAAGGGTTTATTTTTTCTTTTCTTTTGGGGGGGGCAGGAGGGGAGGAAGAAGGTGGGGTTTGGCATATCTATCAAAAACTTCCAGGCAACCCTAGGCCAAACTACACTGCTAGAGAAAACTGTGGGTCAGAAGAGGAGTGGACATGAGGTGTGAGGGACAGCCTCTGCCATGCCCAAGATGGGCTTCTCCTTGTGAACAAATACCCAGCACTGAAGACCTGATGCTTTAACATGGAGTTGACACCAACTGTCTTTGAATTATTCAGGCTGATTCTCTGTGCTCCCATTCCTGCTTGTTACAGCCTTTTCCTTCCCTCTTCTCTTACCCTTTTCTTACTGTCCTACAATTGACCTTGCCCATTTCCATTCCTGTTCCCTCCTCCATGGGGGCCAGTGCTGGTAATCTCAGCCAGAAGCAAAACCAAGCTCTCAATTCTCACCTGCATTTGGAATGGATTCCCCTTGTGTATCTGACTGGGACCCCCCGCCCCCCAGCTCCCCTTTTTATATTCCTCACTTTGCATCAGACCACGTGTGTTGAATACCAGGGGCAACGATCACTGATATATCATAAAACAGCTGTAGCAAGGTTGTTTAGTTCAGGACTATATGAGGCCTAGGAACCTCATTAAGGTTCCAAATGGCTTGCATGGCTCGCTCTCTCCTTTCTGGGAGTGTAAGGGGACCCAACAGTCAAACGTAGGCATCTGGCCCAAAAAGGCATGAATCAGGGTATTAGGCCCTGCCTGCCACTTCCCATGAGAGGATGGGAGCATGTTGGCTCTGATGCCGTGGATAATGCTGATAGACCAAGATCTGATCAGACCACACCTACGTCTGCAAAACTAAAGTCCTGTTCCTGCTAGTGTGACCCGCTCAGCGCAGCCGGCTTGTGAATTAAGAAGCTTCCTCAACACCATAAGCAGCTGCTGATGTTGGGCCATCAAAGAGCCTCAAAGAGAAAAGCAAAGCCCGCGTTTGTTCGGCCCCACTGCACCTCAGGAAAGTAAATCTTGAGCCTGCAATCCATGACATCTCTCTCGGCTACTTCCCACAGCACCTTAATAGACTCCGCCAGGCGCCTGAGGACAGCAGCATGTCGGTGATAAGGCTCTCGGTGTGCCGTCATTGCCAGCGTGGACTCTTCTCATACATCTTCCCCTGACGAAGTGCAAGCCCTTGCTCTGCTACTACCAAGTGCAATAGAGGCAGCAAGGTTTGCTTGGCAATATTTCTGATAGGACCAACTACACCCCAGCCACACAGTCACTACCTCCACCACGTGAGCTAACTT
This sequence comes from Gavialis gangeticus, assembly GCF_001723915.1. NCBI lineage: Eukaryota > Metazoa > Chordata > Crocodylia > Gavialidae > Gavialis > Gavialis gangeticus. Next base: position 6,678,871 of record NW_017728996.1, on the reverse strand, counting down.
TGCAACACTGCAGCAGTTGGGGCAGGTCAACCCCAAGTCTGCAGTGTGGAAGTCTGCAGAGCAGCCTCCAAGTTCTTCAGTCACTGGTCTACAACGGCCTTCCCAGAGAGGCCTCCCTCTGTTTTTAAAAGCTCACCATGATCAGGGTAGATAAAAAAACAACATTACAAAAAAAAAAAAAAAATTAAAATCAGATTTTTTTTAATTTAATCATGGGGTTTTTTTTAAGATGCCTGTTTAAAATAATAAAATAATTTTATATATATATATATTATTTTTTATTTAAATATGTTAAAGCTCAAAGATATTGTGGAATAGGGATTATAAACTTCTAATAATATACTATTTGAGACTATATATTCATGTAACATATTTAGAAGTTTTATAAATAGGACACAACAGGCCATGGACTATATTAGGGACCCAATTTTATGGGGTTCCTAGATGCTCCCCTACAGATTAGTAAAGATTAAAGAAAACCACTCTACCCAATGGGACTCAGTGCTAAGTCTAGAAGATCCCATTAAGCATCTCTGTTTCAGATGCTTAGTTTCAGTTCTCAAACCGGATTTGTCTCTCTAGAGATCACATCCTTGTTCACAGCAGGATATGGAGATGAGAGATAACACACCTGATCAGTAATTACCCACCCATCAGCCCTCTGGTCTCTCTGCAAGCTTGTGGACACACGGTCAAGCCCTTACACCTCTTTGCAAAAGTGCAGTTTCAAGAAGTTAAATGAATAAAGGACAACAAACAACAAGAATGCACTTTTTGTAGAAAGCACTGATTAAATCGAGGCTTCCTGACCAGTGATTTAAATCATAATTTGAATTGATCTGATTTAAATCAAATCCACCCTGGCCATGATGCAGCCACCGCCTTTTGAAAAGCCCCAGCTCTCTCTCCTTGCAGAAAGCTGTTGTTTCAGTTGTCAACACCACACAGGCAGGCCCTCCCAGAATACCAGAACCCAAGCCCAAAGCCACACTACAAAAAGGAGGGCACGCTTGGAGCCCGACACTTGTGCCCAGCAGCTGGTCCCAAAGCAAGGATAAAACCCACAGCATGCATTAATTTAAGTGACTTTTTCAGCACAGCTTATTGCATTCCCCCAGCACAGCTGAGACCCAGGCACACACTACAGATGCGCACTCTCGGAAAACATGGCTTTTCAGTCTTTCCAGCCACCCCTGTGTTTTGTTAAGCAGGTGCATTGCTGCATGGGCCATCAAAGTCATATAGTCAACTGGACCAGTTCTGCTTAGACTGACCCCGCATTTACGTCTACACAGAGATGAGGAAGCCAGTACATTGGGTGAAAGGAAGAAGAGAGAGAGCACGTGGCTGCTGTCAAAACATACAAGTCATTTGCTACTATAAATCTTCATTCCTCTGTTTCAAAGGACAGTGATCGACTTACTGTAACTTACTACCAGGAACAAGTTACTGAGCAATGCCAAATTGGGTGC
>NW_017728996.1:6667713-6672399 GCF_001723915.1 Gavialis gangeticus | reverse complement strand
CGCACTCTCGGAAAACATGGCTTTTCAGTCTTTCCAGCCACCCCTGTGTTTTGTTAAGCAGGTGCATTGCTGCATGGGCCATCAAAGTCATATAGTCAACTGGACCAGTTCTGCTTAGACTGACCCCGCATTTACGTCTACACAGAGATGAGGAAGCCAGTACATTGGGTGAAAGGAAGAAGAGAGAGAGCACGTGGCTGCTGTCAAAACATACAAGTCATTTGCTACTATAAATCTTCATTCCTCTGTTTCAAAGGACAGTGATCGACTTACTGTAACTTACTACCAGGAACAAGTTACTGAGCAATGCCAAATTGGGTGCCACCCTGCTCTAACTCATGTAAGAGTATCTGCTTCTAATCACAGCATCTTGGCACCTCCTCCTGAGGCTATAATTAAAGGGATGTTGCTATTTTCATGCAGGACCATCATCTAGATCTTGCTGAATTATTTTACTAACCTGATAAGAAGGAAAATGTTTTTAGCCCTTAAAAAATACAAATGAAACAGCTTGGGAGGATCTGAGCAGCTCTGAAAGCCAAGGCATCCTTCTTCCTTCCAAAGTGTGTTTACTGAATAGAAAAGTGGGGAGTAAATTAGGCTCACCTTTTTGTTTTCTAGCATTTGGGAATATACCTGCCACAACCAAGACTCACTGATCAGCCTGTAACAAGCAGGGCTCCTTCCTCCCACCCCCACCTCCCTTCTGCTGCTTTGGGTCCAAACTGACTCAAGGAGATGGAGATCCACCAACAACAGCCTCCCTCATCAAAGGGAAGTGCCTGCTTCCCACACTAGCCTCCTTACATATTCAAGTCCAACCTTTGTGTCCATAGACTTATGTGGGCTGCTTTATGAGTCATTCAATAAGTAACCTAGGCCCAAAGCTGCAAGGCACTCCACACCTCAACTCTCTGCAGGAACCCACTGTACTCAGCAAATCCATACACTGCGTCATAAACAGGGGCCCCAAAATCTTGCATACATAACCCATTCTTACTACGAAGCTCCTTCCTCCTCCTGTGGCAACATGGCCATAAACAGAAAATGTTAGGCTGAGAGTAGAGGCTTTTATTCCAGTTAGTCAACAGAAACTCCTGCTTTAAAGAGCCAGAGGCTCCTGGTTCCTTCCCAGTCAGGCCTGGCACACAGCTACTGCAACTCGCTTGCAATTTCTGGCGCATGGTTTGCATTTCCTGTGCATTTGTACAGTATTTAGCTCAGCAGAATCTCAGCTGTAATTGCAGCCTTTGGACACGATCCTAATACAAACAACAGTGCATGGCAAACGGTGCATGGCAAGCCTCCACGCAAAAGGGGCATCTATTTGAAGTTGAGTCATTTGAAGAGCACATTTGAGCTTCTGGCCCTGCCAAGCTGCAAAATCACAAGTCCATAGTGAGTGCACACACATGGATACACACAGTCGCTCTCTTGTTCACTGTTGGGTTAATGTCTGACACAAATTATGGGGAAAAAACTATTCAGGATGAAGAATAACTCAAACAATAATCCAGTCCAGGTCAACCCTGAAAAAACACTAAACGTAAGCCAGGTTCTCTGATTTTGCAGGACTCCTATCAGCAGCAGACAAATTTAAAGCAGAGCTCAGCTCTCTCACTGACAAACTCTGCATTGTTTGCTGCGTACGTTTTAGCTGTGCAACTCGCAGTGAACCACGCAGGCGAGGATGGCTGCAGTGATTTTACTGCCTATTTTGCAGAAGTGCCAGTTGGTTTCTCTCCATTATTTATCAAAGCCTCACTGAGCCATATCGCACAGGCTGTGTGGAGGCGGGAGCTGTCAAACAAGGAACAACAACAATGCTACAGGTTCTGCTTTTCTCTTTATTAACCCTTTTGCACAATTCAATCCATCTCATACAGTGCTGCAGAGCCTGTCCCCTAAGCCGGTTTTCCTGATGACCATTCTCCAACCCAAGGGAACCCCTTATTTTAATGAGATTTCCTCCTCTGTGCATCCTCTAGCTGCATGACATCTCCCTCCCCTCACTTGCAAGGTGAACGCAAGGGCAATGGGTCCTTGCCCTGACCCGCTCCTGCACTGCTGGCTCCAGTTCTCCACACGCTGACCTGCCTTGGGCTCATGTGACCTGTTCTGCCATGCGACTGAGAGAGCTTGTACAACCATCCCTTGTCCATATGTGACCTGAGGATGCCATCTGGCCCCGTGCCATTACAAATAGTGGGAAGCAGGGAATATTTGGTTCTCAGCAAGTTTTTGGTTGGTGCTTGTGCCATGAACATTTTTACTGGCCTTTTGTGAGATTCAGATGCTTCTCCCCCTCCATGGTGGCCCCCAAAAGCCTTATGCAATCACTGGCTACTGTGGATAACTCACTCCTGCCACCCCCTCATCCCAGACAAACACACATGCCCCTCCCTGCTCAATCCAGAGGAGCTGAGTGGGACAACTTCCATCTCCAGCTCTAGCAACACGTGCCTTTAGCATCAGTTCAGTCCCTGATGGCAGCCAACAAAGCACCCATCACTTATTACCAGGGCCTTGTTGTTCCACATCCCCGTATTAGACAGACCTAAGACACTACTCAGCTGGCTGAGGCCCTTATTTAATGGAGAACCAATATCATCTACTGGGGACCAGTGCATTTTACAATGTTCCTTTTCCCCTATTGCCCTTCACATAGCAGCAACCTGGAATGTCAAGGAGTTGCCTCTGTCTTTCCATGTCCTAAAAAACGTACTGCTACATTGCAAAACCAGACAACTCCAGGGTACTGGGAGCAGAGCCCCTCACCTCTTAGCTTAGCAGCTGGAATCTCAGCCTGGTGAATGACCACAATAAGGCACAGAGCGGTGCCAGCACAATTCCAGGCATCCAACATCACAGAAAGCACCACCACCCCTGAGCAATAAGAGAGATCCTTCCTGCTACTCTCAGTAATGACGTGGGTTGAAGCATCCTCCCTTACGAGAGTGGTCCAGTGGACAGGCATAGAATACAGAAACGCTGGGGAACAGCCATGCACCACTGAGAGGCAACCAAAGAAGAACGGCATGAAGTTAGCAAAGGACGAGACAGCTTTGTGTCATGGAGGAAATGCCAGAAGGCAGAGGCCTGGAGGCTCAGCTGGTGTGAACAGGTGCAGCTCGTCTGGACCAGTGCCAGATCTCACACAGTAAGGAGCTGCCCACACAGTTCTTATTAAACCTTTCCCAGCGAGGACGGGAACAGAAGGCTGGCTGCCTGCTGAAAGCACGGCCTGAGACAAACAACTTGATGAGATCGAGTCGCGGAGGGAAGTGCTGGCTCTCTGTGAGCAGCAGGGCTCGGGCTCCAAGTGATTCCTGCTTCTCTGGACAAGTTCCCTCAGAAATGAACAGTTAACAGGGGAAAGAGATGTTGCGTCTCATTTCACAGATAATCACGCACGCCCTGAAAGGAAATCCATTTTCAGAGGCGACTGGTTTCAAGCTTCCGAGCCAGGAAGATACTGATGCCTTTTCTCACACATTGATATTCTGTATCAATACCACAAACAAAACAAAAAACCCCACTTACTTGGAAATCGCACGACAGCCGTTTGACTAATGACAGCCCCTAAGGAGCCCTGGGACACGCAGGAGTAATTACCCTCAGCACCAGTCCTTTCAGGATATTTACTCTCCTTAGCAGCAGCCTGGGATGAGATGAAGAGTGAGCCATTTGGAAGCACATGGAGATGCTCCTGCTCCACTAATGGAAAGCCATTCTTCTTCCAAGTGATGTTGATAAACTGCTCAGCGGGGGCCAGGTTACAGTCCAACACCACGGCTTGGCTGGGCTCTAGGATCACCTTGGCAGGGCCAGCACTGCAGCTCAGCTCCACAGAATCTCCCTCCAACAACTTCCCTGCAAGGAAAAAGACACTTATTGCCTTCCTGCTTTGCAAATAAACCATACTTTGTGGCTAGCCTGGGAGGTCCGAACAGGCAACATTCAGGTCACACAAAATCCCATGCTACAACCTGCATCAGAGCCCACTCCAACCCAGATAAAATGTCACCCACAACCTGCAATGCCTCTTCCAGCTGCCAATGGCTCTCATGGTACCTGTATATCTCCTGTGCTGGATCCAAGCAGGTAAAGCCCACCTAGAACAGGGGGTGCTCAGCATTTTCCACAGGGGCCACATAAGTGGTGCCCCATCTGCCCACAGACTGGATCACACCAGTAGTCCCAATCCAGCATCAGGGCCAGCATGGTGGGCACCATCTGGCTATGCAGAGGGAACTTGGACCTACAGGGGAAAAGGGGCATTGGCCTGGCCTCAACCCAGCCCAAAGTGGGTGGGAAAGCAGGCATGGGCTGACCCCAATCCATGTGGAAGAGAGGCGGCATGGCTCGGCTGCAACCAGCAGTGCAGCACTTGGGAGTTGGGAACTGACAGGAGGAGGGTAACTGTATTAATGATCATCGCTTCCCCACCACCAAATTTCCTGCCCCATAGGCCAGACGCAATGACTCCACAGCCCACATTTGGCTTATGAGCTGGACACTGAGCATCCCTGATCTAGAAGAAGGCAATAGTTGCAGTAAGAGCACCATCAGGCACAAAAAAAATGAGGGTCCCACACTAGCCCCAGGCTCACTCCACTGTCTCCTGGGTACCCCACAACACAGTATTTACAGTACCATTCACCCTACCATTAACTCTCCAGCACT
>NW_017728996.1:6650170-6662713 GCF_001723915.1 Gavialis gangeticus | reverse complement strand
CTGAGCATCCCTGATCTAGAAGAAGGCAATAGTTGCAGTAAGAGCACCATCAGGCACAAAAAAAATGAGGGTCCCACACTAGCCCCAGGCTCACTCCACTGTCTCCTGGGTACCCCACAACACAGTATTTACAGTACCATTCACCCTACCATTAACTCTCCAGCACTGTCAAACACCCAGTCCCACCCCTAAGCCACACAGGCCAAAATCCCTACAGCTCCTTTTCCAACCCTTCACCCGTTGCGTTGAACATAAACAGTTATTTACAGCCATATGTACGCTAGCTTCAAAACATGCAAATCAATCCATGCATCTGTATTACATCCGGAGCTACAGAAAACCTAGCAAGTATGCCCTGAGCATGGGCAGCCTCAGACCCACCGAGAGAAGCATACACTCAGAGCTAAACTCGCCTCCATGTATCAGATTCTGTTTCCTACCAAACGCAATGGCAGTCTTCCTAGGACATCCTACAACCTTAGAGGAAATAAGTCCTTTTCTTGGACTAATTCTCTGGTAAGACTTAATAGGGAACAGTATTGCTGCAACAGTATTGTATACAAGAGAAGGCTGAGGGGGGATCTAGTGGCCTGTTACAAACTGGTCAGAGGGGACCAGCAGGCGGTGGGGGAGTCCCTGTTCCCCCGAGCATTGCCAGGAGCGACTAGAAATAACAGTCACAAGCTGATAGAGGGTAGATTCAGATTAGACATCAGGAGGTGCTACTTCACGGTCAGGGCGGCTAGGATCTGGAACCAACTTCCAAGAAAAGTAGTGCTGGCTCCTACCCTGGGGGGCTTTAAGAGGAGGCTGGACGAACACCTTGCTGGGGTCATTTGAACCCAGTACTCTTTCCTGCCATGGCAGGGGGTCAGACTTGATGATCTGCTCAGGTCCCTTCCGACCCTATCAACTATGAAACTATATGATAGCTAAAAGCCTTAGAGGAATTATAACATCACTTAGCTCCTTTTATTTTGCAAAGTAACTTCTATAAAACTCTGCTGATTTGCCCCCATTATGGACTGTTCCCATCCAGGAGAGAAATTTTAGTCTCCCGAACCCTCTGTTCAGCCAGTCCAGCCAGGCTGGAGACTGGGCAACTCCAGCTGCTGTGGCTGCATACAGGGAGGGAAGCCATTTTCTCAGGAAACCAAGAATTTACAGGGGTTTGGCCCACACCCACGGGAGATGCAGCTGTAAGAAGGACATGAGCAAAGCCGCAAATTTGAGAAACTCCAGAAAGGACCAAGCAGAGAGGAAAAACTTCAAAACAGGGAGTATTTGTTAAAGCAGGCAGTCGATAGCAGCTAACGTGGGCCTCACGTGTGGGAACGCTGCAAGCTGAATGAACTGTAATCAAAGCATGAGCAACAGAAAATGCCTGCTCTGCTTCCCCGGGGTGCTCTCGCCCTACACCAATCAATGCAAACAATCTTCCCTCTCAGGACAAAGAAACGTCGGTACAGCTATAGAGCAGCAGGCACAGAGAAAACTGCAGCATCCCTCCCCAAACCTCTGGCTTGCAGTTTAGGCCTCCTATGAGACCGTGCTCCACCAGCTACCAGCGGCGAGGAAGTTAAGCAGAACAGGTCTTGGTTTGGAAGACTTCCAAACCGACACAAGCAATCCCACTTGGAAAGACGGTTCCACCTCTAACAACAATGCCTCAGCGTTTCCTGAAAGAATATTGCCATTAATAAAATGCATTTGCCGTTACAGCTCTCCAGAGACGCTAAGTCAATGTTAGTTGGCAGCGCGGCTCCACGCACCAGCATTTCAATCTCCACTGTGCTCAAAGCCTCACCAACCACTCTCTTCATGGCTCCCCTCCAAATTATTTTGTCACTGCTCCAATCAAAAATGTTTCCTGCCTCTATAATGAGTTTATCAACAGTAGATATGAACCACATGGCTCCCTGCCTGACTCTTATCGCAGAGAGCTCCTGATTAATTTTTATAGGAATTCAAACACCCTATTAAACCTGCTACTACCTACTGCTGATAGAAGGGCTGAATTTTAAAAGAGAGCACTGTAAGCATACAATTAAGGGCAATGACACGCAAAATTACACATGCAGGGCAATGGAGCAATGTCAAGGCGTGCAACAGAAGCTGGAAATGAGGGGTTGGCGCTGCCCAAGTGCACAGGTAATTTAGTGCCCCTGCTCCTGCAGTGCAGAGCCTGGGTCAGGCACAAGCACTTGTGCTCAAAACATCCAATGCTGGGAGGTAGCAGGGGGGCAGATTCTCCTCCCTCCTCACATCAACTCCTCCTTTACCCTTCGGTTGCAAGAAGAGAATTAGCTGCAGCTAAATGTCTGGAAGGATAGAGAAGCTACTTTTCATCCCCTCTTCCCTGCACCCCTCCCTCACTACCTCCTCTTCCATTCCCCATGCCTGGAGCACTCACCCGCCCTGACTGGGTCCTGCCTGCACTTTAGCTTGCTGCCTGCCTTGCGTTAACAAGCCACCACCTCATAACTTGCTTCCAGGAAATAATCCTGATCCCTGACGATACTTCTACACCTTCCATCAGCAGGAGAGCCAAGGGCCTCATGATACTTAATGCATCATGCCTGCATTCTTCTGAAAGACTAGTCTCCATGTCTTACAGGGACTAGGGAATGTGCCCAATGTCACTCAGGAAGGCAGTGGCAGAGCAAATTCAACCCACACCTCCTTAGTCCCAGTTTAGCTCCCTTCCCTGTTCCACTGAAATATCCCAACCATCTCTAGGAAGCTTTGCAGCCTGAAGCTTACCAGGCCTTTAAGCACACAGCACGTCCCATGTGGGAAGCATCATGCCAGCATTTACTGCACGGTAATAAGATAATGACCCTCTCAAACAATCCTGTTTCTCCGTCATCAGCTTTTCAGTGCATCTCTCCTGCAGGTTGGCTACCTGATCGTTTCTCTCGTATCTTGTTTTTATTCACAGACAGAGTTTTGCACAAGCTTTTGTTCCATCTGCTACTGAGCACATGGAGGCCTGAGGAAGGGTACTGCGACACCTGAAAGCTTACCTATGTCTATCCCAACCATGCAGCCGGTCCAATAAAAGGGATCGCCCACAAGGATTCTTGCCTCTCATTTCCTGGAGCATCAGGTCTCCAACACCACGGTAAAAATGCCAACTCATCGTTTCTAATAGACAGAATGGAAACCACAGGCTGTTGGGATTTGGCATTTTTTCTCACAATGATGTGCAGGGGGAGTTATAGGTGCAATGTAGGGCTCTCTCCAGGAACACATGGAGGAGGTACATCACACAGGCAAACCATTCATAGGATCGAGCTGTTAAGCAAAGCTAGGGCACAGCACTGTAAAGCAAGGTATTTGTTCTTAATAAAACTATTAGGAGGGCTGGGGGGGGCGGGAAACTTATGCACTTTTTTGAACATCATCAAGTGAACCAGACTGTGCATGAACTGGGTTGAAAGTTTTCTAACAAAGCTTTTCTTTTCAACAGAAAATAATGCCTTCAGGACCAAACTGAAAATCTCTATATATATTCGTTTTGTTCAGGCAATACTATTTTTATTTATTTTTCATGAACAGTTTCTAAAGGAACACTTCACGTGCACATATTTTCATGAGAAAAAAAAGCACTGCTCCTTTCTTTTACTCCATCCCTCCCCACTTTATGCCTAATGGAAAAATAAAAGGTATTAGAATGCCTCATCACAAAGGTCTCTTCCCGCCAACACAAAAATGATGCTTGCTTCCCAACAATTTTGGGAAGATTTTTGGAAAAATTCCACTGTGAAAACTTTTCCTTGGAAACATTTCTCAAGAAGCTTTGAACAAATCAGAAAGAAAAAAAAAAAATATTTCTTCCAAAACTTGCTACCACAATCCAGTTACTCTTTCCCTGGTCCTCTCTAGCTTTTTGATATAGCGATACTTTAACTCAAGGAGGAACAAACAGCCTCAGCACTGCACTGTCTGTATGATCATTATCAATCCCCAGAGCCCTCCAATGTTTGAAAAATAAGGGCCAGTTTTTATGTTGAAGGATAAATAAAGCTCACCTCTTTTCCAGTCCATCCTCCGCAGTAAGGAGCCACACATGCACCTCAGGTGAGAGCCCCCCACAATATCCAGTGAGAGAGAAGCCTCATCTCCCCTCTAATCCCTGCCCCTCACACAGCCTCTTAGTACTGAATTGCTGTGATCTCTTCTCGGCCTTGAATGTCTCCAGTGTAGTTAGAGGGTGAAAGCCTGTCCCTTCCCTGCAAGCAGGCTGACCCCTGCAAAGGTTTACAATTGCCTCCAAATGCAAGGATCTCAGCTACACAATTTACGGTTATGGGAGACAGCTCTTGGACTTTCCGTCCAACTTGCTTCTTCAGCCTTTTGGGTATCAAAAGTGAGACTGTGGGGCATCTGCATGCCAAGGCCTCCCAGCTTAGGGCTTGCAGGTAGGACACCTGCCATGGATTTGGGAGCACCTGAAGCTCCAGGCTGAAGGGCCTAGGAGGTAGGATACCTGCTGGTGAAAGCGCCATACAGACTTGAATGACCATTCTGGCTGAGAAGAGCTTCCTTCCCAGTGAAGCGAGGTGGAGACCATCGTTTCCCAGCAGACCACTGCCTCTCTCACCAAAGACCGGACTGTGATCGTAGAAGCCAAAGCCTTCGTGATGACACCAGCACCACAGTCTTCGGGTGACTACCTCAATCCTTGTCTACCTCCTCAGTCCATTACCCAAAATTGGGAGGATCAAGGAAAACAGAAATTTTTGACCCCAGTACTTTTTCCTGCCATGGCAGGGGGGCGGACTTGATGATCTGCTCAGGTCCCTTCCGACCCGACCAACTATGAAACTGTGACTGAGCTCTGCTCAGCTGACAGAATTGGGAGCTGAGTTGGCCCAACACATGAAATTAAAAAAAAAAAAAAAAAACCCCGTCCAATCAGACCTGTACAAGCAGAGAGAGTTCCCAACTGCATCTGACAATATGCAGTTACCCCAGCTGACTTCCTGCCCCTGGGCAGGGGGCTGGATTCGAGGATCTTCTGAGGTAGGTCCCTTGCAACCCTAATGTCTATGAAGTCTATGAAATAAGAGAATAGTTCCCCATTCAGCAACAAGGTGGGAAAACACAAAATCTGTACATTCCCTAGCCAACAGACCCGGTGTAGCTGCAACACGGGGTCCTTTCTGAGGAAAGGATGCTACAACCAGTATCCCAAGAGCCTCTCGCCACAAGAGAACCCAGGCTTCTGCTCGAAGGGGCACTGGAGTCAATAACACTGGGAAATGAAAGCCAGGTGAGACAAGGCGAGAAAATCAGCACCAGGCAGCTGAAGTTAGAAGAGTGACACCATCGAACCAGAAAAGTGATCAACGAAGCGCACGAGGCAGAGGGAAAGCTGCTAGTTCAAGCAAGGCCAGGAGACCCATGCAAAGCAATGTAACCCTTGCAGAAACACACGTCCACCAAGGAGTAGTCTCCTCCAGCTGGCACTTATGGGGCCACCAGAGTCCTTCTACAAGGGGCTCCCACCCTTAGATTTATAGGCAGAATGTCATATGAACTGCAAGCAGGTTTTTATATAACATAGAAAGGCAAGCCTCCAAGGGAAAGGCTGGGGCACACAGTATAAACAAATGTAGCCAAAAAAAAAAAAGTTGAATATTATCTTGCCACAGGTCTTAACTCTTTGATTCTCCTCATATTCTGTTACCTAGAAATTTAAAGCATCTTCAAAATATTTCTCCTCCATATAAAACACAAGTGCTGGTCTTTGATTATCCATACAGGGTACAGAAGGAGCATGGTACAGATCTGTAAAATGGGAACATGTAATACTACTGCTGAAACCACCTGCCTTGACGATCTAAGCAAGTCACTTGACCACTCTGCCTATGATAAGACAGCATGTAAGATCTCCTCTCACTTGTTGCCTGCTTTCACGCTCCTGGACCAGTGTTTCTCAACGTTTTTAGACTCTAGACCCCCTTCAAAAATGCCATCTCTTAATTTCCACTCAATTTTTGACCACAGCAAAAGAATAGAGCCATTCTGCTGCAAAGAATTTAGAAAGACAGAATGTTTTTAACACTATAGCTTCCTATTTGAAATCTCTGGGTTTATCTTGTGAATCATGCAGGTGCCCCTGACAGGATCTTAGGGTGCCCCACGGTGCTGCAGGACCCCCGTTGAGAACCACTGCCCTAAACTACGAATTGTCTGGGGTGGGAACACTGAGTTACCTGCTTGTATCATGGCCAGCTCAAAGACGAGGAGAATTAGGAATGTTAAATGCTTGCAGAAGCTGCCTTTTCCATCTCTACTCATTGTTCTGCACCTACAGAGGGTTCTGTTTAAACATCCCCCCCTTACCTGCTGGAGGAGTTAAGTACTAAAGTCAAACTGAAGAGAATTTAGACAGAAGGCATAGCAGTGTGACACCCTATAGACTCAGAGGCATGAGCTTTTGAAGGTTAAGGTCTACTTCTTCATAAGATGCTATGACTGGACTTGAGGACAGCCTGCATACTAAACAGAAAGGAATAAAGTAATTTAAATACAAAGAATAGGGAAAAGGGGAGGAGAGGAGGGGACGCTACTGCAAAGGTGGGTAGAAGTGAATTCATCAGCTGATAACATGCTTGGTCTCCACAGCACTGAAAATACTGCTATTCCAATGAGCCGTAATATTAGGTGGAAGGGGATTCCTAAGAGCCATGAGGTCCTCTCAGATGACAGCTCTGGCCAACATTTTAAACATGAAATCCATAGGCATCAATGATATTTTCTGCATTTCAGACTGTCTTGCCTCCCACTGCCTGTGACAGTACTCCCAAATGGGGCACTGTTCCTCTCAAACAGGCCTACAGACCATAGCATGACATATTCCCACTGGTTTACTGAATATTATGGGAACAGCCTAAAATAACTTATTCAGAAGGAAGAAAACGAAGGCAGATATAAAGAGCAATGGGTAGAGGGAAGCACCAAGCTAATACTTAGTCCTAAGTAACCAGTGAGCTGACATAACGCAACCAGGCCCCAGTGCTATTCAGAGCCAGCCTGTAATTGCTGCGTAAGTCGGGGGTCAGGGGTTATTTGAGACCATACATAGTGCCCTTCTACAAGTGGAACCAGGGCCCCTGCTGTAAAGTGTTAAGACATTAGACTCCCATCAAAACCGTCTTCTTTGGATCGGGTTCTGCACGGCATTACTGCTTTTAGCTGTCTGTCGCATTGCTCATGACTAAGCAGGCTGGCAAGCTACACCGTGCGCAACATTAGCCTTGGCAGAAACACAGCTATTTCATTGTTCATTTCATGCACTCTCCCTCCCCTCTGTTTATTCATTTATTTTACCCTCATGTTTTGGGCTGAATCCAAAGGCCCTGTGAGGTCAATGGAAAGACTGCCAGCAACTCCAATTAGAATTAGAAAATGGCCCTTTGAGATCAATATAGGGAGTTAGCCCTTCTTACGTGTTCATACTGCACTTGGTGACCTGGGGCCCAACTCCTGACCCAGGCTCTAAGGGACAATAAATACACTGCAGAAGCAGTCTGCCTCATCAGCTGGTTCGACACCTCCCCTATTATGGAAATGCACACATGATGTTCTACCCCAAAGACGACAAAAGAACAACACAGGATCCCAACGAAGCCAGCCCTTCCCATCTTAACCTTGATTTGAGATCAGGGCAGGGATTCCCTTGCTTTCATGGACTGCAAAATGATACACGCCCCTGTCTGGAATGCACTGGCAAGCCATTAAGACTGAGCATGTTTCTGACAGGTACTTGCTGGGTCAGGACAAGGAGTAAAAAGTGCTGGTCTCACATGCAGGATATACACCGATACTTGATCTGCTAGGATCCTGTACCTTGTCTCCTCAAGGGCTGAGGTCTTTCTCTGAAAATGGGCTCTCTCTGTATTTCAATACAGAGAGAGGAAAGATCCAGGCCAGGAGACAGGCCAGCACAGTTTTGACTAACAGAAGCAAACATAGTCCTTGATCTCTGTAACAGGACCTAGACAAACAAAAGGTTACTGTTCAACCGGGGACAAATGGTTTTGATGGAGAGGTGAAGAGCTGCCATTGGATAACCATTTCCAAACCCAGCGAGATCCCACATGGGTCTCCATGTGAGCTCATGAAGGTATAATCTTCCTATTCTGTCTGGACAGCCCCAAGCACAGTGGTTCTCAACCTTTATAGACTCAATGCACCCCTTGTTAGGCTTGATGCACCCCTTGCACAATGACAGCTCTTAGTTTACTTTTATAGAAAAAAAAAAGAAAAAAGTGAAACAGAGCAATTCTCCCGTTGCAAAGAACTCAGACTGCAACACGGCAAAATATTTTGGGCATTATGGGTTCCTATTGAAGCATATGGGTTCATCTTGTGAATCATGCACACCTGACAGTGCTAACACCACATGGCATCCTTCAGCACCCTTGGAAGTACCTCAAGGCAACCCAGAGCACAGCAGCACCTTGGGTGAGAATTATTGCCCTGGCGTAATGGGGACCACAACCAGGCCTCTGCCGGCTCCCAGAGAGCAATGGCAGATCTGTCTGTCTGCTCTGGAACAGCCCAAGGCCAAAACAGGAACGTGAATTGGTCATGCTGGTTCCAAACACTGACCCAGCCAGCACCCCACTTCTGTTGTGGTGTCCCAAGCATAGCCGGCACCCCTACACATCAGGGGACCTCCCACAGCCTTACCCAAAGGCTAGTTCAGAAAGCACCTGTTTTTCCCGATCTTTTTCTAGCAGCAATGTGTCCTTGTCATCAACCTAAACGTTGTCCGCAGCAAGCAGAACTGGATGGACGTGGGAAATGAGTGCCCTTTATCCCCAAATGGCCCCATCAGAGAACCTGAGCCAGTGGGTCTCAACCCTTTTAGACTCAAAACTCCTCAAAAATGCCAGCTTTTAGTTTTCACTTGGGTTTTGACTACAGAAAAAAAAAACCCCAGAGCAAATCTGTACCAAAGAGCTCAAGAAGATCCGAGGAGAGCAGAATGGTTTTCGAACTAGGGATTCTTCTTTGAAATTTCTAGGATTATCTTGTGAATAGTGTTTGCACACTTACACTGCTAACAAGGTGTGGCACCCTGCAGCACACTGAAAGGGCTCTCAAGACACCCTGGGGTGCAGTGACACCTGCTAACCCAGACAGTACCTGGAGGTACACTGCTACTGCATCAGCTTAGAGGACGATCCAAAGAACCAACTCTCAATTCACCCACTCTCGTGGATGTCAAATTCACTTCTGAATGAAGACCGGAGAGAAGGGGAATGTTTGGTGTCGGGCTCCAATGGCAAGATGCTCTTTCCTGGTAACCTACTTGTGGGAACTTGTTCCAGCCCTTCATTTCATAGCTGATGCCTGCTGTCAAACCAGCTCCCTAACAACTATGTTGGTGAGGACTTAGCACAGTCACACGCAACTCTTGCAGCATCAGGCTTCATATTTGACTCCTAGGCCTTGCCCAAACATCAGGGAGCATGTCATAAGAAGATGCTCAGGGCAGAGAGGGGAATAGGGTATGGAAGGGGGGCAGGGGAGGTTTCTGAGAGCAAAACTGAGGCTCATTTTCACATGTGATCAGCAAAGAGCTGTTTTATTATGTGCAGTGCCTGGCAGCAACAGGTTCCCCTCCTACTTTGGGCATTGTCTAAGGTCCTCAAGGCCTGATTCTTCCTACAAAGATATAACAGCATCTACCAACACAGATGGACACACACGTAACACATGCCAGGAGTTCCAGACAAGACAGCAACCTACTACTACTACCTGCCAGCAGAATTATTCCCTCGACTGAAGGACTAGAGGTCTGTGCTGCAGTTTGGAGACGTGCTACAGCTGGGTGATGCCATTACACTAAGAATACTTAAATGCTCAGTTCAATTTAATAAGGGAACAAATTCACAGAGTTCTCACTCTCACTGACCTGAATGGGAGCTCCACTGTCCCTAAAGGAAATACTCTGGTCCTCTACTGTGACAGCCCAACACTGCAGTATCTCTATTCTGCACTGCCATGCTTTGCAACATCACTTTACATCCTGCAAAGCCTCTTTCAGAAAGCCTGAATGAGGTCCAGGATAGGATTTGGCCCAATAAAATTAATCAACTGAAAGCTTTCAGTGCAGGTCTGTGAAAACATTTACATCATTCTAATAAAACAAGGTTAATTGTATGGAGAAGGACAGGACTGAGGACAGCCCTGGCCTTGGGAGCTGAACACTGTGCAAGCAACAAAAAACAAGGGTTTCTGTATCTGACTCACTTCCAGAGCTGACATCACTTTTAGTTCTTGGCAGCCAGAGGTTTTTCTGGAGAACTGCTACTGTACTGCAGGTCCCGCTCTACCTGGAGACCAGCCAGCGCATTTCCTATTCCATGCACATTGGAACTGGCTTCTGCACCTTGCAGAACTCAAGCCAAAGAAAACCTTCCAAAGAGTGCAGACAGCCTTTTCACAGTGCCGGCACAAGGCTCAGTGAGCGTGTGCGTGCTGCTAGATATCACCCTCGCAGAGAAAAGGGCTTTCTCTTCTACCCTCTGCATCTCACCCCACATGGCAGGAATTCAAGCTGCAGTTAAGCCTCTAAATTGTCACTGTCCTAATTTATGTATTTATTTTGGACGTCTAACCAGGAGAATTCAACGGCACAATTAATCTCCTTTAATCAGGAGTGAATAGCACTGGAGACAAAACTCAAGTTAATACTTCTAAAGGATTTTCCTACCGCATCAGCGAGCCAGCTACAGCTGCATTGTTCTGCTGAAATATAACAATCTGCCATAGCTCTTCATCCACTCGGGGGGGGGAAAAAATCTTTAAGTCGCATTGTTTCACTCAAAGAGCAATTACACTTGAGAGTATCCCCATTAAAACTGCACAAAGCATTCCTTCTTCCTGCAAACCTGAAGCGCTGACAATTAAAAGGCAATGGCTTGGCCTCAGCCCTTTCCCTGGACAATGGCACTTGGCAAGGGGTGGTGGAAGGAAGAAACGTGAACTGAGATCTTAGCATCTTATTCTGTCTGGGCAGGCATCTCGGGACCTTGTCTAAGCCACCCACCCAACCCAATCACAGTGTTAGGAGCACATGGAGTGGGTGCGAGTGGGCAGGGGAGTGGCTGGCAGTGGTCGCAGGCTGGGCAGTATGGGTACATATACATGCCCACAAGGAATGAGGAACCTAAATCTCTTTGAGGACTCCTGGGTTCGCTTCTCAACACTGCCACTAACAGCCGTTGAACTTTTAAGAGGAAATCCTTCATAACAGCAGAATAAACCTAGCCCTTTCTGCCTCCGTTTACCGCCCCTGCAGTAGCCAGTGGTCTGCTGTAACTGCTGCCTGCAAGGGGCTTTGACAGCCCCATTGTAGGCATTGCCCATCCCACCCTATACAGCTGACCAGTGGAAGAGAAAGGCCTTGATTTATTCCCACATGCACGGAGCGTACAGTTTTCTTCAGGACGTAGTGTCCCCTGCTCCTGAAGGGATGCATGCTCAGATGGGTCCCAGGCATGCAGCTCAGCACCCATCTCAGACCTTCCCAGACAGCAGGGAGGAGGCACCTAAGCGAACTGCCAGGCTCACAGGTGGGCAGAGAAGAGAGCAGGCAGGCCTTGTCCTGCAGCGGTCCCAGGCACAGCAGGAAGAGAGTGTAGATGTGGCCTAAGCTATCCCAGCATCCCATGTACGAGAGGCTTGCAAAATCAATCATGTAATGAAAAGACCATTGCCCCTAGTCACCCTGGGGCCAGGAGGTGTGCTTAAGAGGCTGGGCGGCTTTGGGATGTTTCCCGAGTCTGTCTGTTTCATGGCTGCCAGTTAATGGCATTTTCCACGGAGGCACAGAGCCTCAGATGGGCCTGCATGAAACTAACAGAAATTCATTAATTAATTATTTCAGAGTAGATTGCTTCCAAATGCAGCTCACATGCCATAATCAGGCTGGGTTTGGTCTGTTTTTTGGGGGTAAGTTTTCCACTGCTTCCTTCAATCTGAGAGTTGGAAACAAGAAAAGAGAAAGCACTTGCATTAAAGATACATCCTCTGAAACAACCCCAGTCTGACATGGCAATTTCTAGGCTGGACCTGAAAAGGAAAGAGTTATCCAAAGTCATAATTAGGGCACAGTACAGTTGTCACTGACATTATTTACAGAAAAGCACAGGCAGCCACAGTGACTCTGTGAGATGAACATCTTTTCACAAATAAATGCCACATGATAAGCATCAAAGAAGTTAAGGATTTAAATGGTGTCCCGCCAACTAGAGATTAACCTGTAGCATCCCTGCAGTTTTGACAGCACTCCTGCTCATGAGATAACTCTCCTTTCAACCCTTCTCATGCAGGCTGGCTACAAACATTGTCACGATGGGATCCAATCTGGTGAGGTGCTAAGCTAGGCAGCAAGGGACTAAGTCTACTCAAACTACTCTTGAGGTCAATGGGAAGGAAGCATAGTCAAGGACCTTGTACAGCAAGGAGCTGATCCCTGAAAACAGAGGCTCCCAACCCCCAGGCCACGGGGGGGGG
>NW_017728996.1:6641153-6650078 GCF_001723915.1 Gavialis gangeticus | reverse complement strand
GGGCGGGGGGGGTGCCTGCCAGACCAGAAGTCCAGAAGTGACTGGCATACTGTGAACTGGCAGTCAACCCTTTTTTATACTCTTTGGCTGCCAGTCAACAGTATGCCGGTCACTTCTGGACTTCAGTTCGCCAGTCCGCAGTCGCTTCCAGTCCACGATCTAAAAAGGTTGGGAACCACTGCCTGAAAACACACTGCTTCCCCAAATTCAGAGGGTAGTATAAACCCCAGGCAAACTAGATCAGTCATGACTCTAGATTTACATGAGAACAACCAACTCTGGTCATCAATAGCCTCTGAACTTAATCTTTAGTTCCTCTGATACAGACCTCTCCCTCTCCCACCCTGAAGCTTAACACCTCACTAGATTGGACCCCCCAGCTGTAGCCAGCCTGCATGAGAAGGGGCACAGCTGTGGCTGAAAGGAGAGTTATCTCATGAGCAGGAGTGCTGTCAAAACTACAGGGATGCTACAAATTAATCTCTAGTTGGAGGGACACCATCTAAATCCTTAACTTCCTTGATGCTTATCATGTGGCATTTATTTATTTTAAAAGGGTATCTCCATCAGCGATCTGGATGAAGGGGTGGAAAGTAACCTGTTTAAATTCGCTGATGACACCAAAATCTGGGGGGAGGTGAGCACGCTAGCAGGGAGCGAGAGATTGCAGAGGGATCTGGATAGGTTACAGGGGTGGGCTAACAGGAACAGGATGCGTTTTAACACGGACAAGTGCAGGGTGCTGCACTTGGGCAGTAGGAACCAGCGGCACACTTATACAATGGGGAACTCCTTACTCGAGAGCACGGAGGCAGAAAGGGATCTTGGAGTCATTATTGACTCCAAGATGAACATGGGCCGACAATGCGAGGTCATGGTTGGCAGGGCTAACCGGACCTTGTCGTGCATCCACAGGTGCATCTCGAGTAGAGCCAAGGAGGTGATCCTCCCCCTCTACGCGACGCTGGTCAGGCCACAGCTGGAGTATTGTGTCCAGTTCTGTGCGCCCCATTTCAAGAGGGATGTGGACAACATGGAGAGGGTCCAGAGGAGGGCCACCCGCATGATCCGGGGACAACAGGGCAGACCCTACAGTGAGAGACTGCGGGACCTGAACCTATTCAGCCTCCACAAGAGAAGGCTGAGGGGGGACCTGGTGACCGTCTATAGACTCACTAGGGGGGACCAGAAGGGTTTGGGGGAGACGCTGTTTCCCCTAGCGCCCGCTGGCATAACAAGGAGTAATGGGCACAAGTTGATGGAGAGGAGGTATAGATTGGACATCCGCAAAAACTACTTCACGGTTAGGGCGGCTAGGAGCTGGAACCAACTTCCAAGGGAAGTGGTGCTGGCCCCTACCCTGGGGGTCTTTAAGAAGAGGCTGGATGCCTACCTGGCTGGACTCATTTGAGTCCCGTTTCTCTTTTTGGGGGTTTTTGTTGTTCTCCCGCCCTGGCGGGGGGTCGGGCTAGAAGATCTACTTGGTCCCTTCCGACCCTTAATCTATGAATCTATGAATCTATGAATCCATCAGCTGGCAGCAGCTGTAGACTTATCCTGCAAATCAGCCATTAGAAAGGACAAGGCAGTACTTGCTTTCTTGTGAGCCTGAAGTTTGACCTTTCTTGGCACATACACTGTTACTACCCAATGATAACAAATACAAATATAGTCTTTTCTCTGTCGGAAGTGTGACATTTAATTGAGATGCAGGTTACTCTTAACACATGCCTGGAAAACAAGTTGTCCAGAAAGATCAACCAAATCTATAGCAATTATCATGTATTCATCATGTGGAACTGTCAATAGACAGCATAATGGTAAAACACGTGGCTGTTTCACAAATGTCAGTCTCTCTTGTTCGTCTCTGCCCCCAATAAGGAATTGAAAGCAGTAGGTATAATCTGTGGGTCAAAATCTCCAGTTCTTAATCAAGTCCCTAGGCAGAACTATCTAAATGAGAGCAATGTGACTATGCATGTATAACTGCTTATTCCTTTCATAGTCCTGTTCTTGCTGCCATCTGCAAGAGGGTAAAGATTCAAAAGTGCTTAACTGACTTAAAAGCTAAAGTCCCATTTTCAAAAGTACCTAAATCACCTAAATCTACTGAAAGATATGCTACAACCACACCTCTCACCTACAGTGGAAAGAGCTGTGATTATCCCTCTTCACAAAGAGCAAATCTAGTGGAATTTCATATTATTTGCTTTGTACAGGTCTTGCTTACTACATTTTATTTGATGGCAATCACATTTTTCTTGCAAAGCTAATAAAGGACAGACTGAAGAGCCTCTCACCAAGGTTGATGGGAGCCCAGGATGCATGGAGAATATAGGATTAGATTAAGACTGGTTTGTATTCATGTATTTACCGCATATACCCAGCATATTAGGATTTCAAACCTGAGAAAATAAACTGGAACAATAACAAAGTACCATGTAGCTCATCGGGTGAAAAATACAAAGCAGCTGCAGTATTGGAAGTGTTCCTAATGCAATCTAAGGTAATTATTGGTAACAGAGCATCAAATGAGTGCATTAATATGTGCTGATCAGGGACAAGAATCAGATGGACAGAGTCTAGCACACCAGCCTGTACCTGCAAATTATGTAAATGCTTTGAAAGAGCAAAGCTGCAGCCCTGTGAGCTCTGCTCTATAAATGATCTCTCTAATGACTTTATTGATGCCAGATTTGTTATCTGCCCATGTTACCACTATAAGCTCTATTCACTGAGGCATTTATAACTTTTGCTATTAATCACCAGTCCAAGTGGAAACATGAGATGCACAGTTTTAAAGGGGCAGCATCAGGTTAAAAAGAATGGTCCAGATTGCCATGATTTTACATCTCACATTTGCACACGCACACACTTATTCTTTGACTAGTCACTTTTGTTTGTTAAGTTCTTGGCTTCCTGCTCTGGTCTGCTGGTCTAGCAAACTGCTGCAAAAGTTTGGGTTGAAACAAAATGTACTGTTACAAAGCTACCAAATTTGGGACCTCAGCTACTTCAGTTTCAAATGTGCTGAGCACCTATTTTCAGCCCTCCATTCTTTCCAGTAATTTAACAAAAGAGGACACAATGTCCTTTTCAACTGGAACTAATGTTAAATTAAAGAAATTAAACTAAAATAAAAGAAAATGGATAAAGAGGCTATTGGGTTATTTCTTATTTTTCCACCTACTTAAAATTAATATAGAGTACATTTTGCATTTTCCCCCCCTGGAAGTCACTGAAGTAAAAAGAAACTAAAACCACAGAAACCTTAATAATATTCAGTGCCTATGTGGCATTTTTAGCTGTAGGCCTCAAAACACTTTGCAAAGGAAGAGGCATCCTCTTTTCTAGAGGTGGAGAAACTGAGGTACAGAAGGATGCCGTGCAGAGCCTGGCGGCTCCCATCTCACTGGCCGGCCCACTGTCCTAGACTGCACCTTCTGCAAAAAGGAATCTGGAGCACTCATGGCATTTCTTTAATGCAAATAAATTTGGACTAGTTCTTTTTGCTGCCATACCCAACTCCATGAATTTTAAACAGCCTCCAGATCACAAGCTGCAGATGCGGAGTTGTGTGCAGGCAGGACTGGTCAATAGATAATTGGTAAATAATTTGCAATGCACAGGTTACTGCAAGGGGAAAGCTGAGAGGGATGGGTGAATATTAACCATTTTATAAACAGCCCAAGGTCAGGATGCAGGGAGTCCAAGATGTTTTGCCCAAGCAGTGCTCAGACAGAGCCACATGGACACACCAACATTTAATGGAGAACTAGAGACCTGGACCAGCATGAAGACCCCTTCACCTTGAGGTCACAAGATCAGACCCAAGAGAGACAAGGCCCGACAGCCTGCAAGCCCCAAGCCAGTGGTTCTGGTTCATTCTCAGATGGGCAGGTTAGAGTTTACTGAATTCAGCTGTAGAAATTCAGCATCGAGGGGGAAATTGTAGCAGGGCAATAAGGAAGCCTACACATACCAGTGGTATGGTGGAAGAAGGGCTGGCATCTCCAATGCTGCCAGGCAGCACTAAACCCCCTCCCAAAGAGAGCGGCCAGAAACCAGCCTAGATAAAAGTTACTGGCTGCTGGGAAGGGCAGAGCAGCAAAATGTGTCAGAGCCATCATCTCACCTCTGAGCAGGTGGGGGTGGGAATTCTCCTCCCACTTCTGGAGGGCCCCTCTCCAGACGAGCAGCACTGGGCGCCAGAGGAAGACAAGGCCACGAGAGAGGGATGCATTAGCAGTGAAGGAAATGGAGTGGGCTGGGGCGTGGAGTGGGAGCAACCAAGTGCCCCGTGGGTGGATTTGGCCTGAATTACTTAGTAAGGAAACATTAAAACCAAAAGCTTTGTCTTTCTACCACCTTGTGCCATTGCCCTCACGGCTGGCAAAGTCTCACAGTCCTAAAGAGGTGACAGACTTGAAGTGGGGCCGAAGACTTCATTCCTCACTTGTACAACTAGTCCCATAAACACCAGTGGTAGATGCTTTCAGACCTTGTAAGGTCAGGCCCTCTGTCCTTACTCTGCCAGGACTCCCATCACTGCTGAGAGATCGCAGCACCATTCAGCCCTTATTCAGCTACACTTCCTACCCACGCAGGCCCCTTACCCACGCCTTGCAGCATTGGTTCTTATCCACAGGATTAATTAGGGGGTATGCAGACTCTCCCTGAAACTCAAGGGTCTGGCATGTGATCCACTGTCTGTGCTGGCTGGGCAGCTGGGGGCACAGTGAGAGGAAGATGATGGAAGCTGTATTCTGTACCTTCATTTAAAAAGCAGAACTCCAGGCCTATTTTCCCTTCTACAACTGGTGCCACGAGGCCTTGCTCCATTTAAGACTAGGTGGAAACGCTCCACGTGGATTACAGTCCTTCTTTTCTTTTTTTAAATCACGCCTGCAACAAATGTAAATTTCCCCTTTGCTTCCAGCTGTCCTGCCTGAGTTGGCATAAAAAAAATTACAGCACAGCTCCGTATGATGTACTGTAAATCAATACAAACAGCCACGGGGAGCCTCCGAAAGGCATATGGAATGAGCCCTCGTCAAAGATATTTATGAGCACAAGATGCTGCAAAACAGAACAGCTCCAACTCTCTGGTGTATTCCCACTATTTACAATGAGATCGGAAAATTAAAATGATATTTTACGCTTAATGGCTCAAACAAGCCACGTGAAATCCTTCTCTGGGTCCAATTTACAACATAAACGTCGGTGATGGAGCAGCAGATGGTCAGAAACACTCTCCCAGAATATTCAGACAATTCATCTTGAATCTGTGCCGAAATCATATAAACTTTAATGGATTCTTTCATTAACAACCAAAGAAAGGGAATATGGTTGCCAGGACATTAAAATCACTTTTTCAATTATACCGTTATAAAAGCGAACAAATTAGCCATAATTCTTAGCTGTAGCCTAAATGGAAGCACGACTTTATGAAAGAAATGAAAATTGATTTGGATTAGTAGGCATCAAGGGCTTTTTAAAAATTAACAAGATCCTCATGACTTCATAGCATAGATAGATTAACCGGGGGTTTCTGTGTCCTGTGTTTGTTACCTGCCAATACCCAGAGGCAGGCTTCACACTATTTGGTAACACTGTTGTAATTAGGTGGGAATTGAAGGCTAGGAAGACTGAAACCTGCCCTCCGTTTCTGAAAATGCAGGGTGACATCTGAATACAGAGTTTGGACTCAGCCCATCAGGGACCAGTTTGGACAGCAATCAGAGCCTCCAGGCTTTAGGTGGTTTTAATGAATTATTCAGTGCTTACACTAAAGTGGGCCTAATCAAGGCATAATTGTGCTAGAACCTGCAAAGGAAAGAAGTGAAGCATCAAACCAGAAATCCCTGCCCCAAAGTGCTTACAATTTTAGACTGTAAAAATGTAAGAACAAAAATTAATGGTTGGGGGAGGGAAAAACAAAACAACCCACTTTAAAACTCTCTCTTTGGGGAGAAGAAGAATTATTTTGTGGGATGCCTGGGATGGATGAGTTCAAATGAACAACAAACATTATAAAGAAAAGAAATCAGGTTAAATATGAAGTATGAGGAGATCCATGGAAAAAGCTGTTCTCTCTCTCTCTCATAAAAACACAAAAGGAAAAACCTGCCTATTAATAAGACCTAATACCCATCACCCCACGAGAAGGGAGAGTTAGCTCAGTCTGGGCACTGGATGTAGCTCTAGAAGGCTGTAGCGTAGAGAATAGCCCAGCACAGGCTGCTGCAAAATGGATGTTTTCATGCACCTCTTCTACCCCCCAGAGCTCTGCATTGATCCATGGCTGGCAAAGCCCTCATCAGCTGGCAGAGCACGCGTTGTGAGGAGCAAACGCAGCAGAGCACTTGAAACCGTGTGCATGAAACCTCACTGCACACAGCACTGGAGATGTCTCCTTCCAGGATCAGCGTATCCTATTTAGTTATTTCCACTCTTTATTCCAAAACAGTGGTTGAGAGTTTGCGTCAGTCAGAAACGGCTGGAACAGTTCATTGGTCTTTGGACAAACCTGAATACCATGTTTGCCATAATCGTTCAAACTCACCAGCCTGTATCTGGCTTGCAGCCAGGCCGGGAGGTAATATTTTTCAATAAACGAAAGAAAGCTGTTCCTTTTGAGTCAGGCTTCCATTGTAATCGCTGTGGGTCTTTGCATACTCTTGCCAGGATGGTTATATACTCGATACCACAGAACAGAGGGTAGTTGCGTGCTCCAGGCATCTCAAGGCCTTTTACAAAGCACTTCTGTTTTCTGCTGTAAAGTTACCAAGGCCACAACTTGGCCTGGCAGAATGGTGATTTTTCAAACGAGTACCACACCCACAAGGGCGCTGGGGGATGAGGTGGACTGGTTAGTTTGAGGGATTTATGATGTGTCCCACACCCAACACCTGGTCAAAACACCTTGCAAACAACCACTCCAGGAAGTGCTTAAATACCCTGGTGATGGGAACCTCAGAGGGACAGACAAGGCCAATGAACTCCCACACAGCTCAGAGCATTAAACACTAAAACCTGTGAACACTGAAGGAGAAAATCAAATATCTACCACCCCCTTCCATGGGGCTGCAGGGGACAAAATCCTCCCCAGACATGCCTGGGGATGCCCAAGGGTTATATTTGGTAGCCGTGCTGGTCTGAGACAAAAAGAAATGCAAAACTCCAGAACTCTTGATTCAGAGACAGTATTTTTTTTGCGATTTCTTAGTTGGTCTAATAAAAGGTATCTTTTTCTGTAAGCTTTTGGGCACATCCACCCTTCCTCAGGGAAAATTAAAGATGGTAAAAAGTCCCCATAGGTAGAAAAGGAGGCATCTTATTGACACTATCTATACTCTGCTGTTATCCCTAAATCCTTCTCTCTGTGCCACCCTACAACCCATTTTCTCTTCCTGTCTCTTCCAGATGACTCACCTCCCACAACGTTCAGCTCAGAGTCAACTCTGCAGCCCCAAAACATTCAAGTGGTTGTGGCAATCAGAAACAATAAGCAACTGAAGCCAATAACAACGAGCAGATGTGCACAGGTGCAAACACCCATGCAAAACATAACTTCCCTGTTTCCTTGCAAGGAAACACCCCAGAAACAAGCCAAGTTGTTAACAGGTACATGCACAGACAGAAATAACACTGTACCAGATCGGCTTTGTTTGTTTAACCTGACAAATGCAGCTTAGTTCTCATGCGTGACAGAATGTTTGGAAGTGTTTCCTGTAGGATATTCCTTAGAATTAATGAGATTTTAGTCATATGACAACTCTACTGTTACATCTTGGAGGAATGAAAAGATACCGTCACTTTTGTGCAAATTACAAAGTCCAATGAGTGTTAGCAGTGAAGATTAGCGGAGCTCTGCTGTATTATGTGCCTATCTATCACACGTGGAAGCGATATGTGGAGCGCCTCTAACCAAAAGCTCCTGAAAGCAGAAGCTGTATCAGGCTGTACATAAGAAAGAATGAGTCAACATCTGTACTACACAAACACAAGAAAGCTGAGATATTTTCAATCCAAAAACAGAGATGTGATCTTGTGAAGGAAAAGCTTTAGAATCATAGAAATGCAGGGCTGGAAGGGACCTCAAAAGATCATCAAGTCCAACCCCGCCTGCTCTGGGCAGGAATAGTGCAGAGATCAAATGGTCCCAAGCAAGGTGTCTGTCCAGTCTCCTCTTGAAGACTTCCAAGGTTGGGGACTGCACCCCTTCCTTAGGACATCTAGTCCAGATTCTGGTCACCCAGACCGTAAAGAAGTTCTTCCTTGCATCCAACCTGAAACCATCCTCTAACAGTTTATGGCCATTGCTCCTGGTCTTTCCCTAGGGCACCCTAGCGAACAGTTTTTCTCCCAACTCCCAATATTCACCCCTTACATAATTATAGACGGCCACAAAGTCCCCCTCAGTCTTCTCTTCCTCAGGCTGAACAGTCCCAGATCCCTTCGTTTTTCCTCTAGGGGTACACCAATAAAGAATTTTTTGGCTGATACCGATGACCTATTATTAACCAGCCATATTGGCTGATACCGATCCAATAGCCAACATGCAGCCTGGCAGCTTGGAGAGCAGAGTCTGGCCGGTAAGTCAGGGGGGAGGGGGGAAGAGGCATGTGGGGGGCAGAGGCATGGGGTGGGCAGATCAAGGCCCCCATGGTGAGGGAGGGAGTGGGGCTGGGGCAGGCACTGCCCAGCCAGGGCAGGGTACAGGACAGAGTGGGGCAAGGGATGGAGTGGGGTCCGGGGGTAAGCTCCCATTGCTGTACGTGCCCCCAGGGAAAACATGGAAGGCATGTGCCTCCTGAATTTGTGCAGGGGCAAGGGCGGGCTGTGGGCTCAGGGGCTGCACCACACTCTCCACGTCCCGAGCAGGCCAAAGGAGATAAGCAGGCCAGGAGGAGAAAGCGTCGC
>NW_017728996.1:6639573-6641028 GCF_001723915.1 Gavialis gangeticus | reverse complement strand
CCACCCCAACCACAGCCCCAAGCCATTCCCCCTGCCAGGAAGAGGCGAGCACAGACCCCAGGCCCAAGCCTGCAGTGGACAGCCCACCCTGGCACCTGCACAAATCTGGGGACACATGCCCCCAGGCCTCCCCAAGGGATGCACACAGAGGGAGGAGCCACCTCCACCCCTGCCCCCAAATTAGTCCCCCGCAGCTCTGTCCCAGCCCGCCCAGGCAGCTCCTGCCCCAGTTCCTCCCTCACCACAGAGGCCTCAATCTGTGAGCCCAAGTCACCAGCCGCTAACCCAGCCATTCTGTAGTATGGATGCACGGTAAAGCCACTTGCACTCCACTGCCTTCCCATAGTCTCTGCACCTCAGGTTGCCTGGTATGTTCTCCCCTGGTGAATGGAGAATCTAGTCCTAGAGCAGTTCACTGTTATACCCATGGGACACCTCAGAGCCACCCAGGACTCCAGCAGTGAGGGTGCAGCAGCACCAGTGCCATTTCATATGGTGGCCAGCCACTCTCCTGCCAAGTTAGCCAACTCAAGAGGGGGAGCTTGAGTGAAGATACCATGAGTTGACTCTGCTGTGAAGACATGCCCTCAAGAGCCAAACTAGTTCCAGGGGAAGACCCAGCAAAGTTGCCACTGATGAATGGGCTGAGGACCTGGCCCTCAAGATATTACAAACACTGAGGTGCATTAAGCTTTCGTCTTAAAATGCAGAAGAACATAGAAACAACGTCCTCAAGGGGCTGGAAAACTGACTGAAATATGATTCTGTGCATGCTGCCTGTGCTCCGTGCACTACTCTCCTCATTTTCTTGTTCTTACTGGAGAATCTGCAGGAAGACAGGAGCTCCGCTGCTCATCTCATCCTGTTGCTTGCTATGACCCACCTGAAATAATATGACACTGAATCCTGTTTTCATGCAAACAGCCTTCCTGAAATGGAGTGAGAGCAAAAAAAACTACAAGAAAGGGAGTACCCAAACAACTCCAAAGGACTGGGGCTGCTGTCATTATGCTAATGGTAATGTCACTGCCATACTGTGCAGTAGCTGTAACAATGCACCTGCAAGCAGGTCTACAAGCCTTGAAGGTAAAGCAAACATACCACCTACCTACTGCATTGCTAGGAAATACTACAGCACTGACCAGGTGAGATGCAACATCAATCACTGCCCTAGCAAAGATCTTATTAACCACTGGTCCCTGATGACCACAAACTTTGATGACCACAAACTTAAGTGCAAACAACCAGACTGGGAATCTACTTCATTTAAAAAATAACAAGTTATGTTGGTTTCAAACATAGACCATGGTTCCCTTGGCAGTTTGTGTGCATTTGCAATCAAGTTTGGTGAGGTTTTCTAACATGTTTCTGTGCCCCGCTACTGTGGTACTGCAGGTACATCACATGCACGGTGGCACCAGATCGGTGCAAGCTCAGATGAGCAGTGGCAGCAGC
>NW_017728996.1:6613060-6634573 GCF_001723915.1 Gavialis gangeticus | reverse complement strand
ACTGTGGTACTGCAGGTACATCACATGCACGGTGGCACCAGATCGGTGCAAGCTCAGATGAGCAGTGGCAGCAGCAGCCAGCTCAGCAGCTCTGGTTCACCTCAGACTGAGCTCATGATTTCAGCCCCTATTCTAAAAAGGTCACTGACCCCTGCTCTAAACAAGCTGCTGATCTGCACTTACAGCCCCCACCTCACTGACTGTGAGATGCATCTAAACACAAATACTACTTTCCAGCCACAGCTTCCTTGGAAATTCTATTCGGAGAAAGGAAAAATGGCTGGTTTGTCAGCATGAGCCATGGCTTGGCTCCTTAGCCTGGTCTGCCTAAAGGATCTGGGCTCTTTCCAGCCATCAGTTTAAAGGAGAGATTAATTCCCTCACTGCAAACGGTGACTCTATTATTCTGCCTCAGGGCTGCAGCAGGATTGTGACCACAGCAGGCAACTAGGATTGGGTGAAGGAGGGACCAGTCCAAAAACATATGAAGGGAGTTGTAAAAAGTAATTAGCTGCCCCTGGTGACTACTGTCATAGAATCATAGAAGTCTGGTCAGACGGACCTTGTAGATCTTCAAGTCTGACCCCCCGCCTGGGTAGGAAAAAAAACGGGGCTCAAATGATCCCAGCTAAGTAGGCATCAAGCCTCCTCTTAAAGACCCCCAGGGTAGGAGCCAGCACCACTTCCCTTGGAAGTCCTGTACTGCCAGCCCTACTGAAACAAGTCCGCTATACAGCCACGCCAGGATAGACAGGCTTAAACGGGCTTTGTGCTCAGCACTGGAAGGTGAAACCTGGAATCCGGAAGGTCTCTGAAACGTTTTGCATCATTCCTGGGCAGTTTCATCTAATTGAGGGGAAGGAAAAAAAAAAAAAAAATCACTTAATAGTGAGTTCTGGGGCTCCCCCATGCTTTCCCCCATGTTTGATATGGGCCCCAGCTGTAGCTTTAGACCTATTTTCACGAGGAAATAAAGCAGGTGGCCAGTTGTTCCCCACTTCTCAGTCAAACCTATTTTTCCATGAAGTGATGAGTTTTGCAGTGAGAACACAACCCTTGAAACAGGATCCATTTTCAAGCAATACACACATCCACAGATTTCACAGACTTCATAGACATTAGGGCTGGAAGGGACCTTGCAAGATCATCAGGTCCAGCCCCCTGCCTAAAGAGCAGGCAGTCAGCTGGGGTCAAATGATCCCAGCAAGATAGGTATTCAAGTGTTCCTTGAAAGTGTCCAGAGTAGGTGCTTGCACCACTTCTGGGGGGAACTGCACCACTTCCGTATGCTTGTGTCCCAGCAACGCCGAGGCCAGCTCACCTCTGTGCTAGTACTGCTCTGCATCCACAGGCAGCCTTTTATGCAACAATGCCAGGGCACCCGACAGGCAAGAAGGAACTCAACCACACAGCACAGGTGCGACAGGGACAGGCATCATCTCCATTTTATAGTGCAGAAAGTATGGGCAGTAGTTCCTCAGGAAAGCAACTGCCAAGAACCTGTCCAGAGAGCTGAAATTGTTTGGGTCAGTGAAACCACAGCTACATTGCAGGAGCACCTGCTAAGAACAATCCCGACAACCAGGGTCATACCTTGCTGCTACAATCTTAATGAGCTGCATGCTTAACCAGTGACCAGGCTCCAAGCTGGCCCAGAGGCAGCAGGGTTGCTTTTACATAGCCTACGTGCCTCAATCCTGGCCAGAAAAGAAGTCTGGGGCAAAGCTGGGGACAGCACCCAGCTGTTCAGAGGGCTGGCCCTGTGCCCCGACTGCAGAGCAGTCCTTTTGGGACTAAACACAGCAGCTGCAAAAGTCAGTGCTCCGTACATGGAGACTGGGCTCTGTGCTGGGTGCAGTACATGGAAAGCAGGAGGCATTGCAAAGAGGGAGGGAAGAGTAACACAGAGACTGTCACAGCTGGTCACTGCTAAGGGACAGGGACAGAACTGAGCTCTCTTGACACCTTGTGCTTTAACAAGAGGGCCTGTGTGTGACATTATACACCATGTGGGGAAATGTCAACAATAGCTTCTGCTGACTCGTCTCCTTGCCTCTCCTTCTACCTGCTTCAGAGTCTCTGTGTCCATGCTGGTGACCTGCACTCCAGCTGCAAGGCTATGACCCAGTAATTCCAGAGTAACTAACCA
This sequence comes from Gavialis gangeticus, assembly GCF_001723915.1. NCBI lineage: Eukaryota > Metazoa > Chordata > Crocodylia > Gavialidae > Gavialis > Gavialis gangeticus. Next base: position 6,632,424 of record NW_017728996.1, on the reverse strand, counting down.
TGCCGCAGCATCCTCTAGCCAGAAACAGGCTAGTTCAAATGCATATAATGGAGAACTGCACTGCAGGCTGCATCTGGATGGCCCAGACCCAAGTTCTCATCTCTGCGCTGGACTGCATGACTAGGTTTCTTCTGCTCAGGTTCTCTTACCAAGCACGCAACCCACTGCAGTGCATACATGAACACATCTTGAGATATACAGACCACGTCAACGCCCTGGATTTGCTTCCAGGCTTAATAAGAGTTGGATTGCTGACATGAACATCGCTGCTGTTTTTGGTCCACCTTTCTGTAACGAGCCAAATCAAACAGACTCCAAAGCAAGACTCGCTATACTCTAGGAAAGGCTGAGATCCACAGCTGAGCCCTGCAGCCAGCACTCTCACCTAATGAGATGTGCTGAGAGGGATGGCAAGAGGCTTCTCATTACCTGCCAGCATAGTCAAGAGCATCCACAGACTCTCTTGTTCCTCCCTGGGATGTTCTGACAGGGAGCTGCGATAACACCAGCTGCTCACACTCACCCCTAATCTCTCCACTCAGGAGAGGATGAAATTGCCTGGGAAACCAAAATTAGCTCCCAATCTAAAACCAGCTCTAAAGCCTCCTACAGGAAGGGCAGGTTATCTCCCTCACACACCCAAATCACCCATTAGGTGTGGAATACGAAGGCGGTTGGCATGTGATAATCATGGTATTGCTGCTGTGTTTGCACTGCCCTTAAATTAACAGCCCCTGGTTGTTTGCATTAAGAAGCCGTTCAGGAAGGGTTTATAACTAGATGAACTTCAGCTCCGGAGTGAAGCCATGGGTGAGAACAATTACTTGGATGAACACATCACCCTCTGCTCCTTCGAGGAGAATGCCCTTGGCTCTATGCAGCAGGGAGGAAGAGGGAATGATGCCTTCTGCTCTGTCTGACAAATCCTGAACAACCTTGTTTTCTACGATTATGTACTGCTGGCAGCTAGGCTGGCCCCACAGAAGGGGACTGAGTTACTCTAAATGTGCAAGGATCACTTCTCCTCATACATATTTGCAATGCACGATCAGCACTGCAAAGCCCTGGACAGGTGCTCTGATGAATAAATGATGCTGATAATCAATTATCAGCATAGCAGTAATGCGAGGAGTCATTCCAGTGCTGCAGAGTGTGTAGGCCTGAGGGACTGTCTGCTGAGCTTTGATGTCTCCCTCTAACTTGGGAGATACGGCCCACTAACCTGCCAAGGCAAGGCAATGGTTACTACCAACGGACACCCAGGTAACGGCTTTGACTTTGGCAGTCCTCCTAAGACAAGTAAGGTCAGCACTTGGATGCTGACCCAAAGAAAACCAGGTGACTGCAGGAAACCTGGCTGATGATACAACAGAAGGGATATTCCTCTCAGCCCATATTGAACCAATACCCCATTAGAGAGCTGCAGGAAGTGGTATTCAATAAGACCATTCAGAACATGCATCCAAACAGTTTAATCATCACAGGCTCTTCTCATCCATCTGCCTTTTATTTATTATTGAGTTAACCACTTTCCCAGAGCCCATCCCCTGTCTTGTAGCTTCAGATCATTTATATCTTTAATTACATTGGACGGGATCCAGGACAGAGGTTGCTTTGCAAGAAAAATGTGGAATCTCTTGGCAAGGAAAAGGGTTGGAAGAACTGGTGTTAATAATACACTGACTGCATTTAAAACTGGATCCTTTACACAGAGAAAGAGAGATTTCCTACACTGGAGGATAAAACAGGCTCAGCTAGCAGGTGGGCGAGACCCTTGTCAGCATTGCAGGTGCTCCCTGCTGCTGTCTGTGTTTACAAATCGGGGATAATACTCTTTTACATCACTGGGTAAAGCCAGGCTTCTTTCATATCTGTAAAGGGCTCTGATGTCTTAGAATGAGAGTCCCCAGGAGAGTCCTAAATGTGGCAGCTTTCTTGTCCTGATTCTTTAGCTTTCTCGGACAATGAATTATTGACTAAGGATCCAGAGAACAAACCACCTTCAAGCTTTAAGGTCCAAAGCAATAAGCTTCCTTGCCATTTCCCATGGGACCCTCTTTTACATTTCACTCTATGTTACATTTCTTCTACCCTCTTCCACAGCTTGTTCCATTTCTCTGTCCAGACGCTCAGCCCAAATTCCCTTCTCTTAGTTTCTTCCCATTAATTCCTTTCAAATCCCAGCGCACACTGACCTCCCGCTCTCCTCCTTTCCTTAGCATCCCTTAGCCAAGCTTTGGTATGCTTCACTTATACCATCTATCTTCACAAGTCAGTCCATTACTCTTTTTCAATTCTCACCATTCAACAAACACACAGGGGCACTGCTTTGGCTTGATCCAATCTGCAAACATGTTACGAGCATGACCTTTGCCAGGTTGGAGTGAGGCCACCAGGGCTTGATTCGACCTCAAAGGTTCAACAAGGGACAGCTGGTAAAAGATGCTCCCAAGCTGGAATCTCCCGTCCGGAACCAAGTGCTGGTGCCCCATGGGGCTCTTCCACCTCACACTGCAGCAGTGAGGTCAGATAATGCCCCAAATCAGTGTCTCTCGACACAGCATGTCACTGTGCCGGAACACGGAGTTGCAAATGTGCAGCCCCGTGGGACACTCTCTCAGCCCACTCTCCATTGCCAGTGCCCCACTAGCTAGGAGGTGAATCCATCACACTCAATAGGCGCACACAGCACAAACAAGCCTACACCTACCACTAGGCAGAAAAGCAAGACACGGCCAACACAGCTGTAATGGAACATGCCCCATTTTGGTTCCAGTGTAGACCAGAGTAAGACCTAAATGGATGAGCAACCCAATATTTTTCCACAGCTAAGACCCAAATGGATGAGTGAGCCCACTGCACCGGACAGCCTATCACCCACATATGACACAGGCACATGGTTCTGGTCTCACACTTGCAGACTCCTCACTCAAATGCAGGAACTTACTACAGCTAGTACCACTGCACAGGGAGAAGAAATTCCAGCCAACAATGTCCCAACAGCAGCCACCTGAGGTGTCAATCTCGTCAGGATGGAAATTGGATGCAGCCCCTAATATAAAGCAGGCAAAGCCAGGGGTGAGCAAAATCCATCCACAGGCTGGATCTGGACTGCCAAGTGACTGGTCCAGCCCATGGGTGGGATCTGGCCCGTGGCTGCTCTTGCAGTGCTCTGCATGGGGCAGAGCCCTGGGCTGTGCTCCCATCAGCACCCGTCCAGTTCCCACCAGACAGCACTGCCCTGGCCCTGACCAGTGCACACAGCTTCCTGGTGGGCCTGCTCCCACAGCCACCTGAATACAGCTTGGCTCCCCGCCTCCAACAGATACTCCTATTCCCCCAGCCTGGCTCCAGGCAGCAGGTAGCATGGGGAAGGGGGCAACCATGGGGATGCTCCTGGGCACCACATACCAGGCCAGGTGGAAAAGGAAGCTTCAGCCAGGCGGCTCCTGACCCTGCACATGGGGCTCCAGCTCCAGTTCCCAGCCACTTTCCACCCACAGGCTCATCACACCAGGCAGACACAGTTAGTGGAAGGTGGCAGGGTACTAGAGCTGGAGCCCCACACACTGGGGATGGAAGCCACCTGGCTGCAGCTTCTCTCGCCACCTGGCAGAACATGGTACCCGGCAGCATTCCCACAGCCACTACCCTTCCCCATACTATCTGCTGCCTGGAGTGGCACAGCAGGAGGAGGAGGAGCTGCTGGATGTGGATACAGCCAAGCAGTACCCAAGCAGCAGTCACACCGGAAGCAGCCCCACTGGAAAGCTGTGCACGTTGGCCAGGGCTGGGGCAGTGCCATCAGCAGGCACAGGGTAGGTCAGGACAACATATTTTTTTTTTAATTAAATTATAACATGTTATATTAGATGTTTTATTTTTTAGTATACAAATTGCTTTTTAGCTAAAATTTGTTAAAATATCTTCTGAAAGACTGTGTGCATGCAGCCCTTGACAGATCACCAAAACTCGTGAAGTGGCCTTTCAGCCAAAATAACTGCCCACGCCTGGGCTAAGCCCATATGAGCATGAAGCAAATCCTCTTCTTTCCTCATTCATTCAAAGCAAAGTGAGACAGGCAAGGAGGTTTCAAACACATGTTGGCAAACACCTCAACAGGCAAAAGGGAATAAGATGGATAGGAAAGGGCATGCAGCAGTCCGTCCTAAAAACCCACCAGAACCTTTCCACCAGAAGCTTGCCCCATGCAGCTTGTCAGGTGGCTTTACCCTGAATTAGCGCCTTTACAGGAGCACACAGATATACAGCTCCCCATGACGGCACCATTTTTATTCGACTCGCTTGGCACCTTGCAGAAACGAGGGATGCCAAAGGGAAATCCTGCTGCAAGGTTTGCTAAGCCTTTTCTCACCAGTGCAGGACAGAAGGACAACCAACAAAGGCTGCACACTGCCACTGCAGACTTAGTCCTCCCCATACCAAGTCTAGTCTGCACTGAACAGGCTTCCCCATCAATCAGAAAACCTCTGACATCTGGGGTCATTCCTACCCTCTCAACCACTGTCAGTCATGTGCTATTAACAGCCGTAAAAGTGCCAAGGTCCTGTCAATTCAAGAATGCTTTTAAAGGCAAGACAATGAGCCTCAATGAGGTGTGAACAGCTGAGTAACAAGGAAAAGAGGGACAAGGAGGTGCTGAAAACAATGGATCTAGGAAAATGGCTTAATGCCAGGTGAATAAGTGGCAGGCTCCCCACCTAACTCAGGGGCAAATGTAAGTGGCTTATATTGTATTTCTATAGAGGGGAGCTAAGGTGAGGAGTGAAGCAAGCTTCCTGGGCAAAGCCATTAAAACCCCCAGCTCTGCACCCTCCATCACCAGGAGGCAGTAACTTTCTCTCCCAGTCCACATCTAGGCCATGTGGCTAGGCTAAGCCAGAAGTCACTTCCAGGCTCATGCTGGGACTATGTAACCAAAGCAGACTTTACACCTGATGTTTAAAGCTTCCCATAACAAAATAATCAAGCACAGAAACAGCTCTCATATCTCTTGGAGGGCCTTACTGGGCCAAAGCAGGCTTTGCTGAGATCCCAGCCTGCACTGGTTTCTATACAAGTAGCTGGTTTGCATCGTTATGTTTTTCCAAAGCATCTTGTAGCCTAAATTAATCCATCAGAGTCCACTGGCTCCCTGCCAAAGCGACAGCAAAGACAGAAAGGCAAAGAAATCAAATTGTGAACAACTGTGTTTCTACGTGCAGTTGGAAAAGTAACAGATACTACAAGGTGCTCACAAGTGCATTAGAACAGCTCACTGCAGGGGCCTCGTGCTGACAAAGAATAGAGATCCCGTTTAGATAAACACACAGCACTGCCTGCCGAGGACACAAATACCTGCCTCATATTTATTCCAGGGTCTTTGAAGCCTTGGGAGGTTGTATGAGAATAGCAGAGAAGATGAAAGTAATACCAGGCTGAATGCTGACATTTTACACTGAAGACAAAGGATTAAAAGGCAATTTTTTTTCCTTCCCCTACCGGACATGGCCTGGCTGGACTGGGCAAGCCAAAGGAAACAAGATGGAAGAAACAACTACCACAGAGGTGACCCTCTGCTACCCACCTGGAGGACAGCAGAGAGAATTAGAAGTGGAATTGGATAAGCAGCCATCTGGAGTGGTTCAGGAAAGGCAGACAGCAAGTGTCCGCAGGGGTTTGGACTAGGTGACCCTCGGCTACCTTCCAAGTCCAGGATTCAATGAAGGGTTGGATGCCAATCATCAGTCAATACGGCTCAGTCATTTCTTTACTGTCTGCCAAGGCTGTCCCCCAAGAAGGCTAAAATCTTATCGCTTGATGGACAGCAACATCCCTTACCTTCTCTGTTGTATTCCAAATGTCAGTAACCAGAGAAGATTCATCCAGCAAGAGGATCACCAAACCCTCTTTGCCAATCCTTCCCACTTTCTCCACTCCACATCTGCAGCTCTTCCTCCTCCTTCTTCATCATTAGCCACGTTCAGTGCTACACCTCTTGCAGTCATCTTGGTCCATGGCCAAATGAAGAGGGTCTGCATCCTCTAAAAACTGGCCTTAGACAGTCCATCGTCCTCCTCTCTGCTGTCTTTCTGGAGTTCACAGAGCTGTTCCACATGTGTCCTGCTGGCCACAGGACAAACTGAAGTGATTGTCACCTGCTCCCTTGGAAGTTTAGAGAATATACCATGGAACCTGCCAAAAACCCAGCACTCTATCCAAGTCCTACAAGCCATTGTGAAGGCATTCAATGTTTCTATTTCCTAGGTGGTAGTACTCTAGAAAAACAGCAGACACACACAAACCCCTATCTTCCCCAGGTGCAAAAGCTAAAGCTCAAACCAAACGGCTGAATGTATATTTGATACATATTTCACCTGCACAGTCAACATTCTCAATCTTAAATCTTCATGATGTAAAGATTTAGCTACACTAGTTACACCAAGTTAACACATGAGTGAAGGTTTGTCATGTCTGGTCATTAATTAAGATATTGAAGGTATCTAAATTTTCCTACGCCTGAATCCATCTACTTGTTATAGAAAGCTACATGAAGCCCAAAGAGCCGGGAAACATATGCTGAAGCATGCTCTAAGCCAGTCTACAACAGTAAAAAGTAATGCCATGTACAAGTGCTAATTTGTTTTAAAAAGCTCCTTAGCTCACAAACTCCTACACTTGGCACAACACCAAAGTCTTCATGAATACACATGGATTTCCACATCCACACAGAACACCAATTGCGTGACCAGACTAAAAAATCTTCAAATGACTGCCACCGCTGCAGCTAATGAGGATTTTGCAGTTCACCTGGAACAAAAAAAGGCCAAGAAAAGTCCTTTTGGCTCCAAAGGACTAAAATCCCAAACCTTAAAGTAACCCCTCAGGCAATTTAATCCTACTTCCTCTAGCAAGAGGTCCATCACAGTATGATTGAGGCAAAGCACAAAGGCAGTCCCATGTGGAAGAACTGCTATCATGACAGAAACTACAACGAACGTGTCGTTAATTCTCCAGTGACCTGGGCAGTCCTTTTACTGAGTTGTCTCAGCTGCTTCTTCCATGAACCAGGCACGGTCACTTCTAGATTCTCAGCTGCAGAAGCAGTACATGCATGAAAAGAACTCTTACAAGCATTCAGTTACGCAGTAATTCATGTGCTCAAGATACGATCACTTCTCAGACTGAGCCAGGAGATTTTTACAAAGCAGAAAACGAGCTCAGATGTCCCATACCACCTAGAATCCACTTTAAAAAATGTTAAATTAAGACTCCCTTTTTTTACCTGATAGGTTGGCGTTCAAATCAGAGGTGGCTGAAGACGCCCCGAAGGGTATAGTGCAGAATGCTGTACAAAGACGGAAGGACTGCTACTGAGACCAGCTGTCGTTGCAGTCGCATAGCATGACATCTATATTTGTTCCTTCCTCAAGCATTTCCAAGTACAGTGCAGCTGGCCACGGGCAACCCGGGACTCCTGTAGCAGAACCGAAGAACATCAGCTCACGAGCATCCACTGCTATTCCAGGAGCGCCAAACTCTGATGCCATGGACTGGCTGTTTTCCCCAAACCAAGCCAGGCGCCCCAGATGAGAAGTCAGGCTCATAAAGTTTTCATAAACCACCCTGCATTTCTCAGGTAATTGTGCATACCAGAAACTAATGAGAAATAATGATCCCGCACACAGGGGAGGAGCAGACAGCTCACGGCAGCAGCAAAGAAACCGAGGGGGGAAGCACGTTTAAATATTTCATGGCAGGAGCCTATTTCCATTCCAGATCTGTCTCTCCATGTCCCAGAGGGCACAGTCCAGGCAAAGGCATAAGGGCCTGACAGATTGTATGCGTTTCCAGAGCAGCAAGGGTTTATCTGACTCACAATGGCAGGAGCAGCTACCCAAGATGGCACGTTCTGGAAGGCACAAGCGAAATTAACCCTAGGTTGGTCACCCATTTTCAGCATGAATATTTGCAGGTCATAAAACTAGGTATGCGCTGCTAAAGATTTTCTTGGCCAATACTGATAGCAGATTATTAACCAGCCATATTGGCCAATACCAATCCGATAACCAATTTACAGGAATGCAGGGTAGCGCAGGACTGTACTTAGCTGTCAAATACTTAAAGCATGGCCCAGCTCCAGTTCTAAGTCTAACTGTTGGTGTAGGAGAGGGAGAAGCCTCGGAGCATAAAACAAATGTGAACTGCTCCATTTATTGCCCCCAGGCGTTCATTCTGGAGCATAATGAAAACCCATCACAGTGTCAGCAGTATAACTATCTCACTGTAAATCATTTTAGCAGGAGCACTAAGCTGATGTGCCTGTCCACTGCTGTCAGGGACAATGACACAGAACAAGGCAGGTGCAGGTACCTCCCTTCAAGGACTCCCAGGATCAAGAAAGAAAGTCATTTCTGCCCCAGAAGTACGATGGGAAAAAGGCATCAGGACCCTAGCTCCAGTACTTGACTGGAAGCTAAGGGCAGAAATCATACTGGGTAAAAGAAAGAATTCACATAGTAAGAGCTGAATGAAGCAGTTAGGGCCTACGACTAAAATTAACCTAATGATGGGGTTCTCTTTCCCCTCTCAGCCTCCCTGCCTTTTGCTCATCTCACTGCATCAGGTTGAAAGCTTGAGCCTGAGCTTTCCACTGGATTTGAACAGGGAAACCCTTGTTCTTAATGGGAGTCAGTGAGACAGATACAGTTCTGCACATGCAGACAAGTGTGCTGGGCCAGTTCTGCAGACTGCAAGCTCCTCAGGGCAGGGCCCACATCCCCCTTGCAAATGAATGTGAGCAGAGAAGATCATTTCCTTACATCAGAACCAGCCGCACCTGCTCTTTAAGAACACAGACGCTGTAGAACTGTAGGTCCCAGCATGCACCAGGCCTGGAGGAAAAGTTATTTTCATTTTTACAACCAGCCAGCTTTGGAATGGTTTCTCCAGCCTTATCTTTTTAAAAGAATAAAAATTAGCTACAGTCTTTTCACCAAAATTAAACAAGCCATGTAGAGCAGGAGCTGGTGCACCACCCTTACATGAAAGCAAGTTACAGCCTTCCAAAAGTTCCCCCGACTTTATCTAACTTTTATTACTGTTGAGCAAAGATTAGCGTTAATTGAGCTCACCCCATTTTAGGCATGGATTATTAGTCACCAGCCTATAATCACCGGCATTTTCCACACAAATCCTTAAGCGTATCACTCAGATACCTAAAGGGATAATCCAAGTCACATTTATCATGAAATCTACACACACACACACCCCCCCCTCTTTGGGTAGATGTGGTATCTTTTATTAGACCAACTAAATAGTTGGAAAAAATGTTCTTTGCAAGCTTTCAGGCACAAGCACCCATCTCCTTTCTGTGCCTGAAAGCTTGCAAAGAACATTTTTTCCAACTGTTTAGTTGGTAATAAAAGATATCACAACTACCTAAAGAACTTTGTCTGCCAATATCCTTACACCAACACAGCTACAACCAACAACCTCCACCACCACCACGCCCCCCCCCACACACACACCCCTTCCCTCCAAAATACCCAATTAGTTAAGCTTAGGAAATGCCATAAAATTAATATGGTAAAATTTTCAGTGTAACACATTTCTTGTGAGAAGCAAATACTCCTCACTGGGGAAACTTTCTGTTTAACCACAGGCTTTATAAAATCCTATGTTTTAAGCACATTTTTCAAGAGTTTCAACAGTATATGCAGGTGCACATGCATATTACATGCATGCAGTTATATATGCAGTATGTACATATACCTGTATGAGATTAATTTGTCTATACTTGGATATAGCTATACACACACAAGCACGCACACATACCACAATACAGGCATGCATGCACACATACTATGCATGTAATTTGCCTGCAAGCTCAGTAACTTGTTCCGCCTCTGCAGGTACATGTCCTGTTTCCATTACTGTAGTACCAAGGCCCCTTACAGTCTGATACCCGTTTCCCCCTAACATCCTTACAAGACACATGCTATTCATCCCATTTTACAGATGCAGAACTGAGACCCAGAAAATGGGTCCCACTAGTGGGAAGAAAAGTCTTCTACCTGAGCAAAATGTATACTGTATTGCAACCACAACCAGTAATGGCATGGATACACTTGTGCTGAGCTACAGTACAGGCTCAGATGTTTTACATCTGTCTTGCCACCACCCAGCTGGGCCAATGGGGTGGTGCTGGGCTCTAGAAAATAAAACCAGTGCTTAAAGCAGTGCCTTTATGCCTGGATCCATCTGGATGCCGTGGCATATGCCAGAGTACAAGACTCTCCATTGGCAGGACAGTGGTAACACCACCATGTCCTTTTATCCATATTTATGCGGTGACCACTACTAATGCCAATGCTAACACTTCCTGAAAATGCTATATAGATTGGGGGGGGTTGTTTTTTTAAAGCATCTTAACAAAAAATTAAAAAATACAATTAAATTTTAAAAATCTTTTTTTTTCTTAAAGTCACACCACAATCAAGCGTACCAAGACAATGCTCTAGGGGTGCTGGGCTTATATTACCCTGCTCTGGATGGATTTGCCACTGGCTTGACTGCTACTAGAATGCTGTGCCCAGTTCTGGTGCCCATGGGCAGGAAGGAGGTGGATTAAGTGGAAAGCGATCAAACTAAAAGCCTAGAAAGCAAGGAGGTCCAGGTGTTTAGAGACAATCACTGGATGTCTGAGCACCTGCACAGCAAACCCTGCTTCAATCTAGCAGACAAGTGTTTAACAAGAAGTACAAGTTGCACAAAATCAGACAAGCCAGAAGGCACAAATTTTTAGCAGGGAAAGCAACTAACCACTGCAGCAAGGAAGGCAGTGGATTCTTCATCGCTCAAGACATTTCTAAAGTAAGACTGGATCCCATTCTTCCTAGAAGGTAGGCTTTATTTCAATCCCAGTTGCAACACCTAAAGCAGGAATTTATTCCGGGAGCCCCATGCCCTGTGTTATCCAGAAGGGCAGACAAAAATCAGAATGTCGCTTCTGGGCTTAAAGGCTACAAATGCATGAATCTAACCCATGCACCTTGACTGAAAGGGGAGAACAAAGAGCATCTAAAGCATAATTTGACAGCTCATGCTCCTGCTTAGATGCTGAAGTGTTACTGAAAGGCTTTCACACAACACTTAACTCCCTCTGCTAATAAAAAAATTCTGGCAGCAACAATGAATGGTAACAAAATGGAAAACAATCCTCAGGTGGCAGCTGGAAGCAAACTTCACCTTTCTGTGTTCTGTACATGCAAAGAAAAAGCAACACCACTTGAGAAAACACTGCTAACCAGGTTTTCAAGCCACAGCATTTGGGAAGAACATGGGAAATGAAGCCTGTCCCCACCCAGCATTCATAAATGGACCAGAGTCTGACACTGTGGACATAAAGCTCATCTCCTTAAGGAAATGTTCATTCTGCATTATTTATAGAAAAAGGAGCAGAAAGAGGGAACGGAAGCAGTTGGATTTACTGTGACCCAAGAAAAAGAGTGCTAAATAACTTAGATCAATATTCTGAGTTCTCTGACAAAGCTACAATCAGTGCTGGCATAAACAACTAGTTAGCAAGCCTAACAGAAATCAAACCAAAGTTTCAAGATGCTTATCTTTCTATCACAACAACTGCCCTCAATGACAGTAATCTGCATCGCTAATACCCTGCATATATTCACAAAATCCTCCTCAGGAAGGGGGCTCTAACTTATTTTTTGTCCACTTGGGTAAAGGAGATGTGAGGTTGGTATTTGTGTGCAGCTGCTGAAATCTGCCCTGCTAAGCTGCCCAGCATGGCAGTGCTCAGGAAGTGCTAAGCAAGAATCCACACTGCCCTTGCAGGCATGTGAACAAGCCCATGCAGTGTACTCAAGACGCGCTGGTGAATGACTGATGGAACGATCTGCAGTTTCACCTTCACCCACCCTAGCTGATGCCACGAACCATCAGCCAAGCAATGTGTAGCTAGCAAGGGAGACAGGCAGCATCTGGAAACAGGAGGAAGCTGGCATAGCTCAGTGGGGATTAGGAACACAACTATCTGAGTTTCGTTCTCTATCGCACTGGTGATGTTTATAAGAGGTGCCAAGCTAGGACTCTGACGACAAAAGCTGAGAAACACTGGATTCCTATTCAAAATCTCTATCTTGCGAATCACACCTAACAGTGCTAACGCTGCATGGCACTCTGCAACGCCCCTGAAAGGATTTCAAAGCACTGCAGGGTGAACAGCACCCTGGCTGAGGATCACACTCAAGTCAATTTAAACTCTGCGGTCACCATGCATGATGCCAAGCAACCAGGACTCAGATGGGTAAGCAAGAGCTGAATTTGGCCCGAAACACTCCCTGGAGTCACCAGCTCAAGAATTCCATCATGCTAAGTAAGGACCTGTTTGATCACACCAATTAACTTAATTGTTTAGCAACTGCTCATTTAAAGAGGATCAAGAAGGCATGTCCCCAAGTGGAAGACGGAAAAGACCAACCAACGCTTCCTTCCCATCCCACCCAGGTTTGCCCGGTCAGGGTGCAGGTCACTATGAAACCTCAGGATGCTTCGGGTCCATCTCTCCCCACTGGTGCCTCTACTCCCCTGCTTTGTTCTGTTGTCCTGAATGAAGCTCAGAGCCCAACTGAACCAGCTCCAGAAGACTAAAGCCCAAAACAACTGAGTAGGAAGAGGAAGTGTAGAAGGGAAAAACCAGGCCATAGAATAAGGAGAGGGAAGCTAGTAGAAAGAGGTGGCACACAGTCCTGCCAGCCACACTGGAACACAAACTAAGCCAAAGCGATGAAGAGCTGCAGCCGGAGTGATCCAAGATCTTTGATGAATATCTCCTCTGCAGAGGGACCAAGATAAGTGCTTCTTTAAAAGTTAGCTTTTAAACGTAGGTAAGACATCCTGTTCCCTGCATTACAATATGAACTTTGCTGTTAAAATGTATTTAAGCTTATTCTCTTGGTGCTCAATTTGGCGGGACAGGCTCCTCGAACCTTCCTGAATCCTCACATCACCTCTGAGAGTCAGCGTCTCCACTGGGCATGCGAGATGCTAGACCCCCACACTGTCACATGGCTTTGCCGTCTAGCGTTTCTCACCCTGCTGTGTTGTGGTGTGGAGCTGTCCTTTACGCCCTGTCAAACTCTGTTGGCTTCTGAAACAAAAATTTAATGCAGGGAGAAAATGAGTTAATTGGGGAGGTAAAAATCTGCCAGTGGGGCAGCTGCTGAGAAGAGGAATACTCTGCTAGGAGTGACGTAGTGGTGTGGGGGCACAGCAGAACGCCGGTACTAGGCACGCTCCTGAGCAAAGGGCGCTCTGCCCACAAGACGGGATCCGGACACCCTTGTTACCCACCATGCTTATTTGCTGGTGCCTGGTGTGCTTCCTCTGTGAACTATATATAGTTCAAGGCTGAAGAGCAATGGCTTTGAGGAAAACCTACATTTTTATGCTCAGTTACCCAGCTCAACTACCAAAGCTTGCTAAATAAGGCTAGAAAATTCAGAAAAGGACCTAATAAAAATAACTGGGATAATACCGTACGTCTATTTTTATCCCTTATATAAAGCACATTGTGCCCTAAACCAGATCTAACTGATGTAAAACTGAACTCCAAGTGCCTTGGGACCTTTCTTGCACCTTCTAAACTCTTCCACTTCTGACATCCTCTCTCTTCTGCCTACTTATTTCCTTCACCTCCTCTTCTCTTACCCAAACTCTAATGAAGTACATGCAAAGAAATGCTACACCTTATTACTATTAAGTAGCTTAGAGTCTACAAGAGTCTACAGAGATACAGGATGGTACCACAGCAAGGTGCAACTCTCAAGTGATGCTCTGGGTATGACATGGGATGAGGGCAAGCTCGGGACTACCTTACCACAGGCCTCAGCACTGAAAATCAGCTACCGTGCCAGGAGGAATGGACAGGGTCGATCCACCGGGTTTCCTGCACCACTGACCACCACTGCGCCTGGTACACAGGATTGGGCCCCAAGTCCAAAACGTGCATTGGAAGCTGGCACAGCTACTCCTATGCACTCGCCTCGCATCCCTGCTGGCTCTCCAACCAGAGGGACCTGCATGCAGAGCACATGACCAGGCCAGGAGCAGGGCTTTACTTGTGCAAGCATTACTGGATGGAGAAAGGAGTAGGCAGCTGTAAGAAAACAAGACACTTCCCTTTCAGCTGAACTATTTACAGGCTGCTGCAGCTCCTGTCTGACAAGGGCACTCTTATTACTTATTAATGGGAAACCAGCTCGGGGTCACACATACATTCAGGATCAGGCCAGCCCAGGATTTGAATACACCTTGCAAGGCTATTTAGGGTGCCATGGGGCTCACCACACCCCTTGCCCGATAGTTCAACATGGACAGCTTTATTCCACAAATGAGGAAACAGAGGCAGAGAGGTTAAGTGACTTGCCCCAAGGTGAGAGAAAGAATCAGGACCAGAGCCCCAGTGAGCAGTCAGCAGCTGTGTTCCCAAATGCTCCCTAGAAGAGGTTGGAAGCAAAATACCTAGCAAGGCCCTTCATGCAATTGCAGGCAGCAGCGAAACAGCCGCACATAACACGTAATGCAGGATTCAAAATCCTGGACGCTGGTTCAGTTTCCTCTCCTGAAAATGATGAGCCTGCCCCAGAGCTGGATTCAGCCCAATCTGTGCTAAGCAAACACCGATAACAAGAATTTACCACATCCCCTTTAGCATTGCAGCTGGCTGGAAAGCAAACATTCGCTTCCTACCGATAACTGAATGACTACAAGTTGATTGTGCTGCGTTTGCAAAGGCTTGGTCCCCCTCCTTCACCCAAGGTGGGACTCCAGATCTCAAACAGCCATGCAAAAATGCCCCAGGACTTCTACTTTCCTCTGGCTTCCCATATGTATGCACACCTAATGCAAATATATACAATAGTTAGGGGAAATTTGGGCTGGATTCCAAAGACAAATTACAATGAGATTAAATATTAAGTCCCATCTTAATTATATAACTATGACTCTGCTCCATGGCAAGACAGCCATTAAATACCAGAACAGTGTGTTAAGCCTACCGTACTTAAGTGGCACCCTTTCAGAGTGCTAAGTGCTCACACTGCTTCAACTCCAGCTGCATTTGGTCTCTGGAAGCGTGCAGCTGTCTCCCTACGGCTAACTAACAAGCACACAATTCAAGCCATACAGCTAATCGCCTGCAACGGTCTATCAGTGCTGCAGTGGCAACAGCATCAAGGTGCAACTTCCAACTCAAACACAAGGGAGGCCAGCAGTCCTCTCCAGAGGTTTCTCATGGGTCCATCCCCATGGCATCTGGGCTTGCACATGGATTTCATCAGCATGGTATTTCCAGACTCCCCAGTCAACAACCAATTTAGCCTCCCAGCACCTCTGCTCAGAATAAATTATACTCTTATACATTTTTTTTAAGATAAGCAATTTAGTCCCCAAGGGAGATGAAATGACTAAGCTTGGCCAAGCTAAGAACTGAACTCAGATGTCCTGGGCCCCAGATGAATGGCCAGCCCAAACATTCTACAACCTGTGTCCAGGTTTACTGCCAAGAGCCGGAGATGGGAAAGGACTATTCTGGGGTTAACACTTTTTAGACCAGGAGTGCCAAACTCAACCCCAACCCCAGGCAGGACCTGGGCCACAGGGACGACTCCTCCCACACTGGATCCACGAAGCCAGAAACAGTTGCAGTGGGGCCAGGTCCACAACCAGAAGTGTGGGTCAGGGATCAAGCAGCAGCAGGGCAAGCAAGGGCTATATCTGCACGACCCATGCTCAGCCACCTGCCACCAATGATCATGTCCACTGGAGTCCAGGGACACCAAACTGTGTGTCAGGCCACACCAACTGGCCACACTCTCCAACTGCTGGACTACTGGAGGAGAGCCAACTGGAACTGTTGTGTGTGCTGGATCTGGCCTGCAAGCTATGTTTGACACCTCCGTTTTAGACTGAACACTGCTAGAAGAGGACGGTTTAAGCCAGGGGTGGGCAATCACTTCAGCTAGAGGACCACTTAATGAGTTTGGGTGAGGTGTTGAGGGCCGCGCACAAAATCTTTTAGAAGATATAATTTTAACCAATTATAGATTTAAAAAAAACAAAGCATACACAGTATGATCTCATAAATCCAGCCTGCTCAGGACCGAGCACCTGCTGGATATCTGAAAATGTCAGATATGTGAAACGTAGGTAAAGTGCATGAAGTCAGGGGGAGAGGGGAGGGGGGAAGGGAGGGGAAGCACCAACCGGTCGCTGCCTGGCTGCCGGACGCAGAAAAGGAAGCGTGCATGCGGCGACTGCTGCCACATCCACCACTCCATGCCACCGCTGCACGTGCAGCTGTGGCTCCAGGACCAGCCACCAAAGTACTGGATTTCTGAGAATTAAGGATTTTTAAAACCCGGATTTATGAGGTAACACTGTACTAAAAATCAAACATCTACAATTAAATCTTAATTTTTTCCTCAAAAAACAATTTTTCTCCTAATTTGTGTTTCTGAGAAGTGTCTATAGAAGCAATTGCACAATAGCTTAAAATGAAGTCATACTCTTGGTATACTGGGGCAGGGGAGGGACAGGGGGAGAACATGGGTGTGTGGGTGCATGGGTGAGGAGGTGCTGCTCATGTACTAGGTCCTGGGACACAGATGTGGGGGGAGGGAAGAAGGCAGGAGGCTTGTGCAGCAAGGATCACCCAAGTGGCAGTGCTGGTGCAGGTGCAAGTGCAGTCCACCCCCATCCCACCTGCATCTGCCCCTGCAGGGCTCCTCATGGGGCTGAGCCCACCCACTCCCGCCTGCGGCAGCCCATGCCATGCTCGCAACTGGGCCCACTGATGGCCCCAGACAACGTGCACAGCTTCCCAGCGGAGCTGCAACTGCCTAGGTACTGCTTGGCTCCTACTGCCCCCACTCCTCCTGCCTCTGCTGCATGGGTCCAGGATTTGGGGGAAGCTGCAGTTGGGTGGCTCCTGGTCCAGAGAGCGGGGCTCCAACTCCAGGCCACCTTCCACCCACTCAGCCACCCACAGGTGGCTGCTCATCACACCAGGCAGGAAAAGCGGATACAAGGCAGCCAGGAGCTGCAGCTCCAAGTGCTGGGGCAGAAGCTTCCCCCTGCCTGGCTGGGCATTTGGTGCCTGGCACATGCCCCCATGGCTGCTGCCACTTTCCCGCACTACCTGCTGCCCAAAGCGGTGCAGCAAGGGCAGGGGAGGAACCGCTGGAGCCAAAGGAGCCAGGAAGTACCCAGGCAGCTGTAGCTGCACAGGGAGCAGCCCCGCCAGGAAGCTGTGCAAGCCAGCCAGGGCTGGGACTAGGGCCATCAGTGGATGCAGGTGGAAGTGAGGTGCAGGCTGCCGCAGGCAGGAGCTGCCATGGCTTGATCCCATGCACAGCGCTGCAGGGGCAGCCACAGGCTGGATACAAATCGACTGGCAACGAACCCGCCCATGGGCTGTATTTTGCCCACCCCTGGCTTAGGCAACAGAAACCAGGACGGGGTTTCCCTGCTGGATGGAGCTAGAGGAGGGGGGAGAAGACACTGGACATTCAATTCCCACTTTCATTTGGTGCAGCACAGAAGGAACAAACAATAGGCTGGGGTGTTGCAGATGGGAGCTTCCCTCTCTCCTGTCAGAAGGACGGATGCTCACGGCAGCAACACAACAGCTGCCTGCTGCAGACTCCAGAACAGGAGTAACCTGTACCTGGAAAGGAGCCACATGTGAAATCAGATGACTGTGGCATGCCCCAGCCTATGGCCATTCCCAAGGGCACTGCAGATGCTACTGGGAGGTCTCGCAACACCCTGAAAAACGGCTCCCGTCAGCTTCCATCCTCTTACTGCTCCAAGCAACACTCCCCCCTCCCGCCCCGAACAGAGGAAGCAGACAAACCACATTGCAATAGCACAACCCACAGGGCAGAGAAATCGGCATGCAGGTGCCACACTGCACCGCACAGGCGATCGCGGTGACATGTGATCCCTGGAACAATGGCAACAGACTTCTCCAGACAGAGGCACAGAGCGCCTCCAGCACGCCGCGGGGCGAGGGGCCAGAAGACGTGGGCCGAGGACAGGGAGAGCGGAGCCTAAGCAAGGGAAGAAAAATCAGATCAGAAACCGCACCGGGGAACTTCACAGCAGATCCTCCGTCCTAGAGGGATTGCATCTGACCACTCAGCTGCAAAGCAAGCTCTCCCCCACCCCCTGCAATCTGTCTCCCTTTCAAGAGCCCCAGGCAGAGCCAGCAATGCAAAGCCCTGCGCCAGGACCAACCCGCGAGGCTTTCAAACAAAAAACACATTCCCTCCTGGCTCTGCAGAGAGAGCCGTATCCAATGCGGGCAGCAGAAGGGGCTGGAAAGCACGGGCCCCATCCGCAGCGGCTGCAAAACGGGCTAGCGTCATAACCATCCTCAGGAAGGATGGTTCCCTTCGGGTCTCCTCCTCAGCATCTCCTACGTACCAATGCTGGGAACGGCCATGCTGCAGGGGGGTGACAAACGCACAGCTCTGAACCATCATTTCAGTCTTTCCATAAGCAAACAACTTCATGTCCAAGTGATTGTCGGCGCTCCTTTCCACAGCAAAACCACTTGTTGAAAGGCTCTTCCTCCAACTTCGCTTCTCAGCTCAGCACCAGGCCAGGCACCCCCGCGAGCCGCGGGAAGATGCCGGGCACAACCACAAACACTTGACTCGAAACCAAGCTGCTTATTCTTTCAGCGCGGAGTTTAAGCCCAGAGGATGCCTCCAAGAGCAGGGATTTCACATGCCCCGTTTGTATAGGAGAGAGAGCACTGTCCCTCTGAAAGGCGGGTTGCCTGCCACGAGCGACGCGGGGGGCAGGGGACAAAGGGGATCGGGACCCACTTGTGCGCAGGAGAATCGGCTCCTGCCCTGCATCCGAAACACAAACCAGAGTCTGGTGCCGTTCAGGGGAGAGGTGGCCGCGCACGGTCGCAGACCACCCTGCTGTCAAATCTGCACCTCGGATGAAACTTTGCGGGTGCCGAGGCAGCGCCCGCCACGGCCCCCATGTCTCGGGGCCCCGTAAGAGCAGTCCCAGCAGCCACCACCCTTCCAGAAACCACCGCGGGGACTAGAAACTTTTTTTTTTTTTTTTCAGCTTTTAATGAATCCCCACGTGTGGCCCCCGCCACGTCACCCCCTGGGTGACACACCGGCGGAGGCGACGCGCAGGTGGCAGGGGAGCGAGGCGGGACCGGCCGTGCGCCCCGGGGCCTGCGGGCCCGGCCCCTTCCCCGCGTGGGAGGCAGCCCGGGGGCACGACCCCCGCCCCCAGCCCGCGCCCACGGG
>NW_017728996.1:6608184-6612962 GCF_001723915.1 Gavialis gangeticus | reverse complement strand
GCCCCCCCATCCCCACCCCCGGCCCGCGCCGCGCCGCGCACGGGGGTGCACCGGCCGGCACGCGGGTGTGCACACACGTGTACACACGCAGGCACGCGTGTATACACAGGCAGGCAAGCGCGCACACGCGTGTATACACAGGCAGGCAAGCAAGCACGCGCGCACACAGGCACGTGTGTACACACAGGCATGCATGCACACGTGCACGCACACAAACAGGCACGCGTACATGCACACACACAGGCATGCATTGCACACACAAATGTAGACATGCACACAAACATGCAGGCACGCATGAACAACTGGTACCGCCCGCGACTGCAGGGGCACCGTGGCATCGGTGAGCAGGCGTGGAAGAGGGTGCAAGCAGCCAATCTCAGGGGGGGCATATGCCCCCCCACGCGTCACCTAGGCTGGGGCACAGACCCCTATATGAACATGCATATATACACATGCAAACACACCTGCACACACACACAAATGTACGCACACAGACATACAACACCTGCAAGTGCCACATACATGGAGATGTGCATACACACACACACAAGCACATAAATATGCGCACTCAGGCACACCGGGGGAAATAGGGAGGCTTTGGGAAAGACAAGAGAGAGAAAGCTCCTCTGCCAAGGGAGGGAAGACATCAGGGCGTCTCAAAAGCCTTTGCAAACACTGGTGGCAACTGGGCAGGTTGCTCTGAGTCCAAGATTTGCCTCCTGTGGAGGGCCAGGGATATGGAAACACCAGCTGGCGTTTGCACCCACCGGCAACCAGCAGCAATGGCGGGGGCAGTTCAGACCCGACCCTTGCCAGCCTGCCCCAGTAAGGGCGGTGGACTGACGCCAGACCCCAGGGCTGTGATCTGCTGGACGCGCCGTGGCAAAGTTGAGAACTTTCTTTCAAACCGGGTTTTTATCCCCGCTTAACTTACCTGCTGCATGGCCAGCGAGGCCAGTGCTACAGTCAGGGCGGGGAAACGTATGCATCCTGTTCTCTTTTTCAGGACGAGATCGTAGCCACCAGCCCAGACGTCTACAGGAAGAGAAGACTCATCAGGCAGCAGAAGCAATTCATCAGGGAGAAAGAGGCGTTAGGGCATAAAGCTGTAGTTCGATCTAAGGTGCAAGAGGATCTCGAGGGAGGGCAAAGGGAGGGAGATCCCCCCTCTCCGCACCAAGGACCGTACAAGTCCATCTTCTGTCCCTAAACAAGCATTCCCATCACCCCCCTGCTCAAAGAGCAGCACAGGGACCACCAACAGCCACTCCACAGCCAGGGATGCATAGGGAAGAGTAAAGATTTCAATTAACCCCAGCCACCCTGTCCAGCGCTGGTCGGGAGTTGGCCTTGAAGACACCCAGTGTAGGAAAGCTGGGGAGGAAGTGGCCAAGAGGCGGATCCCAACTTGCACTGCCCCAAGTGATTCCCCATCCAGTAGCCCAGTCCCTCCCCATCAGCTCCCGCTTGCATAGGTGGCTCTTCGAGCTCCCAGCTTAACTGAGTCATGCATGTGCAACCTATGCTGAACTGCTCCCTTTAAAATTGGAGTTGCGGACACTGTAGAGGGAAGGGCTAGTATCCAGAATGCCTGGGAAAATGGATCTACAGTCAATCAAATTAAATTCAACATGGACAAGTGCAAAGTCTTGTACTTGGGACAAAATAATTGCACATACAAATGCAAACAGGGAAAGACTGTTCAGCCGCAGCACTGCAGAGAAGGACGGGGGTTACTGTAGACCATAAGCTGACCATGAGCCAACAGTGTGGTCTGGTTGCAAAAAAAAAAAAAAAATGCCAACAGTATCCTGGGTTGTATTACCAGGAGCATCCCTTGCTAATCAAGGGAAGTGATTCTTCCGCTCTATTCAGCACTGGCAAGGTCTCACCTGGAGTCCTGTGTCCAGTTTTGGGCCCCACAACTCAAGAAAGATGTGGGCAGATTGGAAGGAGTGCAGTGCAGAGCAACACAAATTATTAGGGTCCTGGGAAGCAGGACTTCCAAGAAAAGGCTGAAAGAACCAGGGTTATTTAGTCTGGGGAAGAAAGACCGAGGGGGGGTTGATAGCAGTCTTCAAATACCTGAAGGGCAATTACAGAGAGGATGGAGATGGCCTTTTCTCTGTGGCACAAGGGGCAGGACTAGGATCAGTGGCCTCAAACTGCAGTGGGGGAAATTCAGCCTAGCGATTAAGAAGAACTTTCTGCCGAGGGGATTGTCAAGCATTAGAACGGGCTACCTAGGGAGGTTGTACACTCTCCAGCCCTGGAAATTTTCAAGAGCAGGTTGGATAGAGACTTCGCCGGGTTGGTTTAGTCAAGAATTATCCTGCCTGGGGCGGGGGGCTGGACGAGATGATGTTCTGAAGTCCCCTCCAGCCCTACGTTCCCATGATCCTATGAACAAATAAATACAGGATGTGGGACCTGCTACCACGCACCAGTTGGGAAAATAGAGCAGTGCTCATTCAGTTGCCCCACCAGTCACGCCAAGCAGTGACAATTGGAAAGGACTCCAGCAGGCTGAGAGATGTGGTGAAAATGCCGCCAGGTTGGCACCTTGTCTACACATCTCACCCAAAGTTAATTCAGCACATAGTAGCATAGTGCCATGCAGACGCATGTTTAGCCCCAAATGATGGTTTTGTCCTCCAGCGGGTGGAACATGGTGATGATATGAACTAGAGGGCTTTCAAAGCTGTTCCAGGTTACTGCGGTACCACAACCTCGGAGCAGGAGAAAAGCTTCTGGCTTGTGCACAGAGACGTTTTTTCACGGTAGCGCAGCAAGACCATCAAACTGTGCACCATCAAAAATCGCTCCATGTACCTAAGGGACCCTTTTCCATCCAGATCCTCCTAGTTATGAGGCTGTTCAGTGAACCATGAAAACTTGCATGGATCCAGAACAGCTGCAAGGGGAGAGGCCAATTTCCCCACATGTGCTAGTTGTGCAATTTTAACTTTGTACTTGGCCCCGAGACCCCACCAAACGCAGGCAGCCCAGGTGAGCCAGCTGGACAGTGCTGCGGCCAGAGAGGTGAACAGCACTTGCAGGCATGCTCCAGAAGCAGATATCAAGTTCGGACCCAGGTCTCAGCTCGCCCAAAGCTGCAGACTCTCCTCGGTTGTGTACCTAGTGATAGTGTCTATCTTGCCTGACAAGAGATTGCGATAAGATGGAGCTCATTGTTCACAGCACAATGTTGGCTCTTTCTGGCAGCCTACGCTAAGATTTTTCTAAAGAGCCTAAGAGAGATTGATGTCTAAATCTCACTGCAAATAAACAGGAGACTGTGAGGCTTCACTCCCTGACACTCCTTAGCAAATCTCAGCTTTCAAACAGAGCCCAGAAAATCAGAACATATTAAAGGGGAGGGGAGGAAAGGAGTGACAAAGATAGCTTTCCATAGTAAACTTAATGACACTTAATTTGTGTGACCTATTACCACGATACCAGACTATTAACAGGAGACCTCAGATATGGTTCCCTGGTAACTATTATGGGTCAAATTCCAGGGCCAATTCAGACAAGTGTACCTGACAGGCAGCCATCAGAAAGTCTGCACCCAGCAGCAAGGGACTGGGACAGGAGCTGGCTGGCTTTTTCTGGCTCTCCCTCAAGCCTCGGTGGAGCAGTGTTTTGTTTCCTTCCAGAGTCTGGCTGGATGCATGTACATACTCACTTGGAAGAGAGAAGGTTGCCTGGCTTTGTGGCTGATTCATTAACTGGATGCATCTAAGAGGCAGGACTTCACAAGCAGACGGTGAGCTCTACCAGTGATTTCATGTTTGAAGGGGTCTCAGCCAGCCAGCGGTCTTTCATTGTACAATGCACATCATCAGTCCTTCCAAAGACAAGAAGGGTTCCACTCCCATGGGAAGTCTCCCACCTGCTTCTTCCTAATGCACTCAGATTTTTACAGGCACTTTTCCCTTGAGTGGTCACTCACTGGTCTCCAATGTCTTTCATAGCTCTACTTTTTCCTCCAGCAGTGCAAAGAAAACCTGTATTGTAAAATTCATGCAAACCCAGTAGGAAGTAAAGGAAGAAAACTGATAGGAGTTGAGAGTTTACACTGTAACGCAACCTTGCTAACGAATGATACTTCATCTACATTGGTCATCAAGTTGGCAGATGACCAATCCATTGCATCATCATCTGTAAATTAGTATAATAATAAGGGTTGGGTTTTCAACAAAACTATGTTTCCAATGGGGGTGGGAATTATCTGCAGAAAATGTTGACTCTTCATCATCAAAAAAGTCATTCTTCACCAAGAAGTGTTACTTTGCCCCGCTGGAAAATCTGCATATTCCACAGGGGGGAAAAAACATTACAAGGTACACTAGAAACACTTCTTCCCCTCTCCCCCATTCACCCCTCCAACTTATTTAGATCAGCACTCATCAGGCGGTAGGTCAGAATGACCTTGCTCAGGACCAAGGCGGGAACCAGCCACCATCACTGTCGCCTCTGCTTCCCCCTACGACAACATGGGAGGAGTGAGGGCCACAGAAGAGGGACAACCACTGAAGACCCATGCCCATGAGCTAGATCAAATAGCTCCACAGGCTGGATCCAGCCATGGACCAGAGGATGCTAACTCCTGGTTTAGATGACAAGCAATTAGTGGCAATTACTTCAGGTCTGTGCCGTGTCTCACACTATGGGGACACTACGTACTATTGAAATGCAGTCAAGTTCTAGGTGGAGGGAAGCAGAGACGGCCAGTGATGGATCCGATCCTCCATACCAGAACCTGCCTGACCCGC
>NW_017728996.1:6597953-6603184 GCF_001723915.1 Gavialis gangeticus | reverse complement strand
GACAAGCAATTAGTGGCAATTACTTCAGGTCTGTGCCGTGTCTCACACTATGGGGACACTACGTACTATTGAAATGCAGTCAAGTTCTAGGTGGAGGGAAGCAGAGACGGCCAGTGATGGATCCGATCCTCCATACCAGAACCTGCCTGCCCCGCCGCTGGGATATTCAATGAGGGCAGTGCCAAGCCCCCTCCCCACCACTGGCACTGTCCAAGGACAAGTACTTTTCATTTGGTCCCAACTCTGGCATGACTTGCAGGCAAAGCATTCACTGAAGCTTGGCTTGCAGGAGCTAGCGAGATGTCCTTCGCATCCACCTCTCTGAGGTGGGATTAGCCACCTCGGCAAAGGATCCCTAGGAAGAACACACCTGATACTAATCTGCCCCGAGCAAACTCCAGGGACAGAACTGTGCCCATGGGAGTTGTCCAGCCATCCCTGGCACTGAGATTTCAGCTCCAATATTTAAGCATCAGTCCATTTACTGCAGTCTCAGGTGTTTCCCGGAGGACCTGTCAACAGGTAGCTTCATCCTGTTGTCCATTATCCATGAAGCCCCAGGTGTTTTGAACTGAGAGGAGACATTGGATAGCAGAGAGCAGCACCAGCAGGTGCTTGTAGTTCAACCGTTCGTTTCCTTGGGATATGCTATTGCTACACTGCAAACCAACCTGCAGTAATTCAGGTAGAAGAGCAAGAAACCCTAGGCATGCCTCCTGGTTTACATAAGAGGGCAGCCAGGAAATCCCAGCAAAAGCCAATGGAAACTTTGAAACTTCTGGCAACTTGTGTAGCTCAGCCTGAATGTTTCTGAGGCAACCACACTGCAACCATTGGGGGTTCAGGACCTTTTAAAAAGCATCGTCTCAAGCTTGCTTGCTGACACATAGGAAACAGAGGAAGAACAACGGTTTGCATGAAAGCAGCGCCTGACCCTACCTTTCTCCAAGCTTTTGATGCTGCTCCACACCTGACAGCATGAGTCTGTTTTCAGTTCAGGAATTATCATTAGCTCTAGGAGCAGGATTACACTTACAGGTGCATGCCCAAGATCAGGGCCCTATTGCACTAGACAGTAGCCAAACACTGACTAAGAAATTGCCCAGGTCCCAGAGAGCGAATCACAGTCTAAATGGAAAAGCTTAAGAAGAAGCAAGCAAAGGAAAGAGGGTTCTTCCCATTTCGCAGACAAACAACTGAGGCACAAGGAGCATGTCTACACTAGGGCAGCAGAGTGCTCAGACTGCCAAGAAAATAAACCCCTCTTACCAGCATCTGCTCTGCTCATGCGGACCACAGAAAGGGGATGATGAGAACACCTTGGGGATACCAAAGCTGCCACTCTTGGGCATACCAAAAACCCAGGTCTCGAGCCTGGTACCAGGGGGCTTGCAGCTTGTCTGCATGGGCACAGCCAGGAAAAGAGAGACAACGTCACTAAGGGCCTGTTAGGGAAGTCCATTCAGATTAAGGCAGGGCAAGAATTTAAAGCAGAATAACTCACTCCTCAGTAACTTTCTGTGTGAGCACCCTTATTCCAAAATAGCAGAATAGCAGTGCCTTATTCTAGATGACTTTAGTACTTTACTCAAGCGAGCACATTTTAGAAGCTCATTAAACTGGCTTGGGATAAAAACAGCAGCACACAAAATAGTTATCGTGAAGTACCAGGGAAGCCGGGACTTGACAGCATGTCGGCTGCTCCTGTGCATGCTCTCGCCTTGCAGTAAATAAAGCTAACCTGCAGTCATTTAGCTCTCAGAGAGGGAAGAGGGAAGCTTTCATTTATTGTGGGGTAAGAGTATGTATATAGGCAATGAACACAGAACTGCTGCCACAGCGTAAGTCCTCAATTCCTTTTACCTTGTGGTAACTTGTTCACGTGCCCATACCCTTAGGTGCCCACACTCCAGAATAAATGAGTCCAAACAGGGCATTAATCAGAAGTAGCTATTCCAGAATAATTTTCCACATCAATCAAGCCTTTGGGATGGGAATTAAAGTGCATTGAACCCCTCTCATTCCAAAATAGAGTGACCTTGGTTCACCTGAGACTCATCTCCCCTGAAGAAGGTTGGTAAGCTTCTTTGGGTAGATGTGATATCTTTTATTAGACCAGCTGAGTAGTTGGGAAAAATTGTTTGCAAGCTTTCGGGTGCAATCAAGGTATAGGAATTCTCTCCTGTTCTGAGACTCCACGGAACGGAAAAGAAGCTAAAGGTGTGACAGGACACCAGTGAGAATGTAAATAGGTGGAAAAGAGGAAGGTTTAAACTCAAATGAACAAAGCCTACGTTATGATTGAATGAAAGTGTCCACACGCGGTTCTGATGGGTTTTAACCTTCCCTTCTTTAACAGACCAACATTAGAGACTCAGTCAAGGTCATGCAAAAAGCCAGTGGTCAAGACAGGCATCTCCAGAGGATCACTTTAGCTCTTTAACCCCTAGGCAGTCCCTGATCTAATGCAACCATGGTTGGAAGGTGATAATGCAGAACACTGACCTCCAAAAACGAATCTGATCAGTGCCTTCCCATTCCCCCTCCGTGGGGGAAACCAAACAGGAGCAGCTGGTCACAGAACATGACAGGCAGCATGTAAAGCGAACAACATAATAAGCAATTTGCTCCACAACCCAGGGACACTGGGACAATTCTGCATAACAGGAAGGAGAAAGAGGAGGGGGGGAAAAAAAAACATTTGATGGCCATGCCCTAAGGGAGCTCCTGCATAATACACATTCATTTCATTATGCTTGCTCTTATAAATATTTATTACACATAATATCCCATCATTCTTCCTAGAATGGCGGTATATTATTATTACACACACACAGAGGGCCTTTCCCATTCTCCTGGGCCTCAGCTTCCCACTGTCAGCAGTCCCAGCTGTCGTAGGAAAAGAGAGAGAGAAAGAAAGGCTAGATGGGTATGACATTATTCCAGCTCCAAGTGGGCTTTGAGGCTTAATGTCTGCAAGTTGCTTTGTATGGGGAAAAAAGGATGGTAGGAGGGATACTGCAGAGAATTAAATCTGGAAATCCTGCATTTAAAGTATGCCCACTGCAACTGTTTTCTTCACTGGATGGCGACAGACTCTTACACCCCTGCAGCACCCTCTGCAGATCCAAGACCTGGACTTCTGGTGATGTGGGAAAAGCATCAGCTTAAGAAACAGCTCAAAGCAGGGACAAAGGGTATTTGCAATGCCAGCATCACACCGAGCTCTGCTGTATAAATGTAACAACAGTCATCTGAAAACATTAGACCAAAAATATAGTGTCAAGAACCACGCAAATAAAGCACATGCTGCTGGTATGTCTTGTAACTACAGCTCTCGTTATGCTAGCTGGGACTTTGTAAAGGCAACGAATCTTTACTCTGACAAGTTAATCAGCTGGATTAATCACAAGTTAGAATTGGCACAATCCAATGCTAACTTGCCTTATTTTATATCCAGAGACACCTCAAACACTTCATTATTCAAGATATGACAACTGGAGAATTTGGGACAGATTACTGAAAATTAAACTCACCAAAAATGTGTTGGGACAGCATATAACAGGTAGTTTTTACACAAACCTCCTCTATCCCATTTACATTAATCTCTTGTGCTGCTGTATTAGTCAGTTGAGGGTTTGTTGGCTAGACAATATGTTCACTCTCTCACATCATCAAATAAATATTTAGGAGCGACATCCCAATATGTTCTGTGACAGTTGCACAGGGAGTCAAATCCTGTAAACAGATATGACCACAGAAAATAATATTTGCTCAGTGCAAGAAAGAATACCTGCATGCAAGCCATCCTGTTGGAGGTTTGGTGACCTAAGGAGGATGCCTCGCTAGGAGATCTATTAACTGGGACTGGCTGCAGGTCTAAATAGCACCTCTAACATCCAGGAGCTCAGCACAGCTGGCGCTGCCTTCAGGAAAAAGAGTCACACTCCTTTAGGAGAGTAGAACAATGTTTCCAGGGCCCAAAAACTAAGACTTTGACAGTGTTTTCTTAGTTGTGGAGAACACATGTTCAAAGACTGCTAGGGAGAATGCCATTCAACCACTGGGTGTTGCTAGTGGTGCGCCTGGTCCTATCACCCTCTAATGCCTGATCCCAGAAAACGTAACAGCCAACTACTTACCACGGAACGAGTGACTTCTTTAACTCACTTCTTTAGACAGTTGGGTTTTTGGTGCCCAGGTTTTTTATTTGGTCCCTGCTGAGAAAAGTGGATTATATGCAGGCGGCTGCTCTCTGACCTTAGCTTGATACTATCAGAGGCTACCTCGAACATACAAGGTTTGGGTGGGTACCAAATCATTACCAAAGTTTGGCTCTGGATCCAATTTCTCTCCTAGGCCAGCTGCAATCCCACACCCCCAAGGGCTGGATAGAGCCAGCTCTAGATGGAGATCTGAACGCTGTCCCTCTGGACAGTCTCGACTCAGTTAGGCATGTCTCTGGCAATGAATATAGAGCTAAAATGCCACGACTCTTTCAGTATTTCACAGGTTTTTTCTATTCTTGCAGTGAGAACAACAGAGACTTCATCCCAGTCTCCCTTACTGCCTTGTGTGTTCAGTGCAGATCTAGATCATCCCCGGGGGGACAGATTGTGAAGACTTTAAAACCCACTCACTAAGAAGGGGGCTAACAGCATCATTCAAAATGGCACGTTTGCATGGAAAGCCTCTGCCTCGCTTACATAATGTCCTTGGTGCCTTCATTGTATAATGTTGGCTAGTCCCATCTATCAGGCTGTCCTGCAAACCTAAACAGATGACATATTTATTTATGGATTACTGACCACAAGAAAGAAGAGCTTTGCACTATTGTCAGCTCTACAGCATTAGGTTTGCTATAAATAATGCAGCATTGTTCAGTGTTGGTTTATGGTTTAAGTTCTGATGAGCATCCTGGACAAGCAGACTCAGCAGAGAGGCAGCATGGAGCATCAATAAGGGAAATAATATCATTTGATAAACAGTGTTAGAGAAATATAGCAAAACATGCCTCAGAGTCGCTATAGCACAGTCCTCTTCCATACAAAAGCCTGTTTATCCCTTCAATTTAGAAACTTGCAAATCTATGATTATCCTCTGATTTTCATTCTACAGCTCTCATTTGTGAGCTAATTTGATTTCAAATAAACACTCATTAACACTAGAGGTCATAACTATGGCCAGCAGGCAACATCGCAGCGTGGCATTCAGAAACATAACAAAAAAAA
>NW_017728996.1:6575594-6592953 GCF_001723915.1 Gavialis gangeticus | reverse complement strand
CTCATTTGTGAGCTAATTTGATTTCAAATAAACACTCATTAACACTAGAGGTCATAACTATGGCCAGCAGGCAACATCGCAGCGTGGCATTCAGAAACATAACAAAAAAAAAAAAAAGACACTGTCCCAGATCTAAGTGTCACTGGGTCTCGGGAATGAAAGAGGTCCCAACAGCTTCCCTTTGAATTATCCCATTAAAGTTTCCATAAACAAAGCTGTTGTTTCACATCTGCTTCTTGTATGGCGGAGAGAGGGCCCAGGATGCTGAGACCGCTGGTGCCAATTAGAACGTTAGTCCTCTAATCTTGAAATTGCCTGCGTTTCTCAACACTGGGGGTGTTTTTTCTCCTGGAGTAGGATGGGTATAAAAATATTCAAAACCCTTACCAGGCAACATTTACAGCTATACGAAGCATGAGCAAAGCCCGGGGGGGAGTTGGATTTCCATCTAACTGAGCACAAAGAGAAGCTGGTACCAATGCATCTTAAGGTTTTCCCAGAGAATCTGATTGATGCTCCATACGACGGACCTGCAGATTGGGTTTCTCTTTAACTAGTTACACAACTACTGGGGAAGGAAATCTTAGATTCATCCTGTCACAAGAATATTAGTACAGACTTTACTGCCTGCCTGTCAGGACAGTCTATTTAACAGCAGATAGTCCATAATGGAAATTAGTCATGGATGCTGCAGACGTTAGAAATGCAGATCAGGTCACTAGTGGCCCATGCTGGGTAATGTCAGGTAGGTGACGTTTTGTCTCCTGCTCAATGAACCGGTCACCCTAGATTTATGCCGCTCTTCTGCTCAAAGTTTTGTTTGCAGAATCTAGCAAGGAAACCAAGGCTGGACCTGCAAACCCTTCCCCCTAGCAGAGGCCCCTCAAACTCAGGATCCGGATGGGAGAAACTTGCACTGCACCTGTCCACGTCGTCCTGAGTGCATCACACTGCTCCTGCCTGCTCCGAGCCTCGAATCAGGGATTACTAGTTCCAGCCTAGACTCTAGCTTTATCTGGCTGGTAAAGGCTTCACTTTCCCAACAACAAGCAGAAAATGCGAGCATATATATCTTTAGGAATACTGTATAGGGAAGTAGGGCTGGAAGGGACTTCCCAAGGTCCAGCGCCTTCCTCGACCCAGGAATATCTTTGATTAAACCATCACAACCAAGTGTTTTTCCAACCTGCTCTTGAACATTTCTGGGGATGGAGATTGCACTGCTCCTCTGCGTGGCCTGTTCCAAAGTTTGACCACATTAATCATCAGAAAGTGCCTCCTAATCTCCAACCTAAATTTCCTCTGCTGCATTTTGAGGCCGTTGCTCCTAGAGCCACAGAGAAAAGTCTATCTCCATCCTTCTTATAACCACCTTACAAGTATTTGAAGATTGTTATCAAATCTCCCTCAGTATTGCAATGCAGCCTGGATTGACGGGGGAAGGAGCTCCATCACATTCAGGACTGCTAACCTGGCAGACGAAGAGCAAGCAATGTTCACCTCTGGAAAGGAAGGTAGCTCCAGGTCAGCTTTGCAGCTCAAATTAAAGCAAAATCAAGAAGGGAGACAGATGCCACGATGGATGCCGAATAAAGCCTTTTTGTGTTTGTGTGTGAGAGTAATTCACTGGGGGAATGGGGCAAGAACATTAAATCCCCATGGAGCAGAGGCTGTAGCACTGCCAAGTTTAGCATCTGCCTAAGCTCATGGCCTTGTATCAATAGCTGCACGACACCCCAGCCCCCAGTGGGACTTTGCACAGATTTTCATCATCAGTGCCCTGCCAACAGCATAGCTGTACCAAAGCAAGCCCTTAGCTGAGGCACAGAAATAGGCCACTACTTGATTCCCTTGGTTTCTAGTCGCTTTGCCTGTCTACAGCAGGGGTTTAAAGCCAGGACTATAAAAGGTGTAGACAAGGCTTCAACTACATTCATACTAAAGCAACCTGAATGTGCATACCCAGCGCATACTGGTCACATCCACCCCCTTTTCTCCCTGGGGTACCTCCTCTGCACCCCTCTCTCAGCTCCCACCCCTGCTCCCTGCTGACCTCAGCCTTGGATGAGAAATCTGCATTGCATTAACGTGCTCTTCTCTGCCTCTTCCCTTTTGCGTGGTACAAACTGTATATGACTGGGCCTGGGATTTGATCAGATTAATTAAATGGCAGTTGCATTAATTTATATTACAAGTATCCAAGGGCTTATCCAGACCAAGTGATTTATGGCTCACATCAATCTAATTAATACCACCATCTCTTAAAATAAAAACCTAATAAATGAGTTTATTATATAAAATGTAAGATCAACTTATTAGCTTAAGGTGTCTTGTGACCTGGATGATTTGATGGAGTGTTCCATTCCTGCTAGGAAAAAGGTCTAATTTCCTCCCCACTCCCAGCATTAAGAAGTATAGTTTAATTGAAGGTTGGCAGGGAGGAAACCAGCTAGCAAAGCACTACCCAAGCCAAAAGTTCCCAAAGGCTTGCTTCACACACCGTCTGTGGTTTTTATAACCAAAAGCACCCACAGGAGAATAGTTTGGTCAGGTTTTTTTTGCAGCCAAAGCTTATATTGGTCTGTGTATTTAATATTAAACAGCCTGAAGCAGTCATTACCCAGTGGGTACGTAAGCATGAAAAAGACCAGCATGGAAAAGAAAATCCATGCCAAACTGAGACATTTGCTCCAAGAAGCCAAACTGGGAAATACTTCGGTATGTCTTTGCCAGTGAGGTCACCTTGCAGAGCTGAGTAGTGGGTGCCGTCTTGGCACCCAGAAACATGGACAGCCATAACACGCCACCGTCCCACAGGGAAGATGCCAAGATGCAGAATATAACCTTTGCGCTGGCGCTTTTGCCTTCGATAACTTCTGTGAAAAAACAACGTGAATGTTGGTGGTGGTGCAAAGGTCCCAACCCTCCCCGTGAAGCCAGCAACGAACTGTGAAGCCGGCCCTGCCAGCTGCACACCCACCCAGGGTGAGAGGCACAAGTCACAGAGGAGCCTTGCCCTCGTGGTGACACACGACTGCTAGTGCTCTCACTCCGGCCACGGGCTGGGCCTCGCTGTGTTGGCCTTGGCAACTTCGTCTGTATGTTTACTAGCTTTTGAGCAAAACCCTTTCGCCTCTGTTTTGGAGTTCACGCTCGATTTCCTGAACTCTAAGACTGTTTCCCCTGCCTTTTAAATCCTGCCTTGCAATGAACAGCTTATTTAGAG
This sequence comes from Gavialis gangeticus, assembly GCF_001723915.1. Lineage (NCBI taxonomy): Eukaryota > Metazoa > Chordata > Crocodylia > Gavialidae > Gavialis > Gavialis gangeticus. Next base: position 6,589,727 of record NW_017728996.1, on the reverse strand, counting down.
TTCTGTTCCTAGCAGAGGAACATGCTCGGTCACTTTACCCTTCACCAGTAAAATATGGTCTTAAACCCCGTAAATCTTCCCACTTGTTCTGTTCTGTCCAGGATAATGGATTCCTTCTAATACTAAAAGAAAAGGGAATGTGAAAGGCTTTGTCAGGGAGACCGCGCCAAGATCTGTGGAGTAAGTGTATAACAGAGGTGCTGGATGTCCCAGAGCTGGAGTCAGCAGGGTTTATAATGGTTACACACAAAGGCAATCCAAGAAAATCTACTGAACGGACCCGCAAAGACAGTTCTAGGTCACATACACACATAGAAAGAGGGCATTAATTCAGTAACGTTTGTAGCATGCTTTGGAAAACAATCCATCCTGGACACCATCAGCACAGCAACTAAGTGCTGGACTTAAAGTGGTGCAGCAGTGGGAAGCATTATTAGACATGTATCTAAAGTTAAGAATTTCAGGCACCCTGCCTCAAAGTCATAAGCGGTTTAGATGCACAAGGCAATACCACCTTGATATAACTATATAAACACATAGCCATCTCAAAAGGATTATCAGCACCCTTCCCTCCTCCTGATTCCTATGGGTATGCTACCTAGACTACCACAGGGACTACACCATCCAGTCCCATGGTTATCTGAGCAGCAATTGTTCCACAAAATTGACATTTTCATTATCCCAGCCCCAATTCCCAATGACCATTTTTAGCCGACTGTTCTTTCTACATCCGCTCTAATATAGTTGGCCACTGCTGTCACCTCTCCAGCTCAGCAGGGCATCTCCGGAGCTGAATCACGCAACCTCATGTTCAGGCCCCCAGGTACAAGCCTCAAGGTCTGACTTGGCATGTCTGATTTCTATCCATCTCCGATTTCTAGGCAGCATCGTTTTGCATGCTCAGTGCTGCACGGGTCATCCCAAAGCCTCTGCAGCTCAGCAAGTAGGATCAAGAGAGGAAGGGTGGGGTAGTGGGTAAGGACTAGGCCGTGGACTCCAGAAACAGGTTACCCCCTTACCACAGTCATTCTCTCGCGACTGTCAGCAAGTCACTTGGTTTCCCTTTGCCTGCATTTTCCAGGCAGAAAGTAGGCATAATGCTCCCCTGCTTCACAAGGATGTTGTATGGGTGCATTAGTGAGTGGGGAGTTCACACTAGGATAGCAGGGTTACAGAAACACCTGAAGCAGCAGATCAAAACGACAAGGAGAGCAGAGCAGAGCAGGGGTATATCTGGCAAGAGTTACGAAGAAAGAGAACAAGAAAGGCCAAAGGAGATGACTGAATCAGCAGCCTGAGGACTGAAGGGAGGCTTGGTGACAGTGATCACGAGCTGATCACTTTCTCGATCCATCGTAAGGCTGGCAAATCAGTCAGCAATGCAGAGATCCTCAACTTCAGGAAAGCTGACTTTCACAAGCTCAGGAGGTTGATTGTTGGAGCCCTGAGAGACCGTGATCTGACAGGGAGGGAAGTCCACGATGAGCGGTCGCTCCTTAAGGATGTGATCCTAAAAGCACAGGGGAAGTCCAGTTCGGCCCACAGGAAAGGTAGCAAAAAGGCTGGGAGACCCCCTTGGCTCAATAGGGAACTCATGGACCTCCTGAATCTGAAAAGAGAAGCGTATACGGGATGGAAGTTGGGAACTACCACTAAGGAGGATTATGTAGCACTGGCCCGCACCAGAAAAGCCAAGGCTGAAACCGAACTCAAACTGGCTACGGGGACTAAGGACAATAAAAAGTCCTTCTTCAAATACATGAGAAGTCGGAAAAAAAACAGGGGCAACATCAGCCCCTTGCTGAACCAAATGGGGCAGCTGACAACCGACACCCAGGAAAAAGCTAATCTCCTCAACAATTACCTTGCGTTCGTCTTCCACCAGCCCGAGAGGATCACCCTGCCCAACAGCACACAGGACTACCAGGGTAAGGGCGATCAGACACCTAGAATTGGCAAAGATCTTCGTAGTTTCACAGATGGTCGGGTCGGAAGGGACCTGAGCAGATCATCGAGTCCGACCCCCTGCCACAGCAGGAAAGAGTACTGGGGTCAAACGACCCCCGCAAGGTGATTGTCTAGCCTCCTCTTAAAGCCCCCCAGGTAGGAGCGAGCACCACTTCCCTTGGAAAGTTGGACGTGTCCTCCCTTGTTCAGCCTCTCAAGCTTGTGAGGGACCAGCCTGAGAGGCTGGACATCCACAAGTCAGCTGGCCCGGATGCACTTAAACCAGGGTCTTTTTATGCTGATAAAATAAACAGGATATTCTTTAGTTGAACCTATCCTCTAGAGCAGGGGTGGGCAATTATTTTGGGCGGAGGGCCACTTACCAAGTTTCGGCAAGCCATCAAGGGCCACATGACAGGCAGCCGGGGCAGATAAATACTAATTTTCCAAATTTTTTAGGGGCCCCGCAGGCTGGATACAATGGACTGGCGGGCCGCATCCGGCCCCCAGGCCGCATTTTGCCCACCCCTGCCCTAGAGGAAAGTGGATCCTTGCTCTGTCCCTACTATCACCACCAAGTTTCTACCAGGTCATCTTGTGCAGCATGGCAGGAAGCCCCAGATGCCCAAATTTGTAATAATTCAGTAGAATGAGCTGCTTTATTTAAAAGTACATGAACTTATTGAGGGAAGGGTTTGAGGCAAGCAGAGATATTTATCAAGAATAATTGTGTCCAGGAAACGTGGGCATAAGTTTTACCACAAACTGTAGTGCTGGGCAACGTATCTGGATGTGGTTAAGATCATTAAGCCAGATCACTTGTAAAATTATGTCTGCTAAATCTGTGATGGCTTACCACAGTGAACCGCTCTTCAGATGAAATCCAAATCTGGTCAAGGATCATTTTTCAAGAGATGTAAAATGGCTGAATTCCCCAGCAGCATGGAAATGTTTCAATTTGTCCTTTGCTAAAGGTTAACAGTGATTCACCACATACATACAAATCGGGTTTGGCCAATAAAAGGATGAAATAAAAGGATAATAATAAAAGCAGGTTTTGTTTGGGTTCAAACCACATTGGAAATGGCTGGTTGCATTTACTCCTAATACATGAGTAAGAGAGAAACATGATTATTACTTTTTTAATGGAAAAGGCAAGATGAAGGAAAGAATATAAACTAGAGATTTTTTCAAAACAGGAGTCTAATTTCAGTTAGAAAATGGCACTGATAGTCACGCTGGGCTGGGGAAGGCATTAGGAGGCAGGGACAAAACCAAAAATCACCGAACGTTTAGTCTGATCTTTGTAAAACGTAGGTGCTGCTATGATGAAATCTGACTCCACCTGCCGTGGCTACTCTGCTAGCTTGGTTTTCTGTTGGACGTGGCACAATGAGGATGGTTGAACTCTGGAGGCTGAGAATGCCGCTTTCCCCAAATTTAGCAGGGCCTAACATGCAAAGCTCTGATTCGAGCCTAGGTCCGATCAACCTCAAAGGCTGGGCAGATGCAAGAACCAAGGTTTGATCTGAACTCAGCACTACAAATGATGAGCTGGGCATTGTGATCACAGCCAGGGGAGGGGTGGCTGGATCAACCAGCCTGAAGGAGTAAAGGTGGACATGTCCTCTTGAAAAGTGAGAATAGAGCCATGAAGGGTGGTACGAAGATGCACAGCTGAAAACTCTCATTTCTTTGTATCCCTAGTGTCTATGGCTGTGAACGATGATGACAATGAACTCGTATGACAGCAGAACTTCACAAGCCCCGTCACAGAGCAGGGATGTGTTGCGTTAGGCACTACAGACGTATAATGAAAAGATACTCATGTTGCCCCAAAAAGCTTTCAGCCTAAATCACAGACAACAGATGGATGCAGACAGGCTGAGGAGTACAAGGCATTCTCCTGGCTCCTGATTAATAAAAACGCGCTCTGATGATCGGCATCCTAAATAGACAGGACAGACAAACGATGGGGGGCGGGGGAGAGTGAGGAAAGAGAGAAGCAACTTGGCCAAGGTCACAGAGAAACTCAGTGGAAGTGGAGAACCCAGATGCCCGCACCTCTCCCGCAAAGCAACCGGTTCAATTCAGTGCGTCTCACAACACAGCCCAGGCTGCATGCTGCTGGAGCGGCAGATGCACAGGATGACACGCTGTACAGCTCATCTTAGGATACCAGCAGAAAGAACGGGCATCTGCGCGAGTGGTCTGGATTGCTTGGCCTCTCACAGCATTCATTCTTGCAAGAGTCTTGCAGCAATGGAAGCAAGCTGGGGCCAGTCTCCTTCCTCAAGGGCTTTATTATCCAGGAATACCCAGTAAGGCCGGTGCTTGCCTTCCCCGGTTCCTAGCAGACAGGATAGCCGGCAGCAGCTAACACACAGCTGCATTTATGCAATGGAAATTCCTGCATCCTAGAATCCTCCCAGCACGGGAACAACATCATCTCCATGATTTACAGGCTGCGACTCTGGTTTAAAATACATTAGACTCAAACTATTCAATTACTGGGCACTACACATCACATGGGGAGATGAGTCCGTCACATCCACTAATACCAACATTTATCATCCTATTTATCTACTCCAGCTTCTGAGACCCATATCGAATCACTTGCCTGTATTAGCTAATAACTTAGGAGTTACTTCTTGTTGCCCTGGACAGCCCTGAATGGATTTTATGGCACTCAGGAGGCACAGATTCACCTAGAACCAGATTAGTGATTCTTGACACAGCACCCTGGGATGCCTGGAGATCCCTTCAAGGGCGCTATGCAATGTTAGCACTGTTAGGTGTGCAAACATGATTCACAAGAGAAACCCAGAGATTCCTAATACTGTTAAAATCATTTTAACCTGTTGTGGTCTTTGAGCTTTTTGCAACAGATGAATTGTTATGGTATTTTTCTGTAGTAGAAAAAAAAAAAGAGAGAGAAAAACTAAGCTGGCATTTTTCCAGGGATGCATTGAGCCTAAGAAGGTTAAGAACCACTGGACAAGATACGCTGGCTTAAAACATATAGAAACCATTCATAACCATCGGCCACAACCCAAACCAAAGCCTTTATCCTTCTCTCTGCAATGTTCTGCATTATTTCCTGCCAGGAAGCAAAATAAATCCATGTCAGACTCCCAAGCCACTGGGCACACTTCAAGCCTCCCCACAGCTTTGAGAAACCATTAGATAGTCCCATTTCACGATGCAGAAACGGAGATGCAGGGAAGCTAAGCAACTTATTCAGGCTACGAGACATGACTGGAGTTCAGAGGGCTCTGTTCTCATTCATGTCCTAGGGCAGGGACGGGCAATTCTTTCGGGCAGAGGGCCGCTTACTGAGTATTAGCAAGCCATCGAGGGCTGTATGGCAGGCAGCCAGGGGCAGATAAGTATTAATTTTACAATTTTTTTAGGGAACCCACGGCCCAGACAGAATGGCCTGGTGGGCCACAGCTGGCCCACGGGCTGCATTTTGCCCACCCCTGTCCTAGGGTCAACCACTAGTCAGGCTCCTCTCCAACATGCCTTTGGAGAAGCACCTCTCAAATACCTACCTTTGCACACACCTAGTGCAAAGGGTCCAAATCCATAAATAAGGATCCATGGTGCTAAGTTGATACATAGTACAAAAAAAGCCCCTCAGCCAAATAGGGAGAAATAAATGAACCAACAGAAGCCTTAAATATTAAGCCTGTTCTCCAAGGAAGATATTTGCTACAAGTGCACAATGCAGCAGTTCCCACCCCTCCATACCCCCAACACACACACACACGTGTATGGAGGGAGGATGAGAACAACAGTGACACGTGTATCAATGATGAAACTGGAAGCTGAAGTGGGTCCTAAACAGGGAAACACACACTCATCGCACCCTTCTGCAGCTGGGCTCACACGTGGGCTCCTGCTAGCATGAAGGAGTTTTTCTACTCATGCAGAGCACAGACACAAACATCTAATCCATAGCCTTCACCCAACTTGGAGTTATAGGTTAAGAAAACAAGGTATGTACATGTGATTCTGGTTACGAGCCAGGGCTGATATAGGAATGAGTTATGTTGTGGGCACCCGTCCTTGGGTGCCGCAGAGAGATCTTACATTCAGAGGATACCCAGGATGCTCTTTCCCTTAGGCACGAAGATGATAAAAATCAGGCTCCCTCTCATCACTGGAAATCTTGGCTGGGCTGAACATTATTTTATTAGCATTTGTTATTATCTGTCATTATTGTTGACTATGTTGTTATGTGATTTTATATCTCTGCAGGGAAGACCCAACTGCAGTCTAGCACTGGTGCTCAACCTTTTGACCCCATGGGCTATTTGAGTGGCACAGGGCTGGTCTACTGGTCAGATCCAGTGCGAGGTCAGTCCATGGGTGTGATCCAGTGTGCTGGCCTGGCTCCACAAGCCAGATCTGGCCATGGAGCAACCCCACTCACTGACCCTGAATGCCAGATCTGCCCATGGAGCAATTATAAGAACATAAGGATTGCCATTTACTGGGTTAGACCATCCATCCATCTTGCCCAGTATCCTGCACCATACAGTGGCAGAGAGCGGATGCTGAAAGGGGAGAGTGAACTGGGTATGACCAGGGTTTTTTCCACCACTCCTCCCTCACTTGCAGCCTCCAGCATTTAAGGTCCAGGAAGCTGCGATTTGGAGGCTGTGCCCTACTCCCATGTTCAATAGCTACTGATGCATCTTTCCTCCAAGAATTTGTCCAGTCCTTTTTTGAATTTAAAACAATCAGCTTCCACAACATCTGGTGGCAGTGAGTCGCATACTTTAACGACACGCTGTATGAAAAATAACTTCCTTTTGTTACTTTTAAACTTGCTACCCACTATTTTCCTTCTGTAACCCCAGTTCTTATATTGTGAGAGAGCAAATTATAAATCCCTATTTGCTTTCTTTTTGCCATTTAGCATTTTGTAAACCCTTATATCAAGTCCCCCTTCAAGCGTCTCTTTCCTAAACTGACTAAATATTCTGCCCAGAACAGAATAATTGCTCTAAGAAGTCCAACAGACCAGTTAAGTGCAAGTGTCTGCAGATTTTCACAGGGACCTCCAAAAGACTTCAGACAGGAACAATCTTAATTGATAGTATGGTGACTTCGGGAAGCTTGGATGTAATTAAGCAGCATCCACAGAAACTAAGGAGCCTTGACAAGATGACAAACAGCACTGCAAGATCCTAATAAGAGCAGGAATAATGAGGTGCAGCCAGAAAACAAGCAGGAGCCTTGTGCCATTGAGCGGGTAGGCGCAGCTAAAGGACACTTTCCTTGGAGAGCAGGGGAACAGGGCAGTAGGAACCGAAGTAAAAGGTAGTGATGGACACAGGAGCTGGTTACAGGAGCTGCTCCACCATTAGAAGATGAACAGCTCCGCTCTCCACTCACCCACGCTACAGGAAATCAGGAGTCTTGTGGGTGACGGGCACAGAGTCCAACCAGTCGGCATGGAGGGAGAAGCCAGTGCCAAGTGTCTGTCTTTGGGTGTAAGCACATTCAGTCAGGAGCTCTTCAGCATTTCTTTTTACCCTGTTTTATGAAATGATGGCAGCACCTCCAAGGCTTAATGAGGGCGCAGTGTTGCATGGTAAGGGATGCTGAATAAGAAGGCAGAAATGCGGGGAAAGGATTAAAATCCATCCAAAGGAAGATCCTCCCAGCCCATGAGGCTGCCTTCTGAAGACCCCTCCAAGGCCTGGGCTGGAGGACACATCGGCAGGCTAAGAGCTGTTCAGGCTCTGGCAGGGATAACTTAGAGAGCCCCCCCTGGGCTGTCACCAACAGCAGAGGTTCGGGACGACGCCTCCCAGTAACCAGCATCCTGTTCCCTGGGTTGAGAGGTCTGTGCTGTACATGAGAGGTGCAGCACAAGGCCCTCAGCCCAGCTGCCAGGGGGTACATGACTGGCAGATGTCAAGGTGGAGGCTTTGTGCCTACCACAAAGCCACAAACGGATGATGGCTGGATGGGAAATGCAGCTGGTGGCCTCCACCCCGTCCACATGTGCTAGCCAGCTCCTGTTCCGACTGCCGCTCGCTTGCCTCCTAACAATGCCCGAGGCAGACAGATGTCTGCTGGAAGCAGCTCCGGCGTGGCTTTCCCAGTCGCTCCCGCATGCTGCTCTGCACCACACGCATTTCCCACTGGCTCTGGTCAGCGCTACCCCGTGCGTGATAGGGCTGCACACTGCTTCAAGGGCTCATTGGAGCGGCATAACTCATTGTTACGGGAGACCTGACCTTTTCTTAATTAGCTTAAAACTGCGCTATAAAAAATCCTCCGTAAAAGGCAGCCACCAATCAAAAGAGGCACCACTCAGAGCAAGCAATGTGTCACCACAAGTGTCCAAGTCAATGGAAACCTTGTTAGGTGGAGAACAAGGGTCCTTACTAACAAGCTCTTATCTGTGTTTTTGTTTTCTATTCAAGGTGCATGTCATTAGGAGGAGTGTTTACAAGAGTCCTCAATAGCCTCGCCTCTGAATATTCATGACGGTGTGAACACAATGTGGGAAGCGGAGCAGGGAAAGAAAGGAAGCAGGACAGCTTACTGTTCAAACAAAAAAGGACCTACGGCTCTGTGGGAAAAAAGAAGACATCCTGAACCACTGAAACAACAGGATATTCCCTGGGTGAAATGCATCCATCACCCAGTGCTAATGTAACTTAATAAAACTACAGGGGTGGGGAAGATTTTTCGGAGCACCACGGACACCCTAGAGAAGCGTTGACAGCAAAAGGGCTGTCATTTCAGGGCCCTGCTCCTTCAATGCTTGTGACGTTACTGAAACAATAAAACAAGCCACACGTGGGACCACAGGAGAGTCCGTCTTCTCTCCTTCCTGCAAATGTCAGCTCCTGTCCATGGCAGAGGAGGAGGACAATTTGAGGACTGATGCACTTTCCTGGGATCTGGAAAACCTAAATTCAATACCTGGTTTTGCACAGACATTGAGCCAGTCACTAACTGGTAAAACCACTTCTTCCGCTCGTCTGTCACCTCTAAACTGGGAGTACCCCGGGGCAGGGACTGTCCGCCTCCTGGGTTTATACAGCGCCTGGAACAAAAAGGACCCCGTCTCAGCTGGGACCTCTTTGGGCTATAGCAGTGCAAGCAACACCGAGGATAGTAGTACTGCTTCATTGTGTAGACACACCACATGCAAGAAGGGTCCTGCCTAGGCTGGGATTTTCCAATGTGGTCATTAGCACAAGTTTTAACATCAGGATCTTGCCTGACTAAAGCAACCCAGGAAGTGCTGGAATACAACTGATGATTAAAACGCACATCACCATCATCCAACCAGAAGACATGGCAGCAAAAGATCTGGCCAGGATTTTAATCCTCCTGCTTCACAGCCAACATCCCATTTTAATTAGAGACCAGAATGGGACCTTATGTAGGGCACCTGCCTCTCGCATGGTCTTTGCCTCTTCCACTGAGGTATCTGCTGGGGATGCTCTCCAAGACAGGAGGCTGCGTGGGACAGACCTCAGCTCTAACGAGGCTGACGATTCTTTTACCCTAGAGCAAGGTATTGCTAATGGACATGCAGGTTTTAAGTGGTCCTGATGGGAAAGCAAAGACAGAAAACTGTCCAGGTGTGACCTGCATCAAGCTATGATTATCCATGCAAATGGAAACAACACAGGGCACCCCATTCCTGCTGCAGCTCAGCTGTTTCTGAACCAATAGCTTACAACCATCAGGCCACTGGATCAACAGCAGGGTTGTCCATGGAGCCAGAAAGAGAAGACAATTTTATAGCAGGGACAAAGAGAGCTTACCCTTTGCAAAACGTTGTGTTGGCTGCACAACCCGAGCTCCTGAAAGAGCTTGGCACGGGGAGCCTGCTTTGTTGTTGTGTTTTCTGTAGTGCCAATCTCAACCTCCACTGATTTCACAGGAAAATCATCCCTCGGGTTGGCTCCTTCTCCAATGGTTCCCAACTTCCATGTCACTCACGGATAAATAGTTTGCATTCAACAAATCAATGAATAGAAACAAAGTGAGGCAAAATAGTGTTGAGTCATTGCACTGATAACGACAGCTGCTAGGCTGCACAGGATCAACAGCGCAACAAGGAGGGGGAGAAAGACATTAAAAAAATTAACAAGAAATGAATGACAGCTGGGGGGGAAATCACTGAAAAAAGGAAAGAGAGAGAGAAAACCTAACCACTCGGTATTTGTATCTCTATTCCTAATGAAATTTAAAAGTAGAAAAGAAAGAAGGGGGTGGGAGACTGTGAAAGCTAATCGTCAAAAACCACCTAGTTAGAAAAGCAAAAGAGCCTTTTCTACTGAGAAAACTAAACACAGAATGCAAAGCAGCGCGGGACAAAGTCCCAGCTGACAGCAGCATTATTGTGGAGCCGAGCTCACTTCGCTACTCCCAGAGACGGGGACAATGCGCTCCGAGGCAGCCTGCCTGGCTGCTCAATGGCCCTCTTCTCTGCGCCGGGATCAGAGTAAATTACCAATGCACTGCTTTTTGAGTCGCTGTTTGTTTGTTGTTGTTGCTCTTTATTAAATAAGCACTGTGGCGCAAATAGTTTTATCGATGGGAAAAGCAGGGAGAAAGCGGCGTGTTGACGAGCTTTTTCAGCAGGCTGGCGGGGGTGGAAATTCACAGGGAGACCTCACAAAGCAGCCTTCATCCGCTGCTTTTGATACAGTGCCACCGAGGAGTCCTTTACCTGGCCGAAGAGAAGAGAGGCTTTTTTTGCTGGTTTTTGTTGGGTTTTTTAGGACAGACTGAAAAACAGAGAGGATACCCTCTGGCTATGAGGATGGTCCAGCACTGCCCAGAGCAGCTGTGGAATCGCATCCCTGGACATTTGCCAGAGCAGGTCGGACAGGCACTTACCTGGCGGGGATGGTTTCGTCAGGAGTGATCCTGCCTCAAGCAGGGGACTGGGATAGATCACCTCTGGAGGTCTCTTCCAGCCCTACTTTCCTATGATCCCCATGAACCAACTCACTTTCTGCCCAAGGAGCAATGTGAAGGGTCACAGAAGGAGATGGAGTCTTTTATCTTAAAGAATCAAACACGGCTACGGTTAGAGCACCCAGCTATGATGACGAAGGTGCACGTTTCCTCCTCTTTGCCTGGAGGGGTCTGAGCCCCCATCTGCCAGAAGACGGCCCTGCCACCCAGCAGTTTGGAGGAAGCGGTCCGGCTCTCCTAGTGACAGTGCCTCATTTTGTATGGAAGTCTTAAAGCATTCACTGGGTCACAGAAAGAGGATGGCTCCAGGCCTGGGGACTAGCTCCCTCACCTGACAGGTGGGAGATGGAGGTTTATATCCACTGATATAGCCAGCCTGATTCAGAGCATGGGTTTGAACTAGCATCTGCTACCTCCATGTCTGGACCACTAGGTTCAGAGCAGCAAAGTCTCCATTTCCCCAGTCCCACTCTGTCACTTCAGTACTCACTGGAGTGGGCACAGGACAGGTTTTGCAGACAGTGCCTACATCAAAACCCTTCATTTCCACTTGAGCAGGGACCTGGATTTGCTCTTTGGACAAATGCCCACAACAGAAACCAAACACATCTGTCTCCTCCTCTAGTGACTGGCCCACGCAAAGATTTACGAAGCCACTGTTAGCTTCATAAGGACAGTGTAGTGGTTGAGCGCTAGCTCATCAGCTCAGGAGACCACAGTCGAGTTCACTGCTCCACCAGACTTTCATTGTGACCCTGGGCAAACCACCTTAAGACTCAGATCCATGAAAGGATTTAGGTGCTCGACATGGGGATCAAGCAGAAGTGAGGTGCTAAAACCCAAGACTACAATCCCCGAGCTCTCTAGACACCTAAGCTTTATGACATTAAGTGTCCCTAGATGCCAAAAGTTTGGCTTCTGTGCATAGGAGGAACTGCCTGGGTCTTTCCAGCCTCACACCTCAGGTTAGGTTTCCTCCCACCCCTCCCCCCCTAGAGACCAGATCCCATGACTTTTAATGTGAAATGCATAAATGGCTCTAGGAATAGTGCCCAGACCCCAGGCATCCCCCCTCTGAGGTGTGTGCTCTAATCACGAGGTTATACTCCTGCTCTCTCTTGTCCTCGCCCTCTGATCCAACGACTCTTTCATTCCCTCATCCCCATTCACACAGCTTCAGCAAACGCAGTCAGGGATATTGCCTCCCATAGGCAATGCTCAGGGGTTTTGCTAATATGCCACGTCCACGCTTTCCTTTCCGAAATAGCCATTCCACCAGAGCAGCACCAAGGTCCCCAGCTACCCATGTCCGCCCGTCCGACCGTCCAAAACAGAATTAATTCAAAATGAACCTACAGGCCAACAAACAACACAGGAGGAGATCTTACCTACAACTGCAGGGAAACTCCACGAGCCACTTCACAGTTATTACAGGTGCTTCCCAAATAGGGCAAAAAATTATTAGGTGAAAAACTAAGATGCAAATTAGTCTCAGCTCTAAAATCACTTCCCCCGCTGGTTTCTCTATTAACATTTATGTTGCGGGAAGTAACATAAATGTAACATCAACTCTCAACCCAGGACCACCTGATTTCCTTAAGAGCCACTTATGGAGGAGTTTTATCAAAGGTCTTAAAGAATTTCACGTTGGTACTATATGGGGGGGGGTTGTTTGTTTATAAAAAGCAATGTTTTAGGTAAAAATAAATTTTAAAAAATGGATTCTTGCAACTTCTGGAAGTGCCTCAAATGGAAACAGAAATAAAACAGCCATGAATCAAAATCCCAATACTGCCGAACTGGGGGATTAATGCACATTTCTAGCGCATGGGCCCATCATCTGTGCCCTTGCTGCTCTCTTGACACATTCAGTTCGGTCCTGGGAGCCCAAAAATGACATGCGGGAGGCTGCCGTCTTGGCTGGAGACACCCAGCTAACAAAAAGAAGGCTACAAGCTCTCTGAAGCCTCTTTCATCCTGGTAAGCTGTGAAACATAAGGGTTGGGCAATGGTTAAACCAGTGATTACTGTATTACCTTGACGTCCTCAAATCCTCACTCATGACTCTGTCCCTGCAGACTACCTAATCCAGCATCTACTGTAGCCAGCTGGGCCTACCTGCATTGGCTAACTTGCCAGGACCATGCTCTTAGCATGCTCCACTCTGTTAGCTTGCTGGATGGAGGCAAAGAGGGAAACAATAAGCACAGGGACTGTTTAGCATGAGAACCAGGCTTTGGGTCACACTGCCAGAATTAGACACCACTACTCTCCAAACCCAAACCCATTGCAACAGTCTGGGGAGCAGACCCACATGCTAGATCTCTGCAGCCTGTCACTGCTTTGCCTGACCCTATGGGCACATCTACAGCACCTCTGGGGGATGGCAAGGGTAGGCATGCCTGATCCATGCAGGCTACTGCTAGAAAGAGATGCAACCTCCGAGCAGCGTGGAAGTGCACCAGTGAACTCTCTGCCTTAGGCATCGTTCACTGTGCAGACAAGCCCTTAGAAACCCAGGAGGCCAGTGTCCCTCCTGTCTGCCTTTTGCCCCTCTTTCCTTGCCCCGTCAGCCTTCCCCGTCCTCTTCCACACACAGCGCATGTGAAGAAACAGCCCGTGGAGTACCAAGCCACCCAGCCAGGCTGAAATGCATGAGGTGCAAGGCAACAGCGCTCTGGGAAATCAATACCCAGAGCGGAAAACGGATGTCTAATGTCACCAGGCACATGGAAGAGCAGGCAAAGCACGGGGTGACATGAATCGCCAGTCTTTGGGCAGATGCTAAACCAGATTTGGATTTGCCCCACCTATGCCCCTTCCTAACTCAATTTTTATGAAGCTCCTTCACCAGAAGAGCTGGTGGACGTCTGGGGGAAAAGAACGAGGATTTGTTTTGTGAGGACAGCACCTCTCTCTGAAGAAGGACATGGCCCACTTGGAGCGGTGTCATTGCACCGGGAAGGCTGCAGCTTGCTGTCCCCACGCACTTTGTGCTGGACGGTTTGCAGCAGCGACAGAAAGGCGGCGCACACTCAAACGTTCACGCCAAGAGCCTCAAAAAGGACAAGTGACATCGGACACAGCTCCGAGGGGCCGACTCCAAGAACATTTGGTGCTTTCTGAAACCTGGGTCCCTTTAAGGGAGCCTCAAGCTGAACAAAACTGAGTTGGCTCCAGGCTTCTAGTCACATTTGAAAACAGACCCCCCCCCCCCCC
>NW_017728996.1:6569550-6575290 GCF_001723915.1 Gavialis gangeticus | reverse complement strand
CCCCCCCCCCCCCGCCCGGCATTTATGGTAGTAATTTGAATGCAGATGCTCAGGACTCTCATTACTGCCCTGCATCTCCCTCTGCCAAGAGGCTCCCTCCTGGGGCAGTTGCGTTACACCACCCTGGTCAAGTCTCTGCTCTTTGTGATCTTTCTAAGCATGCACCACTAGTGTCTTCAGGCACCATGTCCATGCAGATTCATGAGAAAAGGAGACAGACTAGTCCAGGGTGAAGTAAAAGGTCCAGGCTCCAGTTGCTGTCTGAGATTCTCCTACCAACTGCTACAGAGTTGCTGTTCGACTTCGGGGCGCTCCCCTAGCCTCCACTCCTTCCATCTTTAATGCAGGGATCCTGATGGCGCTGGACTATGCCGATCGGAGGCATCGCTGGACTCACTCCACACAGCCATATGGCATTGTCTCTTCTTTTGAAACAAAAAATTGGCAGTGGCCTGCACTTCAGGCCCTACAGGCCATGAGTCCTTGAAGGCACAAGTTCAGATCAGCTTAAAAAGGCATCATTAAAGAACATTAAACCAGAAAAGAGAAAATCACTTTAGAAGCCTCGAGCCATGACCCCTCCCTGCCCAAGGATGCGTGCCAGCACCTTCCTCCCTACAAAATGCAAAGCGCAGTTACCAGATAGCCCCTCCACCTTCCCAGATTCTTGCACAAATGAAACACCAGCATTTCTCCCCGGCCCCTTGTTTCGGCTAGCCTCCCTGACGGGGGGAAAAAAAAAGAAAGGCTGCAAGTTTCACAGATTGTAGAGTCAGGAGGGACCACTAAGGTTCATCGTGTCTGACCCGCTGCCCCTGGCAGGAAAGAGGACCGAGGTCAGACGACCCCAGCCAGGTGCCTATCTAGCCTCCTCTTGAAGACCTCCAAGTTAGGTGATAGCAGCACCTCTCTTGGCAGCCCGTTCCAGACTCTGGCCACTCTTACTGTGAAAAATGTTTTCCTAATGCCCAACCTGAATCTGCTCTCCGCTAGTTTGCACCCATTATTCCTAGTTACTCCTAGGGGTGCTCTGGTAAAAAGTTTGACCTGTAGAGCTTGCATCCAAGTATCAGAGGGCTCCTGGGACCCGAGTGCTCAGCTCAGGCAGCGCGGTTTGCTCTACCCCAGCCTCCTCAACCACATGAAAGTGGTCCTTCAACCACAGGCCTTTCAGACAGTCTCTGCCTCCTCCTCGCTCCCTCTAACGAGACCAAGAGGGGAAACCAAGCCACTCCGGAAAAACAAAGGCCGCATCCGTGTGCATCGCAAAGCTCAGCTCCCGTGTCGGCATGTTTCCAGCTTCGCGGCTCTCTCCGTTACAGTGGGTCCTGCCTCCACCTGCTCTCAAGGACGTGGGAAAGAGCTCCCTTTGGGGGACTCCAGCTCATGGCCAAGCGCTAAGATCTCCCTAGTCCCGGCCACAATTTTGTAGCCATCAGCCTTGGTCAAGCCGCGTTTTGCCTGAACGCACAGCCTTGCCACGGGAATGACACACACAAAGGGGCTGGGCGGGTGGATTGAAAACGGAAGGAGCAAAGGACTAGGAGAGAGGAAAGTGAGACAACCCTTGTCTGCTGGAGCAGAGGGAGCATGAATTTATGGAGAGCAACAACAGATGGTTCAAGTGCTGCAGAAACATCCAGGGAAAGGTCTGTACTGCCCTGGCATATGTATTTATGGGGCTCCCTTCTGCCCCTGTACCCCCCAAAAGACTTGGACCTGAACAGCTGGATTCTAGGTGCCGGCAGTTGCCACATGGCAGCGGTGAGAGCCTCACAGGGCTGCCCTCTGCAACCGGCTCCTCAGAGGAGATGTGCAGGGTTTGGCCCTCATGCAATCCCACTGCTCCCTTTGGGTACTTTGCCCTTTGGGTACAAAGATGGACAGCAGATGCCACATGGCCCTGGACAGACACCCCTAGCAACACCTGAGGACCAGGAAGCTCAAGAGGCTCTTTGATACCCAACAGTCTTCCCCATCTCTGCAGCAATCTTGTTTTGCCCAGCTCACACAATGAAAACAGTTGCTTGCTAGTCACCTTGTTTCCCATAAAGCCATAGGATAACAGATTTAAGCACGGCCCTCAGGCCGTCACATCTAACGCAGGTCCCTGCTCAGGGCAGGATCATCCTGCCCATTTACTGAGTCAGACTGGGAGCATCTATCCCAGTATCCTGTCCTACACTGGGGCGCAATGGATGCTGGAGGGGGGAGGGAAGAGAGGTGAACTGAACAGCATGTCCACCCCCAGCTCCTCTCCCACCGCAGCTTCCAGCGATCAGAGGTTTGGGAATTCCTGATTCAGAGGCTGCCGCTTCAATACCTAGTGATGGACCTCTCCTCCAGGAGCCTGTGCAATCCCCTTTGGAAGTGGGTCAGACTATCAGCCGCCACAGCGCCTTGTGGCAATGAATCTCACCGGGTAATTGTATGCTGCACAATCAGAGGTGACAGGGACTCCGCACCTCTCCTGGCAATCTGCCCCAGTGACTAACTACCACCGTAGCTAGAAAGCTCTTCCTAACATCTGACTGAAATCTTCCTCCATTGATTCAAACCTGCTTATTCACATCTGTATCCAGATGCTCGCCACCACAGCATAGCAGTGTCATGGATTAACAGCATGGCACAGGAATGTGCATCCAAACCATCATCTAAACTCGATGCAAGACTACCCAAGACTTAAAGCTTTCAGAATCACCTAAGTGGATTAGCAACCTGAGATCTGTTTTCAAAGGGGACTTCACCACTTTGGAATTGAAGCAGCACCATGGGGATTTAGGAGCCGGAGCACCCTGGGTAGAGCTGGGGAGCCTCTGCTGTAACTGCACTGCATCTGACTAAGATGGGGATCTGGGCAAAACTGGAGCAGAGCCCTAATATGGGGGCATCTGAGCACCTCCCAGTCATTTAGGAGCTGCACAACACACCTGTGACTTTGGGACTTGATACGCTCCCCACCAAGGCATAGAAAAGCTAAGTGACTTGCCTAGCACCACCCAGAAACCAGCAGAGAAGCAGGGCACTGAACTGGGGCTCTGGTTAGCACCTCTTCGTCCTTTTACAGTCGGGTCCCTTTCTAAAGCTGTTCTTGCCTTGGTGGGGCAGCACACAGCACGGCACAAAACAAAGCTCCTTGAAAGCACCTTTGCAGGGGAGGAAAGGAAAGAGAACGTCACAGTTTAATAGTGATGCTGCTTCCCAGGGGCTGGCAGAGCTGGGCATGTCCTGGGAGAGGGAGGCAGGGCAGCAGGCTGGGTCCTGGGATGGATGGTGAGCCCATGTGCTGTCTGGTGGCGAGCGCGGAGAGTGCTGACTTTGCAATCGGTTGCTTCAGCAGCGGGGTCATCTGGGGCTGGAGCTCCAGGATAGCTAGAGAGCCTCACTCCACCCTGCACACCGAAGTTAAACGGTAACCAAGCTTAGCAGGGAGCTACCCGGGCAGACCAAAAATAACTTCCCCAGACACTGCTGTCCTGAAGTCACTGGTACAGCCTGCTGGCCTCAGCCATCTCTGCTGCCACGCAGCCGGGCTGGGGAGAAGAATTTTCCAAAAATGAGCTTTCCCATCCTCAGGGCATGGGGCAGCTGGGGAGCAAATAAGCTCCTCAGTGGAGCAGTGAGAAGCCTGGAAGCAGCCTCCACCTGCCTGCAGCCAGGGAAGTCACCAGGCAAAGTCTCATTGCAAGCTTAGCTGTGCGTTTTGGGGTAGTGGCAGGAACACGAAGCCACAAGTTCCTTTCTTCGGCAGGCGCTGGGGCTCTTGAAGGACTGGTGAGCTCCTTAGGAGGAGCATTTACTAGTGGCAGCAGCAAGGGGGGGTCAGGATGCAGACACATGACAGCTTCTCTGGAAGAATTTATTGTAGATTTTACTGTGTAAATTTACTCCCTAGCAAGGAGTGGGCACATACTCAGCTCTTCCAGCTGCCCATAACAGGTGCTATTCCAGCCCACAAAAGCCACAAGGGATGTGGTTTACACTGAGCCACCAAAAGTTCCCCCTGGATGACTTTCCAAGTTGGAAATTTTCCCTGCAGTGAAGTTGCTACGCATTTGAAAGGAGGAACTTTACCTTAGGTCAGAGTGGTTCACCACATAAAAGGGCTGTACATCGTGTATCTGCTTCGTGGCATAGCCAACGTGTGGTGTGTCCACATTCTCGGATCACCCGGTGTGCGACCTTTGGCCCGTCAATCTCATTTTGACATCAGCATTTTGTTTCCACTCAAGCCATGACCCCAGAGATACAGCCATGGAAAGACACTGTGATAATACCACTGAAAACAGGTTAATGTCCTAACTAGGAGTTAGAAGAGCATGTGACCAACCCAAATCCTCACTGGTAACCCATTAAACTATAGTGTGCCTAGTGGTACAATGATCACACTCAGATTTTTGACAGGGTTTTAGTTCATACAGTTTAAAATGCTGATCAGAGGAAGGAGTTATTAGGCCTATTGTACAAGACGGGGAAACTGAGGTAGAAAGAACCAAAGTTACTTGCCAAAGGTCATCTAGCAGTGTGATGAAAGAGCTGGACGTAGACCTCTGATCTCTAGTTTCTCATTCAGGGATGTGCCCTTGCTGTTTCCTGGAGCGTCAGAGAGGCTTCTGACAGGTATGCCATTAAAGGAAGTGCCAAAATCTTGGAGACTGATGGCTGCTAGTCCGGGGTCTCCGAGGTGTATGCAGACACTTCGTGCTGGTCTGTTCCCCTGTCCTTCCTTTGTGAACCATGAAGAGTCCCAATGAAACAGGACTGTGATTCAATTAAGCTGCTAGCGCCTGGAAAGCTCTGGGAGGCTGGACTGCCCTGTGTTAGCGCTAAGTCGCAACGCACTCAAGGGACTCCAAGTACACTCATCAACAGGCCCCAAAGTACTCAGCAAAGGAAAGATATCCCGTGCCACGCCGTGACTTCTGTCAGAGGTAACACTAGCCTGTCCCTTAGAAGCAGACATCTGGAGGTGCTGTGACATGGTCGAGTCCTGGAATGAGAAAAAGATGGCTTTCCCTTCACAGAGCTTCTGTGCAAACCAGCTCGCAGGTGACTTTTCTTTCTGCTGAGCGCAGGCCCCGGGGGGGATTCAGTGTTTTTCATTCTTGCGTCCCAAGGGGATTTCATTCCAGCCACGCAAAGCGCTTTGGCGCCTTTGAAGGGGTTTTGCAACAGGGTGTGTTCTTTAAACCACAGCTGCCTTTCTGCTTGCTGGGGTGCATCACTCAGCCAAGATGCCAGTTGTCATGAGTTTTAGAAATCTGTCTTAGATAATGGAGAATGCTCTGGAAGGGAGGCTTGCAAGGCAGGTGGGACAGCAGCGATTCATCCAGGGTCTGCTGTTTGAAGACGGTCAGATTTTACATTTCTGGCATCTGAGACCGGAGGTGTTAATAGAGCAGGAAGCAACCACTCCTCGCCTCTGAGGTCACCTGCTAAGACAAAAAATGCTGTCCTGACCAAAAAAAGGGAACTCTGTGTAAGGAGAGCTAGTCAGACATTTTCCAATGAGCATTTTCCGCATAGAAAATACCAATTCGTCAAAACCTGCGTTGTAGAAACAGGCCAATTCCAATGCCCTTCTATATGGAGAAAGACACTTGAACAACGTTGACCGGTTGGAATAGGTCTCATTTCCTGTCAACTCGTTCAACTTTTTGATGTTTTCCCTTCTGAGATAACTTTGACCTCTTGTCCTTTATATAACAAAGATATTGAAGTTATATAACTATATATATAT